>NC_073398.1:3176996-3924749 GCF_028641065.1 Leucoraja erinaceus
GAAACATACTCTGTACTCGAGTACATACACGAGCCAGCACCACCATTCGATATGATCATGGCTGATCATCCAAAATCAGTACCCTATTCCAGCTTTTTCCCCCATATCCCTTGATTCCCTTAGCCCTAAGAACTAAATCTAACTTGCACTAGTGTTAATGTCTATCTTTGTCCCTGACATCAGTCAGAAAAAGGGTCACCACCCGAGACATCGCCCATTCCTTCTCTCCAGAGATGCTGCCTCACCCGCTGAGTTACTCCAGTATTTTGTGTCCACCAGCCAATTTTTTTGTTGTGTTTAAAGATACAGAGCACTAACAGGCCTTTTGGCCCAACGAGTCCATGCAGACCAGCGATCCCCATACACGAGCACTATCCTGAACACTCGGGACTATTTACAATTATACCTAGCCAATTAACCATATAGCCATATAACCATATAACAATTACAACACGGAAAACAGGCCATCTCAGCCCTTCACGTCCATGCCGAACACTTATTTTCCCCTAGTTCCATCTACCTGCACTCAGACCATAACCCTCTATTCCTTTCCCGTCCATATACTTATCCAATTTAATTTTAAATGAACCTGCCTCCACCACCTTCACTGGAAGCTCATTCCACACAGCCACCACTCTCTGAGTAAAGAAGTTCCCCCTCATGTTACCTCTAAACTTCTCTCCCTTAATTCTCAAGTCATGTCCTCCTGTTTGAATCTTCCCTACTCTCAATGGGAAAAGCTTATCCACGTCAACTCTGTCTATCCCTCTCATCATTTTGATAGAGGACTTGATAAAGTCCCCCCTTAACCTTCTGCGCTCCAAAGAATAAAGACCTAACTTGTTCAACCTTTCTCTGTAACTTAGTTGCTGAAACCCAGGCAACATTCTAGTAAATCTAACCGACGTCTTTGGGGTGTGGGAGGAAACCAGAGGTCCTGGAGAAAACCCACACAGCTCACGGGGAGAACGTATAAACTCCATGGAGATGCCGCCCATTGTCAGGATCAAACCCTGGTCTTTGGCACTGTAAGGCATCAACTCTAACACTATGCCACCGTGCTGCCAATTGATGGCATTGGAAAAAGACCACCAATGCTGTCTCTGCGAATTCCTCCAAATTCAATGGAAGCATCAATGGACCACCTCTCCCAAGCAAACATCCCCATCTGAGGCTCTAGTTGACTCTCAATCAACTGTGTGTTGGGTAGGCCATGTCATTGCCATGCCCAATACCAAATTCTCGAAACAGACACTCAATTCAAATGCCAGTCTAGTGTGGATTACCAGGCAGATAGAGAGAGGGGGTTTGCTCAAATCCTTCGTGAAACTCCAACGTTCCCACTGAATCCACAGAATCTTGAGGCCATGTTCCAGCAACACACAGAAGCCCTGCAAAGGTGAAGGAAAGATCACACTCATTCACAATCTACCTACCTGCCATCCCCATCAGCCACCTCGTGAAAAAGTTGCCCTCCTTAGCCACCTGAAAACCTCTAACAAAGGAGCGGAAAAAAAAGTCACCCTCAATCACCAGGACTGCTTAAGGAGAAGATAAAGACTTTAAAGGAGTGATTTCCCATAGAACTTCCCAGAGAAAGGACATTCCATTAGGAAGGAGATGAGGAGGAATTTCTTCAGTCAGAGGCTGGTGAATCTGGAATTAATTGTCACAGCAGACTGTGGCGAATGGCTATTTGAGACCAAGTCAAGGATATTTTTAAGGTGGGGATAGATAGATTTTTGATTAGTACGGGTGTCAGGGGTTATTGGGAGAAGGCAGGTCAGTGGGGCTAGGAGGGAGAGATACAACAGTCATGAGAGAGTACAGAGGAGATTTACTAGAATGTTGCCTGGGTTTCAACAACTAAGTTACAGAGATAGATTGAATAAGTTAGGTCTTTATTCTCTGGAGCGCAGAAGGTTAAGGGGGGACTTGATAGAAGTCTTCGAGTTGCCTACGTGGACAATTGTTCCCTTTGAGGGATAGGGAGATTCAAACAAGATCAGTACAGAAGAGGGGTATACTCAGAGAGTGGTATGGTGTGGAATGAGCTACCAGTGGAAGTGGTTAGCAGGTTCATTGGTATCTTTCAAAATTGGGATAGGCATATGGATGAAAGAATGGAGGTTTGGTATGCGTAGGACTAAGGGAAAAAAAGTTGTTCGGCATGGACTTGTAGGGCCAAGATGGCCTGTTTCCGTGCTGTAATTGTTATATGGTCATATGGTTATATGATTGAAAGGGTGTAGACTTGATGGGTCGAATGGCCTAACACTCGTGAACTTATGAGATCAGTATTGAATAATATGGCAGCTACCTTAGCATACTCTGTCATTGGGAAACAGAAAGACAATGTTTTAACATAGGAAGAACGGTTTTAACCATTTTAATCATTTTTCAAATGTAAACCTCACCGTTTTATGGGTTCCACAACTGGACTAAGCGCTTAACACACCTGAAGTGGATGACAATTGATTTTGTGGCACATGTTTGTCACTGTATCTGGAAATCTGTCGATGGTGTCTTTATATGAGAATGTAATTAGTGGATGGAGGCATGAGGTTATTAGGCGGTGTGTATGAAACATAGCAACATAGAAAATAGGTGCAGGAGTTGGCCATTCGGCCCTTCGAGCCTGCACCGCCATTCAATATGATCATGGCTGATCATCCAACTCAGTATCCTGTACCTGCCTTCTCTCCATACCCCCTGACCCCTTTAGCCACAAGGGCCACATCTAACTCCCTCTTAAATATAGCCAATGAACTGGCCTCAACTACCTTCTGTGGCAGAGAATTCCAGAGATTCACTACTCTCTGTGTGAAAAATGCTTTTCTCATCTCGGTCCTAAAAGATTTCCCCCTTATCCTTAAACTGTGACCCCTTGTTCTGGACTTCCCCAACATCGGGAACAATCTTCCTGCATCTAGCCTGTCCAACCCCTTAAGAATTTTGTAAGTTTCTATAAGATCCCCCCTCAATCTTCTATCCATCCATCGTCATCTATGTATTTAGGTTCCACTCCATTGGTTAGTCTGTGCTCATTAATCTGTGTTTCTGAATCTGTATGTTTGAGATTTGGGCATAAGAATATATTTGTATGGTGTGTGCATGCACGTGAGTGGGTGAGAGAGAGAGAGGAGTCTGAGTCGTTGTATATGGTTGTATGAATCTGTCGTGTGTGTGTGTGTGTGTGCGTTTGTTTGCCTGTGCGACTCCTGCTTGGAAATTCGGTTTCTATTAAAACGGTTTGCACGGCATATAAATGTCCCATCCAGATCACAAACTACAAATGCAAACTTTTCAGCTTAGCTTCTCTGGTTTTCTTCCGTCAGTTTGTGCATGAACTAGTCTTTGAATCTATTTCAAGATCTTGCAGCTGCCAATCATTGGCCTCACAGCTGTGAGCCCTTGGGAGGGAATAACACATGATTTTAAAAAAACTATTCCAATTGTGAAATGTTTAAGAAGGAACTGCAGATGCTGGAAAAATCGAAGATAGACAAAAATGCTGGAGAAACTCAGCGGGTGAAGCAGCATCTATGGAGGGAAGGAATAGGTGACGTTTTGGGTCGAGACCCTTCTTCAGACTGATGTGGAGGTGGGGGAGTGGGGCGGGAAGAAGAAAGGAAGAGGTGGAGACTAGGCTGTGGGAGAGCTCAGAAGGGGGAGGGGAAGGAGGGAGAAAGCAAGGACTACTTGAAATTGGAGAAGTCAATATTCATACCGCTGGGGTGTACACTACCCAAGCGAAATATGAGGTGCTGCTCCTCCAATTTGCGGTGGGATTCACTCTGGCCATGGAGGCGGCCCAGGACAGAAAGGTCAGATTCGGAATGGGAGGGGGAGTTGAAGTACTGAGCCACAGGGAGATCAGGTTGGTTATTGCAAACGCAGCGGAGGTGTTGGGCAAAACGATCGCCACGCCCACAGAAGTAGAGACGCTGACACCTAGAGCAGCGGATGCAATAGATGAGGTGCAGGTGATTATGAAATGATGCTGCAGTGCATAGAAGTTGTCTGCATTTGTTGGATATTAATAAGCTTATCCCCAAAACATTACAACAGGGTGGTGAATCTGTGGAATTCTTTGCCTCCGATGGCTGTGGAGGCCAAGTCAATGGACATTGTTAAGGTGCAGATTGACAGATTCTTGATTGGTACGGGTGTCAGGGGTTCACCAGACTGATTCCTGGGATGTCAGGACTTTCACATGAAGAAAGACTGGATAGACTCGGCTTGTACTCGATAGAATTTAGAAGATTGAGGGGGGATCTTATAGAAACTTACAAAATTCTTAAGGGGTTAGACAGGCTAGATGCAGGAAGATTGTTCCCGATGTTGGGGAAGTCCAGAACAAGGGGTCACAGTTTAAGGATAACGGGGAAGTATTTTAGGACTGAGATGACAAAATCATTTTTTACACAGAGAGTGGTGAATCTGTGGAATTCTCTGCCACAGAGGGCAGTTGAAGCCAGTTCATTGGCTATATTTAAGAGGGAGTTAGATGTGGCCCTTGTGGCTAAAGGGAACAGGGGGTATGGAGAGAAGACAGGTACAGGATACTGAGTTGGATGATCAGCCATGATCATATTGAATGGCGGTGCAGGCTCGAAGGGCCGAATGGCCTACTCCTGCACCTATTTTCAATGTTTCTATGTTTATATCTAATGGGGAGAAGGCTGGAGAATGGGGTTGAGAGGGAAAGATAGATCAGCCATGATTGGATAGCGGAACAAACTTGATGGGCCGAATGGCCTAATTCTGCTCCTAGAACTTATGAACATAATCCCCAAGGTCTCTATCCTAGGTCTTCAACATCTTCATCAAAGATCTTCCCTCTGTGGTAAGGACAGAAGAGGGCGATGTTCACTGGTTATTGAACGATTAACTCAGCAAATGAAGCAGCCCAAGACCTCAGCAGCATACAGGCATGCGATAGCAAACGGCAAGTAACATTCCCGGTGCAAACGTACCAGGCAGTGACCATCTCCGACAAAAACGAGCCTCCTGCCCTTTTGCCAATCAGTGGCATAACCATCAATATCCAGGGGGCCAGTATTGCCCAGAACCACAACTGGATCAGCCACAGAAGTATAATAACTGCAGGAAACTGGGCACTCTGCACTTAAAAATCGCCCCTTGGCACCGCAAGGGCTTCTTTACACTGCACAAGGAATGTGAGTGATTACTTTCTGTCGAGTTATGCTTGTAATAAGGTTCGTACCACGACGTAAACAGAGTATATCTTTAATCTGTACAACAGCAGCAACAGCAATCAACCTCGTGTGCAAGCCCAGGCAACTCCCTAACTGCCCACACCCTGGGTTCCAGTCACATCCGGTTACTGGAGCCTGGCTTCTGGCACACAGGGTCCTAGTGCCCCTCTGCTCAGCCTTACACTATTATTGCATAATACCACACTTTCCACCTGCATGGGTGAGTGTTGCTGACCCCTACTCTAGATACTCCATGTCCATAGGGAGTATAGTTACCAGTTGCGCCCATGGGCTGTGTTGGAACTAGTCTGCAGGCTGAGGGCTGATAACAAGTCGGTTGGATGTTTGCTGCCAGAAGAACACAAGTGGTTTGAGTTTTTTTGTTTCAGAGCTACAGTAGGGAAACAGGCCCTTCGGCCCACCTAGTCCGTGCCTACCAGCGATCAACCCCGTACACTATCACTATCCTACGCACTGGGGACAGGATACAATTCTTACCGGCCAATTAATCTATAATACTGCACTTCTTTGGAGTGTCGGGAAGAAACCGGAGCGCCCCGGAAAAATACAATGTGGTCACGTTGAGAACGTACAAACTCCGTACAGACAGCACCTGTAGTCAGGATCGAACCTGGGTCTCTGGCAGTGCAATGCTGCAACTCTACCGCTGCGCCACCGTGCCATCATATCTGTGATTGAACTTCATAGAGAAGACATCAGCAGGTAGAGTAATATCATCTGTGGGCCTTTCTTGCTCATTATGCCTGGCCCATTGAAAAACATGGGTGTTCAGTGAATTCTTAACTTCTCACATAGTCGCTCACAAAATGTAGACAGCTACATGTGAGGCAACAAACTGTGGGCAGGTTATTCGAGAGCTCTGGCATGTGGTACAGCCCAAAGAGCAGCGAGTCACCAGAAACAATCCTCAATAGAGTGACAGCCTCAACGTAACACTGCTGACTAAATATACCACATCGAGTATCGCCATCACATATACGCAGACCACAAATGAAAGCTGCATATACAATGGGTGTGTTTTGCAATCAAAGTTTGCATGGCAACTTGAGATGATTTATAGACTGGGTATCCCAGATATCTGTGGACTACAATGGCTTGAGATGTGGAAACCACGAACTGGTTTATACCAAAGATGGACACAAAATGCTGGAGTAACCTTTCACTATTTGGTAAGTTTCAATAAGATCCCATCTCGTCCGTCTAAACTCCAGCTAATACCATCAGTGCCGTCAGATGCTCATCGATTCTCTGTACAAAAATAGCAAAGTAGCATCAACTGTGTTACATTTTGGCCTATGAGAGACGCAACATGCTGGAGTAACTCAGCGGGTCAGGCAGCATCTCTGGAGTGAAGGGACTGGTGGGGCTTCAGCTCCGAGCCCCTCTGCAGACAAGCTGATGAACCCCCCCCCAACCATCCTACTTTCTGAAGAAGGATTTTGACGCAAAACATCACCCATCCTTTTTCGCCGGAGATGCTGCCTGACCCGCTGAGTTACTCCAGCATTTTGTGTCAATCATAGGCCATCTGACGGCACTGATGGTATTAGCTGGAGTTTAGAACGATGAGGGAGGGATCTTATTGAAACTTATTGAAACTTACCAAATAGTGAAAGGCCTGGATAGAGTGGATGTGGAGAGGATGTTTCCACTAGGGAGAGTCTAGGACCAGACGCCTAAGTCTCAGAACAAAATGACGTACCTTTAGAAAGATGATGAGGAGGAATTTCTTCAGTAAGAGGGTGGTGAATCTGTGGAAGCCAAGTCAGTGGATATGTTTAAGGTTGAGTGACAGATTTTTGATTAGTATGGCTGTTGGGGGTTATAGGGAGAAGGCAGGAGAGGGAAAGATAGATCAACCATGATTGAAGGGCGGAGCAGATTCAAGGGGCTGAATGGCCTAATTCTGCTCATAGAAACATAGACAATAGGTGTAGGAGTAGGCCATTCAGCCCTTTGAGCCAGCACCGACATTCAATATGATCATGGTTGATCATTCAAAATCAGTACCGCGTTCCTGCTTTCTCCCCATATCCCTTGATTCCATCGGCCCTAAGAGCTAAATCTAACTCTCTCTTGAATATATCCAGTGAATTGGCCTCCACTGCCTTCTGTGGCAGAGAATTCCACTGATTCACTCTCTGGGTTTTTCCTCATCTCAATCCTAACTGTTCTACCCCTTATTCTTAAAGTGTGACTCCTGGTTCTGGACTCTCCAAATATGGGGAACGCTTTTCCTCCATCCAGCCTGTCCAATCCCTTAAGAATTTTATATTCTTTTAGATCCCCTCTCATCTTTCTAAATTCCAGTGAATATAAGCCCTTTCAACCCATTCTTCCCTCTAATGCCAGTCCCGCCATCCCGGGAATTATCCTGGTGAACTTACACCGCACTCCCTCAAAAGAAAGAATGTCCTTCCTCAAATTAGGACACCAAAATTGCACACAATCCTCCAGATGTGGTCTCACTAGGGCCCTGTACAACTGCAGTAGGACCTCCATGTAGCTCCTAATCTCCAACATGCCATTAGCTTTCTTCACTGCATGCTGTACCTGCATGCTTGCTTTCAGTGACTGATGTACAAGGACACCCAGGTCTCGCTGCACCTCCCCTTCTCCTAATCTTGACACCATTCAGATAATAATCTGCCTTCCTGTTCTTGCTACCAAAGTGGATAATGTCACATTTATCCACATTATACTGCATCTGCCCACTCACCCAACCTGTCCAAGTCACCCTGCAGCCTCATAGCCTCATCGCAGCTCACACTGCCACCCAGCTTTGTGTCATCTGCAAACTTGGAGATGTTACATTTAATTCCCTCGCTGAAATCGTTAATATATATTGTAAATAACTGGGGTCCCAGCACTGTGCCTTGCCGCACCCCACCAGTCACGGCCTGCCATTCTGCAAAAGACTTGTCAATTCCTACTCTTTGCTCCCTGTCTGCCAACCAGTTCTTTATCCATGTCAATACTCTACCCCCAATACCATGTGCTCTAATTTTTGCACACTAATCTCTTGTGTGGGACCTTGTCAAAGGCTTTTTGAAAGTCCAGATACACCACCTTATCCATTCTACTTGTTACATACTCAAAAAAATTCCAGAAGATTAGTCAAGCATGATTTCATATCACTTTCATAAATCCATGCTGACTTGGACGGATCCTGTCACTGCTTTCCAAATGTTCCTGGAGCTTATGAACTTTTGCCCCGTAAAATAAATGCATTGTTTTCTAATCGGCTGTTACTGGCCAAACATTGACAATCTTCTTGGGTCTCGTTGTTCACACAGCAGGATGTTTTGCCCCGGTATGAGGTGACGCGAGCAGATGCTTTGTGAAGTGGGGCAGCGTCAGCCGCTGTTGCCCTGAATGTGGAGGCAGCGTAACAATTGTGCCTTGGCCCCCGCCCGGGGCTCCCCCATTCGGCGCGTCTGGCTGGCAGCACCGGGAGCCTTCCCTCAATCCTCCCAGCGTTTGCTGCAAACGTGACTCACACGCTGTCCAGCCCAGTCCTGGTTTTTTGTGTGCAGTGGGACGGAAGGTGCTGTCACCCGGGCAACACAGAGACGCGGGAGAGAGCACTGTCTGCAATTACAGCCTCGCCTCGCCTCGCCTCACTGGGACACAGCAGCCCGTTTGGAGCGGAGCTGCAAGCTGCAAGCTGCAGTCCAGTTCGGCGCTGTCCTTAACAACGGGGCCCAGCTTGCCAAACTTCAATCCGATCCCGGAACAGCACGGTAAGAGCTCAGTCCTGAATGCATGCGGACCCCCAAACCCCCCAGTATTATTTTGCTGGTAGACAAAAATGCTGGAGAAACTCAGCGGATGCAGCAGCATCGATGGAGCGAAGGAAATATGCAACGTTTCGGGCTGAAATCTTTCTTTAGACTGCTTCTTCTTCCAGTCTGAAGAAGGGTTTCTGCTCGAAACGTCGCCTATTTCCTTCGCTCCATAGATGCTGCTGCACCCGCTGAGTTTCGCCAGCATTTTTGTCTACATTCGATTTTCCAGCATCTGCAGTTTTTTTTTAAAGTATTATTTTGCTTTTCCGCATTATATTAGAGTGTATGGGCGAGAGGTTGTTGTATTGCGAGGGTTGTTAGTTTGTGGGGTAGTGTGTGATGTTACGTGTAGGAAGGAAGATTTACACCGACGATGGACACAAAAAACTGGAGTAACTCAGTGGGGTCAAGACGGCATCTCTGGAGAAAGGGAATAGGTGACATTTCGGGTCGACACCCTTCTTCAGACTGAGTCAGGGAGAGGGAAACGAGAGATATGAAAAGGAACACACAACAAATGAATGAAAGATATGCAAAAGGACAAATCAACGCCAGCACCGATGATCAAAGAAATGCTCCACTGTTGGCTGTGGGGAAGGTGAAATACAAACTAGGCGGGACGACAGTGAAACTAGTAGCAAGACTAGGGTGGGGGATGGACGGGGAGGGAGGCGATGCAAGGGTGACTTGAAGTTAGAGAAATCACAAGAAAGGCACAAGTATCGCCACGCTCGGTGCCGACAAAGTTATAAAAGTTCACCAAACAGTCCTATCTAGGAATCTGAGGAAGGACATTATTGCCATAGAGGGAGTACAGAGAAGGTTCACCAGACTAATTCCTGGGATGTCAGGACTTTCATATGAAGAAAGACTGGATAGACTTGGTTTGTACTCACTAGAATTTAGGAGATTGAGAGGGGATCTTATAGAAACTTACAAAATTCTTAAGGGGTTGGACAGGCTAGATGCAGGAAGATTGTTCCCGATGTTGGGGAAGTCCAGGACAAGGGGTCACAGCTTAAGGATAAGGGGGAAATCCTTTAAAACTGAGATGAGAAGAACTTTTTTCACACAGAGAGTGGTGAATCTCTGGAACTCTCGGCCACAGAGGGTAGTCGAGGCCAGTTCATTGGCTATATTTAAGAGGGAGTTAGATGTGGCCCTTGTGGCTAAGGGGATCAGAGGGTATGGAGAGAAGGCAGGTACGGGATACTGAGTTGGATGATCAGCCATGATCATATTGAATGGCGAATGGTGCAGGCTCGAAGGGCCGAATGGCCTCTACTCCTGCGCCTATTTTCTATGTTTCTATGTTTCTATCTACTACCTGCTGAGTGTGAAATCCCTGTGAGGGGTGTATCAGTGTTGTGAAGCTGCAATTCTCTGATTGTGATCGAAATCTGGAGCCTCTGTATAGCTCTACATAAATGTGTGTGAGCCTGTGTGTGAGTGTGTGTGTATGTGGTGTGTGTGTGTGTATGTGGTGTGTGTGTGTGTATGTGGTGTGTGGGTTTGTGTGTGGGTTTGTGTGTGGGTTTGTGTGTGGTTTTGGGTGTGGGGTGTGTGTGTGTGTGTGTGTGTGTGTGTGTGTGTGTGTTTGTTTGTGTGTATGTGTGTGTGTGTGTGTGGGTTTGTGTGTGTGTGTGTGTGTGTGTGTGTGTGGTAGTGTGTGTGTGTATGTGTGTGTGTGTGTGTGTGTGTGTGGTGGTGTTTGTGTGTGTGTGTGTGTGTGTGTGTGTGTGTGTGTGTGTGTGTGTGTGTGTGTGTGTGGTGTGTGTGTGTGTGTGTGGTGTGTGTGTGTGTGTGTGTGTGTGTGTGTGTGTGTGTGTGTGGTGTGTGTGTGTGTGTGTGTGTGTGTGTGTGTGTGTGTGTGTGTGTGTGTGTGTGTGTGTGTGTGTGTGTGAGTGTGTGGTGGGTGTGTGTGGGTTTGTGTTTATCATTGTGCTTGTTTGAGTCTGCGTTTGTCTGCATGTCGCTGAGAAATTCATTCTAGGTTGGGGGGGGGGGGGGGGGGGGGGGGGGTGGAGAAGGGGGTTCATGAGAGGTCTCCTATGGTCGTGAGAGGTCTCCAAAGAGTCGTAGCGTCTTTCTGGTTGCCGTTGAATTTCCAACATGTTGAAACTTTCGGCGAGCTATCGCGGGTGCCGGCAGTCGCCTGTAAAGGTCGCGTCAATGGGACAGGCCCTTTACTGGTTCTTTACATTGGATTGGCGGTGCTGCTGAAGGAATGGCGTACCCATTCCATCACACCAAGGAAGCAAATATTAGACTGTAAGTGCCTGTGTGTGAGAAAGTAACTTACAGAGTGTGTTATGAGTCCGTAGATGGACACAAAATGCCGGAGTAACTGGGTGGGTCAGGCAGCATCTCTGGAGAACACGGATAGGTGACGTTTTGGGTCGAGACCCTCCTTCAGACTCAAGGGTCTTGGCCCGAAACGTCAGAATCTTGAATCTGAAGAAGGATCTCGACCCAAACCATCACCTCTTCCTTTTCTCCACAGATGCTGCCTGCCCCGCTGAGTTTCTCCAGCATTTTGTGTCAATCTTCAGTGTAAACCGGCATCTGCAGTTCCTTCCAACACATGTTACGAGTCCGTGTCTGTCTATCTTGGAGTGTGTGTGAGGACAGATCTTTGCAACAAACGTGGAGGTTGTCAATCCGCAGAAAGACACAAAGTGCTGGAGTAACTCGGTGGGTTCTGGCGGCATCTGTGAAGGGCTTTGTTTTGGGTCGGGACCCTTCCTCGGACCGAGTGTAGTACGGGAGGAGAAAGCTGGAAAAGTGATGGAGATGAGACAAAACCTGGCAAATGGATACAGGGGAGGGGGGGGGGGGGGGGGGTTGATTGGCAGATGGGTGGAGTAAGTGACAAAGGATGGAGATGAAAAGGATGTGGGATAAGGAAGAAGGGAAGGGAAATGCAGAGGCAGAGAAATAGTTGGAAGAGGGCTCGGGGCAGGTGTGGGGACAGGGGTAGTGGGACAATTGGGTAGCACAGCAGTAGAGCTGCTGTCTTATAGCGCCAGAAATCTGGATTTGATCCTGACTATGCAGTCTATACGGAGTCTGTACATTCTCCCTGGGACCGTGAGGGTTCTCTCCTGATGCTCCGGTTTCCTCCCACGCTCCAAATGATGTACAGGTTTGTAGATTAATTGACTTTGGTTGTAAATTGTCCCCTAGTGTGTCGATAGTAGTAGTGTATGGAGGATCGCTGGTCGGCACAGACTCGGTGGGCTGAAGGGCCTGTTGCTGCGCTGTATCTCGAAACTAAACGAGTTTGCGACCCTTCTTCAGACTGGAAAGTAAATTGGAGGGAACCCAGAGGTAGGAAAAGGCCAGATCAAAGCAGAGCTTGGCAGCAGGTGACCAATGAAGGATGGAGCCCACAATGGCCCATTGTTGGCTGGGGAAGAGGTGATAATGAAGGGATACAAGGATGTGGACAGTGGAACTAGCAGAGAGCAACAAGGATGGAAGAGAGAGCAGAACTGCAAGGTAAGGAGCAGAACTGCAAGGTACAGATTAAAAGGACGTACTTTTAGAAAGGAGATGAGAAGGATTTCCGATGGAATATCGTTAGTCAGAGTGTGGGGAATCTGTGGAATTCATTGCCACAGACGGCTGTGGATGCCAAGTCAATGGACATTTTTAAGGCTGAGATTGACAGATGCTTGATTAGTACAGGTGTCGGGGGTTGTGGGGAAGGCAGGAGAATGGGGTTGAGAGGGAAAGATAGATCAGCCATGATTGAATGGCAGAGTAAATGTGTTGGGCCGAATGGCCTAATTCTGCTCCTAGAACTTATGAACTTTGAAATGGTTTATGTCACGCATGGGGCAACAGATCTGAATTCTAAATCAATGTTATATATTTTTTTCTTTATGCACTCAAGGGACATGGATGCCACTGGTAGGCCAATACTTTTGATGTCCATAAATGCTCATTACATTAAAGATGAACCTTACTCTCGGTTTGTTACAGTAGTTCGTGGTGAAGCTACACTATTTCAGATGGAGGATCTCAACTCAGCTAAAATAATGAAGTGACATTATTTCCACAATCAGATTATGTATAGCATATCTTGCATGTGGCCTTGCATAGAAACATAGAGACATAGAAATTAGGTGCAGGAGTAGGCCATTCGGCCCTTCGAGCCTGCACCGCCATTCAATATGATCATGGCTGATTATCCAACTCAGTATCCCGTACCTGCCTTCTCTCCATACCCTCTGATCCCCTTAGCCACAAAGGGCACATCTAACTCCCTCTTAAATATAGCCAATGAACTGGCCTCGACTACCCTTTGTGGCAGAGAGTTCCAGAGATTCACCACTCTCTGTGTGAAAAAAAGTTCTTCTCATCTCAGTTTTAAAGTATTTCCCCTTTATCCTTAAGCTGTGACCCCTTGTCCTGGACTTCCCTAACATCGGGAGCAATCTTCCTGCATCTAGCCTGTCCAACCCCTTAAGAATTTTGTAAGTTTCTATAAGATCCCCTCTCAATCTCCTAAATTCTAGAGAGTATAAACCAAGTCTATCCAGTCTTTCTTCATAAGACAGTCCTGACATCCCAGGAATCAGTCAGGAGGTGTAGATGACCCAACTGTCCTTCTAGACGTTGGAGATTATGGATTTTCTCGGTGTTGTTGGTGTCGAACCCTGGAATCTATTTTGGTGATGGCCCACCGCAGCAATAGAGGCAAACAGCAGTTAATATTTTGGTGATGGTTGCTGGTGCCAACAAGGCAGACTGCTTTTTTCCCTGGTTAAAACCAAACTTCTTTAGTGAGGTTGGAGGTGAACATCCAAACAAGTAGAAAAATACTTTCAATCCTTGGAATCTGGTAAACGTTCTTTATATCGGGAGAGCAAACCTGTACATAATTTCTGGTAGGACACCAAATCTCTGCAGAAATTTGCCTCTACTCTAGTGCACCAATCCTCTCCAACCATGGTCAGTCACTATGTTGCATGCCTCCTTAATTGCTTGCATGGTAGCTTTAAGTGGACAGGGACAACCAATCCTCTTGGACATCCACATTCTTCAATCTCTTGTCATTTAGATACAACTTCCTATTTTCTCTAGTAAACCATATGATCTCACATTTTCTGCCTTAAATTCCTCATGCCAAATCCTCGTCTTCTCAAAATGTTAGAATAACTCTGCCGGCCAGGCAGCATCTCTGGAGAAAATGAATAGGTGATGTTTCAGGTTGGAACCCTTCTTCATTCTTCAAGCGTCTGATGAAGGGTTCTGACCCAGAACGTCACCTGTTCTTTTTCTCCAGGGACGCTGCCTTGCCCGCTGAGTTACTCCAGCATTTGATCCCTATCGTCAGTATAAACCAACACCTGCTGGAGTTCTTTCCTATGCTCCTTGTCTACTCACTCACTTTGTCTCTTTCCCCCCTGATATCTCTCTCTGCACCCTCCTCACAGCTCACTGCCACCTGCGTTTGTATCAGCAGATTTGGACATGTTACCTTTCATCCTTTTACCCATACCATTTAGGTATGAACAGTTGGGTGTCAGAACTAATCTCTCTGGCACTCCGATGGTCACAACCTTCTGCAGTTGTATAGGGCTCTGGTGAGACCACATCTGGAGTATTGTGTACAGTTTTGGTCTCCTAATTTGAGGAAGGACATCGTTGGGATTGAGGCAGTGCAGCGTAGGTTCACAAGATTGATCCCTGGGATGGCGGGACTGTCATATGAGGAAAGATTGAAAAGACTAGGCTTATATTCACTGGAGTTTAGAAGGATGAGGGGGAATCTTATAGAAACATTTAAAATTATAAAAGGACTGGACAAGCTAGATGCAGGAAAAATGTTCCCAATGTTGGGCGAGTCCAGAACCAGGGGCCACAGTCTTAGAATAAAGAGGAGGTCATTTAGGGCTGAGGTGAGAAAAAACATTTTCACCCAGAGAGTTGTGAATTTATGGAATTCCCTGCCACAGAGGGCAGTAGAGGCCAAATCACTGGATGGATTTAAGAGAGAGTTAGATAGAGCTCTAGGGGCTAGTGGAGTCAAGGGGTATGGGGAGAAGGCAGGCACGGGTTATTGATAGGGGACGATCAGCCATAATCACAATGAATGGCGGTGCTGGCTCGAAGGGCCAAATGGCCTCCTCCTGCACCTATTTTCTATGTAACCTCTCAACCTGAAAATGACTCCTTTACTGCCGACTCTTTGTTTTCATGTCTTTTAGAGATGTGTAATAAAGTTTGGCCATGCCGAATGAAGCCCAGATCTCAAAACATGAATTAAAAAGCCAACACCAATATATTATTCCCAATGTGGCTTCCTTCCAAAGACTATGGTATTTGTAATCTCAATGGTGCAGCATTATAGAAACATAGAAATTAGGTGCAGGAGTAGGCCATTCGGCCCTTCGAGCCTGCACCGCCATTCAATATGATCATGGCTGATCATCCAACTTAGTATCCTGTTCCTGCCTTCTCTCCATACCTCCTGATCCCCTTAGCCACAAGGGCCACATCTAACTCCCTCTTAAATATAGCCAATTAACTGGCCTCAACTACCCTCTGTGGCAGAGAGTTCCAGAGATTCACCACTCTCTGTGTGAAAAAAGTTCTTCTCATCTCGGTTTTAAAGGATTTCCCCTTTATCCTTAAGCTGTGACCCCTTGTCCTGGACTTCCCCAACATCGGGAACAATCTTCCTGCATCTAGCCTGTCTAACCCCTTAAGAATTTTGTAAGTTTCTATAAGATCCCCTCTCAATCTTCTAAATTCTAGAGAGTATAAACCAAGTCTATCCAGTCTTTCTTCATAAGACAGTCCTGACATCCCAGGAATCAGTCTGGTGAACCGTCTCTGCACTCCCTCTATGGCAATAATGTCCTTCCTCGGATTTGGAGACCAAAACTGTACGCAATACTCCAGGTGTGGTCTCACCAAGACCCTGTACAACTGCAGTAGAACCTCTCTGCTCCTATACTCAAATCCTTTTGCAATGAAAGCTAACATACCATTCGCTTTCTTTACTGCCTGTTGCACCTGCATGCCTACCTTCAATGACTGGTGTACCATGACACCCAGGTCTCGCTGCATCTCCCCCTTTCCCAATCGGCCACCATTTAGATAATAGTCTGCTTTCCTGTTTTTGCCACCAAAATGGATAACCTCACATTTATCCACATTATACTGCATCTGCCAAACATTTGCCCACTCACCCAGCCTATCCAAGTCACCCTGCAGTCTCCTAGCATCCTCCTCACAGCTAACACTGCCCCCCAGCTTAGTGTCATCCGCAAACTTGGAGATATTGCCTTCAATTCCCTCATCCAGATCATTAATATATATTGTAAATAGCTGGGGTCCCAGTACTGAGCCTTGGGGTACCCCACTAGTCACTGCCTGCCATTGTGAAAAGGGCCCGTTTACTCCTACTCTTTGCTTCCTGTTTGCCAGCCAGTTCTCTATCCACATCAATACTGAACCCCCAATGCCTTGTGCTTTAAGTTTGTATACTAATCTCTTATGTGGGACCTTGTCAAAAGCCTTCTGGAAGTCCAGATACACCACATCCACTGGTTCTCCCCTATCCACGCTACTAGTTACATCCTTGAAAAATTCTATAAGATTCGTCAGACATGATTTACCTTTCGTAAATCCATGCTGACTTTGTCCAATGATTTCACCACTTTCCAAATGTGCTGCTATCCCATCTTTAATAACTGACTCTAGCAGTTTCCCCACTACCGATGTTAGACTAACTGTAATTCCCCATTTTCTCTCTCCCTCCCTTCTTAAAAAGTGGGGTTACGTTTGCTACCCGCCAATCTTCAGGAACTACTCCAGAATCTAAAGAGTTTTGAAAGATTATTACTAATGCATCCACTATTTCTGGAGCTACTTCCTTAAGTACTCTGGGATGCAGCCTATCTGGCCCTGGGGATTTATCGGCCTTTAATCCATTCAATTTACCCAACACCACTTCCCGGCTAACCTGGATTTCACTCAATTCCTCCAACTCCTTTGACCCGCGGTCCCCTGCTATTTCCGGCAAATTATTTATGTCTTCCTTAGTGAAGACGGGACCAAAGTAGTTATTCAATTGGTCCGCCATATCCTTGTTCCCCATGATCAACTCACCTGTTTCTGACTGCAAGGGACCTACATTTGTTTTAACTAATCTCTTTCTTTTCACATATCTATAAAAACTTTTGCAGTCAGTTTTTATGTTCCCTGCCAGTTTTCTTTCATAATCTATTTTTCCTTTCCTAATTAAGCCCTTTGTCCTCCTCTGCTGGTCTTTGAATTTCTCCCAGTCCTCCGGTATGCTGCTTTTTCTGGCTAATTTGTACGCATCATCCTTCGCTTTGATACTATCCCTGATTTCCCTTGTTATCCATGGATGTACTACCTTCCCTGATTTATTCTTTTGCCAAACTGGGATGAACAATTTTTGTAGTTTATCCATGCAGTCTTTAAATGCCTTCCATTGCATATCCACCGTCGACCCTTTTAGAATTAATTGCCAGTCAATCTTGGCCAATTCACGTCTCATACCCTCAAAGTTACCTTTCTTTAAGTTCAGAACCATTGTTTCTGAATTAACAATGTCACTCTCCATCCTAATGAAGAACTCAACCATATACAGGAGTGTTGAAGACACACTGTAGTCTAAATACATGGTATTTATAATTTAAATTATATGCTTGAAATATTGTTCAGGTCTTCTTGTATCTAGAAATGCCTTGGTTTATTATTGTGTGAAATTAGATCCTATGCTCAAAAGAACTATGGTTAATTACAAACAGGGAGGACTTGTCATCATCTTCAATGTTGATCTTCCTCCTGATGTTTCTTCCTTCTCTTCCCACCTTCTTCAATAACAACTCTCTCTGGATTGTATAGTAGAGAGTCCAGTTGGTGCAGAAATTTGTTTCGAGGCACAACTTGTCAGCCGGTCTTCAGTGCTTGAAGTACGGAATTGTTCGATCACGTACCGTTTATGAGGTTATAGCAGCCACTTCTTAATATCATGTGAAGTCAACTGAATTGGCTACAGACTGGTATCCACAATGATCGAGACTACTGAAGCTGAGATGGACTCATTTACAATGGTCTCGACCCAAAATGCCATCCATTCCTTCTCTCCAGAGATGCTGCCTATCTCGCTGAGCTACTCCAGTATTTTGTCTCTATCTTCGGTGTAAACCAGTGTGTAGTTAATGATGGTTGCATGCAGAATCATTGTAACAAATGCCAGCACAAGCTGCTTTTCATCTTCTTGTGACAGATTTAGAGGGATATGCGCCAAACGCAGGTACATGGGACTGGTGTAGATGGGACATGTTGGGCGGAATGGCCTGAATCCACGCTGTAAGTTTCTATGACTCTATGAGCTGCCTCTTGTGTAGTCTGCACACCCGCAGCCTCTTGTCAGTCCAGGGCTGTTTACTGACCGATTGCAATCAACAGGCCCAAGTTGTTTGTTCATTGATATCAAATTCCTCTGGTTTTATTCCTCTGGCCCTCTGGTTCCGGAGACCCAACCCCTCACTCACCACACCAACCCTCTAGCGAACCTCCCCCCACACTGTACAGATGCGCTAATTCTCTTTTTTCCCCCACAAAATTGATTTAAAAAAATGAATTTTGCTTTTATTTTGAACTTAAGCTGGTGACTGCAGTGCATTTGAGCAATGTCAAACAAAGAAAGCTTCGATGATCAGCAAATACTTTTCTTTGAACAGGTAAGTAACAGATAACTTTCTTTAAATTCCGTTAAATTGTCAGAAAATAAATATTAAGAAGACAATTTTGTCCCTCCAGACGGCGTCTAGAAAGTTTGTAAAACAGCAGAAGACGGCCCAAAGTAATTTACCTTCTGATTCAAAGACTCAAGAGGCAAGGTGAGGTGACTAATGATTGTTGCAGAGAGCAGGAAGAGCTGCTTGGGGTTCTCGTGGAGTGGCACGGTGGCGCAGCTGTAGAGTTACTGCCTCACAGCGCCAGAGCCCCAGGCTCGTTCCTGACCACGGGTGCTGTCTATACGGAGTTTGTACCGTCTCCCCATGACCCAATCGGTTTTCTCCGGGTAGTCCGGTTTCCTTCCACACTCCAAAGACATACAGGTTTGTAGGTTAACTGACTTGGTATAATTGTAAGTTGCGTCTAGGGGATAGTGTTAAGGGCCTGTTCCCACCAGCATGCGACTGCATGCGTCTAGCGCGACCAAACGTGGTGGCTTGAGGCTTACGGCCTCGCGGGGCCGGTCCCGCTTCCAACCGCGGAGCCGTCTGGAGCTGGTCCCGACATCATACTCACCAATCAGCTGGGCAGGAGGCGGGCCGACTGAATTCGGACCTCGCACGGTGTCGGGTGGTTACGTCATCACGCAACGGCACGCCGGGCGATGACGTCATCACGCAACGCCACGTGCTAGGCGTACGCCGTCAAGACGCTGCGTACGGCATCCAGACGCGTACGGCCGTCGAGGCGCTGCGTACGGCCCCAATGCGACTGCGTTGCCGCGCGGGATTTCTGGACAGTGTCATTTTTTCGGAACCCTGCACGATGTCCGGGACCAGCCCCGCACAACTCCATACGGCTCCGGCGATCGAAGTGGGACCGGCCCCGCGAGGCCGTACGGCTCTAACGACCACGTTCGGTTGCGCTCGCCGCTTGCAGCCGCATGCTCGTGGGACAGGCCCTTTAGTGTGCGGTGATCACTGCTCAGCCCGGGCTCAGTGGGCCGAATGGCCTGTTTCATGTCTGTAAAACTACAACTGAAAAAAGGACACTCTCCACCCAACAACACTTTGTGAATCAGTCCTTCACTACAGGACTGATGTGGTTCAATAAAGGGGCTTGCCACATATAGTTTGTAGGTCAATTGGCTTTGGTAAAATCATAAATTGTCCCTAGTGTGCAGGGTAGTGCTAATGTAAGGATGTAAGGACATTCTTGCTATTGAGGGAGTGCAGCGTATGTTTACAAGGTTAATTCCCGGGATGGCGGGACTGTCATAAGCTGAGAGAATGGAGCAGCTGGGCTTGTACACTCTGGAGTTTAGAAGGATGAGAGGGCATCTCGTTGAAATATATAAGATTGTTAAGGGTTTGGACACGCTAGAGGCAGGAAACATGTTCCCCATGTTGGGGGAGTCCAGAACCAGGGGCCACAGTTTAAGAATAAGGAGTAAGCCATTTAGAACGGAGACGAGGAAACACTTTTTCTCACAGAGAGTGGTGAGTCTGTGGAATTCTCTGCCTCAGAGGGCGGTGAGGCAGGTTCTCTGTATGCTTTCAAGAGAGCTAGATAGGGCTCTTAAAAATAGCAGAGTCAGGGGATAAGGGGAGAAGGCAGGAATGGGGTGCTGATTGTGGATGATCAGCCATGATCACATTGAATGGCTAGAAGGGCCGAATGGCCTCCTCCTGTACCTATTGTCTGTTGTACGGGGTAATCGCTGGTTGGCGTGGACTCAGTTGGTCAGGGGGCCAGTTTGCTCCAAAGTCTAAAGTCGAGTCTAAACTATAGACCTTGCTGCACTGAGAACATCAGACATTGCGTGTAATATCACGGCTGTCTCTCAGCCTGACTGGTTTGTTTTTAAACACTGCTGGGGTGAATTTCTTTGTGAAGCATTGTTAGAATCCTCAAGGAAGTATAAAAATAAATAAGTTCAATAAAGAATTAGTTTAGGTTTCAGTTTAGAGATACAGCGCGGAAACAGGCCCTTTCGCCCCACCAGGTCCGCGCCGACCAGCGATCCCCGCACACCAACGCTATCCTGTACCAACTATGGACAAGTTTTACATTTATCAAAGCCAATGAACCTACGTACCTGTACGTCTTTGGCGTGTGGGAGGAAAGCGGAGAAAACCCACGCAGGTCACGGGGAAGAACGTACAAAATGCGTAGACAGACAGCACCCGTGGTCGGGGTTCGAACCCAGGTCGACGGAGTTGCATTCGCTGTAAGGCAGCAACTCTACCGCTGTGCCACCGGGGTGCCAAGGAGACGTTTCCTTCCCCAGCAGTTACAAGTTGTTCCTTTGGAAAGAATGAGAGGGGAATCAAATGGGACCTTTGTCCAGTTTAGTTTAGAGATACTGCATCGACCAGAAACCCCCTCACATTAGCACTACACTACACACGCCACACAAGGGACAATTTGACATTTATAACCAAGCAGGTCACGGGGAGAACGTATAAACTCCATGCAGACAGCCCCCGTAGTCAGGATCGAACCCAGGTCTCTGGCACTGTAAGGTAGCAGCTATACCGTCATGCTGCCGGTCCGTACATTTTGCTGGCCCTAATTTTAAGATTTGCAAAAAGTTGTAAACGCTGCCCAGTCCATCATCGGCTCTGACCTCCCTACCATCGAGGGGATTTATCGCAGTCGCTGCCTCAAAAAGGCTGCCGCATCACCAAAGACCCACACCATCCTGGCCACTCACTCATCTCCCCGCTGCCTTCAGGTAGAAGGTACAGGAGCCTGAAATCTGCAACATCCAGGTTCAGGAATAGCTACTTCCCCACAGCCACCAGGCTATTAAACTCAACTCAAACAAAACTCTGATCATTAGCAGCCCATTGCACTTTATCTGTTTATTTATGTGTATATGGACACACTGATCTGTTCTGTATTCATGCCTACTATGTTCTGTTGTGCTGAAGCAAAGCAAGAATTTCATTGTCCTATCTGGGACACATGACAATAAACTCACTTGAACCTTGAATCTCAAACCTTTGTCTCTCATTTCTTTCAGAGCTCAAAAGAGCAAAAAACAAGTCTCAACATTAGGTGTTACTGATGAAGGAAAGTCGGATGATGATGAACTAAAATCTTCCTCTCAATTCTTGAAGACTGATACCGTTCGGGGCCTTACTCCTTCGTACGCTGAGTGCACACCGAGCTATTATTCGGACAGGCAGAAACTTTCTGTCCCTTGCTTACTGGATGCGATTAATGGAATGCTTCTGCACTGCAAAATTGTTGGAATGCAATTTCCCCATGGGCTCGAAAACATATTGAACTACGGCTGGAAAGACTTCATCAGAGACATGGTGTACATTAGGAAGGATTGGCCAAACCCAGCTTGCAGGTACGCCTATGCACAGAGAAAGTTCAGTCCAAGATCGCCCCACAGCAGGATATCAATTGATGCTATCATCATGAACAGTGCCAAAAACAAACCCAAATCCCATTCGCCCCTTGCCGATGTTGCACCAAAGGCTAAGGCTGAGGTTCCACCAATTGAAACCTCTCCAGTCAAAAGTAAGTTTCACCTGTTTATTGATTTTGAACAAATTAGTTACATCTGTTATTTAACCGAATCTCCTGTGCAATCTTCTCCAAATCAAGGACATTTTGGAGAATCCATAGCTCTGCTTCTTCTTGCGTATGGCGTGCACAGCCTAAAGTTGTAGGACAACTTGTTCTATTTGATCTTACTTGATTGTGCACGCCAGGTTGATTGCATTCGTCGAAACAGGGTGGACCACGTGAAGGTTGCAATCTCCCACCCAGAGAATTCATAGCAATCAACGTCTATTTATTAGACCCTAGGTGAAACCCATCAGAATGTGGATACTTGTCTCTGCTCCCACTACTTGCTCGGTGCCATTTCACTAGCCAACGTCATTTCCCTTCCCGTTTCCTGTTTTACAGCTTTTTCTGGAATTATATTTGTTTCCTCTACAGTCAAGACTATAATTAATCTGCCATCTCATAAATTCATAAGTTCTAGGAGCAGAATTAGGCCATTTGGCCCATCAGGTCTACTGCAGCATTCCATCATGCTTGATCTATCTTTCCCTCTCAACCCCATTCTCCTCCTGCCTTCTCACCATAACCCCTGACACCCGCACTAATCAAAAATCTGTCGTCTTCTTTCGTGTGGCGTGCACAGCCTAAAGTTGTTCTATTGGATCTTCCGTTTGTGCACGTCGAGTTGATTGCATTAGTCGAAACAGGGCGGACCACGTGAAGGTTGCAATCTTCCACCCCGAAAATCTGTCAATCTTTGCCTTTAAGATATCCATTGACTTGGCCTCCACAGCTTTCTGTGACAATGAATTACAGAGATTCACCACCCTCCGACGAAAGAAATTCCTCCTCATCTCCTTTCTAAAGGCATGTCCTTTTATTCTGAGGCTATGGCCTCTGGTCCTACACTCTGGTGGAAGCATCCTCTTCACATCCACTCTATCCAGGCCTTTCACTATTGGGTAAGTTTCAATGAGGTCCCCCCTCCCTCCCCCTCATCCTTCTAAACTCAAGCAGGTAGTTAATGGAAGACTGAGGCTAATTAGGTAAAAGGAAGGTAATCCATGCATTGAGACAAGGCACTGGTGGAATACTAAATGAGTACATTGTATCAGTTACTATCAGCGATGTGGCAGAAAGGATGGCAGTGGAGATGATGGATGAGGTGAAAATTAATAGGGAAAGCTAAAGTTTCTCAAAATTATCATGTCATCCCTCTGAAAGAAGTGTGGAGGTGAAATAAAAATTGTATAAGCTGGTACCAGTGAAAAAATATTTATAATCTGATCATACTTGTAATAGACTGCTGACTGACATCTACTACAAATCCACTGAGTCCCATGGCTATCTGGACTACACTTCCTCCCACCCTGCTTCCTGTAAGGACTCTATCCCCTACTCCCAATTCCTCCGGCTACGCCACATCTGCACCCAGGATGAGGTGTTCCAAACCAGGGCATCGGAGATGTCCTCATTCTTTAGGGAACAGGGTTTCCCCTCTTCTACTATAGATGAGGCTCTCACCAGGGTCTCCTCTGTATCCCAGTGCTCTGCTCACACTCCCCAAACCCCCCCCTCGTAACAAGGACAGAGTCCCCCTTGTCCTCACCTTCCAACCCTAACTGCCGTCACATACAACAGATAATCCTCCGACATTTTCACCACCTCCAATGGGAACCCACCACTGGCCACAACTTCCCATCTCCTCCACTTTCTGCTTTCCGCAGAGACCGCTCCCTCCGTAACTCCCTGGTCAATTCGTCCCTTCCCACCCAAATCACCCCCTCCCAGGCAGAGGTTCACCTGCACCTCCTCCAACCTCATTTATTGCATCGGCTGTTCCAGGTGTCAACTGCTCTACATCAGTGAGACCAAGCGCAGGCGAATTGAGATGAGTGTCTTCGACCATCAAGCTCGAGGGCACTCGCCTGGAAAGCCTCGAGCTGGATTGACCATCCGTGTTGAAACTGCGAGCTGAGGGGAAGAGAGAGTGGAAGCTATGGGGATGATTCCAGATACACTTGTTTGTCTCTAGAAATAAAGCCCATTTCACGACAATTCAATGACGCTCCCCTCCCCATTCTTCTAAACTCCAGCGAGTAGAGGCCAGAGCTGTCAAATGCTCATCACATGTTAACCCAATTATCCCTGGGATCATTCTAGTCAATGGTACCTTCCCTAGAATTGTATATTTTCAAAATAAAATTCTGTCACCCTTACTAGAATGCTGGCAACACTAGATTAATATTATTTTTTAGAAATACATTTGACTAATATTAATTGCCCATTCCATATTTCTCTGAGGGGGTGATGTCCACTTGAACCCCTGAAGATGCTGCCACAGTGTTTGATCGATTTGGGGTTTCCTCACAACAGTTCTGATGCATCAGAATGCTTTAGTTGGCTATTTCAAACAAGAATCAGCCTGAAGAAGGGTCTGGACCCGAAACGTCACCCAATCTTACTCCCCCGAGATGCAGCCTGCCCCCACTGAGTTACTCCAACATTTCATGTCTATCTTCGGTGGAAACCGAGCATGAGCATGAGTAGTGTCGCATTCAGCACCGTTAACACAATGCAACAAGTGTCTTGATCATATTCACCACTGGTTGAGCGCAAAAGTAATAATGTATGACCAGTGCCACTCACGAATGTGGCAAAATTCCACTCCATCCCTTCCTTCCTTCCTTCCACGGCTCTTGGGCTATCGGTAGTTTGAATAAAAATAGTTCAATTTTTGAATTATTAATTTTTAACTGTTAATTTTTTATGTGTAGGACTTCAATCCTCCCCAAATAGATGAATAGAGCTTGTATTAATGTAAGAACATTATTATGTGAGATATATGTCACATTCCATGCCTCAAGACTGATGGAGTCCTGTTACATTTGAGCTATTGTTGAGAGGTTCCAGACAGGTGGCCCAAGATGAAACAAATTGCAGGTCTGGCAGCATCTGTGGAGAGCGAAACAGCCTGATCCATCACCTAAAACATGAAACATTTTTCTTTCTCTGATGCTGCTTTATGGTCTCCTAATCTGAGGAAAGACATTCTTGCTGTAGAGGGAGTACAGAGAAGGTTCACCAGACTGATTCCTGGGATGGCAGGACTTTCATATGAAGGAAGACTGGATAGACTCGGCTTGTACTCGCTAGAATTTAGAAGATTGAGGGGGGATCTTATAGAAACTTTCAAATTTCTTAAGGGGTTGGACAGGCTAGATGCAGGAAGATTGTTCCCGATGTTGGGGAAGTCCAGAACAAGGGGTCACAGTTTAAGGATAAGAGGGAAGTCTTTTGGGACCGAGATGAGAAAAACATTTTTTACACAGAGAGTGGTGAATCTCTGGAATTCTCTGCCACAGAAGGTAGTTGAGGCCAGTTCATTGGCTATATTTAAGATGGAGTTAGATGTGGCCCTTGTGGCTAAAGGGCTCAGGGGGTATGGAGAGAAGGCAGGGATGGGATACTGAGCTGGATGATCAGCCATGATCATATTGAATGGTGGTGCAGGCTCGAAGGGCCGAATGGCCTACTCCTGCACCTATTTTCTATGTTTTCTATGTCTATGTCTATATTTACTTTAGATAAAAAAATTTGATGGAGGCCATTGAAGAATGAAATAGACCGGTTTTAAATGGAGAATGCCCGAGCAGCTCTTCCAGCTAGTCCATGGACTCTTTCATCATTGAAGAGGGTGGCATGGTGTCAGCTTAAAATCCACTAGTTCCAACCATGCTTCTTTCCCACAGCACATCACTGTACTATTGTGCTACCCCAGCTTTTGTGCTCCCACATTTAGTTTAGTTTGTCATGTGTACCGAGGTACAGTGAAAAGCTTGTGTCACGTGCTAAGCAGCCAGCGGAAAGGCAATACATGATTACAATCGAACCAGTGACCGTGTGTAGATACATGGTAAAGGAATGTCGTTTAGTGCAAGGTAAAGCCAGCAAAGTCCGATCAAAGATAGTCCAAGGTTCACCAATGAGGTACAAAGTAGTTCCGGACCGATCTCTGGCTGTGGTAGGATGGTTCAGTTGCCTGATAACAGCTGGGAAGAAACTGTCTCTGAATCTGTCGGTGTGCGTTATTCAGTGATGTAACAATTCTCTGCAATTCCTTGCGGTCTTGGATGGAGCTGTTCCCAAACCAAGCTGGGATGCATCCCGATAAGATGCTTTCCATGGCAACATCTTACTCCCAGGGGTTAGTGAGGTATTCCTGGGCCATGGCTCCCGGTTAATACTCAGGAAGGGGAAGTCAATTGAGTAGTCGAACTTGAAAGCATCAAGTCTGTTATTTGTGATCCAACCTGTCACTGCTAAACTTTCGTTATAAGTGATAAAATGATTTTAAACTTTTGTTTCTATTTAAGGCAAGAAGAAAGGTAAAAAGAAGCTTCGGAAAGATATATTACCCAAATCTGCCCAACCATCAGGTACAGTCTGCTGCTCCCAAATTGTACCAGCAAATGGTCTTCACCACTGTATTCAACAACATACAATCCATGGGCTTTATACGCAGACAATTAAATCCAATTTATTCAAAATATTTACAAGCATATCTGTTTGGCAAACTGAAAATTGGTGCTTCACAACTGAAGGTGTCGAATGTTAGGGTGCAGTTGGAATACAATTGGTGTAGACTTCTCAAGATGGTCAAGACTTGGCTTCAGAAAAGTGGCTCTCAGAAGTGTTGACCTAACAAGCAAAGAAATTGTGCATCAGTCATTGTTCTTTATATCTTATTAATATGAAAAAAGACAGTCATAGAGTCATACAGTGTGGAAGCAGGCCCTTCGGCCCAACATGTCGCATCTACACGAGTCCCAAGTGCCTGCGTTTGGCCCATATCTCTCTAAACCAGTCCTGTTTCAAATACCTGGCCGACCATCAGATATCAGGCATGGTAAATATTATTCTTCCCCGAAGATAGACTCAGAACGGTGGAGTCACTCAGCGGGACAGCCAGCATCTCTGGAAAGAAGGAATCAGTGACGTTTTGGGTCGAGACCCTTTTTCAGATTCTGAATCTGAGCCTGAAGAAGGGTCTCGAACAAAAATGTCACGCATTCCTTCTGTCCAGAGACGATGCTGCCTGTCCCGCTGAGTGACTCCATCATTTTGTGTCTATCTTCAGTGTAAACCAACATTTGCAGTTGCTTCCTACACTATTCTTCCCCAACATCTACAGTCTTTTGGGGGAGATCTCCAGCCTTCCACCGCTCGCTGTGCACAACCACCTACTGATTTCCACTCGAAGTTTAAGTCTGTACTTCCAAATGTGGACGCAGCGAATGTGATTATATTGTATGTTTGATTCCAGGGTTCACAATCAGTTTCTCAGTATCATCCGGATCTTCAAGTGATGAAGGTAAGATATGGATTTAAAAATATAGAGAACGCTATGTCCATCGTTCAATCTGATTAGTTCTTTTCCCAGGGTGGGAATTCAATTAAAAAAGTCCCGATTACCGGACGTTTTGGGAACTGATTGCTTCGAGTTTAACCTGCTTGTGGAACAAGTGAGGGAAGATATTCTCCCATGGCCCCTGGTATCCTTGACAGTCGCAATTTCCATTTATACAGCAGCTGTATCCCAAAGAGTGTTATCATAATTCATTCCTCAGGGAACGAGGGTTCCCCCCCCCCCCCCCCCCCCCCCCCCCCCCCCCCCCCCCCCCCCCCACTATAGATGAGGCTCTCACCAGGGTCTCTTCAATACCCTGTATGTGATCCCTCTTATCATAACAGAATATTAGAGCAACTGGCAAAATGGGGCCTTGAAGGGTGATGGAAGTAGAATCCTTGAATATGTAAAGCAGAGGTGGATAGATGCTTGATAAACAAACTAGGGTGAAAGGGAATGCCTTGAATGTGAAATTCCAATCACCTCAGCTATGATCTTGATAAATTGAGGAGCAAGCAGTTCTTCGCCAAATTCATTTGTCCTATGCCCATCGAAATTATGCCATCGCTAGCACTCTTGAGTTTTTTTTACTGAATGGTAAAAACACACTGCCGCACTGATGAGTAAGGCAAGGCAGCGCCTTTACCACCTCATGCAGCTGAGGAAATTCAGAGTGTCTCTGAGGATCCTTTAATCCTTCTACTCTGGTGCAGTAGAAAGCATCTTGACCGGAAACATCTCGATCTGGTTTGGCAACAGCTCTGCCCAGGACAGGAAGTCTCTGCACAGAGTAGTGTGTTCGGCCAAACGCACCATGGGAACTACACCCCCCCCCCCCCCCCCCCCTATACCCAGGAGACCTGCAGATCCAGATCCAGAGCCCACAAGATTATGAAGAAACCCTACCACCCCAGCAACGGACTGTTCCAGCTGCTACGGTCAGGCAAACGCCTCCGCTGTCACGCTGCGAAAACAGAGAGGATGAGACAGAGTCTCTTCCCACAGGCCATCAGGACTGTAAACTCTGATCTCCCCAGGGCATAAATACTGTTGTGTCTTCTTTTTAAATGTAAATACTGGTTCTGTTCTGTTGTTTTGCACAATGCCGCAGGCACCACCACTTTCATTTCGTTGCATATATTGTATGTTTATGTGACAAATAAAGTTGACTTGACTTGACATGACAATGAGACAAAGATCAGACTGAAATGGGTCAACAGAGGTAACGAGCATAACTTTCCAGGAATACTAGAAGTGAAACACAGCGTGGAAACAGGCTCATCTTGCCCACACCAGCCAACATGCCCCAGCTCCATTAGTCCCACCTGCCCATGTTTGGCCCATATCCCTCCAAACTTGCCCTATCCATGTACCTGCCCAACTGTTTCTTAAACGTTGGGATAGTCCCTGCCTCAACTACCTCCCCCGGCAGCTTGTTCCATACACCCATTTTTCCATTCACCCTTTATGTGAAAAATTTACTTCTCAGATTCCTATTAAATCTTTTCCCCTTCACCTTAAATCTATGACCCCTGGTCCTTGATTCACCTTCTCTGGTCAAGAGACTCTGTGCGTCCACCCGATCTATTCCTCTCATGATATTATGCACCTCTATAAGATCACCCCTCATCCTCCTGCGCTCCAGTGGATAGTGTCCCAGCCTACTCAACCTCTCCCTATAGCTCAGACCCTCTAGTCCTGGCAACATCCTCGTAAATCTTCTCTGCACCCTTTCCAGCTTGATAATAATATCTTTCCTTTAACATGGTGCCCAGAAGTGAACACAATACTCTAAATGCGGTCTCACCAATGCCTTGTACAACTGTAACATGACCTCCCAACGTCTACACCCAGTACTCTGAATGATGGAGGCCGACGTTGCCGATTGTGTGCTATAACCAGGTGTCGGGGGAGGGTAAAGTTTAATCCAAGGCCGGGCGGGAAGAAACGTGGCATTGGAGGGGGGGGGTTTAAACAAGCGGAGATTCACAAGCCGGGGTGCGTTGGAACCCTTTCCCCCCCCCCCCCCCCCACACACACAGTGCACCAAGGACGGGCCCGCTACTCATGCCATTTTCACGCTACTACTCGCTCTCTCCGCTCTCGCAAATGCAAGCTCGCGCCACATGGCGCCATCTTACTGGGCAACTGGCGAAAGTGGGGACGCGCCGAAACGGGAGCCCCAGTCCGCTATCACAGAAATCCACTAACTAGGTCAGTTATTGCCAGGGGTTACTTTAGTACATTTTTGGGAAGTTGAGACAGGGCAGGAAGTTCTCAATGTGCGTGCGGTAGGGCCCTGGGAACTGTAGTTCAACTGTATGATCTACGAGTACAAATACACAGATCCCTAAACTTCACACGTGTAGGAAGATGCTGGTTCAAACTGAAGATAGACACAAAAAGCTGGAGTAACTCAGTGGGCCAGACTCAACACAAAACATCACCAGAGCATCTTTCTCCAGAGATGCTGCCTGTCCCGCTGAGTTAGCCCAACGTTTTGTGTCCAATAAAGTCACTTCGCAGGTTGTTAGGGTGATGAAGAAGGATTTTGTGGCCTTCATCAGTCAGGGAGTTGAGTCTAGAAGGTGGAACATTATGTTGCAGTTGTACAAAGACGTTGGTGAGGCCACGGGACTCCACAACTTGAACCATAGGGATAGATTGGAAAAGCTCGGATTTGATTTTTCGGAGTGCAGGTGGTTGTGGAGTGGTCCTACAGAGGTGTATACAATTACGAGGGGAATAGTTCGGATGAGTGTAGTGTCTTTCCCCCAGGATAGGAGAATGAAAAACTGGAGGGACACAGGTTCAAGGTGAGAGGGCAAACATTTAATGGGAATCTGCTGGTTAATTTTTTTCACACAGACGGTAGTGGGTACATGATGTGAGCTGCCAGGGGAAGTAGGTTAAGGCAGGCACAATAGCAACATTTAAAAACAGGCTTGGACTGGTAGAGGGATGGAAAAGGTATGGAGGGATATGCGCCAAACGCGGGCAAATATGACTAACTTGGTCAGCATGGATGAGTTGGGCTGAAGGGCCTGTTTCTCTGTTGTATGATTCCATGACTCTACCTCCCTTTGGACTAGTGTAGACTTCCCACAGTGAACTTACCGGCAACTCCTTCCTTCCCACATGAGACAGTCCCATCAGCTCACCCGGACATTAGCCGGTCTAATCGACTTCCTGGGCCTACGCCATCTCCCGGTTGCTCAACGATTTAATTCCCCCTCCCATTATTCCCACACTGACCTTTCTGTCCTGGGCCTCTCCTCCATTGTCAGAGTGAGGCCCAGCACAAATTGGAGGAACAGCACCTGATATTTTGCTTGGGCAGTGATAGTTATACACCCCAGCGGTATAAATATTAGTTTCTCTAACTTCAAGTAACCCTTGCTTTCCCCCTCCCTCTGTTCCTCCCCAAACCCTAATTCTCCGACTAGTTTCACTGTCCTCCTGATTAATGTTCCTGTTTGAATGCCTCTTCCCCTCAGCCATCAATGAACCATTCTACATTTCCTCGATCATCGTCTGCTTTGATCTGTCCTTTTCACGCCTTATATGCTATTTGTACAATTCCATATCTCTATTTCCGCTCTGCCCTGACTCTCAATATGAAGAAGGGTCTCGACCCGAAACATCACCCATTCCTTCTCTCCAGAGATGCTGCATGAATTGCTCCAGCACCTTCTGTCTATCTGAAGTTATAGACAATAGGTGCAGGAGCAGGCCATTCGGCCCTTCGAGCCAGCACCACCATTCAATGTGATCATGGCTAATTATGGTACATAGTTGGTATGGTTGATGCCGTACCAGCAGAGGCAATGCCGGCAGTTGCCTTACACGATGGTTCAACAAAGGGCCGAATGCTGTTTTCTCACAAATTGAACACTAAATCCAGGACTTTCTGCCCATCTTGCTGCAAATCATTTTTTACTATCACACTATCCACTGATTGTTTGCCAGGGTGGCTCATTAAGCCATATGATGACGTCTTCGCAAAAATGGACATGAAGACCATCTACAGACTGATGTTGGCGAAGATTCAAGCTGCAAACACAAGGATGTAAATATTGAACATTTAATCACCCCCCGACCCTTTTTATTGGGATCAATGTATTAAAGATAGCAAGGCACTGAGGTGGGTGCAGAGAAGATCTAATAAGAATACGAAACATTCGTTGTGGAAAGATGAATGAAATTTGCAATTGCATTTCCATTACACGAGATGGTATTGCGGAGCAGCGGTAGAGTTGCTCCTTTACAGCGCCTGATATCCGGGTTTAAACCTGACTACGGGTGCTGTCTGGACGAAGTTTGTACGTTCTCCCCGTGACCTTTCTCTGGGTGCTCGAGTTTCTGCTCACACTTCAAAGACGTACAGGTTTGTCGGCTCATTGGCTTGGTAAAATTGTAAATTGAAATTGTCCCTGGTGAGTAGGATAATACTAGTGTATGGGGGTCACTGGTCGGTGCGGACTCGGTGGGCCAAAGGGCCTGTTTCCGTGCTGTCCCTCTAAACTCAACTCAACGAAAGAAGCTTATGGGAGAGTTAATAGAGGTTTTCAAATTGAAGAAGAATTTTGAAAAGAATAAACTTACGAATAACCTTTTCCGCTGACAGCGTTACTCATCAAAGATTGTGGAGATTGTGTTCCCATACCTGGACAAAAATCAAACCTGGAGGAACTCAGCGGTTCAGATGGCAACTGTGGTTGACATTTTTAAATTTTGTTGTACATGGTTCATGTTACAATGACAATAAAGAAACTATTCTATATTCTATTCTAAATGGTCTGAGAATGTTTCGAATGGAGACCTCCCAAGACTGATGGAATGGAGGGGGATAATTGCTAGGAAGCTTTTTGCTCCTTCTCCCATCAACACCAGTGTGAAGAAGGGCCTCATCCTGAAACGTTGTCTGCCCATTTTCCTCCCTGTTTGACCCACTGAGTTCCTCCAGCAGTTTGGTCTTTGCTCTCTTATTCCACGCCTGCGCTCTCTTATTCCAATACTTCCTTCTGTTTGATTCTCAATCAAAAACCCACCCACGTCCTCAATCGAGCTTCAGTCTGCTTTCTTGGAGAAAACGGAGTGATTTTACAGGTGGATATGATCAGAGAACGTGGGAGGGGTTTGGGAAGAGCAGCAATACAGTTTATGGCTGACTGACCCTGTGGCCAAATGGAGACTGGAATCTCACCTTCTTCTGACAAGAGTCGCTATGTGGTGGGCTGGATTGGAACTGGAAGTTCAGGCGGAAGGGGGCCATCTTCCCACCAGAGAGCAGACTGTAATGGGGCAGACTGTAGGTGTACAGAATTACGCAGAATGTAAAAGACAGAACTTGATTATTCAGCTCAAAGGTGTTAATGTTCCACATGACCCTCCCCTTCCTCGTTCTACTCTTGCTCCATGTGTATTTCCCCAGCTTCCCCTTAGGTCCATCCATTGTATTTGCCCCAGTTACCCCAGGGAGGCACGGTGGCGCAGCAGTAGAGTTGCTGCCTCGCATTGCCGGAGACCCGGGTTCGATCCTGACTACGGGTGCCGTCTGTACGGAGTTTGCACGTTCTCCCCGTGACCTGCGAGGGTTTTCTCCGGGATCTTCCGTTTGCTCCCACACTCCGAAGACACATAGATTTGTACGTTAATTGGCTTGGTATAATTGTAAATTGTCCCTAGTGTGTGTATAGTAATGTGCAGGGATTAGTGGCTGGCACAAACTCAGTGGGCCGAAGGGTCTGTTTGCATGCTATATCTCTAAACTAAACTGAACTAAATGTGGTCTACATTATCACCATAGTCCGGGATAAACTGCAATTTTCATGTCCTCACTGGATATGCTCATAATGATGATATACTCATTTCTTCCAATTTTGCCCTTTATCACAAGTAAATCTCATTGATACCTTGATAAATCACAATTAAAACACAAAGTACTTGTGCTATAGCACCAGGGGAAGCACTCAACCAAGAAAACTAACCCCAAGCCAAAGTAGTATCGAAACTGATTAGACAGACCTATGCAGAGGACAATGATTAACTCCATTGGCAAAAACCAGCTACATACATGTTAATAAGCACATTAAAACAAAAACAATTGTGTAGATGTAAGTATAGCATTGGGATTATTAAGTGGGCACCTCCCTTCACTAGAGTTTCATTGTTAAGGCCCTGTCCCACTTTCCCGAGTTATTCACAAACTCTCCCGAGTTTTCCCCTTGATTCAAATTCGCAGAATGTTCGTAACAAGTCTGTAGGAGTCCGTGAATATATCATAGCGGCTCGTTATGTCAGCCGCAGGTTCTTGTGTCCCAGATCCCCCCCCTCACCACCAATTCTACCAGTATCTACGAAATAAAGGATAGGACTCAAACAAATGGTATAAGTTGATGCGTAAAATTGTGCTTGGCGGTTGCGAGTGCAGGTGAAGATGATAGAAAGCTAGAGAAGGGAAGGCACAATGAAGCCTCCTGTATCCTCAATGGTCCCGCTGGTGTCCAGGCCAACAATGTACGTGGCCATCGTTTACAACATCAATCGACAGCCATTTTGAAATGTCCCCAAGTAATTTTGTTTTACTTTCTACTCAGAAAATTGCAAAGGATGAATATGGCAAAGTACGGATATGACAACCCCGTTATCCTCCTCCATTACGAAGAGGCCAGAACTGTGCCCCTGAGCAAGTACAGGAAGCAGGCTTCAACCCCTGTGCTCACTCTAAAGGATGGAAAGCCTCCAATCCCAGCCATGAAAGTGGAAAACCCTGCCTTAAATAAACTACATTATTCATTAAATGATGGATCGTGCATCATTTAGTATCCTTCAAACTTCGATATCAGCATGTTCAATTACATCGGGCGGTATTCACTGTCTTTGAAATGGGAACAAATGGAAGGATGAATTGGTGCAAGGAGCCTGGACTTGTAGCCAGTGGATGCTATTGAAATGGAACTCTGCTTAATCTAGTGGCTGGAATGAAATGGAAGCCTCAAATGATCTTTCCAGGATAAGGGAGCGTAGTATACGATGTGAAGGTTAAAGGTCCAAGATCAAGTCAGTTATGGAAACCGAGATTGGTGTAGAGGGGAAAGGTTAACAATGTTATGAGGGGGGAGACATGATGAGGTGAGGGAGAGTGAGAGGGGAGATGATGAGGCTGAAATGAGTCTGTACTCCTTGCACTTCAGAAGACTGAGGAGTGATCTCATGCCAACGGACATGATCCTAAGGGAGTTTAGATAAGTGCGGGTGTCGGTGGGTACAGGATGAAGGCAGGAGAATGGGGTTGAGAGGGAAAGATAGATCAGCCATGATTGAATGGCGGTGTAGACCTGATGGGCCGAATGGCCTAACTCTGCTCCTAGAACCTATGAGCTTGACAGGATATTTGTTGAGATGTTTTCACCAGTGAGAGAATCTTGACCAAGAGGAGATAATGACAGGATAAGGGGTCAGCCATTTTAAACTGAGGGGCATAGAAGCCTCTTCTCCATAAGGGTCGTGAATCTGTAATTCTCTGCCCCCAAGGGTGGTGGAGGCCAGATCATTAAATATATTTAACATGGAGATAGATCAATATTTGACAGATTAGGGAATTATGGGGAACTGCAGAGGAAGAGTTGCTACGACCATGCAGAATAGTGGGGCAGTGTTGAGGCCTAGTTGCGGGGCCTGCTCCTGTTTTCTTGCGTTCTTGTGTCTCGTGGGAGCTGGGCGCATGTGAAATTGGAATGGGGAAGAGAGATGGGGTGAGTGTGTAAGATGGTGGTTGCAGTATAGTGAGGGAGTGGGCGTAATGGGGGGGGGGGGTGAGTGGGAGAGAGAGGAGGGGTTCTGGTTGAAGGTACGAGTGACGGGGCAGCATGGAGGCGAGGTGGGAAGGTGGCAGAGCATGCTGGGTGAGAGCGATCAAGAGGGTACGGTGGAATTATTGGGGACGGGGAGTTGTATGTGGAGGGGTGGGAGTGTTTGGGCAAAGTGATCGTGGCGGGAAGGGGCAATGTGATGGTCAGGGTACAAACAATGCAGGACCAGAAGTGTGAGATTGAGGTGAAATGACAGCGGTGGGGAAGGGTCAGGCATGAGATCATAGGTGATAAGGAGCCCAATTAAGGCCATTCGGCTCATCGAGTCTACTCCGCCATTCAATCATGGCGGACCTTTCTCTCCCTCCTAACCCCATTCTCCTGCCTTCTCCCCGTAACCCCCGACACCCCCGAACTAATCAAATTGAGGTAAATGAGAGTGATGGGGGAGGGTTGGGGTAAAATGAGAGATGAACTAGACGGAAGGATGAGGGCTTTGGTGAATGATGGGGATGACAGAGGGGGTGTGGGGGGGGGGGGGGGGGTAAGTTGTGGAGAAGTTACTGGAGATGGGGAACGGCGAAAGTGGTGGAGTCGGGGTGATGGGCCCAGACAATGAGGGGGGGGGACGACACAGAGAGAGTGATGGTGAGGGAGGAAATTGGGAATGACAGGGTGGCTGAGAGTGATGAGTCTGTGGTGTGAGTGATGTGCAGAGTGGTGGGGGGAGGGTAGAGGGAGGACACACAAGTGGTGGGAACGAGTGAGTGAGGTGTGAGTGAGGTGGGGGTAGGAAAGGATAAATGGGTATAATGATGGTGATGTATGAGATTGATGGGTGAGGGTGTGACTGGTGAGGCAGTCGGGATTGATGGTATGTTTTGAGCGGGTTCATAAGTTCGCAAGTTATTGGAGCAGGATTAGGCCATTCTGCCAACATCATGTCCACTCCGCCATTCAACCATGTCTGATCTATCTTTCCCTCTCAACCCCAATCTCCTGCCTTCTCACCATCACCCCTGACTATCACCAGTACTAATCAAGAATCTGTCTATCTCTGCCTTAAAAATATCCATTGACTTGTTTGGATTCCACAGGGTTAGAGTGACAGGGTTCGGGATAAATAAATGGGATGGTGAAAATAATGATCACGTTGAGGATGATGATTGAGAGAGAGGTCGAGAGTGGAGGGTAAAGTTGGACAGGGAGAGGTGATAACATGTCATAAAAAGGAACTGCAGATGGTAGTTTATACCAGAGATAAGACACAAAATGCTGGAGTAACTTAGTGGGTCTGGAAACATCTCTGGAGAGAATGGATAGATGACATTTCAATAGACAATAGACAATAGGTGCAGGAGTAGGCCATTCGACCCTTCAAGCCTGCACCGCCATTCAATATGATCATGGCTGATCATCCAACTCGGTATCCTGTACCTGCCTTCTCTCCATACCCCCTGATCCCTTTAGCCACAAGGGCCACATCTAACTCCCTCTTAAATATAGCCAATGAACTGGCCTCAACTACCTTCTGCGGCAGAGAATTCCACAGATTCACCACTCTCTATTCAATATTGCTGGGTTGTAAGCTGCCCGATTGAAATGTGAGGTGCTGTTTCTCCAATCTGCCTGTGGCCTCACTTTGGCAATAGAGGAGGCGCTGGACAGGGGCTTCAGTATGAGAATGGAAGGGGAGTTAACATGATGATCCAGCAGGGTACTGAGCGTAAGGATTCGGCAAAATGCCTGCCAAGTCTACGCTCTGTCTCGCCAATGTCCAAGACCCCACATTGGGAACACCAGATGCAATAGATGAGGTTAGAGAAGGTGCATGTAAACCTCTGTCTCACCTGGAAGGACTGCCAGGGTCTCTGGTTGGTGTCGAGTGAGGGGATATAAGGGGCAGGTGTTACAGGGCAAAGCATCTGAGGAGGGGATAGTATGGGTGGGAAGGGATGAGTGAAGCAAAAAGTTGCGGAGGGAATAGTCTCTGGAAGGCCGAAAGGGGTGGAGATGGGAAGGTGCGATTATTGGTGCGGAAATGGGAAAAGAGGTGGGGCAGATGAGTGTTGTGGACAGGGTTGAAAATGATAAAGAAAGTAGGAGTGGCGGTGGAAGATGAGAGTGACGGGAGACGGGGCGAGGTATGTAGAGAAGGTGAGAGTGGGGGGAGAAGGGCCGAGGTGTGTAGAGAAGGTGAGAGTGACGGGAGACGGGCCCGAGGTGTGTAGAGAAGGTGAGAGTGGGGGGTAGTGTGCAGTAAAGGTGAGAGTGATGGCATTGAGAATGCCGCAGGAGGAGTGAATGGAGGACATTAATGCTAACGATGGGAGTGGGTAAGAATCATTGGGTGGAGGGGAAAGGTAAGAATGTTGTGTGTGGGTGAGGATGGGAGTAACGGGTGGACAGTCCAATGTGGTGGGGAAGTAACAGTTCAGTTTAGTTTATTGTCACATGTAGCGAGGTACAGTGAAAGAGTGGTGAAGATTGGTGTGACTGGTGGGGAAGGAAGGCGGTTATGGGGGAGTGATGAGAGTAGATAGGGCTCTTAAAAATAGCGGAGTCAGGGGATATGGGGAGAAGGCAGGATTGAGGATGATCAGCCATGATCACATTGAATGGCAGTGCTGGCTCGAAGGTCCAAATTGCCTACACCTGTACCTATTGTCTATGGTATATGGTCTATAGAGTAACAAACAAGCTTGAGGAATGATCAGTCTGAAGAAGGGTCTCGACCCGAAACATCACCCATTCCTTCTCTCCAGAGATGCTGCCGGTCCCGCTGAGTTACTCCAGCATTTTGTGTCTACCTTTGAAAATGGCATTGATGGTTTGCTGGGACAGTGGTGGGGGAAATGGCGGTGAGGGAGGGGTGATTCTGTCCTGTTGAAGAGTATGATGACTTTGACATTCTTTTCATAACAAACAGAAGATGGTGGTGAGAGTGAAGCGTGAGTTAAATGGTGAATCTGTGGAATTCATTGTCAACGATGTCTTTGGAGGACAAGTCGATGGATATTATTACGGCAGAGATCATTTGTTGATTAGTACGGGTTTCAGGGGTTATGGGGAGAAGGCAGGAGAACGGGGTGAGGAGGAAGAGCCATGATTGAATGGCGGAGTAAACTTGATGGGCCGAATGGCCTAATTCTGCTATCACATGACCGAATGGCCTAATTCTGCTCCTATCACCTATGACCTTATGAAGTAGCTAATCAGGTGTTGTGCATCATTTTGAAAGTAAGCCTGTCATATGTTACTCCAGTTACTAATGAATCCTGGTAATATCTGTTGTTACTCCTTGACCCCAAGTGCAGTTACCCTTCTGGTAATCTTGCTGTGTGTCGCAGTCTCTCTGGCCTCTCCTGCCCAGGAACATTTTACACCAATATCTTCAACGATTCGGCAGAATATCCCACTCTCGTGGGCAGCTTCACACCATTTGGCTGCGGAAGCATTTTCTTAACCGGGACGTAAGTGTTCAATAAAAATATAGTTGTAATACAATGGCAAAATACTTTGCAAACTGGAAATGGCGGCATGGCGGCTCAGCGGTAGAGTTGCTGCCTTAAAGCCCTGTCCCACGGTACGAGTTCATTTCAAGAGCTCTCCCGAGTTTAAAAAAAAAATCAAACACATGGTAAGCACGGAGAATGAATGTAGCGGGTACGTCGGAGCTCGGGGACGTCTCTTAGCGGCTCATAGCGCTAGCGGCAGGAACTCGGGAAGACTCGCTAACGGCAGGTAAGCACGGGAAGACTCGTGAAGATTTTTCAACACGTCTGAAAAATGGTGGTGAGTGTGAAGCGTGAGTTAAATGGTGAATCTGTGGAATTCATTGTCAACAAAGTCTTTTTTCAACATGTTGAAAAATGTCCACAAGAGCCCCGTGTACCGACGAGTGGCCATTACCATAAATCTCCGAGTTCGAATCACTGCAAACTCGGGAGAGCTCTTGGAATGAACTCGTACCGTGGGACAGGGGCTATAAATATAGAATATAGAAACGTACAGTGCACAAGGTACAGGCCCTTCGGCCCACAGTGTCGATGCTGAATATGATGGCAAGTGAAAGTGATCTCCTATGCGTGCATGTGATCCATATCCCTACTCTTCCCACATATCCACCTGCCTATCCCAAAGCTTCAGAAAATCCATTATCATATCAGCCTCCACCACCAGCTTTGGCAGTGCATTCCACTCTGTGGAACATGTCTTACTCCACACATCTTTAAACTTTGCTCCACTTACCGAGGCATTTAGATGAGTTGATTATTGTCACATGTACTAAGGTACAGTGAGAAGCTTTTTGTTTCCTGCTGCCCAGTCAGCGTAAAAATTATACATGATTACAATGAAGCTGTCCACAGTGTACAGATACAGGACAAAGGGTATAATATTCAGTGTAAGATAAAGTCCGTTCAAGGTAGTTCAAAGGTCTCCAATGAGGTAGATGGCAGGTCAGTACTGCCCTCTAACTGGTGAGAGGACTTTTCAATTGCTTGATAACAGCTGGGAAGAAACTGGGATCAAAACATCACCTGTCCATGTCCTCCAGAGATCCTGCCTGATCCGCTGAGTTGGGCCTGTCCCACTTACGCGATTTTTTCGGCGACTAAACCGTCTCCCCCGCCTGGTTTGCCAGATGTGGAGGGGTGTGTGGACCCCCAGCCCCAGCAGGACCTGTCAGAGGGCGGATGGGCTCCTAGCGAGCCAACGGCCATCCACACTTCAGTAGAAGTTGCGATCATTTTCGTACGTGGCATTGTAAGGAACAATGATAAAGCACACACACACACACCAAAATCCGATACTTCCAGCGGCGGAAGTCCGCAGGGACTGGAGGACAGAGATGTGCGGTGCGTCCGTCACCATTCCCGACGGAAACCAGCACCACTGCGTCGCTAATGTTTTCAACGATGAATGAATGAATGAATGAATGAATGAATGAATGAATGAATGACTGTGACTTGATCAGGGACCACCGGCAGAGCAGTGAGGAGAGAAGAGAAGAGGACCCGTTGAATAACTCTTTCGGAGAGAGAGTAGGGCAGGACAGGCAAAACAGGTTCCTTCAATGTTGTGATTCTAAGTTTGTAATGAAATTGTGTCTAATTGCTTCTTCTGTTCCTAGGAAGGCGAAGGTCCTCCTGTACCACGAAGAGGGCGGTTTGTACATAGATGAAACTAAAATTTCAATGAAACATTGGAATTGGCCAAAGAGAGGAAAGCTTCCGGAGCCGATTTGGGTGCAGGTACGTTTTGTTGCTGAGTCTCAGACAAAGCTTTGAGACAATAAGATTTACAAATGTAAGTATTAATGGGAAAGCTGGAGGATATTGTGCACTCTGCTGTTCCAGGGAGGATGCCTGGCTTCTAGTACTGCTCATAGTTTAGTTTAGAGATATAGCGCACATACAGGCCCTTCGGCCTGCCGAGTCCGCGCCGACCAGCGATCCCCGCACACTAGCACTATCCGACACACACTGGGGATAATTTACAATGTTACCAAGCCAATTAACCTCCAAACCTGTGCGTCTTTGGAGTGTGGGAGGAATCCGGAGAAAAACCCACGCAGGGCACGGGGGATAACGTACAAACTCCATACGGACAGCACCCATAGTCAGGATCAAACTCGGGTCTCTGGCGCTGTGGGGCAGCAACTCTACCGCTGTGCCACCCACATGCATTCCTTAAGGGACTGTCCCACTTGGGCGAACTTATCAGCGAGTTCTGGCGAGTTTGCCCTCGACTCATACTCGCAGCATGGTCGACACAAGGTCGCAGGAGGTCTTCATCACTCTCCTTCATGCTCGAGAGTGGTCTCCGCGTACTCGAGGCCTCAGCTGGGTTGCGGCGTTTTTTTCATTATGTCAAAAAATGCCCGCGAGTAAAAAAAGGTCGCCATGGAAAAAAAATCGATATTTATTTTATTCGTAGGTTTAGTCGTAGTAGGTCGTAGTATGTTAGTCGTAGGTAGTCGAGGGTAGTCGAAGGCAGTCGTAGATAGTCTTCATCATAGTTGAAGGGAGGTCGAAGGAGATCGTCTTCACTCTACACTCTTCGGTGTCCAATTTTCCCGAAGTTAGTCGTAGCTAGTCGAAGCTGGTCTTCAACATAGTTGAAGGAGGTCTTCAACATGTCATTTTTTCAAACTCTTCTAAACTCGTCAATTAGGTCGCCCAAGTGGGACAGCCCCTTTAGGGACATGGAGACCAGGGTTTAAATTTGAGGGGGGAAGCAAGCAAGGGAGGAGAATAAAGGCGAGGGGGAAGCTTTAAAGGGGGTAAAACTGGGGAAAAGGCCAAGGGAGATTCAAGGGAGGGGCAGATGAAGACTGAGGGACAAGGATGCGGAGGCTCAAGGCAAGGGTTGTGAGGGGAGCAGACCCGAGGCTGTGATGAGCATGGAGTCAGGATAGGGAGGCAGAAGGGAAAGGCAGGAGTCCATGGAAGGTACACAAAAATGCTGGAGAAACTCAGCGGGTGCAGCAGCATCTATGGAGCAAAGGAAATAGGCAACGTTTCAGGCCGAAACCCGGAAGGGTTTCGGCCCGAAACGTTGCCTATTTCCTTCGCACCCGCTGAGTTTCTCCAGAATTTTTGTGTACCAAGGTACATGGATAGGGCAGGTTCAGACTGCACCCGCTGAGTTTCTCCAGCATTTTTGTGTACCTTCGATTTTCCAGCATCTGCAGTTCCTTCTTGAACAGGAGTCCATGGATATGGGTGGAGGTGGTGGGTGACAAAAAGGTGAAAGGGGGCTGAGGGGACATGTAGGTCAATGGAGGGTGATAGGAGCAGCTGGGGATGGGGGTGAAAGCGGATCTAAAGATGAAAGGAAACTTAATCAGCCGAGAACATGTAACAAATGAAAGTCACGGAATTTGCACCAAGAACTAATGTCCCAATGGCACCTACAGGTTGATCTCATTAAAAATAGCAAGATAGCAATTGACTGATAATATTTTCCAATTGGTTATAACGTAGTCCTTGAGTTTGGTGAGGAGCAGCAGCAAAACAGCACTAAACAGAGCTCCGCTTTCTTCCCACACTCCAAAGACGTACAGGTTTGTAGGTTAATTAGCTTGGTAAAACTATAACATGTCCCTAGGGTGCGGGATTGTGCGAGTGCATGTGGACCGTTGGTCGGCGCGGACTCGGTGGGCCAAAGGATCTGTCCCCGCGCTGTATCTCTAAAACCGAAAGTCTAAAATCTAATGGAAATAATTTCTGCATATCCACTCTGTCAATGCACCTCTCTTGATCGGGTCCCTTCTCATTCTGCTAACCTCTAGCAGGCACAATTCTAGCCCGTCCCACTGTTCCTTGTAAAAGTCCCACCTCCTTCCAAGTATTAACCTAGTAAACTTCTAGTCTGCTTCCAACATCCTCTGGAGATCAATAATGTACACGGTGCTCCCGCCCGCGTGATATCACTAATAACCCATGTAAATAAAGCATAACCTTCCTACCAACTCTTCAATCAATTAACAATGACATTCTGAGAATTGTGCTAATTAATTGCAGTACAGGTACTTGCATTTAATGGTACACCAGTCATTGAAAGTAGGCATGCAGGTGCAGCAGGCAGTGAAGAAAGCAAATGGTATGTTAGCATTCATAGCAAAAGGATTTGAGTGTAAGAGCAGTGAGGTTCTACTGCAGTTGTACAGGGTCTTGGTGAGACCACACCTGGAGTATTGCGTACAGTTTTGGTCTCCAAATCTGAGGAAATACGTTCTTGCCATAGAGGGAGTACAGAGAAGGTTCACCAGACTGATTCCTGGGATGTCAGGACTTTCATATGAAGAAAGACTGGATAGACTCGGCTTGTACTCGCTAGAATTTAGAAGATTGAGGGGGGATCTTATAGAAACTCACAAAATTCTTAAGGGGTTGGACAGGCTAGATGCAGGAAGATTGTTCCCGATGTTGGGGAAGTCCAGAACAAGGGATCACAGTTTAAGGATGAAGGGGTAATCCTTTAGGACTGAGATGAGAAAAACATATTTTACAGAGTGAGTGGTGAATCTCTGGAACTCTCTGCCACAGAAGATAGTTGAGGCCAGTTCATTGGCTATATTTAAGAGGGAGTTAGATGTGGCCCTTGTGGCTAAAGGGATCAGGGGATATGGAGAGAAGGCAGGTACAGGATATTGAGTTGGATAATCAGCCATGATCATATTGAAGCCATGAGCCATGAGCACCCCCTCCACATACACCTGGATCTCGTGCCATCAGGCAAGAGATATCGCAGCATCAAAGCCCGGACTACAAGACTGCTAAACAGCTTCCTGCCACAGGCTGTGAGGCTGCTAAACAGTCACTCTGTACTCACAGTCACCTGATTCTGCGGCTTGGCACGGACACTTTAATAACTGGCACTGGTCACTCAAATCAGCGGCCCCGGACATTTTTATGATTGGTTTTACTGTATTTTAACGTTGTTGTTTTACCTGCTTTTAACTATTTGCACTGTTCCATCAGGGACTGGATTGTTTTTAGTGTTATTATGTGTGAAATGTTTTAAATTTCATGTGCGATGCTCCGGTATTCCCTGGGAAACGTCTTTTCATTTTGCACTGTACAACTGTTGCTTGCAAGATGACAATAAAGTTTGATTGATTGATTGATTGAATGGCGGTGCAGGCTCAAAATGGCCGAATGGCCTACTCCTGCACCTATTTTCTATGTTTCTATGTTTATTTTTGCAGTACGTGCAGTGGAACAATCAGATCCCTCTACAATCTCTCACAGTTTGAATTAGACCCTTCTATTTATTTTTCCCAACAATTTCACACTTCCCACGTTATACTTTCCTACTCGTCCAACTCTGACATAAAGCGACCCTTCCAGAATTCTCCGCTGCTCCTCATTGTATCCCCAACACTGCTCCTGAAGAAATGATTTAAAAGTCTTCTGGTGTCCTCTACACAACTCACTTTCCTACCTGTCCTTGTGCCATCGGCAAATGTAGCCATCGCACCAGCCATGACTTCACCCACATCAGTGGAATGCGTTGTAGACTTTGAAACCCCAGCACTGACCACTTCATTACAGGTTGCAACTGGATGAAGTCCCGTTTATGTCTACTCTCTTTATGTCTGCCAACGAGACTTCTGACGTTGCTACTGTTGTCAGTTAGCGGTTTGACACAAAATGCTGGAATTACTCAGTGGGTCTGGCAGCATCTCTGGAGAAAAGGTGGCGTTTCATGTCAAGAACCTTCTTCAGACGCCTCAGGTGTCACCTATTCATTTCCCCCAGAGATGCTGCCTGAACCAAATGTGACCTATTCCTTTTCTCCAGAGATGCTGAGTTACTCCAGCATCTTTGGTGTAAAGATAGTTCCTTCCTACTCAATTGGGGGTAAACCTGATCTTGATAAAAAAAGACATATTTCTACACAAAACATCTCTTCCTGAATTCTCTACTACTGCTCAATGTATCTTACAAACCCCACTCCTGGAGAGGTTATTTAAAACTAACTTGATAGTAAAGTAAAAAAGTAAAGTGTCCTTTATTGTCATTCAAACTTTTAGTTTGAACGAAGTTGCGTACCTTGCAGTCATGACAGAGAATAAAATAACAGAACACACACTTAACACAGTTTAACATCCACCACAGTGAGTCTACCAGGCACCTCCTCACTGTGATGGAAGGCAAAAGTCTTAAAGTCCTTGTCTCTTCCTTCCTTGCTCTCCCTCTGCGTTGAGGCGATCCAGACTTCCAGCATTGGGCCCCCCACCAGGTGATGGTAAGTCCCGCGAACGGGCCGGTTCAAACTCCGCGGCCCGGGGCGGACGAAGCTGCCACCCTCCAGTCCAGCGGACGAAGCTGTTGTTGCGGGAGCTCCGGAGAATGGGTCACCAACCTGGGACCTGCGAGCTCCCGACGTTGTCGTCCACTGGGCCCGCAGCCGAAGCCTCCGAGGCTCCGAAGTCGGGTTGCCACCGCAGCCCCGAAGTTGGCCAGCTTCACGATGACGAGTTCTGGCTCTGCCTCCGGAACCTCGAAGTCGGTCCAAGTTGGAGGCCGCCAGCTCCGCGATTAGGCCTCAGCGCAGACGGAGACGGAGACGGAGACGGGGGATCCGACAAAGAAAAGGTTGCATCCCTCCCGAAGGAAGAGACTAGAACAAGTTCCCCCCCCCCCCCCCCCCCCACACACACATACACAACTAAAAATAAACTAAAACAAACGTCCAACAAGACAAGAGAAAACAAAACAAAAAAAGACAGACGGACTGCAGGAGCTGCCACTTCTCTTACACCTGGAGAAACACTGGCCATGTTTATGATCGCTGATATTGTTACCATTATGTTCCATTACATGTGAATGTATCACATCTGTCCCTTGGCTGCAGGTTAATGACTACATCTCTGTGAGGATCAATGGGCAATTCTCAATCAATTTCGTCTTCAAATGGAAGTATGAGTACATCCGCTTTCCCCTTGGTCCCCTGCCAGACATTGTTGCTCCCCGGCCCGACGAGATGGTAAGTGCTGATCAAAGACTCTAATCCCACATTTTAAAATGGGCAGGACATGGGTTTGAGGTAAGGGGGGGGAGATTTAATAGGGACCTAAGGGGGAACCTCTAACATTCCCCTCAAATCCCCACAAACTGCTCCTCAACATTTAACAAGAAACATCCTTGCATGTATACACCATATGAGTCCGTATCAAGAACACATTTTTCAATTTATTTGTTAACAAAATATATAATCTGATTAACCAAATAGCCTCTTGAGGATAGAGGTTGATATTTAAGATAACACTGGTAAATCACGAGGACCTGACTGAAACTCGAATTAAGGATCAGATGAAAAGTTATACTTTATAATTTACAAACTTATCTCCAAAGTTGTATTTTTAGTAAATTATTCCATTCTTCTTTATTATACTTTTTTCTTTTTTTCATTTTTCTTTTCTTATTTTCTATCTATATAAAAACAAAATACTGGAAGCTGAATTAATATCAATTGATAATATTAGTAATGTAGGAATGATATACATGAAATGTTTTTAATATGATATGTACCTGCCTCTAATAAAAAGATTATTTAAAAAAAAAAATAATAATAAAACTAGTAAATCAAGTCAGAAGGGGCAAAGCGCAAAGCGGTACAGTTTGTGTCTACTTTGTACAGCGCCAGAGTATTTTTCGATCCTGACTACGGGTGCTGTCTGTACAGGCCCTCGTTTGTACCTTCTCCCTAGTTACGCGTGGGTTTACTTTGGGTGGTTTTCCGGTTTCCTCCCACACTCCCAATCTGGGAAGGTATGCGGCTGAGGTATTGGCTTCGGTAAAACTTTGTAAATTGGCCCTCAATAAAGGCCGATATGATAATGCGCAATACAATCGGCGTATTTTTATTTCTATTTTTTTAAGTTTTAATGCACACTGAATGGACACTCGGTAGGCAAAGTTTTCACGCTCAGTGATACACTAAACAAACATAGTGGAGCAGAATTACTACTTGATTTGAATGTTTTTATTCACTGGCAACATGAAGATAATATAGACTGTATCCACACTGAGATGTATTTGTTAGTGTACATCAGTGCTGTAGCTGCAATAAATTCCATTTTTCTGCATATTTTAGGGTGAGCTAATGACTGAATTGCCTTTTACATCGCTAGCTGCCAAGTCTGTCATGCCAGTGATTCCAGTAAAACTAAAGGACAAGCGCACCCTAACGCCGCCAGTAAGTCCTGTACTTCATATATTTGTACGTTCTAGGAGCAGAATTAGGCCAATCGGCCCATCAAGTCTACTTGTGGTCGTTCAGTCATGGCTGATCTATCTTTCCCTCTCAACCTCATTCTCCTGCCTCCTCCCCACAACCCCTGTACTATTGAAGTGTTGCACAGTTGTTGGGAGAGGGAGGCTGGCAAGCTTTGGTTTGCAGGCAGGAGCAGTTCAGGGTCTATCATGTATTGTGCATTATCCATGCAAAACACAGGGTAAAGGTGCAGTCCACATGCTTCACACAATCGTCATTTCCTGCCTACCTTATATCGACAATGAGGTGTTGCACCCATTTGGAGCCATCCTACCAACAACCTACCGGTCCTCAGCTACTATCTACCTCTCTTTGATCGGACCAAAACGTTACTCCCTGTATCATGTATCTGTACACTGTGGATGGCACGATTGTAATCATGTAATATCTGTACACTGACTGGTTAGCACACAACTAAAGTTTTTCACTGTACCTTGGTACACGTGACAATAAATAAACCGAAACTAAACGTGACTAATTAACACAGGGCTCATTTTCCCAAGTTTCACACGGTGAGACTTCTACACCACCCACCCCCTCACAGACTGTACTCACCACCTGTACAGACACATGCCTTCTCCAAACTGCTTCTATTCTGCAATTATCTAGCTTCAGATGGTTCCTTGACATGCCCTGCTCATTTCAGACCCAGGCTACTGTGCCGCCATTTTGCATTTTGGCCGTTCAACAGCAACTCTGTTAGATTGTTTCGCCATTTCATGCCATGCGCTCTGTGGCACACAACAAACGCTTCCACCTAAATGGAGGTCTTGAATGGTAAAACCATCACAAGGCACTTTGTAGGAAAGTCACGTGAGGAGGCATGGAGAGAGATGGTCAAACATATGGTTTGAGAGATGCAAGGAACTGCAGAGATGTTGGAATCTTGCATGGAACACAAAGTGCCGGAGTAACTCAGCAGGGCAGGCAGCCTCACTGGAGGATGGACATGGATAGGCAAGATACAAGATACAAGATACATTTAATTGTCATTTGGACCCCTTGAGGTCCAAACGAAATGCCGAAAGGCGACATTTCAGATGAAGGACCTTTTCAGACTGACGTGGATAGACCATGTTTCAGGTCTGGGCCCTTCTTCCGACTGAAGGTGGGGCTAAAATTGTCAGATTAAGTGGATGTAAGATGCATCAATGGAGGAATGATAGTTCAATAGGTGTTGGGATGCAGTTTCAGAGCTTAAGGCCTGAAGGCATGAGGCCACCATGTTACAGAAATGATGTTGTCAAGCTGGAAAGGGTGCAGAGAAGATTTACTGGGACGTCGACCAGGACTCGAGGCCCTGAGCTGTCAGGAGAGGTTAAACAGGCTAGAACTCTCTTCCTTGGAGCACAGGAGGATGAGGAGTGATTTTATAGAGGTAATGGGAAGAATAGATCAAGTAAATGCACAGTCTCTTGCCAAGAGTAGGGGAATCAAGAAACAGAGGACATAAGTTTAAGGTGGGGGGAAGATTTAATAGGAACCTGAGGGGTAACTTGTTCACACAAAAGGTGGCGGGTGTATGTAACGAGCTGCCAGAGGAGGTAGTTGAGGCAGGGACTATCGCAATGTTTAAGAAACATTTGGACATGTACATGGATAGGACAGGTTTAGAGGGATGTGAGCCAAGCGCAGGAAGGTGGGACTAGTGTAGATGGGACATGTGGGTCGGTGTGGGCAAGTTGGGCCTAAGGGCCTGTTTCCACACTGTAAGACTATGACACTGGCAGTAGTGCTAATAGAAATGGCAATGTTCAAAAGCCAAGAATTGGAAGAGAGCAGATTTTCTCAAGGGATGAGGTGAATGACGGGTGGGGGCAGTGATGGTCAGAAAGAGCAGAGGAATTTGCAAATAGAGTGAGTGTTTCATGATAAGGCATTGGTTGGCTGGGAGCCACTGAAGGTTGTTAGCATGCACTGAAGTGATGAATGAATAGGGCATTATGAAAGTTAGGTCAACAGCAGCAGCGTTTTTGAATGTCCTCAGCTTAATGAAGAAGAGAATGAGAGAGATTGGCTCGACTACACTGGAATATTGAGATGATTAATAATCAGGAGGAGGGTTCCAACAGATGAGCTTTTGAGGCAAGGTGGAACTATGAAGGGAGACATAGAGACCCTTGGAGATGGGGAGAGGTTTGAAACCTAGTTTGGGATAATGATCACTCCGCTCGGTCCGCATTAACCAACCTGATCTCCCAGTGGCTCAGCACTTCCACTCCCCCTCCCATTCCGAATCCGACCTTTCTGTCCTGGGCCTACTCCATCAGAGTGAGGACCACCATAAATTGGAGGAGCAGCATCTCATATTTCACTTGGGCAGTTTGCACCCCAGCGGTATGAACAGTGACCTCTAATTTTAGTAGTCCCAGGGTCGGATTTAGATGAAGAGAGACCCTAGACTATTCCACTAGGTAGGCCCCTCCCAATCCCCCACCCCTACAACCAAAGGAAGATGGAAGAGTCCACCAGATTTACACCGATGTGCAGCCGAGCGTGGCCAATGAGATAAGGGGCTGGAAAGCTGCACTTTATTTATTTATGTATTTATTTATTGCCAGTGCTAGTGTCTAGTTATCGGCTGAAAACATTATTATTCTGAAATGGAGGGCAAGGAAAATTACTGAAGAGTTGTTTAGAGACTTCAGTGCGTTGTGACAGCATATGTAAGAAAGGCCTATGACAGTGTCAAAAATATTATACACCTTGCAGGGCTCTGACTTATTTTTTTTTCTCTGTTGTCAGCCGGGCAACCTAGGCAGCTTTTTAAGTTGCCAAATGACAGTTTAGGTGGTCGATAATGTGCTCGGACAAAGTGTGTAGTTACCAGTTGGAATTATACTCAATGAAGCATTCACATATTATTTCTGCCTCAAATAAAGTCACAAACTAAACATATTCACCAATCAAGACATGATATATACCACAATGACATGCAACAAAATTATAATACTGTATCTCAACTCTTTTTACACGTTGCAAACTCCAATAAGCCGATCAAAATGCCCAGTCAGTGAAGGAGATTGCCTACAGCTGCCCTCGACTGCCTGTAACTGCATAGCGATCCCACTCCACTGCACTACGAGTTAAAAAGAACCATGCAGACCAATTTTTACTCGCGGAAAATTCTTCAACATGCTGGAAATCTTTCCCCGACCTAGCTGAGGCCGTGAGTATTCAGGAACTTCCCTCGAGCATGAAGGAGAGTTCCAGTGGCCTCATAGGACCTCCTGGGACCACGTGTCGACCATGCTGCGAGTTTGAGTCGGGGGGCTGAACTGGCAGATTAGGTCTCCACAGTGGGGCAGCCCCTTTACTACCCTGTGACTCTGCCCCCCTTGCGATAATGCCCTTCGCCCATTGATTTTACCCCCTCCAGCTCCATTTTACCCCCACCTCCCCTCTCACAACAGAGGCATCACCTCAGGTACTGACTCCTTGTGTGCTGGTCACAGAGGTGGATCTGCAATCACGCATTAAAATCACTCGGCTCTTTTAAACCTATACTCAATGTATCTGTACACTGTGGACGGCTCAATTGTATTCATGTATTGTCTTTCCACCGACTGGATAGCACGCAACAAAAGCTTTTCACTGTACCGAGGTACACGTGACAATAAACAAGACTCGCGCTCAGACTCAACCCATCTTGTGACATTAGCTGATTGAGTCATTTCAATAGACAATAGGTGCAGGAGTAGGCCATTCGGCCCATCGAGCTAGCACCGCCATTCAATGTGATTATGGCTGATCATCCCCAATCAGTACCTCGTTCCTGCCTCTCCCCATAATCCCCTGACTCCGCTATTTTTAAGAGCCCTATCTATCTCTCTCTTGAAAGCATCCAGAGAACCGGCCTCCACTGCCCCCCGAGGCAGAGAATTCCACAGACTCACCACTCTCTGTGAGAAAAAGTGTTTCCTCGCCTCCGTTCTAAATGGCTTATTCTTGTTCTTAAACTGTGGCCCCTGGTTCTGGACTCCCCCAACATCGGGAACATGTTTCCTGCCTCTAGCGTGTCCAAACCCTTAACAATCCCCCAGTTGCTTGCAGTCTCTTGCCATCCATCGCTCTTTGACAGATAGGGCACACTCCTTTGGGGCTGCAGAAATGGGGGGGGGGGGGGGGGGCAGGAACTCAGGAAGGGAATGGAGGGAGGGGAAATAACGGGGATGCTGGCCTGGTCTATAAAATGTTAATCTGCCACCAGGCGTGCGGATGGAAGTAAAACCTGCTCCCGTTGCTTATGTTAATAGATGGGTGGGAAGAGACCCAGCGTCCTGCGGAATGTGGAATTTGCTGGAGGCGTGCCGGCTGTTACCAATATCACAATCAGTTCTCTGCGGCAGCTGCACAGGAAGATTAGGAGCATTATTGATAAATGGATGGAACATTATAGAAAGGAAACCGGTAAGTCACTTGCTAAGAATCTCCCAACATAATTGTGCTTAGACTTGAGTTCTTGTCGCAGATCTACAGCTCGAGTTGACATGCTGGTCAGCCTGAGGAGCACCTCCAGCAATAGATGCCTTGGTCCCACCATGGTGCAGGGCAGAACGCCACAGGAGATCCTTTTTCCCTGTGGATATTAAACTCCATAACTCTTCCCACTTCTGTTTCGTGGCGTAGACTGACTCCTCCCCCCCCACACATCCCTCATCCTGTGGCACTGTCAATGTCCTGTAAACTCTATACTTTGACTGGTGAGTGGTGGCAGACCAATTTCCCTCTGGGATAAATAAATGGTATCCACTCGTTTCATACCGTGAGCAATGGCCCATTTTTTCTCTCTCTCATTGACAACTATTGAAGCAAAGGTAAGCTGGGCAAGCTTACAACCCAGCAGTATGAATATTAATTTCTCCAACTTCAAGCAACCCATCAAGTCTCCCCATCCCTCCCTCACCCACCCTAGTCATCGTACTAGTTTCACTGTCCTGTCGAGTTACAGTTGCTATCACCTAGCCCACAGCCAACAATGGACCATTGTGGGCTCCACCTTTCTTTGATCTACATTACATATTGCGTATCTTTCATTCATTTGTTCTATATCTCTCTAGATCACCATCTATAACACTCATTTCCCTTTCCCCAGACTCTCAGTCTGAAGAAGGGTCTCGACCTGAAACGTCACCTGTTCCTTTTCTCCAGAGATGCTGCCTGATGTGGTGTATCTAGACTTCCAGAAGGCTTTCGACAAGGTCCCACATAAGAGATTAGTATACAAACTTAAAGCACGCGGCATTGGGGGTTCAGTATTGATGTGGATAGAGAACTGGCTGGCAAACAGGAAGCAAAGAGTAGGAGTAAACGGGTCCTTTTCACAATGGCGGGCAGTGACTAGTGGGGTACCGCAAGGCTCAGTTCTGGGACCCCAGCTATTTACAATATATATTAATGATCTGGATGAGGGAATTGAAGGCAATATCTCCAAGTTTGCGGATGACACTAAGCTGGGGGCAGTGTTAGCTGTGAGGAGGATGCTAGGAGACTGCAGGGTGACTTGGATAGGCTGGGTGAGTGGGCAAATGTTTGGCAGATGCAGTATAATGTGGATAAATGTGAGGTTATCCATTTTGGTGGCAAAAACGGGAAAGTAGACTATTATCTAAATGGTGGCCGATTAGGAAAAGGGGAGATGCAGCGAGACCTAGGTGTCATGGTACACCAGTCATTGAAGGTAGGCATGCAGGTGCAGCAGGCAGTGAAGAAAGCGAATGGTATGTTAGCTTTCATAGCAAAAGGATTTCAGTATAGGAGCAGGGAGGTTCTACTGCAGTTGTACAGGGTCTTGGTGAGACCACACCTGGAGTATTGCGTACAGTTTTGGTCTCCAAATCTGAGGAAGGACATTATTGCCATAGAGGGAGTGCAGAGAAAGTTAACCAGACTGATTCCTGGGATGTCAGGACTGTCTTATGAAGAAAGACTGGATAGACTTGGTTTATACTCGCTAGAATTTAGGAGATTGAGAGGGGATCTTATAGAAACTTACAAAATTCTTAAGGGGTTGGACAGGCTAGATGCAGGAAGATTGCTCCCGATGTTGGGGAAGTCCAGGACAAGGGGTCACAGCTTAAGGATAAGGGGGAAATCCTTTAAAAACGAGATGAGAAAAACTTTTTTCACACAGAGAGTGGTGAATCTCTGGAACTCTCTGCCACAGAAGGTAGTTGAGGCCAGTTCATTGCCTATATTTAAGAGGGAGTTAGATGTGGCCCTTGTGGCTAAGGGGATCAGAGGGTATGGAGAGAAGGCAGGTACCGGATACTGAGTTGGATGATCAGCCATGATCATATTGAATGGCGGTGCAGGCTCGAAGGGCCGAATGGCCTACTCCTGCACCTAATTTCTATGTTTCTATGTTTCTAAAAGCAATAAGGGATATTTTGGGTTGGAGTCATTCCTCAAACTGAAAGATGAAGAAGCCAGAACTAAACAGGGCTGACAACAGATGGATGGCGCGGTGGCGCAGCGGTAGAGTTGCTGCTTTAAAGCACCAGAGACCCGGGTTCAATCCCCACTATGGGTGCTGTCTGTACGGGGTTTGTACGTTTTCCCCGTGACTGCGTGGGTTTTGTCCGGGTGCTCCGGTTTCCTCCCAAACTCCAAACATGTACAAGTTTGTACGTTGTTTGGCTTTGGTAAAAAATAACAAATTGTCCCCAATATGGAGGATAGTGCTAGGGTGCAGGGAGATCGCTGGTCGGTGCAGACTTGATGGGCCGAAGGGCCTGTGTCTGCGTTGTATCGTTAAACTAAATTGAACTAAACCATGAGCTGAGGAAAGGTGGAGTCCATGATGGCATCTTCATTTGTTAGTTCCACTCATTGCAGAAGTAGTCAAAGATACTCAGGCTTTGATTCATCCAGGAGATGTATTTTACCAAGCCCATTAGCCTACAAACCTGTACGTCTTTGGAGTGTGGGAGGAAAACCGGATCACCTGGGGAAAACCCATGCAGGTCACAGGGAGAATGCACAAACTCTGTACAGACAGCGCCCATAGTCACGATCGTACACATAGTACACTAGTTCTACTTTATTGCACTTAGCGTCTATTCCCTACACACTAGGGGCAATTTACTGAAGCCAATTAACCTACAAACCATACATCTTTGGAATGTGGGTGGAAACTGGAGCACCCGGAGAAAACACACACGGTCACAGGGAGAATGTGCAAACTCCGCACAGACAGCAGCTGAGGTCCGGATCGAACCCGGGTCTCTGGCGCCGTGAGGCAGCACATCTTTGTTCAAGAAGGAACTGCAGATGCTGGAAAATCGAAGGTAGACAAAAGTGCTGGAGAAACTCAGCGGGTGCAGCAGCATCTATGGAGCGAAGGAAATAGGCAACGTTTCGGCCCGTAGAAATCTCTATGAAAACCTTTCATAATTTAAAAATAAAATAAAAAAACTGCAGATGATAGAAATTTTAAATAAAAGCATAAAATGGTGGGAACACTCAATGAATCCATACTATTCTGCTACACATGAGGAGAAGTGAAACATTCAACGTTTCTGACCCTTCATCAAAATTGGAAAAGCGATTCAAAAAACCATATTGCTTCATGTGTTGAGTGATCATGGCTGAACATCCAGAATCAGTACCCTGTTTCTGCTTTCTCCCCATATCCCTTGATTCCATTAGCTAGCTAGCTCTCTCTTGAAAACACCCAGTGAATTGGCCTCCACTGCCTTCTGTGGCAGAGAATTCCACAGATTCACAACTCTGGGTGAAAACGTTTTTCCTCATCTCAGTCTTAAATGGCATACCCCTTATTCTTAAACTGTGACCCCTGGAACTGGACTCCCACAACATCGGGAACATTTTTCCTGCATCTAGCCTGTCCAATCCCGTAAGAATTTTATATTTCTACTAGACTGGGACCCGTTGGGTCCCAGCATCACACAGGAGGGCTGGTCATCCAACTCAATATTCCACCTCTCCGCCAATTCTAATATTGGTGGCCAGTTGGGGGGGGGGGGGGGGGGGGGGGGGGGGGGGGGGGGGGGATTCTGGAGCGCTAGTATGGGTGTTGTGGGCTGAAGGGACTGGTTTCCAGAGGGCTAGTAAGCAAATTGTACGCCAAATGGATTCTTGGGCTGGCGTCTCAGTCAATCAAGCCTGTTGTGCTGGCAACTCACTCACGGCTGGTGGGCTGGTAGTTGACTCACGGCTAATCCTTGAAATTCCATTTCTAGCAGGGTGCAAGGTCACCAAATTCAAGTGCAGTTTCATACCATTTGAAGTAGGGTGCAAAGCCACTAAAGACAGTGAGTCGTGACCTCTCCCTCCTCCATCTTGCAGAGACTGAGCCACACCCACATTTCCGGGTTTTATAACCCCTCCCCCCCCCCCCCCCCCACCGGAAAAGATGTGGCTTTCATGGAGTGATTGACAGGAGAGAGATTCTCAACTTTTTTTTAAAACTAATAACACTTTTATTTTTCATTGATGGGAAGAATTCTCTGCATCTGCTCAGCGGAGGGGGACTGAGTAAGATGGCCAAAAATCACAGCCGTAAGTGGTAGCGTTTTATCTAAAATCAATATACAGTTCAAACAGGAAGTGCATTTACAGTAGTGCCTTTCAACTGCACCCACGCCACCATTTGCAGTAAGTAGTGCCTTTCAACTTCATGCCACCATTTGCGGTGCCTTTCAACTTCAAGCCAATGCACCCACGCCACCATTTGCAGTAAGTAATGCATTTTAACTTCAAGCCACACCCAAGCCACACATTTAGCAGTAAGTAGTGCCTTTCAACTTCAAGCCAAAGCACCCAAGCCACCATTTGCAGTAAGTAGTGCCTTTCAACTTCAAGCCACACCCAAGCCATCATTTGCAGTAAGTAGTGCCTTTCAACTTCAAGCCAAAGCTCCCAAGCCACCATTTGCAGTAAGTAGTACCTTTCAACTTCATGCCACAATTTGCAGTAAGTGGTGTCTTTCAACTTCAAGCCACACCCAAGCCACCATTTGCAGTAAGTACTGCCTTTCAACTTCAAGCCAAAGCACCCGCCACCATTAGCAGTAAGTAGTGCCTTTCAACTTCAAGCCACAGCCAAGCCACCATTAGCAGTAAGTAGTGCCTTTCAACTTCAAGCCACACCCAAGCCACCATTTGCAGTAAGTACTGCCTTTCAACTTCAAGCCACACCCAAGCCACCATTTAGCAGTAAGTAGTGCCTTTCAACTTCAAGCCACCATTTGTAGTAAGTGGTGTCTTTCAACTTCAAGCCAAAGCAACCAAGCCACCATTCGCAGTAAGTAGTGCCTTTCAACTTCATGCCACCATTTGCAGTAAGTGGTGTCTTTCAACTTCAAACCACACCCAAGCCACCATTTGCAGTTAGTGCCTTTCAACTTCAAGCCAAAGCGCCCAAGCCACCATTTGCAGTAAGTAGTGCCTTTCAACTTCATGCCACCATTTGCAGTAAAATGAACCATTTTAGAACCAATAGACATTTTTTTTTGCAAGCTTTAGAATCGATAGACATTTTTTGCAAGCTTTAGAACCAATAGACATGTTTTTTGCAAGCTTTAGAACCAATAGACATTTTTTGCAAGCTTTAGAACCAATAGACACATTTTTGCAAGCTTTAGAACCAATAGACACATTTTTGCAAGCTTTAGAACCAATAGACATTTTTTTGCAAGCTTTAGAACGAATAGACATATTTTTGCAAGCTTTAGAACCAATAGACATCTTTTTTTGCAAGCTTTAGAACCAATAGAGACACTTTTTGCAAGCGTTAGAACCAATAGACACACTTTTTGCAAGCTTTAGAACCAATGGACATTTTTTTGCAAGCTTTAGAACCAATAGACACTTTTTGCAAGCTTTAGAACCAATAGACATTTTTTTGCAAGCTTTAGAACCAATAGACATTTTCTGCAAGCTTTAGAACCAATAGACATTTTTTTGCAAGCTTTAGAACAAATAGACATTTTTTGCAAGCTTTAGAACAAATAGACATTTTTTTGCAAGCTTTAGAACAAATAGACATTTTTTGCAAGCTTTAGAACCAATAGACATTTTTTGAACCAATAGACATTTTTTTTGCAAGATTTAGAACCAATAGACATTTTTTTTTTTACAAGCTTTAGAACCAATAGACATTTTTTTGCAAGCTTTAGAACCAATAGACACTTTTTGCAAGCATTTTAGAACCACTAAGGGCACTCACATTTGAGTGCACATGTGTTCAGTGTTATTCACAGCTCAGAGAAACGTGCCCCTCTGCCTTCCTCCATCTTGAAGAGACTGTGTGGCACACCACTTCCTGGTTTTATAGTCCCTCCCCCCTGCCGCCAGCGGGAGCAGCAGAGAGAATGGGGAATTTTGTAAAAACATTAATCTCTGTCATTTTTAATCGACGGGAAAAATCCTCGGCACACATGCGGCGGAGGGGGGCTCTGAACAAGGTGGCCAAAAATGACGGCCGTTGGTGGCGGCGTTCTCTCGGAAATCGCAGCACAGATGGCCAAAATCGGTCAAGAACAGACTTTTAGTAATATGGATGGATAAGATATCCTCTCATCCTAAATTCCAGTGAAAATAAGCCCAGTCGACCCATTCTTACATCATTTGTCAGTCCTGCCATCCCGGGAATTAACCTGGTGAACCTACGCTGCATTCCCTCAATAGCAAGAATGCCATTCCTCAAATTAGTAGACCAAAACTGCACACAATCCTCCAGGTGCGATCTCGCCAGAGCCCTGTACAACTGCAGTAGGACCTCCTTGCTCCTATACTCAAATCCTCTCACTATGAAGGGCAAAATGCCATTAGCTTTCTTCACTGCCTGCTGTACCTGCATGCTTGCTTTCAGTGACTGATGTACAAGGACACCCAGGTCTTGTTGCACCTCTCCTTTTCCTAATCTGACGCCATTCAGATAATAATCTGCCTTCCTGTTCTTGCCGCCAAAGTGGATAACCTCACATTTATCCACCTTTTACTGCATCTGCCATGCATACATCTCCTCACTCACCCAACCTGTCCACATCGCCCTGCAGCCTCATAGCATCCTCCTCACAGCTCACGCTGCCACCCAGCTTTGTGCCATCCGCAAACTTGGCGATGTTACATTTAATTCCTTCATCTAAATCGTCCGAAAGGTGATAACGAGTAGATATAAACAGTGAAAATCAGCAGGATGTCAGTGAAACTAGGTCGTTGAGGGTTGGGGAGGAACGGAGCGAGGTTGCAAGGGTTACTTGAAATTAGAGAACTCAATAGTCATGCCCCGGGGTTGTAAGCTGCTGATCTCTCAGCAAAGTATACTTCTGATTTCTATGTAACAGATCTAACCTGGGTTTCACAATCAGTACACGTTTCAGTATGTTATTCTCTCCATCAATGCCCTCAATAATACATCAATCAGCACATCACCACATCAGAGATGGATACAAACAGCTGGAGTAACACAGCGGGTCAGGCAGCATCTCTGAGCAGTCTGATGAAGGGTCTCAACCTGAAACGTCACCTATCTCTTTTCTCCAGAGATGCCGGACTAGCGGTTCACGCCAGTGACTAGTGCAGTTCCGCAGGGGTCGGCGCTGGGGCCAATTCCCTTCACATTGCATATTAATGATTTGGACGAGCGGATTGAAGGTTTTGTGGCCAAGTTTACAGATTATATGAAAATAGTTGGGGGGGGGGGGGGGGGGGGGGCAGGTAGTGTAGAGAAAGCAGGGACTCTGCAGAGGGACTTGGACAGGTTGGGAGAGTGGGCAGAGAAGTGGCAGATGGGATATAGTGGAGCAAAGTGTGGAGTCATGCATTTTGCAAGTAGGAATAAAGGCATTGACTATTTTCTAAATGGGGAGAGAATCCAGAAATCGGAGGTGCAAAGGGACACGGGAGCGCTGGTGCAGGATTCCCAAAAAGTTAATCTGCAAGTCGAATCGGTAGTAAAGAAAGCAAATGCAATGCTAGCATTTATTTTACGAGGGCTTGTATACAAAAACATGGTTGTAATGATGAGGCTCTTTAAGCTGCTGGTCAGGCCGCATTTGGAATATTGTGAGCAATTTTGGCCACCATATCTGAGGAAGGATGTGCTGGCTCTGGAGCGGGTCCAGAGGAGGTTTACAAGAATGATCCCAGGAATGAGTAGGTTAACCTATGATGAGCGTTTGTCGGCACTGGGCCTGTACTCACTGGAGTTTAGAAGAATACGGGGGGACCTAATTGAAACGTACAGAATAGTGAAAGGCACGGATAGAGTGGATGTGGAGAGGATGTTTCCATTAGTGGGAGAGTCTAGGACTAGAGGTCACAGCCTCAGAATTAAAGGACATTATTTCAGGAAGAAGATGAGGAGAAATGTCTTTAGTCAGAGGGTGGTGAATCTGTGGGATTCTTTACCACAGAAGGTTGCGGAGGCCAAGTCAATGGATATTTTTAAGGCGGAGAAAGATGGATCTTTGATTAGTACGGGTGTCAGAGGTTATGGGGAGAAGGCAAGAAAATGGGGTTAGGATGGAGATAGATCAGCCATGATTGAATGGCGGAGTAGACTAGATGGGCCGAATGGCCTAATTCTACTCCGATCACTTATGATCTTATGCTGTCTGACCTGCTGAGTTACTCCAGCGTTTTGTATCTATCTATGGTTTAAACCAGCACCTGCAGTTCCTTCCTCCACCATATCAGAGATCCTCGCTTTGTTCTATCCATACATCTCTCCGCAACTTATAACTAACGTGCTTTCTTTGTTCTGAAGCAAGGTCTGGTACCTGAAAAGCTCAATGTTTCTCCTTCCACAGACCCTGCCTGACAGACCCTGCACAGGCCCTGATCCACAGGCCCTGATCCACAGGCCCTGATCCACAGATCCTGATACACAGGCCCTGATCCACATGCCCTGATCCACAGGCCCTGATCCACAGGCCCTGATCCACAGATCCTGATCCACAGGCCCTGATCCACAGGCCCTGATCCACAGGCCCTGATCCACAGGCCCTGATCCACAGGCCCTGATCCACAGGCCCTGATCCACAGGCCCTGATCCACAGGCCCTGATCCACAGATCCTGATCCACAGGCCCTGATCCACAGGCCCTGATCCACAGGCCCTGATCCACAGGCCCTGATCCACAGGCCCTGATCCACAGGCCCTGATCCACAGGCCCTGATCCACAGATCCTGACAGGCCCTGATCCACAGGCCCTGATCCACAGGCCCTGATCCACAGGCCCTGATCCACAGGCCCTGATCCACAGGCCCTGATCCACAGACCCTGTCTGATCCACAGGCCCTGATCCACAGACTCTGCCTGACCCAAAGACACTCATCCACAAGCCCTGATCCACAGTCCCTGATCCACAGGCCCTGACCCACAGATCCTGATCCACACGCCCTGATCCACAGGCCCTCATCCACAGGCCCTGATCCACAGCCTGATCCACAGGCCCTGATCCACAGGCCCTGATCCACAGGCCCTGATCCACAGGCCCTGATCCACAGGCCCTGATCCACAGACCCTGATCCACAGGCCCTGATCCACAGACCTTGCCCCTTCCACAGGCCCTGATCCACAATGCCCTGATCCACAGACCCTGCCTGATCCACAGGCCCTGATCCACAGGACCTGATCCACAGACCCTGCCTGATCCCCAAGCCCTGATCCCCAAGCCCTGATCCACAGGGCCTGAGCCACAGGCCCTGATCCACAGACCCTGCCTGATCCACAGACCCTGATCCACAGACCCTGCCCTGCCTGACCCACAGACCTTTCTAATCTCATTTCTTCATTTGGAAAGCTTCTAAAACATCTGCAACATTCCAGTCATTCACAACAAGTGCTCCATCACTCCAGTCTTCCACCCTCCTGACATATCTTCAAGTATCTGAGCCCTTGTATTCTGGAATCCATTCCCTTAAACCATGGGCAGCACGGTGGTGCATTGGTAGAGTTACGGCCTTACAGGGCCAGAGACCCGTTTACGATCCTGACTATGGGTGTAGTCTGTACGAAGTTTGTCCCTTCTCCCTTTGACCATGTGGGTTTTCTCCGGGTACTCTGGTTTCCACGCACATTTCAAAGACATGCATCATTGTTGGCTAGATAGACACAAAATGCTGGAGTAACTGAGTGGGTCAGGCAGCGCCTTCAGTCTGAAGAAGGGTCTCGACTCGAAACATCACCTATTCCTTTTTTTCAGAGATGCTTCCTGTCCCTGCTGTGTTACTCCGGCATTTTGTGTCTATCTTCAGTGTAAAGCAGCATCTGCAGTTCCTTCCTACATGGGTTTGTAGGTTAATTGTCTTTTGTAAAATTGTCCCTAGTGTGTAGGATAGAATTAGGAGTATGGTCGATCGCTGGTCGGGCCGGACTCGGTTCACAGAAGGGCCTGTATCACATTGTATCTTTGAACAGAACTAAACTAAACCAAAGATAGGCACAAAAAGCTGGACTAACTAGCAGATGCAGTTTAATAAATGTGAGGTTATCCACTTTGGTGGCAAAATCAGGAAGGCAGATTATTATCTAAATGGTGTCAAGTTGGGAAAAGGGGAGGTACAACGGGATCTGGGGTCCTTGTTCATCAGTCACTGAAAGTAAGCATGCAGGTACAGCAGGCAGTGAAGAAAGTGAATGGCATGTTGGCCTTCATAACAAAAATAGTTGAGTATAGGAGCAAGGAGGTCCTCCTGCAGTTGTACAGGGCCCTAGTGAGACCACACCTGGGGTATTGTGTGCAGTTTTGGATGAGGAAGGACATTCTTGGTATTGAGGGAGTGCAGTGTAGGTTTACAAGGTTAATTCCCGGGATGGCGGGACTGTCATATGTTGATAGATTGGAGCAGCTGGGCTTGTACACTCTGGAATTTAGAACGATGAGAGGACATCTCATTGAAACATATAAGATTGTTAAGGGTTTGCACACGCTAGAGGCAGGAAACATGTTCCCAATGTTGGGGGAGTCCAGAACCGGTTTAAGAATAAGTGGTAAGCCAATTAGAACGGAAACGAGGAAAAGTGCACGTGGGAATCTGTGGAATTCTCTGCCTCAGAGGGCGGTGGAGGCCAGTTCTCTGGATGCTTTCAAGACAGAGTTAGATAGGGCTCTTTAAGATAGCGGTACTGATTGTAGATGATCAGCCATGATCACATTGAATGGCGCTGCTGGCTCAAAGGGCCGAATGGCCTGCTCCTGCACCAAATGTCTATTGTCTATATTGTCTAACTCAGCTGGTCGGGCAGCATCTCTGGAGAAAAGCAATAGGGACGTTTCAGGTCAAGACCCTTCTTCAGACTGAGCATCAGGGGAGAGGGAAACAAGAGACACAGACAGTTGCATATAGAGAGGTATAGAACAAATGAATGGAAGATGTGCAAAAAGTAACGATGATCAAGGAATGGTGGAGCCCACAAGGGTCCATTGTTGGCTGTAGGCTAGGTGGTAACGAGATACAGACAGTGAAGCTGGTACAACGAGGGTGGGGGAGGGACGGAGAGAGAGTGGATGCAAGAGTTAGTTGAAGTTGGAGAAATCGATCTTCATACCGCTGGGTTGCAAGAACCTCCCTGCCACTGTGCTTGTGCAGTGTGACTGTGAAGTGAATGGCGTTGATATTCATTCTCACAGGTTTGAAGAACATACCGAGAATGAAGATGGATGAGCCTGATGGTCAAGGGCAGAAAATGTTTGCAGACGTGCAGAGGCTGAATCTCCCTCACGGCTATCGGGCCCCGGAATCGGCCGACTATATCCGCTTCCTGTCAACTCGCAGCCTCACCATGACAAAATGCGTGCCTCGCAGTTGCACTTTCACCAGGTGAGCCGGCGACAAAGGGCTGCCATACTGTATCACGGCGGTGAAGCAATTCCGCTTCGCCCACGACCGCGACCACATTCTGTCCCGTGCTCACGCTGTCTCGGCAAGGCCAGCAGCAGCATAAACAAGGACCCAGTCGCACCCCGGCCACTCCCTCTTCTCCCCTTTCCCATCAGGCAAGAGGTACAGAAGTGTGAAAACGCACACCTCCAAATTCAGGGGCAGTTTCTTCCCAGCTGTTATCAGGCAGCTGAACCATCCTACCACAACCAGAGAGCGGTCCTGAACTACTATCCGCCTCTTTGGTGACCCTCGGACTATCCTTGATCAGACTTTGCTGGCTTTACCTTGCACTACATGTTATTCCCTTATCATGTATCAGTACACAGTAAATGGATGGGTTGTAATCATGTATTGTCTTGCTGCTGACTGGTTAGCACGCAACGCAAACCTCGGTACACGTGACAATAAAACTAAACTGAAGTGAAGGGCCGGTTTCCACGCTGTATCTCTAATGTCTAAAGTCCAAACTAAACTAAACTGACTGAACTGAACTGTCAACAACTCAAGGTTAAGTTTAGTTTAGAGATACAGCACAGAAACAGGCCCTTTGACCCACCGGCCCTCGCCGACCAGCAATCCCCGTACACCAGCAGTATCCTACACACTAGGAACACTTTACAATGTTTAACACATACGCAAGGTGAAAAAAGTGTCTGAGGTATGCCGTCTCTCAAACCGGGAGGAATTGTGTGAAATACAGTGGCTGCAAAGTCACCCAGCATCCAGGGGTGCGGCACGGTGGTGCAGCGGTAGAGTTGCTGCGTTACAGCGCCAGATAACAGGGTTCGATCCTGACTACGGGAGCTGTCTGTACGGAGTCTGTTAGACTTTAGAAATACAGCATGGAAACAGGCCCTTCGGCCCACTGAGACCGTGCTGACCTGCAGTCACCACACCAGCCCTATCCTACACACACTAGGGAAAATATTACAAATTACAGAGGCCAATTAACCTACAAACCTTTACGTCTTCGTAGTGTGGGAGGGAACCAGAGCACCAGGAGAAAACCCACGCAGGTCACAGGAAGTCACTCCGTACAGACAGCACCCGTAGTCAGCATGGAGTCCGGGGACGTGGCGCTGTTAGGCAGCAACTCTACCGCTGCGCCACCGTGCCACACACTTTTGTAGAGCTAGTGGGTTTTTGCTGTAACGGCTAGTGGGAACTGCAGATGCTGGTTTACACCGAAGATAAGACACAAAATGCTGGAGTGACTCAATGGGACAGGCAGCATCTCTGGAGAGAAGGGATGGGTAACTTTTCATGTCGGGAGGGGAGGGGAAAGGGGGGGATCAGGATTGTGGGAGAAATGGGTGTGTGGGCATCCAAGTTGGGCACGGGGGGAGAGAGGGGGAATAAAAGGGGAGGGTTATTGTCGTTTGTTGGTTAGTTAACTAAAATTGGAGAATTCAATGTCCATGCCGTTGGGTTGTGAGCTACTCAAGCTGAATATCAGGTGCTGTTGCTCCAGTTGGCGTATGCCCTCACTCTAACAATGGAGGAGGCCCTGGGCAGAAAGATCTGTGTGGGAATGAGAAGGGGATTTTAAATGATTAGCATCTAGGGGATCTGGTAGGCCTTGGCGGACTGAGTCTAAGTGTTCAGTGAAACAGTCATCTGTTCTATGGTTGGTCTCACCGATGTAAAGGAAGCCACATTGGAGGACTAAATGCGGTAGATGAGGTTAAAGGAGGTCCTCCTGAACCTCTGACTCACCTGAGTTGCTGGCATGTCTGGATGGATGGAGTAGAGATAAAGGGACGGGTGTAAGCAGACAGGTGCGGTTGTAGGGGAAAGTACCTGGGGAGGAGTCGGTTTGGGTGGAAAGTGATGAGTGATGTCAACAAAATAGAGAGAGTACAGAGGAGATTTACTAGAATGTTGCCTGGGTTTCAGCAACTAAGTTACAGAGAAAGTTGAACAAGTTAGGGCTTTATTCTTTGGAGCGCAGAAGGTTAAGGGGGAACTTGATAGAGGTTTTTAAAATGATGAGAGGGATAGACAGAGTTGACGTGGAAAAGCTTTTCCCACGGAGAGTAGGGAAGATTCAAACAAGGGGACATGACTTGAGAATTAAGGGACCGAAGTTTAGGGGTAACATGAGGGGGAACTTCTTTACTCAGAGAGTGGTAGCTGTGTGGAATGAGCTTCCAGTGAAGGTGGTGGAGGCAGGTTCGTTTTTATCATTTAAAAATAAATTGGATAGTTATATGGACGGGAAGGGAATGGAGGGTTATGGTCTGAGCGCAGGTATATGGGACTAGGGGAGATTATGTGTTCGGCACGGACTAGAAGGGTCGAGAGGGCCTGTTTCCGTGCTGTAATTGTTATATGGTTATATGGTAACCAAGGAGAGTCGGAGGAAGCGATCTCTGTGGAAAGTGGTGGGGATGGGAAGATGCGACTTCAAGACAATAAAACTAAGGGCAGGCTGGGAGATATTTTCGATGAACACCTCCATTCAGTCTGCCTAGACTCCTCCTCCCGTTCCCACACTGACCTTTCTGTCCTGGGCCTCCTCCACTATCAGAGTGAGGCCACATGCAAACTGGAGGAACAGCACCTCATATTTTGCTTGAGCAGCTTACACCCCAGCGGGCTGATGGGGATTTCTCTAGTTTCAAGAAATCCTTGCATTCCCTCTCTCCCCGTTCCTCCCGCACCCGAGTCATCCTGCTAGTTTCACTGTTCGTATCCCTTCATTATCACCTCCTCCACAGGCAACAAACGACCCTTGTGGGCTCCTTTGCCATCGGTGCCGGCTGTGATTTGTTCTAAACCTTTTCATACCTCTAGTTTTCCTCTCCCCTGACACTCGGTCTGATGAAGGGTCTCGACCCAAAACGTCACCTATTCCTTTTCAGACAGAGACTCATCCTGACCCCCGCTGAGTTAGTGCAGCATTTAGTGTCTATCTTAGATGTGATCGGTGTAGGGATCACGTTGAAGGTGGGGAAAAATGTCAGAAAATAATGTGTTGGATGCGGTGACTGGTGGGATTTCAGACATCTGGGAATCTAAAGAACAAAGGAATTTGCTCATTGATATTGTTTATGTGACTGTGTAGGACCCCATAAAGTTTAATTTAGTTTAGTTTAGAGACAAAACATGGAAACAGGGCTTTGGCCCACCGAATCCACATCGATCCCCGCACACTAACACTATCCTACACACACTAGGGACAATTTTTACATTTACCAAGCCAATTAACCTACAAACCTGTACGTCTTTTTGGAGTGTGGGAGGAAACCGAAGCTCTCAGAGAAAACCCATGCAGGTCACGGGGAGAACGTACAAACTCCATATAGACGGCACCCGTAGTCAGAATGGAACCCTGTCCTCTGGCGCTGTAAGGCAGCAACTCTACCGCTGCACCCTGGTTTAGACATTTGATTCATTCTACATCTGTTGACAAAAAAAGATTGGGCTTGGATATTTCCACAAAGAGTTTCATCAGTCTTTAGTAAACATCTTTAATGTTGGGCATGCCTTCATTCGGAAATGTGCAGATTGTGAAACTTGCAAAAATGTTTTGAATCTATTTAGTTGTGTTGTAAATGTTAAAGTGTATCTTCCTGGTTCCCTGCAAACTGTCATCTTTTTCTTATTAAGCGTTTGTTTTTTTCCAGCAATTGGTCAGTCCCCATATCCACTGCAGACAGTTTTGCTGCGATGTTGGCGAGCAGGAATATGTCGTTTATCCGAGGTAGTTTCAGAACCAAGTAAGTGTGAACTCAGCACAACATCGAACCCATGTACAGTGGCTCATGGAACAGTTTGATGGGAACACTATTTGATGCAATAACAAGTGCACATTTTATAAGGGTATAAATAGGCCATTCGGCCCATCGAGTCTACCCCGCCGATCAATCATGGCTGATCTCTGCCACCTAATCCCATTTTCCTGCCTTCTCCCCATAACCCTTGACACCCGTTCTAATCAAGAATTTGTCTATCTCTGCCTTAAAATGTTCCACTGACTTGGCCTCCACAGCCCTCTGTGGCAATGAATTCCACAGATTAACCACCCTCTGACTAAAGAAGTTCATCCTCACTTTTTTAAAAGAGCGCCCTTTAATTCTGAGGCTGTGACCTCTGGCCCTAGACTCTCCCACCAGTGGAAACATCCTCTCCACATCCACTCTATCTATGCCTTTCGTTATTCTGTAAGTTTCAATGAGGTCCAATGACTGGAGTTTTACCCCCCCACTGAGAGTAGGAAGATTCAAACAAGGGGACATGACATTCTTTTAGGGGGTAACTAAACTCTTTACAGAGAGTGGTACTGTGTGGAATGGCCCCAGTGAGTGGTGGAGGCCGTCATTTAAAAATAAATTGGATAGTTATCATCAAGGGAATGCTAGCGCAGGTATATGGGACCGGCACGGACTCATTCCGTGCTGGTTATATGGTTATATGGTTTATATGGAGTAGAGGCCCAGTGCCATCAAACTCTCATCAGATGTTAACCACTCATTCCTGGGATCATTCTTGTAAACCTCTCCTGGACCCTCTCCAGAGCCAGCACACCCTTCCTCAGATATGGGGTCCAAATAACCTATTAGGCGTTCTGAAATTGTTTTTAACGTTAATCATATTTCCATGCTAATGAATTCAAAGATTCAGAATGTGTGCAAATCGAGCTTTCAGAAACTACATATGAAATATTTCCAGATTTAACCCGAAGATTCAAGCAAGTGCTGAACATCACGGAGCCAGAGACCTTCACATGGGTGTGAGGATCTTTGTGTCCTCCCACAATTTCTCCTGTTTCAAATGCTAAATGCCCCGCACCGAAATTAGTTCTTAGGTTCATAAGTGATAGGAACAGAATTAGGCCATTCGGCCCATCAAGTCTACTCCACCATTCAATCATGGCTGATCTATCTTTCCCTCTCAACCGCATTCTCCTGCCTTCTCCCCATAACCCCTGACAACCGTAGTAATCAAAATCTGCCTTAAAAATGTTCATTGGCTTGGCCGCCACAGCTGTCTGTGGCAATGAATTCCACAAATTCACCACCCCTCGAGTCTTGACTCAAGAAATTCCACTCCATCTCCAACCTAAAGGAACGTTTGTTAATGCTGAGCCTGTCACCTCTGGTCCTAGACTCCGCCACCAGTGGAAATATCCTCTCCACATCCACTCCATCTAGGACATGTACAGGGCACATATTGAACACAGAGTGGCAGGTGCCTGGGCTGGTGGTGAAAGCAGATATGATAGTGGAGGATAAGCAGGTTTTAGGTAGGCACATGAATATGAATAGAGGGATGTGGAGAACATGGAGGTAGAGAAGAATAGTTTAATTTGGCATCATCTTGGCCACAGATATTGTGAACCTGGGTGACCGAGTGGATGTGGAGAGGATGCTTTTCACTGGTGGGAGAGTGTGGTACCAGAGGTCACAGCCTTAGCATTAAAGGACGTACCTTTAGGAAGAAGATGAGGGGGAATTTCTATAGTCAGAGGGTGGTGAATCTGTGGAATTCATTGCCACAGACGGCTGCAGAGGGCAAGGCAATAGATATTTTTAAGGCAGAGATAGATAGATTCTTAATCAGTACTGGTGTCAGGGGTTATGGGGAGAAGGCAGGAGAGTGGGAAAGGTAGATCAGACATGAATGGTGGAGTAGACTTGATGGATCGAATGGCCTCACTGTGCTCCCAACACGTATCAACTTATCTCGGCTGAGTTTGTGAAGAAGCTGGTCGGTCAGGACCATCTGACGTCAGCAGACCAATTTAGGAAGTTTAAACTTTCCTCCTGTGACCCTAACGTTTCCAGGCAAGTGCACACATGCACCCCTCAAGAGCGCCAGTGTGTGGGAGGAGCGGAGTTCCTGCAGTTCGTTCACACACCAGAGGAGTGCGCTGTCGAGCGGTAACTCACCACTCATGCAGGGGTTGGTTTGTATTCTGAATTAGGAGCCTGCAGCCAGGCCCTTGCTCACAAAGTGAAAGCATTTGGAGGGAGCATTTCCAGAATAAATATGTCACCACATGTCCTCAGGGCAATTTGCTCTTCCAGCGAGAAAAGGTGCTGGAATGGGAATGTCAGTTAGTGCCAAATATCACACAAGAATTAAGAAAATAACATGTCGGAAGGTGCTGCAGATGCTGGTTTAAACCGAAGATCGACATGAAATGCTGGAGTAACTCAACGGGGCAGGCAGCATCTCTGGAGAGAAGGAATGGGTGATGCTTCCTGTCCTTCTTTATAGAAACTTACAAAATTCTTAAGGGGTTGGACAGGCTAGATGCAGGAAGATTGTTCCCGATGTTAGGGAAGTCCAGGACAAGGGGTCACAACTTAAGGATAAGGGGGAAATCCTTTAAAACCGAGATGAGAAGAACTTTTTTCACACAGAGAGAGTGGTGAATCTCTGGAACTCTCTGCTACAGAGGGTAGTCGAGGCCAGTTCATTGGCTATATTTAAGAGGGAGTTAGATGTGGCCCTTGTGGCTAAAGGGATCAGGGGGATGGAGAGAAGGCAGGTACGGGATACTGAGTTGGATGATCAGCCATGATCATATTGAATGGCGGTGCAGGCTCGAAGGGCCGAATGGCCTACTCCTGCACCTAATTTCTATGTTTCTATGTTTACCCCTCTTCAGACTAGTCGGGGAGAGGGAAACGAGAGGTGCAGTAGACAATGCTGTATGGAGATATAGAACAAAGGAATCTTATTATTGAGTCCACATCGCAAGATTAGATATAGTTCAGCCAGAGCTGATCACACTTCTCAACATCTTCATTGTAGGCGATGAGATCGACAGCTGGGCATTGGTTTTCTGGCTGTGGGCACTTCAGCAGGTGTTCCACTGTTTGTGGTTCAATGCCCCATTCGCAGGCGACATAATTGGAGTTATATCCCCACTTGTGTAGACGCACCTTGACCCTGCCAACACCCGTTCTCAATCGATTGAGGCATTTCAAGATTTAAGATTCAAGAGAGTCTATTGTCATGTGTCCCAGATAGGACAATGAAATTCTTGCTTTGCTTCAGCACAACAGAATATAGTAGGCATGAATACAGAACAGATCAGTGTGTCCATAACCCATCGTATAAATATGTACACACATGAATAATTAAACAGATAAAGTGCAAATAAACAGATAATGGGCTATTAATGTTCAGAGTTTTGTTTAAGTTCAATAGCCTGATGGCTGTGGAGAATAAGTTGTTTCTGAACCTGGACGTTGCAGTCTTCAGGCTCCTGTACCTTCTACCTGAAGGTAGTGGGGAGATGAGTGTGTGGCCAGGATGGTGTGGGCCCTTGATGATGCTGCCAGCCTTTTTGAGGCAGGGACTCATTTCCATCGGGCCCAACTTGCGCCTGCTCCAGGAGGGAGTTGCTCACTTGCCGTTAGTCCCATAGTAGTTGAGGGAGGTAGAATGGATGTTCTATCATATGGAGACTCATGCTTCACTTGTTGTAATGCCAGCCTCAAGAGGAGTCACACAGTTAAGAAAACTTTTCCTCGACTTTAGGCTGGGAAATGTTGTCTGTCCGAACATTGGATGTGGTTGATCTGTCATCTGCCGCTGGTCCTTTATGCTGGTTCCTGGTCTTCTCATGTCTGGTGGGGCTTTGCCTGCCAGGAGGTAGAGGCTGTCAGTACTTGTTGGCTCGAGACAACCTGTGACAAGTCTGCAGGAAGCATTAAGGGCTGGGTCCAGCTTCTTGGCATGGGTGGATCTCTCCCATGCTGGGCATGCAGACTCAGCTGCAGAATAGCAGAGGGCTAAGGCAGTGGAACGTAGGGTCTGTGGGCTGGCACCCCATCTTGTGTTGGTCAGCTTAAGAACACCATTGCGCTCGCTTTCGCCTTTGTCGTCTCAATATGGGTCTTGAAGGTAAGACATCGGTCAAGGGTTACACCAAGGTCAACCGGGCTCCAATGTTGGTCCAGACCAGTTCACCTGAAGTTGTCTCGTGGCTTCTCAGTTTCTCAAGTGGAAGGCACACACCTGTATCTTAGACACTTTTACACAGAGGTGGTTCTCCTCATCATATAGTGCTAGTTGTTTGAGACAAATGAACCTTCTTCTTGCGTTTGAGGCAGCAGAGGTTATGTAATGGCCTCCAGGCGCTGTTCAATGTGCTGCTGAGACAAATGAATTCAAGATATGCAAATAAAAAATGAATGACAAATGACATTTAAATGGCAAATGAATGAAAGATATGCAAAAAAGTAACGATGATAAAGGAAACAGGCCATTGTTAGCTGTTTGCTAGGTGAGAACGAGACGCTGGTGTGACTTGGCTGGTGGAGGGATAGAGAGAGAGGGGAACGCCAGGGTTACTTGAAGTTAGAAAAATCAATATTCATACCATTGGGCTGTAAGCTGCCCAAGCAAAATATGAGGTGCTGTTTCTCCAATTTGCATTGAGCCTCACTCTGACGATGGAGGAGACCTAGGACAGAAAGTTCAGTGTGAGAATGGGAAGGGGAATTAAAGTGTTTGGCAACCGGGAGATCAGGTTGGTCCAGGCAAACTGAGCGAAGGAGCTTGGGTCTCGCCGATGTATAAGAGTCCACATCTTGAACAACGGATACAGTAGATGAGGTTGGAGGAGGTGCAAGTGAACCTCTGCCCAACTTGAAAGGACTGTTGGGGTCCCCGGACAGAGTCGAGGGAGGAGGTATAGTGACAAGTGTTGCATCTCCTGCGGTTCCAGGGGAAGGTACCTGGGGAGGGGGGGGGGAGAAGGGAAGAGTTAACCAGGGAGTTGCGGAGGGAACGGTCTCTGTGGGAGTCGGAAAGGGTTGGAGATGGGAAGATGTGACTCGTGGCGGGATCCCGTTGGAGGTGGTGAAAATATCAGAGGATTATGTGTTGTATGCGACGGCTGATGGGGTGGAAGATTAGGACTAGGGACTCTGTCCCTGTTGCGAATAAGGGGAGGAGGGGGAGCAAGGGCGGAGCTGTGAGGTACCAAGGAGACACAAGTGAGGGGCCTCATCTATGATGGGAGAGGGGAGATGGGTTCCCTAAAGAATGAGGGCATCTTGGATGTCCTGGTATGGAACACCTCATCTTGGGCGCAGATGAGTGTAGATGGAGGAATTGGGAGTTGGGGATAGAGTCTTTACTGGAAGCAGGAAGGGAAGGAGTGTAGTCAATGCAACGGAGATGGAGTTTAGGGATAGGGCCAGTGTACACCTGCCTACAAAGAGTACACCTGCCTACTTACCTATGTGCCGGAAGGAACTGCAGATGCTTATTTATACCGAATGTAGACATGAAATGCTGGAGTAACTCAGCGGGCCAGGCAACATCTCTGGAGAGAAGGAGGAGGAGTAGTTACTGATCAAGAACCTATCACTCTCCATTTTAAAAAGACCCAAAGACTTGGCAATGAATTCCACAGATTCACCACCCTCTGACTAAAGAAATTCCTCCTCATCTCCTTTCTAAACAAACATCCTTTTATTTTGAGGCTGTGGCCTCTGGTCCTAGACTCTCCCACTAGTGGAAACACCCACTCTATCCAAGCCTTTCACTATTTGGTAAGTCTCAATGAGGTCTGCCATCATCCTTCTAAACTCCAGCGAGTACAGGCCCAGTGCCGTCAAACGCTCATCATATGTTAACCCACTCATCCCCAAGATTATTCTCGTAAACCTCCTCTGGACCCTCTCCAGAGCCAGCACATCCTTCCTCAGATATGGGGCCCAAAACTGCTCACAATGCTCCAAATGTGGCCTGGCCAGCTGCTAATAAAGCCTCAGCATTACAATCTTGCTTTCTACTGTATATTCTAGTCCTCTCAAAATGAATGCTAACATTGCATTTGCCTTCCTTAAGGGCCTGTCCCACTTACTCGATTTTTTCGGCGACTTTCCGGCACCCGTCATAGTCGCAGCAGGCCGCCGAAAATGTTCAACGTGTTGGAAATCCAGAGGCGTCCAGAAAAAGGCACGACTCTTTGGGCGACTACTCATGACCATACAGGCTTCACCTCGCGACGTGTTACCTATATGGTCGTGAGTAGTCGCCCAAAGAGTCGTACCTTTTTCTGGTCACCGCTGGATTTTCAATATTTTGAACATTTTTGGCGACCTGCTTTGGTGACTATGACGGGTGCCGGAAAGTTGCCGAAAAAAATCGCGTAAGGCCTTTACCACCGACTCAACCTGCAAATTAACCTTTTCAAATTCCTGCACTTCCAAGGCCCCTTTCATCTCCAATTTCTGAATCGACTGTACGGAGTTTGTACATTCTCTCCTTGACCGGGTGGGCTTTCTCCGGGTGCTCCGGTTTCCTCCCACACTCACAAAGATGTACAGGTTTGTAGGTTAATTGGCTTCAGTAAAAATTGTGAGCTGTCACCAGTGTGTAGGATTGTGCTGGTGAGTAAGATTTGAGGACCTTCGTGGTGGTAATACCGGAATCAAAGAGGCACTTGGTTCAAATTACAAAGAGACTTGAACTTCAGTCCATCATCTGAAAGCAACTCAGCTGATGAAAGAATATTGCAAATGACGCCGTTACCTGTGAGGCTGCAAGATGTAGCATTGATGAACAGGGTCAAGAGCTCAGGAAGATTTTGAAAAAGCAATGAATGAGACAGCATTTGAGAAACTAACAAACATTGATAATATACCACCAGAACCTCTAAAGGCAGGGTTCTTCATAAATTAATTAGGTTGGAGCAGAAGTAGGCCATTCAGCCCATCAAGTCTACTCTGCCATTCAATATTGGCTGATCTATCTCTCCATCTCAAACCCATTCTCCTGCCTTCTCCCCATTACCCTGCGCTAATCAAGAATCTATCAGTCTCCACCTTAAAAATCTCCATTGACTTGGCCTCCACAGCCGTCAGTTACAGACACCTCTGCTTTCTCCAATTCAGCTCTGCTTGGCTGCTTCTTCTGACATGGCACAGCAGTTCCTGTAGCCACCTTTACAGAGCTTAGACACAAAGTGCTGGAGAAACTCAGTGGGTCGGGCAGCATCTCTGGCGAAAATGAATAGATGACGTTTCGGGTTGAGGCCCTTCTTCAGACTGAAGGATAGAAAAGGCAAGAACAGCAGAAACATCACCTATCCAAATTCTCCAGAGATGCTGCCTGACCCGGTGAGTTACTCCAGCATTTTGTGTCTATCTTCCGTATAAACCAGCATCTGCACTTCCTTCCTACATCTTTTCAGAACTAACTGTTTAGGATGACAAAGCAAGATTTCCCATTTGTAACCAGTGGTCAGTAAAAGTCACATGATCAAGAGAAATATATGTCTAGCTATGTGTGATGTACAAGTGTCTATGCTTGCTATGCATAGAGAAATGAAATACCACTGTTTGTGTGTGTGTGCATGTGTGTGTGCGCATGATGCATTTGAATGTGTGTGCACAATGTGTGTGTATCTGTGTGCATGGTGTGTGTTCATGTGTGTGCATGCATGTGTGCTTGGTGCATGTATGTGCATGTGGCTGAGTGTATGTGCGAGGTGCATGTGTGTTTGCGGTGCATGTGTGTGTGTGTTCATGGCGCTTGTGCATGTATGTGTGCGCGGTATGTGTGTGTGCGTGGTCTACATGTACGGTGTGTGTACATGTGTGTGTGTGTGTGATGTGTGTTCATGGCGCTTGTGCATGTGTGTGTGCGCTGTGTGTGTGTGCGTGGTGCATGTGCGTGTGTGTGTGTGTGTGTGTGTGGTGGTGTGTGTGTGCGTGCACTAGACTGGTGCATGGATGGTGTGTGTAGGATAGTAGGTCTGTGTGTTGAAAGGTGAATCATCCATCTCCTTTCCCCATGTTTTTAACTTGTTCGCCCTCTTCCTTCAGGACAAAATTGCCCAAGGTTGACAAGGATGAAAGGCCGTGGCTGCAATCTCCTGGCCGTTGCCCAGTCGCCCTGCGGCTCACCATGATGGGTGAGGGGATGAAGCTCTGCAAGTGTAACCCCAACAGGGTGCCCATCATCACTGACCTGGAGTTTGACACGTTTATCAGGAGAGCCATACCAGACATCCAGCAGATCATCCTTGTGTGTGTGGTGTCATCCTACCTCAACCTTCTACCTCATGACACCATGATCCAAGAGCTGTACGAGGAGATGAACCGGAACCGCAGCCAGCCCTGTGTGCAGGTACCATTGCCCCCGGCAACCAATACAGTGCAGGTACCATTGTCCCCGGCAACCAATACAGTGCAGGTACCATTGTCCCCGGCAACCAATACAGTGCAGGTACCATTACCCCCGGCAACCAATACAGTGCAGGTACCATTACCCCCGGCAACCAATACAGTGCAGGTACCATTGTCCCCGGCAACCAATACAGTGCAGGTACCATTGCCCCCGGCAACCAATATAGTGCGGGTACCATTACCCCCAGCAACCAATACAGTGCAGGTACCATTGCCCCCGGCTACCAATACACTCACACTGCTCCAAAAGAAATGTCCCTCTGCAGCTGAAAAATGAGCGTCATCTTCACCACTGCAGTTTTTGTGCAGCTTTTTAAAGCCCTGTCCCACGGTACGAGTTCATTCCAAGAGCTCTCCCGAGTTTGCCCTGATTTGAACTCGGAGATTTACGGTAATGGCCGCTCGTCGGTACTCGGGGCTCTCGTGGACATTTTTCAACATGTTGGAAAATCTTCACAAATCTTCCCGTGCTTACCTGCCGTTAGCGAGTCTTCCCGAGCACCTGCCCTTCATGTAACAAGTCGCTAAGAGACGTCGCCGAGCTCCGACGTACCTGCTACGTTCATTCTGCGTGTTTACCACGAGTTTGATATTTTTTTTTAAACTTGGGAGAGATCTTGGAATGAACTCGTACTGTGGGACAGGGTTTTTACCTGTTTTTCCCTCAGGAAAATTAATTTCATTTTTCAATGGGATTTTCAAAACTCCGTCTCTATGGTTCATTTGCTATTTGCAAAATTCATTTTCAGTGGGATTATCAACCTCTCATCTCAAGAACCACTTACTCTTACTCACAGATAGTCTTTTATTCACAAACTCCCTTCAATTCTGAAAGAGAACTATTTAACGGGCTGAGTTGCACTGCTGTCTTCGTCCGTACAGAGATTCATGATCTCCTGTGAGCTCCTCTCAAGTGCCTTTGCACGGTGGCGCAGCGGTAGAGCTACTGCCTTACTGCTCCAGAGACCCGGGTTCGATCCTGACTACGGGCGCTGTCTGTACGGAGGTTGTACGTTCTCCCCGTGACCTGCGTGGGTTTTCTCCGAGATCTTTGGTTTCCTCCCACACTCCAAAGACGTGCAAGTTTGTATGCTAATTGGCTTGGTATAAATGTAAATTGTCCCTGGTGTGTGTAGGATAGTGTTCGTGTGCAGAGATCGCTGGTCAGTGCGGGCTCAGTGGGCCGATGGGCCTGTTTCTACGCTGTATTTCTAAACTAAACACAGATCTGGACCCTTCTTGGCCACTGCTGCTGATCACTGCCACATCTTCTAGTTTGCTGCTTCTGGCTACATTAGGAAAGAGACAGCCCACACTTCCTCCATATTCGGGGGGTGCAGACTCCATCCACTTTGTTGCTCATTTAAGTTGTTATTTAAATGTAATTTCCTCGACAATGAGTTTATCATCGTGGAACAAGCCTCCAGTTTGGCGGATGAATTGATTTGCGCTGTTGTCTTTCTGCTCCATTGCAATGGGTCTAACCACATTTCCCACTTGCCATCAGAACGGACTCGATCCATTCCGAATATTAAGGTACGATATCAGCACGGCAAGCACCTACACGGGCCAGACGACTGCGCTGCTAGTGGAGCGACACAACGTAACTCCTGGCATGTTCCTGGTAAGGAAGAAAGTTGGGTGCATGGGAATTAAATGAATAAATAGACAATAGACAATAGATAATAGACAATAGTTGCAGGAGTAGGCCATTCGGCCCTTCGAGGCAGCACCGCCATTCAATGTGATCATGGCTGATCATCCCCAATCAGTACCCCGTTCCTGCCTTCTCCACATATCCTTTGACTCCGCTTTCTTTAAGAGCCCTATCTAGCTCTCTCTTGAAAGTATCCAGAGAACCGGCCTCCACCGCCCTCTGAGGCAGAGAATTCCACAGACTCACAACTCTCCGTGAGAAAAAGTGTTTCCTCGTCTCCTTTCCAAATGGCTTACCCCTTATTCTTAAACTGTGGCCCCTGGTTCTGGACTGCCCTGCCTCTAGTGTGTCCAAACCCTTAAAAATCTTATATTTTTCAATAAGATATCCTCTCATCCTTCTAAACTCCAGAGTGTACAAGCCCAGCCGCTCTATTCTCTCAGCATATGACAGTCCCGCCATCCCGGGAATTAACATTGTAAACCTATGCTGCACTCCCTCAATAGCAAGAATGTCCTTTCTCAAATTAGGGGACCAAAACTGCACACAATACTCCAGGTGTGGTCTCACTAGGGCTCTGTACAACTGCAGAAAGACCTCTTTGCTCCTATACTCGACTCCTCTTGTTATAATTTGCTTTCATCACTGCCTGCTGTACCTGCATGCTTACTTTCATAGACTGATGAACAAGGACCCCCAGATCCCGTTGTACTTCCCCTTTTCCCAACTTGACACCATTTACATAGTAATCCGCCTTCCTGTTTTTTATACCAAAGTGGATAACCTCACATTTATCCAAATTAAACTGCATCTGCCATGCATCTTCCCCCACTCTGTCCAAGTCACCCTGCATTCTCATAGCATCCTCCTCACATTTCACACTGCCACCCAGCTTGTAATGAATGTGTCACGAGCTTCAAAATGTCCTAATCAATGGGTGTCCCAATGGGCGTTTGCAGGTAGAGCTGCTACCTCACAGCACCAGAGACCCCAGTTCCATCCTAACCTTGGGTGCTGCCTGCGTGGAGCTTGCATGTTCTCCCTGTGACCACGTGGGTTTCCTCCCGGTGCTCCGGTTTCTTCCCACATCCCAGAGCCATGCGGGTTTGTCGATTAATTGGCCTCAATGTTTTGCTGCTGGTGCGGGGAATGGATGAGAAAGTGGGACAACGAGTGTGACTGGTGGTTGGCACGGATTCACTGAGCAGAGGAACCTGTTTCCTTGCCATTCCATCTTGCCATTCAATCAATGATCGTATTTGAGGTTAATTTGAAATGCAAGATCTGCTCCAAGTGTACAGCTTGATAGTTTGAATGTTCTAGAAAGTACCGCAGCAGTTGGCTGGAGAGGTCACGGTGTGGCAAACCAATGAGGAATGCAAAATGTATTCATTCCTTGTTCCCCGACAGGATGAATCTTTTACAGTGGGAATTCCCCTGGCTGTGGAGTGGAGGTGGTGGGGAAAGGAATGTTGTCCAGTCATTTTCATTTGGTGGAGTTTACTTTCGAGATACAGCGAGGAAACAGGCCCTTCGGCCCACTGAGTCCGCACTGACCAGCGATCACCCCGTACACTAATACTATCCTGCACACTAGGGACAATTTACAATTCTTTGAAGCCAATTAATTTACAAATCTGCACGTCTTTGGAGTGGGGGAAACTGGAGCACTCGGAGATAATCCACGCAGTCACGGGGAGAACGTATAAACTCCATACATACAGCACCTGTAGTCAGGATCGAACCCGTGTCTATAGCGCCGTGAGGTAGCAACTCTACCGCTGCTCCACCGTGCCACCCTATTTCTACAGTCTATTTCTGCAGACTTATTTATTTGCACATCTATCTGCGTTGACTACATTTGTATGTGTTTCCGAAAAGGTATCTGCCAGTTTACACCTCTATAAGATTTACTGGATGTCAGGGTGAATAAAACACTCAACAGTCTCCCACATGAGTTTAGTTTAGTTTAGTTTAGAGATTCAGAGCGTAAACAGGCCCTTCGGCCCACCGGGTCCGCACCTTCCAGCGATCCCCACACACTAACACTATCCTACACACTGGGGGCAATTAACTTACAATACTGTACGACTTCGCAGCGCAGGAAGAAGCGGAAGATCTCAGCGAAAACCCACGCGGTCACGGGGAGAGCGTACAAACTCCAGACAGACAGCACCCGTAGTTAGGATCGAACCTGGGTCTCTGGCACTGTGAGGCAGCAACTCTAGCGCTGCGCCACCGTGCCCCCCCCCCATCCCCCAAAGGACATGATTAGATATGGGAAACAAGCTACAGGCTCCAGTTTCCCACAGGGCACTGACAGGAATCCAGCCACAACTTTTATTGTGAAAAGGAGAAACTCCTCCCATGCCAGTACGCAGTTCATACTGGCAGGCCAAAGCTGTCTATTGTTCCCATTCAGTCCCACATCCTGGACCGTGGCCAGTGAACAGATTCCAAGATAAAGTATATCCGAGCTGTGTGAAGGGTTCTGACCTTAGCTGGAACATCCCACTCACAGTCACTCTAAGAACCGCTGCCAACCCAAAGCTGCACAAACCCGTTTGTTTTCTGTAACTTCAGACACGTCCTTTTAATGGGAAAAATGTTGCGCTCAAAGCAAGGAAATGAAGTTTAGAGACACAACGTGGAAACGTGCCCTTCAGCCCACCGAGTCCATGCTGACCACCGATCACCCCGTACACTACCAAGTCAATGGATATTTTTAAGGTGGCAATTGACAGATTCTTGATTAGTACGGGTATCAGGGGTTATGCGGAGAAGGCGGGAGAATGGGGTTGAGAGGGAAAGATAGGTGAGCCAAGATTGAATGGCATACTAGACATGAACGGCAGAATGGCCTAATTCTGCTCCTAAAACCTATGAATTTTTGCAAAATACTGCGAATGTTGGATAACTAAAAGACAGAAAATACTGGTGCAGTCTCATGGATCAGTTGGCATTTGTGAAGAGGGAGAAACTGAGTTTAGATTTCAAATCAGAGATCTTTGCATCAGAGTTGGGAAAAGTAAACTTTGGCACAGAGAGTGCAAATTCTTCCCCAACCCACATGCCTGCAATTATCTCGAATATAAACAATAGCCCAGTCCAATCTGTTAAAGTATTGGAGTTAAACTGGGATTATGCCACTTAACGTCATTTGTTCAAAGTAAAATGATCGGACTGATCCACACACTTCTGCCCCCGACTCTCTCACACATTACTTTTGACACACCGCCCAACATGTCTCATCTGCACTAGTCCCACCTGCCTGCATTCGATCCATATCCCTCTAAACCTGCCCTATCCATGTACCTTGGTACACAAAAATGCTGGAGAAACTCAGTGGGTGCAGCAGTATCTATGGAGCGAAGGAAATAGGCAACGTTTCGGGCCGAAACCCGGAAGGGTTTCGGCCCAAAACGTTGCCTATTTCCTTCGCTCCATAGATGCTGCTGCACCCGCTGAGTTTCTCCAGCATTTTTGTGTACCTTCGATTTTCCAGCATCTGCAGTTCCTTCTTAAACACTATCCATGTACCTATCTGAATGTTTCTTAAACATTGCAATAGTCCCTGCCTCTACTATCTCCTTTAGTTTCGTGTTTTAGTTTTGTTTACTTTAGAGATACAGCACGGAAACAGGCCCTTCGGCCCACTGAGTCCCGCCGACCAGTACACTAGCACTATCCTACACACGAGGGACAATTTACAATGTTATCGAAGCCAATTAACCTACAAACCTGTAGGGCTTTGGAGTGTGGGAGGAAACCGGAGCACCCGGAGAAAACCCACGAGGTCACGGGGAGAACTTACAAAGTCCGTACAGTCGGCACCCGTAGTCAGGATTGAACCCGGGTCTCTGGCGCTATGAGGCAGCAACCCTACCGCTGCGCCACCGTGCCGCCACACACACACATGCAAACATGCTCCATCTATCTGCCTACTATCTCAATAGACAATAGACAATAGGTGCAGGAGTAGGCCATTCGGTCCTTCGAGCCATTCAATGTGATCATGGCTGATCATCCCCAATCAGTACCCCGTTCCTGCCTTCTCCCCATATCCCCTGACTCCGCTATTTTTAAGAGCCCTATCTAGCTCTCTCTTGAAAGCATCCAGAGAACCTGCCTCCACCGCCCTCTGAGGCAGAGAATTCCACAGACTCACCACCCTCTGTGAGAAAAAGTGTTTCCTCATCTCCGTTCTAAACAGCATACTCCTTGTTCTTAACCCTTATGGCCCCTGTCCCACTTAGGAAACCTGAACAGAAACCTCTGGAGACTTTGCGCCCCACCCAAGGTTTCCGTGCGGTTCCCGGAGGTTGCAGGTGGTTGCCGGAGGTTGCAGGGAGTGGAAGCAGGCAGGGAGACTGACAAAAACCTCCGGGAACCGCACGGAAACCTTGGGTGGGGCGCAGCTTCTCCAGAGGTTTCCGTTCAGGTTTCCTAAGTGGGACAGGGGCATTTTAATCCCCTTAATCTCCATCTCCTGCTGTCTCCAACCATCTAATACAAGTGCTATCTTGGAGCAAGCATCATATTTGAATTGAAGAGGAATGGTTTGTGGGCTAAACAGGGTCAGTGAGCTGACGCTGATTCCAAAGAGGCAGCTGTTAGTGTGGTCAATGCAACAACTTCCTGCCAGATGGGAAGTCCACCTTCTTTGGGCTTGGCAGTGGTTCAGCTGCTGCTCGAGCCCAGCTCTCAGCTCCCCTGCTGGAAACAACAAGTTTCAAATGTCAGTCCCGGCACATGTGTTTCCATACTGTGCAAGCATCATCAGGAATGGGTTTGCAGTGTGCAGTTAACACAGAGAACGGCAGTGGAATTCCTGTGGGCAGCAAAGGTCACGCTGCAGCTCAATCCCAGAGAGCTGGAACTGGCTGAACCACTCCTAGTTCTGCGTATCATCACCAGCATCTGAACAATAACCCTTTCCTGCTCTTCGTACCAAAGTCAGTGTAAAAACACAGTCTGACGAAGGGTTTTGACACACCGCCCAACATGTCTCATCTGCACTAGTCCCACCCGCCTGCATTCGATCCATATCCCTCTAAACCTGCCCTATCCATGTAGCTTGGTACACAAAAATGCTGGAGAAACTCATGGGTGCAGCAGCATCTATGGAGCGAAGGAAATAGGCAAGGTTTCTGGCCGAAACGTTGCCTATTTCCTTCGCTCCAAAGATGCTGCTGCACCCGCTGCGTTTCTCCAGCATTTTTGTGTACCTTCGATTTTCCAGCATCTGCAGTTCCTTCTTAAACACATAAAAACACAGTAGTTTAGTTTAGTTTATCTTAGGTCTGAAGATGGGTCTCAAACCGAGACGTCACCCATCCCTTCTCTCCAGAGATGCTGCCTGTCCCGCTGAGTTACTCCAGCGTTATGTGTCTATCTTTGGTATAAACCAGCATCTGCAGTTCCTTCCCACACATTTGGTTTAGTTAAGTTTAGTTTAGAGATACAGCACGGAAACCAGCCCTTCAGCCCACCGAGTCCGTGCCGACCAGCGATCCCCGCACATCAGCACCATCCTACACACACTACGCTTATCCCAAGCCAATTAGCCTGTAAACCTGTACGTTTTTTGGAGTGTGGGAGGAAACCGGAGCACCCGGAGAAAACCCACGCTGGTCACGGAATGTGCAAACACCATACAGACTGCACCCACAGTCAGGATTGAACCTGGGTATCTGGCGCTGTCAGGCAGCAACTCTACCGCTGCGCCACTGTGCTACAACTAACATTAACCCTGAGTAGAGGCAAATATACTTCTGTTAGAGAGTGTTTGGAGCACACTTTCACAAAGGGAAGTGGAAGCACTGTACTTTTAAGGTCGCCTTGGGAATATTTTTGATAAGCTATGAGTGAAGTTACTTAGGAAGATGGCACATTGACCTTCATCGGCCAGAGCATCTATACATAACTAAAACACATCTTGTTATCTTCCGGTTTGCGCGGTTTTTCTATTTGTGCAAAAGCGGTACGCGATAGTGCTACGATGTTTCGCCAGCTCACTCACCATTCTCCTGTGCTGCAAGTACGTCAAGTTTTGTTCCGATTGGTGGCATAATGTAGCAGGGTTTAAAAATCTTAAAAACCGCGCGTGCGCAGATCGATCTCCTCTCCTGCCAGTCAGCGTCACGCGGATTGGTCTCTTCTCCTGTCACTCCGCGGGACGGTCCACCCCTTCCTGCGCCATGGCGTCTTTACCGGAGCTGAGGGAGGCTCTGGATGGCCGGCGGACACAATTTCAGAAGCGGCCCGGCGCGGAGTCGGAGATGTCGCCGATGTCGCCAAACGGAAAGTGGAAACTCTGATTCTGGCGCAGGAGAACGGCCAATGACCAGCGCCCGCTGTGAGTCCCTGTCGCATCCCCAGCTCCAGCCCCTTCCCCTCTGGCCCCCTCGCTGGCTCCTGCCCCCATACCCCCGTGATACCCCATTCTCCCCATGGCTCTTCCCCGTCCTTTCTCCAAGCTCTCTCCCCCTCCCCCCCCTACCCCCCTCACCCTACTCCCCCCCCCACCCACTCACCCTACTCCCCCTCCCCCCCAGGATTCTACCCCCCCAGGGCCTGAGCTACAGGGAGAGGTTGAGCAGGCCGGGACTCTATTCCTTGTAGTAGTGCAGGAGAATGAGGGGTGACCTTATAGAGGTGTATAAAATCATGAGAGGAATAGATCGGGTATAGATGCACAGAGTCTCTTGCCCGGTGAATCAGAGGACACAGGTTTAAGGTGAGGGTAGGAAGATTTAATAGAAATCTGAGGGGTAATGTTTTCACACAAAGGAAATTGCTGCCGGAGGAGTTAGTGAAGCCAGGTACTATCGCAACCTTTAAGAAACATTTAGACAGGTACACAGATAGGACAGGGTTCGAGGTATCTGGACCAAATGCAGGCACGTGGCCCTAGTGTAGATGGGACATGTTGGCCGGTATGGGAAAGTTGGGCTGAAGGGCCTGCTTCCTATCTGTATGACTCAATGACGCTAAATGCAGACTGCAGTGGGAACAGATATAATGATATTGAATGGCGAGGCAGGTTTGAAGGGGCAAAGTGGGCTACTCTTGCCCCCAGCTCATATGTTTGAACCAAAGTATCATATTATGGAACAGCAGTTCATTAGATTTATGCTTGTACCTGTATGTGTTTGTCTAAAGGCTGTGTGGGTGAACTTATGGCTGTGTGTATGTTTATGAGCATTAATACTTTGTGACAATCCTTGTGTAACGAGGGTTTTTGGCTGCTTGTGGGTTGAGAATGGGCCTGGTGGTTGCCATAGCAACGGCAGGCCTGCGGGAGGTATGCATGTGTGTATGTAAGTGTGCAAATGAGTGTGTAACAATGCATGTGTCCCTGTGTGCAAGACCAACAATCTACTGAGGATCAGATCTGTGCTGTTCAAGTCAGGTGTTCTCCCTGTAAAGGAGTGGGGTTTTCTCCGGGTGCTCCGGTTTCCACCCACACTCCAAAGGCGTACAGGTTTGCAGGTGGATTGGCGTCTGTAAAATTGTAAATTGTCCCTAGTGTGTGTAGGATAGTGCTAGTGTACGGGGTGATCGCTGGTCGGCACAGACTCAGTGGGCCGAAGAGCCTGTTTCTACACTGTATCTCTAAAGTCCAGAGCAAAAGCAAAAGCATGAAGTTGGAAAGGAACTGGATGGGTGAGAAGAAAGTGAAATGCCCTGTGAGGGGGGTGAACTGTGTGGCCAAGATGAACAAAGGATGCAGTTCCGCGGAGACTCAGGCCACTAAATCCCCGCGCACAGGCTCCAACACACATGGCTGCGATGCTCCTGGTTAAATCAAGGTCACCCTCCCTCCCTCCCTCCCAGCCCTGCGGCCTCTGCATCAGTGCAGCCTGCAGCTGTCCTCCTGGGCCACGGATCCCAGTGAGCTGGTCATTCTCCGCTGCACACAGCCGGCCCCCACCTGCTCCTCCCTCAGCCCACCCACGTCAGCAGAGCGGCCTCACCACCCACGGCCATTGCAGGCTTCCCTCAGGCCTGCCGTTGCTATGACAACCGCCAGGCCCATTCTCAACCCACAAGCATCTCCTAATGACAGGGCACTGTGTCCTCTAAATGGCACTCGTTGCTGGACCAGCAGAGGAAATTGCAGCCTCTATGACCACTGCTGCCTCTCATGTTTCAGGGGCCATGCTGCCCCAGGGGGTGACTTTGGAGGGCGAGGGGACACCCTGGCCTCAAGTGGCGGTGGTCTCCACTGCCCAAAGCTTCAGACGCTCCACAGAAGGATAGACTCACAAGCACTTCCCCAACAGACCACAAACCACCCATCCCTACAGAAGCCAATTAACCTACAAACCTGTATGCCTTTGGAGCGTGGGAGGAAACCGGAGCAAACCCACGCAGATCACAGAGAGAACGTACAAACAAGCTTTTCACTGTACCCCGGTACACGTAACAATAAGCTAAAATAAACTCAACTGACTGCTGGGAATAAGCTGTCTCTGCCAGCACCGTCTGGCCCTGCAGTAATCAGCCGCTAGCCGTTCCCCACTTTGCCTGCCCTGCTGGGTGCTTCAGCGTTTGGCCATCGGACAAGAGAAGTCGGTGGCGGCGAGAGGAGCAAGGAGGGGAGCAGCAGGCAGCTCAGCAGGAGGAGCAGGGTGGAGGAGGCCACGAGAGACTGGAACTGGAGGAAGGAGATCCTTCATCCACAGGAAGCCCAGGCCAGGATTCCACATTGACAACCTCCAGCGCAAAGTGATGTTTGACCCTGGGAAACATCTGACAGGCCCCACCCCAACACCCCCTCCCTCAACACTCATTCTTAAATCACTCAAACAACAGCTTGCTCATTTATGTCACTACAATATCTTTGGAAGAATGTAAAACATCTGACACACATTCTTAAATCACTCATGACTGATTACAACGCACCATAACCTTTTACTACCTCCACAACCTGCTGTTTGGAAGGCAAAAAAAACTTATCTCTCCCCTGTTCCCTCCCCCCAATGCAGAGTCAAAGTCAGAGCCCAAGTCAGAGCCCCCGGCAGGCGACAACAATTGTCCCGCGGCCATTAACGCCGCGCCGGGTGGTGCAAGGCCGCACTCCGTCTGTCTTGTTGTTGGAGCCCCGGGCGGGCGCTAGCAAAGTCCCGCAGCCGTTGAAAGCCGCGCCGGGCGATGTTGTCAGGCCCCTTACTCGGGCGGGGTGAATCTTATTGGGGACTCTTTGTCCAGAGCGGTTGGAGCCTCCGAAGGGGTGCCAATCTAATCCTCCCGTAACTCAGTAAGACTCCGCAATGTAGATTCTGCAGTGTAAGATTCTGCAACTAGGTGCCAATCTAGTTCTTACTCAGTAACATTCTGCAACGTAGGCTTACTCGGTAAAAACATTGCAGAGGGACCTGGGAGTGCTGGCACAGGATTCCCCAAAAGTGAATTTGTAAGTCGAATCAATGGTAAGGAAGACAAACGCAATGCTTGCGTTTATTTCAGGAGGACTAGAATACAAAAACGGGGATGTAATGCTGAGGCTCTATAAGGCGCTGCTCAGACCACATTTGGAATATTGTGAGCAGTTTTGTGCCCCATATCTGAGGAGGGATGTGCTGGCTCTGGAGAGGGTCCAGAGGAGGTTTACGGGGTAATGATCCCAGGAATGAGTGGGTTAACTTATGATGAGCGTTTGTTGGCACCGGGCCTGAAGTCGCTGGAAGTTTAGAAGAATGAGGGGGGACCTCATTGAAACTTACTGAATGATGAAAGGGCTGGGTAGAGTGGATGTGGAGAGGATGTTTCCACTAGTGGAGGAGTCTTGGACCAGAGGCTGTGACCTCAAAATAAAAGGACGTACCTTTAGAAAGGAATTTCTTTAGTCAGAGGGTGGTGAATCTGTGGAACTCATTGCCACAGACGGCTGTGGAGACCAAGTCAATGGATATTTTTAAGGCAGAAATTAACAGATTCTTGATTAGTACGGGTGTCAGTGGTTATGGGGAGAAGGCAGGAGAATGGAGTTGAGAGGAAAAGATAGATCAGAGTGATTGAATGGTGGGAGTCGACTTGATGGGGCTTGAATCGGCCCGTTTGCTGGGCCTTTCGTTGCCCGGTGCGGTTTAAAATCGGCCGGAGGGGGCTTCATCATAAGCCGCGCCGGCTGATGAAAGGCTCCGTGAACGGGCCGATTCAGCCCCTAGAAAGCGTCTGAAAGCCGCTTGAATCTTTCAAAAGCTACAATGTGATAAATAACACTTAAACAAATAAAACTGAAGCAAATAAAGGTAAACATAAGAACCAACCTTGGAGGGGAGAGAGAGAGAGAGATGGGGGGGAAAAAAATTAAATAGCGTGAGTGACCGTGAATGAGGGACTTTACCTGCACGCTGGCCAGGAACCCGTTTGACCAGAGACTAATGACCTGACCAGTTTAAATCCGATACTCACTTAAATCTTTCCCATCCACCAATACATCCAATTAGTTCAAATTGTACCTGCATCAGACAGCTATAAGAAACTCTCCGTGAATACTTTCAGTAATACTTGAAGGCCAAAACACATTTGGTGACACATCGTGTTAATACGATGTTAATAGAGACATTTAACAAGCGCTTAATAGTGACCCCCCCACTGTTTTAATAGGTTTTTTTTCACTGAATTTCAAAATATGGATTACCAAACATGGGGGGGGGGGGGGGGGGGGGGATTGTCCCACACCTCTTAAAACATGGGATGAGACATGTCCCCCTCCCCCAATCCCCCCCAGGATTTCCTCCCATGCTCTGACTGAAGAAATTCCTCCTCATCTTCCTAAAGGAATGTCCTTTTATTTTGAGGCTCTGACCTCTGGTCCTAGACTCTCCCTCTAGCGGAAACATCCTCTCCACATCCACTCTAACCAGGATTCTCTTCGCAGTCCCATCAACTGCCCTCGAGGCTATTATTCACCTGCACACTAGCGGCTATTTGCAGTGGCCATTTAACCTGCAAACCCGCACGTGATTGGGATGAGGGAGGGATTCGGGAGCACCAGGAGGAAAGCCAAGCCATCATACACCACCAAGCACCAGAGGTCAGGATCCAAACGTGGTTCCCTGGAGCTATGAGGCAGCAGCTCCACGAACCCTGCCCATGCATCTGAGTGCAAGCAGGACAGGCTGGGCTTGACCCCGCAAGAGGTTAGACGAGAGGGAGTGGGTTTGGCAGAAACATGTCTGATCCTGAGAGGTATTGACAGAGTGGGCGTGGAGAGGACGTTTCCTCTTGTGGGAAAATCTAGAACCGTTTAGAAATAAGAGTTCATCAATTTAAGATAAATGAGGTAAAATGTTTTCTCGGGCAGTCAAATGTTCATTTTCAAGAGCAGTGGAAACGGAGTCTTTGAATATTTTTAAGGCAGAGGTGGATAACTCCGGAATCAGCTCGGTGATGAAAGTTACTGAGTCGAAGGAACGTGGGGTGAAAGTTACAGTCAGAACCATCTTGAGGGGCAGAATGGCCTATTCCTGATCCTCATTCATAGGTTTGTAATTTTGGTTTAGTTTAATTCAGTTTGGTTTGGATATACAGCACAGAAACAGGCCCTTCGGCCCACCGAACCCACACCCATCCTAGCACACTAACACTATCCCACACACACTAGGGACAATTTACATTTATATCAGGCCAATTTATCTACAAACCTGTACGTCTTTGGAATGTGGGGAGGAAACCCAGGATCTCAGAGAAAACCCATGCGGGTCACGGGGAGAACGTACAAACTCCGTACAGACAGCACCCGTAGTCAGGATCGAACCAGGGTGTCCAGCGCTGTAAGGCAGTAGCTCTACCGTTTCACTGCCTTTGAACACGTGTTTTTTCTATCTTGAAGGAGACTCCGAACTCTACTGCTGCACCAAGAGGTTGCTCATTCCTTCATCCTATACTAGTTCCCAGCAAGACACATTTAGTGGCATCCATCTCTCCGCTGCCTTGCTGCTGCCCACCTCCACATCCGGGACCACCATGACCTGGAGCTTTATTGTTTTCTCGGTTCTTGCCCTGAAATTATTTTCTGTTTGAATATCTATTTCCATTTCCTTCCGAAGTTCTTAGGGACACGGGATTTGGCCATTGGCCCCATAAAGCCTGCACCAGAGTGCAACATGATAATGGCTGATCTATGCACCTCTTCTGCACCAGTTCCCCATACACTCAATTCTTCACTCTTTCAACTATTTATCTAGTTCCACCTCAGATACTGTATATTGAATCCACTGCTGTCAGGGACAGAGAATTCCGGAGATTCACCACCCTCTGAGAAGACATTTCTACCGACCAGTTTTCAATGACTGACCCCTTATTTTGGAGCCATGTCTCTCCATCGCACTTTCAGGCAGTGCAGCTGAAGCATCTTCATATAAAGATACCTTTCCTCTGCGCAAGCACGACATGGCGTACAGAGAGGAATTATCTAGAGCACGCTGCTGTTCTGGTTGGGTGCATTTAGGCGGCATGGTGGCGCAGCGGTAGATTTGCTGTCTTAGAGCGTTAGAAAGCTGGGTGCCAGTGTGAACTGTGAGGAGGATGCTATGAGAATGCAGGGTGACTTGGACAGGTTGGGGGAGTGGGCAGATGCATGGCAGATGAAGTTTAATGCGGATAAATGTGAGGTTATCCACTTTGGTAGCAAAAACAGGAAGGCAGATTACTATCTAAATGGCGTCAAGTTGGGAAAAGGGGAATTACAACGGGATCTGGGGGTCCTTGTTCATCAGTCTATGAAAGTAAGCCTGCAGGTACAGCAGGCAGTGAAGAAAGCGAATGACATGTTGGCCTTTATAACAAGAGTAATCGAATATAGGAGCAAAGAGGTCCTTCTGCAATTGTACAGAGCCCTAGTGAGACCACACCTGGAGTATTGTGTGCAGTTTTGGTCCCCTAATTTGAGGAAGGACATTCTTGCTATTGAGGGAGTGCAGCGTAGGTTTACAAGGTTAATTCCCGGGACGGCGGGACTGTCATATGCTGAGAGAATGGAGCAGCTGGGCTTGTACACTCTGGAGCTTCGAAGGATGAGAGGGAATCAAATTGAAACATATAAGATTGTTAAGGGCTTGGACACGCTAGAGGCAGGAAACATGTTCCCGATGTTGGGGGAGTCCAGAACCAGGGGCCACAGTTTAAGAATAAGGAGTAAGCCATTTAGAACGGAGACGAGGAAAGTGGTGAAAGAGTGGTGAGTCTGTGGAATTCTCTGCGTCAGAGGGCGGTGGAGGCAGGTTCTCTGGATGCTTTCAAGAGAGAACTAGATAGGGCTCTTAAAAATAGCGGATTCAGGGGATTATGGGGCGAAGGCAGGAATGGGGTACTGATTGGGGATGATCAGCCATGATCACATTGGATGGCGGTGCTGACTCAAAGGGCCGAATGGCCTACTCCTGCACCTATTGTCTATTGTCTATAAACCCGGGTTCGATCCTGACTACAGGTGCTGTCTGTACGGAGTTTGTACGTTCTCCCCGTGACCGCGTGGGTTTTCCCCGGGTGCTCGTGTTTTCTCTCACACACCAAAAACATACAGGTTGGCAGGTTAATTGGCTTTGGTAAAAATTGTAAATTGTCCCTAGTGTATAGGATAGTGTTAGTGTGTGATGATCACAGGTTGGCGCACACTCGATGGGCCGAAAGGCCTGTTTCCATGCTGTATCACTAAACTAAACTAAACTAAACTATCACTAAACTAAACTAAACTAAACTAAACTAAACACACAATGTAAGCAAGATGACCTCCACAAGTTGCCGGCTCTGGTTTGTTCTGGCCTTCTCTATCTTTCAGTATGAAGAAGGGTTCCAACCCGAAACATCATTGATTCCTTTCCTCCAGAGATGCTGCCTGTCCCGCTGAGTTACTCCAGCACTTTGTGTCTAACTTCCATAATATGGCTTGTGTCCCATACACACATTGAGTAAAGGGTGAAGGTGACCCACAGAATGGCAGGCAGACACACCAGTGTGGCGTTCCACCCTCCCATGGTGTTGCTCTTCATCTTTGCCACACATTTCAATGAAGTCAGTGACTGGGAATCCACCAGAATAGACACTTTAATCAACTTTAACATGTGACCATGGAAACTGAATGCAGCAAGCTATCACCTTTGGGTTTCTCTTCTAATGCGAGGTTTCAATGTCAGTTTAGACTCTAGGCTTTAGAGACACAGTACACAAACAGGCCCATCAGACCACCGAGTCTTGGCCTAGTGTGTAGGCCCAACCCACACAATTTATAATTTTACTCAAGCCAATTAACAGACAAACCTGTACGCCTATGGAGTGAATAATAATAATAATAATAATAATAAATTTTAATTTTGGGCGCCTTTCAAAGTCTCAAGGACACATTACAGAAATTAACAGAAGAGAAAAAAACATATAGTCGGAGTAAAATAAATAATAAGGACATCACCAATACACAAATTAAAGACAGAAATCGCTCCAAAGACAAAAAATCAAAAAACACAATGTGAAGAGAGAGCAGCGGCAGCTAAAGCGAGCCAGCATCCACTCTCCCTTCCGACAGCCATCTTGGACACAGACTAACATGTTTACTTACACACAAAATAATCATCTCCCCACAGTGGATACCACTGTGGGGGAAGGCACGATGTCCAGTCCCCATCCCCAGTTCACCCAAAGTCAGGCCTATTGAGGCCACCGCTATTGCCTTGGAGGCCCGATGTTCCTGGCCGTTCTGGCCGGGTGCTGTTGCCCCGGCGTCGGGAGAGTCCTCACAGCGGCTGGGCCACCTGGAACGGCCGCTTCCTAGCTGGGGACTGCGGCTTCCGAATGTATGTATAGCCGTGGAGAATGTCTGTGGAACTTTGCAGGGTTCTTGTTTTGCTCATGTTTTTTATCTTGACTAAAGTTAATTTTGATTTTTTGAAGCTCGGTGCAGCCAAGGCCAAGGCTCTGTGGGTGAGGAGCACAGTCCTAAGGTCCTCCTGCTGCTGCACATTTTTTTTTAATCAAAAATATTTATTCAAATATTTTTTAGTTTAGTTTAATTTCGAGATACAGCGCGGAAACGGGCCCCTTCGGCCCACCAGGTCCGCGCCGACCAGCGATCCCCGCACATTAACACTATCCTACACCCACTAGGGACAATTCTAACATTTACCAAGCCAATTAACCCTCCAAATTATACGTCTTTGGAGTGTGGGAGGAAAGCGAAGATCTCGGAGAAAACCCACGCAGGTCACGGGGAGAAGGTACAGATAGCACCCGTAGTTAGGATCGAACCTGGGTCTCCAGCGCTGCACTCGCTGTAAGGCAGCAACTCTACCGCTGCGCCTCCGTGACCGCCCAAAATAATAATTAAAATAATATGCACAGTACAGTAAAATACAAAACACCATAATACATGGAAACGATGATACCACTATCTTACACTCCGTGTTAAAGATGCATTCAACCCCCCGCAGTGCCCAGCGGTCCCGGAAATCCTCCAGGGTGCCCGTGGTCTCCTGCTGCACATTGGGGGGGGGTAAAGTCCAGTGGGAGCCCCATAAATGAGGGAAGGTAATACCCAATGGGGCCATGAATGCACCCGTAGTTAGGATACGAACCTGGGTCTCGTGTTTTCAGCCGCGAGCTGCCACTTTTCATTTCACTGTAATCTTGTATGCAGTGACAAATAAACTCTACAGATATAACTAACGTATGTATGTATATCTGTGTAGAACGTCGGAGGATTTTTTGCACGGTTCCTGTTTTGTACATATTTTTTAATCCTGAATAAAGTTTAGGTTAAAAAAATTGGAAGGAAAATGGAGCACCCAGAGAAAACCCACGTGGTCACACAGAGAACGCACAAACTCCGCACAGACAGCAAGCACCCATAGTCATGATCAAAATGTTACACCACTGTGATGCCCCAATTTCAAGTTTCCGTCAGTGTCCAGTGGTGGGGTATTTGTAGCAGCAGCTGCCGTGATGGAGCACTGGGTTAGATAAGAACAGCAGCATCTTGGCCTGAATGGTCTAGCATTGAGCCATGTCCAAGAGCACTGTCGGAGAATCCAGTCGGAAGGGTAGATGCTGACAATCTGAGAGTAGTCCAAGATTGTAGCCATGCCATCCCTGTCTCAATATGCACTGCAGCGCAAAAGATTATCTCCCTCAGGCAGGAGGTGCGGCACGGTGGCGCAGCGGTAGAGACCCGGGTTCCATCCTGACTACGGGTGCCATCTGTACGGAGTTTGTACATTCCCCCCGTGACCTGCGTATGTTTTCTCCGTGATCTTCGGTTTGTAAATTGTCCCTAGTTGCGTGTAGGGTAGTGTCGATGTGCGGGGGTCGCTGGTCAGCGAGGACTCGCTGGGCTGAAGGGTCTATTCCCACGTAGTCTCTCTTAACTAAAACTAAAAGACTTTCTCAGGCTTTTCTCACTGAGATCTGCGACATTCTGCCAGAAGAATTACAAGCATGCACGCGCCTTCCCCATGGAGGTCATGTTGACTTGCAGCTTCCTCAGGACAGGGTCATCCTGAGCAGCCAGGGGAGTTCTCTGCTGTAACATCCATCCTTCTGCATCAGAGAGCTTACCCCCCCCCCCCCCCCCCCCACCCACCCCCCCCACCCAGACCCCCCAGCACTGCGTAGGTGTCTCATCCCCCACCGTAGACCTCCTGCTAATTTCACTGTTTGTTTTCCTTCGTTATCATCTTGTCCCCAGCCAACAACGGACCATTGTGGGCTCCACCTTTCCTGAGTCATTGATGCCAACTGCTTTAATCTGTACCTTCCCACAACTCCAGTGTCCCCCTCCCTGACTCCCAGTCTAATGAAGAGTCTCAAACCGAAACATCATCTATTCCTTTTCTCCAGAGATTGCTGCCGGTCCCGCTGAGTTACTGCAACATTTTGTGTCGATCTTAGGTGTAAACCAGCATCTGCAGTTCAATTCAATTCAATTCAATATTTATTACATGTCATTTGAACCTCAGTGAGCCTCAAACGAAACTCCGTTTCCACAGCCATACAAACAAAGCCAATTTCCTACAGACATACACACAATTCAATTTACAGAAACATCCATCACAGTGAACCCACTGTGATGGAAGGCAAAGTCTTTTCTCTCCCCTGCACCATTTTCTCTCCCGATGTCGAAGCCCCAGGCGGGCGATGCTAAGTCCCACCGCCATTTTAGGCTGCGCGGGGCGATGAACGGCCCCGCTCCCGGTCTAAAAGTCACAAGTTGGAGCCCCCAGCGGGCGCTGGAATGTCCCACGGCCATTAAGCCACGCCGGGCGATGTTCGTTCCAACCCCGCGACACGGGCGGGAGAAGTCGCGTTGCGGGAGCTCCGGAAAGCGGACTCCACCCGGACCCGCGAGCTCCCGATGACCCAGTCCACAGGACCTGCGGCTGCAGCTGGAGCCTCCGAGCTCCAGAGTCGGGCCGCAGCAGCGAGTCACCACTGCTCCCCACGCTCCGAGTCCGGCCAGCCCCACGATGGTAAGTCCGCAGCTCCACAGGCTCCGCGACTGGAGCCCCCGGGTCGTTCAGGCTGGAGGCCGCTCCACGGTGCTAGGCCCCAACGACAACCGAGACCCGACAGAGAAAAGGTTGGGTCTTAAAAAGAGATTTTTAAAGTTTCCCCCTTCCCCCCACCCCCCACATATACACAGTTAAAAACACTATTAAAAAACACGAACAACTACATTTAACTAGACAAAAAATAAAAAAAGACGCACAGGCTGAAGGGGCCGCTGCAACAGGCGAGTCGTGCCGCCACACATTCGTTCTTACACATTTAAATTATGGGTGATTGTTGGCTTTCTGTGAACAAAAGGTGGAGGTCACAGCTCGCAACCCATCGGTCCAGGCTGTCAGACGATAGAGCAGTGTGCATGCCTGCGTGCGTGGGTGCGTGCGTGCGTGCGTGCGTGAGGCAAATGGGAGCAGCTTTGATGGGATCGTATCTTGGTCAAGGTGGACAAGTTGGCTCCAAGGGACTTGCTTCCCATGGCTAGGATTCACATCCTGAGGTGGTTATTCAGTGAGGAAAGATGGCTTGGTACTGCCTGTAATTTAGTCTCCCTGTCGTATAACGGTTTGTATCCTGCAGCTCGGGAGATTTGGGGGAAATCAAGGGATACTGTGATCATTTCATCCGATCCATGGTAACGGTGTGTCCAAAGCTGACGGCCAGTGGGGCTTGGCTGATGAACACTCTCCTTGTTGCCAACAGATGTACATGGGAGGCAAGTTACTATTTGCTGACCACGTTTTTAATGGGTACAGTAACACTGCTAAGGATCTGAAGAAACAAATCGCCAAAACCTACCAAGACTATCTAATGGGCCGTCACCTGCTCCATGACTTCAGATTCAGGTATTCCATCAGCCGTCTTTTCTCTTCTTCTGGTTTCATATACGTTATTTAATTATAGGCTCGTATTATCACGAGAAGAAAAATGGAGGACATCAATGAATGGGTGTTCGTGACAATGGAATTCTGCACAAGGGGCAGCACGGTGGCGCAGCGGTAGAGTTGCTGCCTCACAGCGAATGCAGCGCCGGAGACCCGGGTTCAATCCCGACTACGGGTGCTGTCTGTACGGAGTTTGTACGTTCTCCCCGTGACCTGCGTGGGTTTTCTCAGAGATCTTCAGCTTCCTCCCACACTCCAAAGACGTCCAGGTTTGTAGGTTAATTGACTTGGTAAATGTAAAAATTGTCCCTAGTAGGTGTAGGATAGTGTTGATGTGTGGGGATCGCTGGTCGGCGCAGGCACGGTGGGCCTGTTTCTGCGCTGTATGTCTAATCTAAAAATCTAACCTAAACTGTTCTAGACTCGTTGATGAGGCATCTCAGGCTTCCAGACTGAATTCAGTGGCTGTAACCAACTTTGATTCATTAAAACCAATTAACACATGAAATCTTATTTAACGAGATAATGACACTAAACCAATCATAACCGCAGAGACCGTTAATTGAGCCATCCACCATGCACAGATACATGATCAAGGGAATAATGTGGATAAAGTTTAGTGCAAGATAAAGTCCAGTAAAGCCTGATCAAAGATAGTCCGAGGATCTCCAATGAGATAAATCGAAGGTAGACACAAAATACTGGTGTAACTCAGTGGGGACAGGCAGCATCTCTGGAAAGAAGGAAAGGGTGATGTTTCAGATTGAGACCCTTCTTCACACTGATGTCAGGGGAGTGGGCGGGACAGAGATAGAATGTAGTTAGAGACAGTAGGACTGGTGGGAGAACTGGGAAGGGGGAGGAGAAGGAGAGTGAGGAAAAGCAAGGGCTATTTGAAGTTAGAGGTCAATGTTCATATGGCTGGGGTGTAAGCTGCCCAAGCAAAATATGAGGTGCTGTTCCTCCAATTTGAGCTGGGCCACTCTGACAATGGAGGAGGCCCAGGACAGAAAGGTCAGATTGTAGCAATGTTACAAAATGTTGAAATTTAAAAAATTAAGTCTTTAATTTATCCCATCAGATAAAGCATAAAAAGAAGTTTAATTTGACACCTAATTCACTTTCATATCTTCAGTATTAAAAAAGTTATGGCCATTTTCATACTTGGAAATTGGCTTCTTGTTCCCTATTGCTTTTGCATTGACTTAACACAAAAGCTGTGACCAAGAACATTCAAAGGCCGATAACTTTCTTAAAATTTAAGAGAACTGAAATAAATTTTCAGTTATTATAGATTGAATCATTCTGAAACAAATATGAAACAATCTTACTTAGATGACTTGAAATTAAAGCATATAATTAGTTAGTTACCTAATTGTAGCTAATTGCAAAATTCAATTACTAGATCTAAACACCTATCCATTTCTTAAGAATAGATTAACATTTTTAAATAGCCTAAGTGTCCAAATAACATTCACACAAGAATTCAGAATATAACATAATTTTAAAATCTCATTGTCATGGGTTTAAAGGCCAAATGGAAGGAATTTAATGTTTAATACCTGTAAATTAATGGCCATTTAACTCAGTTTGCGAGTGTGATTTTCTGGAACGGGACCATTTAGAACGTTGAGGCTGCGGTGAATTTATACCCCCATATCTGCAGCAAATACATTGCCGGTTCTTCGGTGGGGGAAATCACCGTTTCGCAATTTAAAATGTGAATTAAATACATCTTAAGAAACACTTTTATACATAAAAAGAAACTACTTTCTTTTACCTGGTCTTCCATAAAACCCCAGTTGTCGGCATTGACGGCTTCAGAAGCTGCTTTTAAAATCATTCCAGCGATTAACTTGTCGGGTGAATTTTTTTATAAACACACAGAACGGCCGTAGGAACGATTCTTTAGCAAAATCTTGCACTCCAACAAAATATAATTCAGGACCAGGTCGGGAAAAAAACCCGTTTTATCCCCCCCCCCCCCCCTCAAAGGCGCCAAAATCGCGCACACGGCCAGTGGCAGAATTACAGTGCCGCTGAAGGTAAGTTTTGCAACATACCTACAGATTGGGAATGGGAGGGGGAGTTAAAGTGCTGAGCAACCAGGAGATCAGGTAGGTTAAGGCGGACTGAGCGGAAGTGTTCAGCGAAACGATCGCCGAGCCTGCGCTTGGTCTCGCCAATGTAGAGAAGTTGACATCTGGAACAGCGGATACAGTAGATGTGGTTGGAGGAGGTGCAAGTGAACCACTGCTTCACCTGAAAAAACTGTCGGAGTTCTTGGTTGTAGTGAAGGGGGGAGGTAAAGGGACAGGTGTTGCATATCCTGCGGTTGCAGGGGAAAGTACCTGGGGGAGGGGGTGTTTTGCTGGGAAGGGACGAGTTGACCAGGGAGTTGCGGAGGGAACGGTCTCTGCGGGTATGATTGGTTTAGTGTCATTATCTTGTTAAATAAGATTTCATGTGTTAATTGGTTTTAATGAATCAAAGTTGATTACAGCCATTGAATTCAGTCTGGAAGCCTGAGATGCCTCATCAACGAGTCTAGAACAGTTTAAACTGGATTTTTAGATTAGAGATACAGCGCGGACACAGGCCCTTCCCCGCACATTAACACTATCCTACACCCACTAGGGGCAATGTTTACATTTACAACAAGCCAATTAACCTACAAACCTGTACGTCTTTGGAGTGTGGGAGGAAACCGAAGATCTATGGGAAAACCCACGCAGGTCACGGGGAGAACGCACAAACTCCGTACAGACAGCACCGAACCGAAACGGGATCGAACCTGGCGTTGCATTCGCTGTAAGGCAGCAACTCTACCGCTGCGCCACCGTGACTGGCCGTGCGCCACCGTGACCGCCCTCATGGTTTCTGTGGCCCTTGTTCTTTTGTGTCATGTGAAACTTTTCTGACTTGAGCCCTTGGGTCAGAAGCCTTGCCCCACTGCGCTGTACTGCACAACTTAAACCAATTGAGAATGTTTTGGCTCGGAATATGAAGGGAAAAGTTACTTTGGCAGTTCTTTGGCAGGGCCCTCAATATTGCACCTGTACAACTGACAACTATTCTTAAAAGTAGCAGTACCCTGGCTATTAGTGATATGAATCTCGATAGTAATGCAGCGCATCATGCCAAAAACAACACTTACAAAAGCCTGGAGGCTTCTGAGAGGAGTTTGTAGAAAGACGAGGTGGAACTAATAGTAAAGTAATAATCCAGAGACTATTTAGAGGAACGAAAGACAACTGAAACTGCCAGTGCTGAGTCTGAAATACATTATTTGTCATTAATGAAATCAAAACTTTGCTTCTAGTTCTTTAAATCATTTGATTTTAGTTATTTGGGCACCGAGAACACAGAGCGGAAAATCAGGCCCCAAACCTTAACTTAATTTTTAGTTTAATTCAGTTGAGTTTGGTTTAGAGATGCAGCAGGGAAACAGGACCTTTGGCCAATCAAGTCGATTCCAACCAGCGATCCCTGCACACTAACACTAGGGACATAGAAACATAGAAACATAGAAAATAGGTGCAGGAGTAGGCCATTCGGTCCTTCGAGCCTGCACCGCCATTCAATATGATCATGGCTGATCATCCAACTCAGTATCCTGTACCTGCCTTCTCTCCATACCCCCTGATCCCCTTAGCCACAAGGGTCACATCTAACTCCCTCTTAAATATAGCCAATTAACTGGCCTCAACTGCCTTCTGTGGCAGAGAGTTCCAGAGATTCACCACTGTGTGAAAAATGTTTTTCTCATCTCGGTCCTAAAGGATTTCCCCTTTATCCTTAAACTGTGACCCCTTGTCCTGGACTTCCCCAACATCGGGAACAATCTTCCTGCATCTAGCCTGTCCAACCCCTTAAGAATTTTGTAAGTTTCTATAAGATCCCCCCTCAATCTTCTAAATTCTAGCGTGTACAAGCCAAGTCTATCCAGTCTTTCTTCATATGAAAGTCCTGACATCCCAGGAATCAGTCTGGTGAACCTTCTCTGCACTCCCTCTATGGCAATAATGTATTTCCTCAGATTTGGAGACCAAAACTGTACACAATACTCCAGGTGTGGTCTCACCAATACCCTGTACAACTGCAGTAGAACCTCCCTGCTCCTATACTCAATTTACAATCTTTACCACAGCCAATTAACCTACAAATCTGTACATCGTTGGAGTGTGGGAGGAAATCGGAGCAACCGGAAAAAAAACCCCACACAGTCACGGGGAGAACGTACAAACTCCGTACAGACAGCACCCGTAGTCAGGATCGAACCCGGGTCTCTGACGCTGCAAGGCAGCAACTCTACCGCTGCGCCACTGGTCCACTCTTCTTGTATTCAATTGATCTTAACGTTCGGAAGGGAGTTTGAGTATTGTTTGTAACATAATGTTTGCCAGCTCGATTTTAACTATTGCTGAATTGAATCAAACAATTGAAAAGCTCGTCTACTTTCCTCAGTGAATTTAATTCCTCGCTGGCCAGTATGGAGCAGGACAAAGATTTCTGGATGGACCGTCGTTTGAGACCCAAATCTGAGACCTTCGTCCACCCAGGCACATGCGCCATTCACGAGGCTGACAGGTGAGAAAGATCTAACGTCCCCGAGCACAAAGCCAGGTAGCAGGCTCGAAGGGCCGAATGGCCTACTCCTGCACCTATTTTCTATGTTTCTCCCTAGTCCGCCGACTCGTTCACTGTCCTCCAGGTTAATTTTACTGTCTGTATGCCTATTTGTCACCTTCCCCTCAGCCAACAATGAACCTTTGTATATTTCATAGTCATAGAGTGATACAGCATGGAAGCAGGCCCTTCAGCCCTACCTACCCACATAGGCCAACATGTCCCAGCTACACTAGCTCCACCTGCCTGCGTTTGGCCAATGTCCCTTCAAACCCGTACTATCCATTTCCCTGATCATCATCTGCTTTGATCTTTCCTTTTCAGACCTTACATGGTCTTTGTACCCTTCCATATCTCTGGTTTCCTTCTCCCCATATCCCCTGACTCCGCTATTTTTAAGAGCTCTATCTAGCTCTCTCTTGAAAGCATCCAGAGAACCTGCCTCCACTGCCCTCTGAGGCAGAGAATTCCACAGACTCACCACTCTCTGTGAGAAAAAGTGTTTCCTCGTCTCCGTTCTAAATGGCTTAATCCTTATTCTTAAACTGTGGACCCTGGTTCTGGACTCCCCCAACATCAGGAACATGTTTCCTGCCTCTAGTGTGTCCGAGCCCTTAACAATCTTATATGTTTCAATGAGATCCCCTCTCATCCTTCTAAACTCCAGAGTGTACAAGCCCAGCTGCTCCATTCTCTCAGTATATGACAGTCCCGCCATCCCGGGAATTAACCATGTAAACCTACGCTGCACTCCCTCAATAGCAAGAATATCCTTCCTCAAATTAGGGGACCAAAACTGCACACAATACTCCAGGTGTGGTCTCACTAGGGCCCTGTACGACTGCAGAAGGATCTCTTTGCTCCTATATTCGATTCCTCTTGTTATAAAGGCCAACATGCCATTCCCTTTCTTCACTGCCTGCTGTACCTGCATGCTTACTTTCATAGACTGATGTACAAGGACCCCCAGATCCCGTTGCACTTCCCCTTTTCCCAACTTGACACCATTTAGATAGTAAGATAATTTCACAATACTCTTCCAATTATCTTGCAAAGACTCCGTTGTTTTTCGGTGAACATGTCTGCAGTCGTGACTATCTCAATGCATTGCTCTAACAATCTTTCACGTAAATACAATGGCATTTAAACTGGACCCATTAGTTCCATTTCTCACGTGTAGATCACACATGCATGTGATTTTATGATTTCCATCGGCTGGGTTTCCTGGAATTACCGAGACACCAGATTATGGATGACTACATTCTTTTCCAAGCAACAGTGCTATAAAAAAACATTTAAAAAAGTTAGCAAAATTCCAGCATTTTCCCGTTGCACTCCAAGTAATCACAGTATCTCAAACCCTTCTCAGAGCAGTAGTTTCCCAGCCCAAGTCAAGTCTCCATGGATCTTTCCCTCTCTATAATTGTGTGTCTAAAAAAAACCTCAGCCTTTTTTCCGTGGTTTATATGTTCCTGGTGGTTTTGACTGAAGCCACAGAGGAATGTGTATCCAGGCCTCACAAGGGTAATCGGAACAATCGCCCAGCCCACCCCTCAGTTCACCCACCGCCCTTCCAATTACAAGACCCTTGTGGGAACCTCACAACGATCTAATGCTTTAGTCACCAAGCAAGCCTCACACATAGAAACATAGAAACATAGAAAATAGGTGCAGGAGTAGGCCATTCGGCCCTTCGAGCCTGCACCGCCATTCAATATGATCATGGCTGATCATCCAACTCAGTATCCTGTACCTGCCTTCTCTCCATACCCCCGGATCCCTTTAGCCACAAGGGCCACATCTAACTCCCTCTTAAATATAGCCAATGAACTGGCCTCAACTACCCTCTGTGGCAGAGAGTTCCACAGATTCACCACTCTCTGTGTGAAATGGTGCTGGAGTGGAGCTTGTCCACAAACAGCTCAGTCAGCGGCTGTAAAGATGGGAGTGGCAGGTTCCACAGGTCATAGTGCTGCCCGAGCAAGGTGGTTGCTTCCAAGATGGCCCCCGACCCAGGTGACTATTTACGTGCTAGCCACAGAAGCAGATCTACGGTCACATATTACAATCGCTCCACACTCTTAAACAGCAACATCTTTTACTTTAACTATGATCTTCCTCTATATACACCATAAATGGCTCGACTGTAATCATGCATTGTCTTTCCGCAATAAGAAGTTTTTCACTGTACCTCGGTACACGTGACACTAAACTGAACTGAACGGAAACTGAACTGATGGTGTTTGCATGTGGAAGCGCGGAGGTAGGAAGCTTCATAAACCTAACTTGCTTCCCGATCTGTCACCAAAGTACACTGAGGAATGGGCAGCCTCCTGTAGGGTAACCACCAGCCATGATTGTACCCTCTGCTGCTCACCGAGTCAATGGGAGGAGGGCAAAAACAACCATGTGTGTACCAAGGAACCGTATGTGCTGGTTTGCACCAAAGACAGACACAAAATGCTGGAGTAATTCAGCGGGTCAGGCAGTGTGAACTGTGAGGGAAATGCTATGAGGATGCAGGGTGACTTGGACAGGTTGGGTGAGTGGGCGGATGCATGGCAGATGCAGTTTAATGTGGATAAATGTGAGGTTATCCACTTTGGTGGCAAAAGCAGGAAGGCAGATTATTGAAAGGTGGGAAAAGGAGAAGTACAAAGAGATCTGGGGGTCCATGTTCATCAGTCAATGAAAGTAAGCATGCAGGTACAGCAGGCAGTGAAGAAAGCAAATGGCATGTTGGCCTTCATAACAAGAGGAGTTGAGTAGACTAGCAAAGAGATCCTTCTGCAGTTTTACAGGGCCCCAGTGAGACCACACCTGGAATATTGTGTGCAGTTTTGGTCACCAAATTTGAGGAAGGACATTCTTGCTATTGAGGGCATGCAGCATAGGTTCACGAGGTTAATTCCAGGGATGGCGGGACTGTCATATATTGATAGAATGGAGTGACTGGGCTTGTACACTCTGGAATTTAGAAGGCTGAGAGGGGATCTTATTGAAACATATAAGATTATTAATGGATTGGACGCGCTAGAGGCAGGAAACATGTTCCTGATGTTGAGGGAGTCCAGAACCAGGAGCCACAGTTTAAAAATAAGGGGCAGGTCATTTAGGACGGAGATGAGGAAAAACATTTTAACCCAGAAAGTTGTGTATCTGTAGAATTCTCTGCCTCAGAAGGCAGTGGAGGCCAATTCTCTGGATGCTTTCAAGAGAGAGTTAGATAGATCTCTTAAAGAAAGCGGAGTCAGGAGATACGGGGAGAAGGCAGGAACGAGGTACTGATTGTGGATGATCAGCCTTGATCACAGTGAATTGAGGTGCTGGCTTGAATGGGCCGAATGGCCAACTCCTGCACCTATTGTCTATTGTCTCTGGAAAAAAGGTATAGGTGACGTTCTGGGTCAAGACCCTTTATCAGACCCTTCACGGTGAAGGGTCTCAACCTGAACTGTTTCAGGTTGAGACCCTTTTCTCCAGAGATGCTGTCTGGCCCGTTGAGCTACTCCAGCATTTTATGTCTATCAATTGTAAAAACAACCATGGCTGGGTTTCGAGTAAGAAGCAATCCTTTCTTTTCTCTTCCAGAGCTGTGACCGTCGAGGATTTCATCTCCTTTAGCTTGGCCCAGGGAAGAGGCTGCTGCAATGAAAGCACGCAGTAAACTGCTCCTGGACCACGGGCTGTATAGTGGAAGACTGCTCCGTGAACCCCAGCAGTAACCTGGCTCGCTGCCTGCAGCTCGAGTTTGACTTTGCAGTGTAATTTCCGTAGCACTTTCACGATAAAACTAAAATCACTGCGCTACTTTGTCAGGTGTGACCATCTCAATCATTTTGTGTTGCTCCAGCACTCTTTCACATAAATACAGCGGACACACTAGTGGCCATTTTGTGCATGTCTGTGATTTTATGATTTCCTTTGGCTCAGTTCCCGGGATATCTGAGACCCCAGTTTATGGCTGCATTCTTCTCCAAGTTACCCAGTTAAAACTTGGCCGAAAAATACATTTTAAAATCTAGTGGCAACGAAGGGTCTCACTGATCTGAATTGCAACTATGCTTAATCTCTGAGTTATCAAATAGCTTCCAGCTTGCCTCTCCCACACACTCAAAGCCCCAGAGGCGAACAGCCAGCTGGATCGGCTTTTCTCCACAGACCGTACTAAAGATGCAATCGCTTCAGGGTAGACTCGAAAGATTAATTCACACGAGATCTGTCACTAAAGATACTTGAACACAAAGATCATCTTGATATTGGATATCTCCGACTTCAATTTGGTGGGATTTTTTTGCCTCGGGTCACTCTAGCTTAGGGCAAGCCATTAATTCTCAATCCAGCAGAGTTTACAGTGCAGTCTCCTCCACCAATCTGCCCGAACACGGTCAAATCCATTCCACATTCACCCGATATATTAAACCGATGCCCTGACCACCCTTGTAAAAGAATCCCAGGCCCTAGTACCAAGAGGAACAGAGGAATAGTTTCCAGTTTCCCAGCCACTGTTTTTCCCTCAATTTAAATATCTAACAATGACTGTGAAGAAAGATTGGCCAAAGATTTGCAGCTTGTGTGCGAATAGACTGCCGCGTTTCCCCGATTGGAACAGAATGTAAAATGTTTGCGATCGTGAATGACGAGAGATCAGCGTGTCTTCACCAGTCTTTTGCAAAAACACAAAGTGCGGGAGGTACTCAGCGGGTCAGGCAGCATCTGTGGAGGGATGGACAGGCAACCAAAGACTCTGAAGGAGGGCCCCAACCTGAATCGTCGTCTGTCCGTTCCCTCCACTGACACTGCCTGAGTTCCTCCAGCACTTTGTGTTTTGATCAAGATTTCAGCACCTGCAGTTAGTTCCTTGTGTCTCCACTTCACTGCTCCTTTTCTAGATAGTAGAGAACTGTTTCACCCAGTGAAGTTCACACCATCCAAGAACACACCATTGTATCCCTGCTACTCCACCACCCTCACAGGGGCCAGGCATCCTCCTCACTCAGAACATCAACATAAAGTCACCATTCACAAATCCCAAAGCTCACACAAGCTTCAAGCTCTCGGAGAGACGCAAGGAACTGCAGATTCTGGAACCTTGAGCAAAGCACAAAGTGCTGGAGGAACTCAGCAGGTCAGGTGGCATCCGTGGAGGGGATGGGCAGATAACAATTTGGGTTGGGATCTTTCTTTGGATGTCAATCTTCAGATGGGACACTTCAAGAACTCTGACTCGGCACAAAACTCAACATCTATGGACTATCCCACAACACCTAACAGTGATCTTGATCTCAAGAACCACAGGACATAGGTTCAAGAACAGGAGACGTTCATAGGATCTAGGAGCAGAATCAGGCCATTCGGCCCATCTATACTCCGCCATTAAATCATGGCTGATCTATCTCTCCCTCGTAACTCCATTCTCCTGCCTTCCCCCCACAACCCCAGACACCTGTACTAATCAAGAATCTATCTATCTCTAAAAAAATATCCATTGATTTGGCCTCCAAAACCGTCTGCGGCAATGAATTCCACAGATTCACCACCCTCTGACTGAACACAGGTTCAAGAATCAGAGGACGTAGGTTTGAGGTGAGTTGGGAAAGATTTGAGGGGGATCTGAGGGGCAACTTTTTTTTACTCATAAAAGATGGTAGTTATGAGACGAGCTGCTGGAGGAGGTAGTTGAGGCAGGTACTATCGCAATGAAACATTTGGCCAGGTATATGGATAGGACAGGTTTAGAGGGATATGGACCAAACGCAGGCACATGGGACTATTGTAGATGGGTATTGCTATTGCTATGACTATTGCTAAATGCAGGAAAATTGTTCCCAATGTTGGGCGAGTCCAGAACTAGGGGACACAGTCTTAGAATAAAGGGGAGGCCATTTAAGACTGAGGTGAGAAAAAACTTTTTCACCCAGAGGGTTGTGAATTTGTGGAATTCCCTGCCACAGAGGGCAGTGGAGGCCAAATCACTGGGTGGATTTAAGAGAGAGTTAGATAGAGCTCTAGGGGCTAGTGGAATCAAGGGATATGGGGAGAAGGCAGGCACGGGTTAATGATTGGGGACGATCAGCCATCATCACAATGAATGGCGGTACTAGCTCGAAGGGCTGAATGGCCTCCTCCTGGCCGAAGGGTCTGTTTCCACACTATTATCTGGTGACGTCACGGTGCCGACTGTGGGAACTCGAGTGCTGAACATTTTCCAAAATTACAACAATAATCATTCAAGGGGAGCAGATGCTGTCAGATTGTGTTTGTTTTTAATGGAGATGATCTGCCTCTTCAGTGTTTAGTTGCGTCCGTCTCAGCGAGACTCTGCTGCACTGGTGTGAGGCACCACGCGAGTGAGACTGCGACGCTGCAGCCGGGGGCTGCAGAACTACCTGCGTTTCCCGTCACTTGATCCCGAGCAGCTGCAGGCAGCAGTGTTACTAATGTACAGAGTCGTCCTGTCTGCAGACAGTGGGGCAAAGCCAGGCAGGTCTGCTGCCTCAAACATCAGCAGAGGTTTACAAGACATCAGCGAAGATGCCCTGAAGCAGCACTTACTCACCAAAAACCGGCCGAGTTATAGCATCAGCAACACACACAACTCCAGAGCACATGACAACCCATGAACACAATGAGGGGAGCAATGGGCTTTGATATCAAGGCAACATTTGATCAAGTGTTTCAACAAGAAGCTTTAATGAGATTGAAGACAATGGGGATCACTCAGTGGACAGTGGAACCAGAGGTGATGGTTGTGCCCGTTCAGTTTAGTTTATTGTCACATGTACCGAGGTACAGTGAAAAGCTTTTGTCGCGTGCTAACCAGTCAGTGGAAAGACAATACACGATTACAATCGAGCCCTCCACAGTGTACAGTTACATGATAAAGGGAACAGCATTTAGTGCAAAATAAAGTCCAGTAAAGTCCGATTAAAGATCCAGTCAGGTAGACAGTAGTTCAGGACTGCTCTCTAGTTGTCGGTAGGATGGTTCAGTTACCTGATAATTGCTGGGAAGAAACTGATATACTCACTATGGTATAATCTGCCCGGATAGAACACACAGCCAAGTTTATCATTGTATCTCAGTGCACATGACGATAATAATCCAATACCAATACCCTTCAACAGAGTCTAAATCCTGGATCTCCATACACTGCAGCTGGATGGGAGTACCTTCAGTGGAAAGAGTGCATTGTCTCACCTCTTCGAAAAAGACAATAATACTGGCAGTAACGCTCTGATCAAGAGTCAAGAGTGTTTTATTGTCATGTGTCCCAGATAGAACAATTAAATTCTTACTTGCTGCAGCACAACAGAATAAGTTCAGTGTGTATATATATACACACACACACATAAACTTACATATATTTATATATATATATATATATACTAGACTAAGTGGGACCCATTGGGTCCCAGCATCACATGGGAGGGCTGGTCACCAACGCAATATTTTGTGAACACAAACTTGTTTAAAAAAGGCGAGGCAAACCATTGGGCTGCAGACACCCGACAACCAAAATTCACTTTGTGATTTTAAAACACAAACTTGTTAAAAAGGGCTGCAGCCACTTTATAGCCGCATCAAGGGGACTCACCGTGGAGTAGACGTGCGTTCAGTGTTAGTCGCAGCTCAGAGAGCCGTGACCTTCTTGCTTCCTGGTCTGGCAGAGACTGAGAGAGGCACGACATTTCCTGGTTTTATAGTCCCTCCCCCTGCCGCCAGCGGGGGCAGCAGAGAGAATGGGGAATTTTGTAAAAACATTAATATCTCTCTCATTTTTCATCGAAGGAACAAATCCTCCACACTCATACGGCGGAGGGGGGCTCTGAGCTAGGTGGCCAAAAATGACGGCCGTAGGTGACGCCGTTCTCGTGGAAATCGCAGCACAGTCGGCCAAAAGCGGTCAAGATCAGAGATTTAGTAATGTATATATATAGATATATATGTAAGTAAGTAAGTTTATTGGCCAAGTATTCACATAGAAAGAATTTGTCTTGGTCCTCCACTCACAAGTAACAACATGACATACAGTGACAGTTACTAATGACTCAGAAAACACAAAACATTAATAATAATAATAAAACATTAATGATAAAACACCATTGATCAAGCATGTGAACCAACAAAATACGAGATCATTGGGAGGTTACAGATTTTTGGCTGTTGAGTAGAGCAACTACTCGTGGATAAAAACTGTTTTTATGTCTGGCAGTGGCAGCTTTGACAGTCTGGAGTAGCCTTCCAGAGGGAAATGATTCAGAGAGTTTGTGGTCAGGGTGAGAGGGGTCAGAGATGATCTTGCCCGCTCGCTTCCTGGCCCTTGCAGTGTACGGTTCATCAATGGAGGGAAGGTTGCAGCCAATAATAATTTCTTATTGAAACTTACAAAATTCTTAAGGGGTTGGACAGGCTAGATGCAGGAAGACTGTTCCCGATGTTGGGGAAGTCCAGGACAAAAGGTCACAGTTTAAGGATAAATGGGAAATCCTTTAGAACCGAGATGAGAAAAACATTTTTTCACACAGAGAGTGGTGAATCTCTGGAACTCTCTGCCACAGAAGGTAGTTGAGGCCAGTTCATTGGCTATATTTAAGAGGGAGTTAGATGTGGCCCTTGTGGCTAAAAGGGATCAGGGGGTATGGAGAGAAGTCAGGTACAGGATACTGAGTTGGATGATCATATTGAATGGCAGTGCAGGCTCGAAGGGCCGAATGACCTACTCCTGCACCTATTTTCTATGTTTCTATGTTTCTATAATCTTCTCAGCTGATCGGACGGTTCGCTGCAGCCTCCAGGTGTCGTGCTTGGTGGCTGAGCCAAACCAGACCATCATGGACAAGGTGAGGACAGACTCTACGATGGCCGTATAGAATTGGTCCATCATGGCCTGTGGCAGATCGCGCTTCATCAGCTGCTGTAGGAAGTACATCCTCTGTTGGGCCTTTTTGACTGTGGAGTCGATGGTAGCCCCCCACTTGGAGATGATGGTTCCCAGGAACTTAAAAGACTCCACAGATGTGACTGTGGTGTTGTTGATGGTGAGTGGGGTGAGGGGAGGGGGAGCTCTCCTAAAGTCTACAATCAATTCCACTGTCTTAAGAGCATTTCAACATTTAAAATTTAAATTTAAACTGAAGGATAATCAATATTTTAAATATATACAGATATGTGACTTTATGAAGAAATATACACATAGATTTCAAACTATATGTTTAGACCCTTTAGAAGAAGCAATGAATATTAAGGCTGATTCACAAAAACTAATACCATACTTTTATAATAGTATATTAAATAGAGAATTACCCTCAACAGAAGCACTAAGAGAAAATTGGGAATATGAGCTAATGACAAAGATCTCGAAGGATAGATGGGAAAAATATCTGATGAATACACATAACTGTTCTATTAATGCAAGACATAATTTAATTCAATTCAAATTATTACATAGACTATATTATTCAAAAACGAGGTTGAATAAATTTTACCCAAACGTCTCTCCCAGATGTGATAAATGTTTGTTTCAAAACGCTAATATAACACATTCATTTGTAGGATGTACAAAGTTGAATAAATTTTGGAGCGATATATTTGATATATTTACAAAGCTTTTCAAGTCAAGAAAAGAACCTAAAACGGAATGGATTATATTTGGAATAATAGTAGAAGATACCAATTTAAATAAAGACCAAAAAGTTTTTTTAAATTATGGGTTAATAATTGGAAAGAAATTGATACTTACATTTTGGAAAAATACAGCTATACCAACTGTTAAAATGTGGGTTAGGAATATGATGGACATAGCACGCCTTGAAGAAATGAGACTCCGACTAATAGATAAATATGACCAATTCTTAAGGAGTTGGTCTCCTTTCATCGACTTTTTGGAATCATGTGATGCAGCGGTACCGTAAAGATTGCTGATTTCAGTTCATGACGCGGATAGATCTACATCTTCGAATACAGATTTGAAAATGTCTCTTTTAAGGGGCCTTCTCTTCTATTTCTACTTTCCACTTTTTCTTTTTTTATATACACACTCGAGTTTTTCTATTCTCTACTATCTATTTTTCCTCTTTTTCCCCTTTCCACTGTTTTCTTTTTTTTGTCTTGCTTACTTCCTTTTCAAAACATAAAACTAGAGGTTGTACATAGAATGGATTACGGTATTACATAGTTGGCACCTAAAATTAGGTTCCACTGTATTGTTTTGTATTGTATTAACTTCTAATAAAATAAACAAAATAAAAAAAAAAAAAAAAAGAGCATTGAGCTCTAGGTTGTTGTTACGGCACCAGGACGCCAGCTGTGTCACTTCCTGTCTGTAGGCAGATTCGTCCCCATCCTGGATCAGTCCAATCAGGGTTGTGTCGTCCGCAAACTTGAGAAGCTTGACAGAGGTGTCTGTGGAGGTGCAGTCGTCGTTGTCGAGAGAGTAGAGGAGAGGAGAGAGTACGCAGCCTTGCGGTGCTCCTATACTGAGCATTTGCGGGTCCGAGATGTGCTTTCCCAGCCCCACATGCTGCTTCCTGTCTGTTAGGAAGTTAGTGATCCACTGACAGAGGGGTTCAGGCTCAGTCAACTCGGAAAGTTTGGAGTGTAGTAGCTCTGGCACAATGGTGTTGAATGCAAAGCTAAAATCAACAAACAGGATCCTCGCACAGGCCCCCTGGCGGTCTAGGTGCTGTAGGATGGCGTGCAGGCCTAAGTTGACTGCATCATACACAGATCTATTGGCCCGATATGCAAACTGCAGAGGGTCCAGCAGGGAGTTTGTGATATTTTTCATTATACACACACACACATACTTAAAAAACAAATACTCAAAAAATAATAGTGCAATAATAATAATAGTCTATTGTACTTCAGAACTTATATGAGGTTGTAGCGTTTAGTCACCTGATGGCTGCAGGGAAGAAGCTGTTCCTGAACTTGGACGTTACAGTTTTCAGGCTCCTGTACCTTCTTCCTGATGGCAGAGGTGAGATGTGTGTGTGGCCAGGGTGGTGTGGGTCTCTGATGATGCTGGCTGCCTTTTTGAGGCAGCAACTACGATAGATCCCTTCGATGGTGGGGAGGTCATAGCCGGTGATGGACTGGGCAGTGGTCACGACTTTTTTGCAGTCTTTTCCGCTCCTGGACGTTCAAGTTGCCGAACCAGGCCACGATGCAACTGGTCAATATGTTGTAGCGGTGCGGACCACTAAAATGTATGAATAATGGAAGCCTGAAGTTTGACAGTATAGCTGAAAAGAGGATATCACAAAAATAAGTACTTTAACTTAATCCTTCACCCGATTTTAAATTAGATAAAAAATATCCAAAATACCCAAGACTCTTATGTATTTGCTAACTTACTACTTTTTCCCCCAACCTTAGTAGTTCTCTTTTCATAGTATTTTTTAGAAACATTCAAAATGTTTGTTTAATTGGGGTCAAAAGTTTGAGTGTAATTTGAAGGGGCCCATGGACGGGCAGCAATCAAGTGCAATGAGTGTAAAATCACTACGGTGGTTAAATTATATGGGATCATTTGCCCATTGTAATGGGAACAGCTTGCACTGCTACAGATGTGTTTCAAATTGGTGTCAAATGTCACAGAAGCTCAAGTTATGTTGAATGTCAAGTCCACGGATTTGAGATTAAGAAGGAGGAGGTGTTGGGGCTCTTAAAGAGTATTAAGGTGGACACGTCCCTGGAACCTGATGGGATCAATCCCAGGTTATTGAGAGAGGCAAGAGGGGAGATTATGGGAGCCTGATGTTCTCTAGCCACAGGCTGGAAGATAGCGAATGTTCGAAGGTACGTAAACACAAAATGCTGCAGTAACTCAGCGGGACAGGCAGCATCTCAGGAGAGATGGAATGGGTGATGTTTCGGGTCGAGACCCTGCTTCAGACTCTAATATTGTTCCTTTGTTTGAGAAGGGAAGCAAGGGAAGTATAGGTTGCTGAGCCTCACATCAGTGGTAGTGAAGTCATTGTAGTGAATTCCATCGGATAGGATTTACTCCCGTTTGGAAGAGAATGAGTTAACTAAGGACAGTCAGCATGGCTTTGTACACGGCAGGTCGTGTCTTACTAGCTTGATTGGGTTTTTTGAGGTGATCAAGGTGATTAATAAAGGGCCTGTCCCACTTGGGCGCCATTTGCACGTAATTTACGCGTCATTATTTACGCGTCACAACGTACAACGCGCGCATGGTGCGCATTGCGCATTACATGTGGATGGTGCGTGGTGACGTAGGCAGTGACGTGTGGCCGTGTGCGGTGCTCCAGGATTTTGGTATGTACAAAATCTTCGCTCGCCATCTGCGTGACGCGCCAATGATGTCCAAGTGGCACAGGTCCTTAAGGAAGGGCAGTGTCAATGTGGATTTTAGCAAGGCATTTGTTAAACTCCCCCATGGCAGGCAGATCCAGAAAATTAAGATGCACAGGATTAGCAGTGACTTGGTCACATGGCTGCACAACTGGCTGACTGCCAGAAGACAGAGAGATATAGTGGAAGGACTATATTCAGGCTGGAGGTTTCTGACCAGTGGATTTTCACGGGGATATGGGTTGGGACCGCTGCTGATTGTGATTTATATAAATGACTCGGTCATAAATACAGATGTGAGTCGGTTTGAAAGTTTGAACATGACATGAAAATTGTTGGTGTGGCGCACCGTGGAGGAAGGCTGTCAAAAGTACACAGCGGGATATAAATCAGATACAAAGATGGGTGAAGAAATGGTAGTGTGAGGTATTGCACCGTGGGAGGTTGAATGTAAGATGAAAATAAACAATAAGTGGCTACTTTTCCGAGACAGTGTAAAGTTTACTTTGAGTCAATGATGAAGAATTTGGTCTAAGTGATGAACTAGGTGACATCGACAACTCGCTCCAATTTCTTATGTTCTTGGACAGAGATAGATCCCAAACGAATTTGTGATGCAATCCAACAGTCTGGTGCATCTGTAGAAGTTGGTGAGAGTCGTAGGCAACATGCCAAATTTTCTAATTTCCTCAAGGAAGTAAAGGCTTTCGTGTGCATTTTTTGGATGTTGCTTCAATGTAGTTGGTCCATGAAAGATTGTAATATTTACATCTAGGAACCTAAAGTTCTCATAAGATCTAGGAGCAGAATTAGGCCATTCTGCCCATCAAGTCCACTCCACCATTCAATCATGGCTGATCTATCCCTCTCAACCCCATTTTCCAGCCTTCTCCCCATAACCCCCGACACTAATCAAGATACTAATCAAGAATCTGTCAATCTCAGCTTTCAAAATATCCAATGACTGGACCTCCACAGCCATCAATGGCAATGAATTCCACAGATTCACCACTCTCTGCCTAAAGAAATGTCTTCTTATCTCCTTTCTAAAGGTACGTCCTTTTATTCTGAGGCTAAGGCCTCTGGTCCTGGACTCTCCCACTAATGGAAACATCCTCTCCACATTCACTCTATCCACTATTCACTCTCGCCTTTCACTATTCTCAACCATTTCCACTTCAGCTGTGCCGTTGATGCTGATCAGGGCAAGTACTCCACCACGCTTCCTGAAGTTGATAACTAGCTCCTTCGTCTTGCTGTCATTGAAGGAGAGTTTGGTGTCCTGATACCATGTTATTACGCTCCACATCTCCTTTCTACACTCCATTTCATCATTGTTAATTGTCCGGCCCACCAAAGTGGTGTCATCTGCTAACTGGTAGACAGTTAGAACATCATTTAGTTGCACAATTGTGAATTATAGGGAGCACAGTAACTGAGAATGGATCCTTGTGGAGCACCTGTGTTCAAGTTTGTTCAAATTTGCGTTTATTGTCACTTAACCAACTAAGGTACGGTCAGAGTTACCATAAGTGAAAAGAGCACAACACACAGATAAATAACATTTAACATAAACATCCACCACAGTGGAATCAACATTCTTCACTGTGATGCAAGGCAAGATAGTTCAGTCATCTTCCTCCTTGCACACCGTGGTCGGGGCCTTGAACTCTCCACAATTGCCATTGCTGACAGTCCGATGTCCAAGTCCTGTCATCGGGACGATCGAAACTCCGGTGTCAGGACAGATTGGAACACATGGAGGTCCCGAGTCGGCCACTTCTTACTGGAGACCGCGGTGGCTTCAGGGTGTTAAAGTCCACAGGCCCCGTGGTCGGAGCTTAAGTGTGGAAAATATTTTGTCGCCTAGCCCCCCCCCCCCCCCCCGATTGTGGTCTCTGGGTCAGAAAGCTGAGGATCCAGTGGCAGAGGGAGTGTTGAATGCCAAATCCAGAAGTTTGGGAAGAGCTTGGATGGGATTATGATGTTGAAGGCAGAGCTAGTCAATAAATAGGATTCTGATATCGGAGTTTTTATCTGCCATGTACCTGTTGTGGTAGGCAAACTGCGGCGGATCAAAGCTGTCTAGTGAATCTGCAAGTCAGAGGATTTCACACTCCTGACTTGTGCCTCGTACAGTGTCCTCCATAATGTTTGGGACAAAGACCCATCATTTATTTATTTGCCTCTGTACTCCACAATTTGAGATTTGTAATAGAAAAAAAAAAATCACATATGGTTAAAGTGCATATTCTCAGATTTTAATAAAGGCCAATTCTATACATTTTGGTTTCACCATGTAGAAATTACAGCAGTGTTTATGCATCAACCTTTAAATACAGTGCAGGACTGTTTTGCAATATGCAGCACTGTTTAACATTTTAAACAGCAAATACGAAGCTGTGTCACAGTTGTTTGCGAACTGGACACGATAGACCGCAGATTCTTCTCTGCATGGGACTGTTGTTTAAAACAGCAGCTGTACAAATCCGGGAGAGTTTGTCAGGCTATCTTTGTGTTGAGTCTATGGGGCAAGATGGCGTCCTTGGGATACATAGGCCGACTCAGGACTTTCGACAAGAACCGTGAAACCTTTACCTCGTACGGTGAGCGAATGGAAATGATTTTTATTGCAAATGACATTATTGAAGCTGAAGAAACAGAGGATGATGATCAAATGCAGGTAAAAGCACAAAACAAGGCCATCCAGGAACGAAACAAAGCCATTCTATTAACTGAAATTGGTCCTGAAGTTTATGAAACTTTCACCAACATCCTCGCCCCAGAGAAAGCAAGGAATGTTTCATTTGAGACTCTTCTCTCAAAACTTGATGCTCACTTCAACCCTAAGCCCATAGAGATGGCAGAAAGTTACAAATGTCACATAAGAAACCAGAAGTCTGGTGATACTGTGGGTGAGTACATTATCTCATTGAAGTTGTCTCTACAATGCAATTTTGCAACATTTCTGGATCGAGCTCTGCGTGAGAGATTTGTATGTGGAATGCTGGATGAGCGAATCCAATCAAAATTACTGAGCACACCAGCCCTTGCCTTTGATTTGGCATGAAAAACTGCTTTGACCATGGAGATGGCATGTCAAAGTGCACATGAGTTTCCACCAACACATGCTGGCACAGTCAACAGTCCAAAGGCAGTTCCAAAACACAAGCATGACAAGACAGGGAAAAGGCCTTCACAGCAAAGTTCTGGGAAAAGCACAGATATGTGGTATCGATGCAATGGTCAACACAAAGCAACTAAGTGCCAGTGCAGGGACTCTACGTGTTACAACTGTCAAAGGAAAGGCCACATTGCATCAGCATGCAGAGCAACATCACAGGACAAAGCAAAACAAAAAGCTCGACAAAACCAAATGCATGGGATTCGCAACCTCGAAGAACACTGAGAGAGTAATGAGAGCCATCTATACTTTGAACGATGGGTCTGGAAAGGAAGACTTTCAGACAAGGGTCAAAGTGAACCATCAATACATTACTATGTGTATTGATACCACTGCTGATGGCACTATTATAAGCAAAGGCACCGATGAATCCAAGTTTAGCAACATGCCTATCACAGAAACAAACGCCCAGCTGAAAACGTACTCTGGAGAAGTGTTGGAGACATGTGGAGAGATAGTTTGTGACGTACAACACAAATACAAGACTGAAGTTGCCAATCGTTGTCGTGAGTTATGTCAATAGGCCAATGTTGATGGGCATAAATTGGCTCCGCTTACTGAAACTGGACCGGAAATTTCTATTCCAAGTCAAAACGCCAACGCAACTGGATCAGTTGTTGTAGAAACATCATGCTATGTTTAATGACAGCTACGATGGCATAAAGGGCGAGCGAGCACACATCAGAATGAGATCACCACCGGGTGGCGCCCGTAATGACCGCCTCGCCAGCAGTCTGTCTTGTCCCTTCTGTTTTTATTATTTTAAGTAGGTCTTGCTTGTTTTAATGTGTCTTGGTATGTTTTATGTGGGGGGGGAAATCGGGGGAAACATTTTACCTCGACAAGAGATACGATTTTTTTCTGTGTCACATCTCAGTCCCCCCCCGCGGCCTACATGGAGTGTTGCGGCCTTTCCTGGAGACCGGCCTGGAGCTTCAAGCCACGGGTGCTGTGCGGACTTACCATCGCGGAGCCTGGGATCTTTTGCCGAGAATCGCCAGTGTTGGAGCTCCATCCGCGGGGCCTGTGGACTTTAACACCGTGAAGCCGCGGTCTCCGGTAAGAAGCGGCCCACTCGGAGCTCTATCTTACGGATAGGTCAAATAGGCAAAAGGTCAGTCAGGATGTCAAAGGAACTCCCAAGAAACAAGTTCTTGAAGGGAATTCAAAATTCAATATGTCACAGCGGCTAGCTAGTTTTTTTACTGAAATATTGTACCACGTCACAATCTACCACAGAGTATACGCCAGCTGAATTTCTCATGAAAAGAAGGCTCAGAACTAGACTGAGTTTGGTTCTACCTAACCTATCTCCTAAGGTTGAACACAAACAATCTGATCAGAAACGTCATTATGGTGGAAGTCAAAAAGAACATAGGTTCAATACACAGGATCAAGTTCCTCAGCCCCCCTAACAAAGCAAACAAATGGGACGTGGGAACAGTAGTTGAAGTGGGTGGTACCAGGTGGTACTTGGTAGAAATTGGAGGATGTGTTAGAAATGTGCACAGAAACCATATGCTCTCAGCGAGGGATGAACAAGAGCAAAGCATTGACAAAGAAGCAGATCTGTCAGATTTTGTTATTATTCCAAGTTCAGATGTAAGAGCAGAATCTCCAAAGAAAGTAGACACAAAGGTAAATGATTCTGAACTTGACTTTCCTTTAGAACCACAACCTGACACACACTCTAAACCACTCAGGAGAACAGAGTGTGTAAACCAGTCGTCAGATTACATTGATAAAATTATTCTTTGTCTAATTTACGCGTTATTTTACTTTCTAAGGGGAGAGCAGTGTAGTGTATATAATGATAACTAACTTTAACAACAGAGTACACAGCTAAACCAAGAGGAAGATGCTTGTACTTTATTGTGTACAATATCCCATCACAGTGAGGAATGTGGATTCCGCTGTGGTGGATGTTTATGTTGAATTGTATTTTATGTGGCCGTGTGTATTGTTGCTTTTCACTTAGTATGGCTATATGGGAACTCAAATATCACTGCATCTTAATTGGTGCATGTGACAATAAATTCCAACTTGAACTTGAGTACTAGAATGGTATGATTTATGTCATGTGATATATTCAATATCTTAGCCTCGTGAATATGTGTGAGTACTCGCAGTGTACTTTTGTGAAATAAAGAAGACCCAGCGTGTACTGAAAACCTATGCTTGTTTCTGTGTCCATGTTGAAGCCGTAATATCTTACAAGGTCGATCAGATGGGGTCCTGTGACTCTGCCCGGCTCGGCCTGCGGACTCGAGAGCTGCAGACTCCGGCTGCGGGAGGCGGCTGATCAGGAGGTCCGGGCCGCTGAGGAGGAGGATGTTCACCGTCGGGGATCGGCGTCGGCGTTCCACTAGCCCAGCGTGAGGGCCTGAACATCGGGCCACCCGGGGCAGCGACTGCGGGTGCTCGGAAGGCCCTGACCACGGATGAACATCTGGGAAGATCGGAGGGGAGGCTGGCTGGACAATGGTGCTTTCCTCACCTTGGTGCCACTGTGTTGTGTCGTGGACTTTCTGTGTTTGTGCTTTTTTAAAAATTCTATTTTATTTTTTTAATATGTTTTAACATTTATTATTTTTTTTTTTATGATACTGACTGTAAAGGGAAATTCATTTCGTTGTCTCTAATTGAGACAATGACAATAAATTTGAATACAATACAATAATCAACCATAAATTCTCATCATGATCAGTTTAAGTGGGTGGGGTGGAAGATTGCAACCTTCATGTGGTCCGCCCTGTTTCGACGAATGCAATCAATCTGGCATGCACAATCAAATAAGATCAAATAGAACAAGTGGTCCTACAACTTTAGGCTGTGCACGCTGTACGCAAGAAGAAGTGGTAGTTAAGTGGGTCTCGATGGCAGGAGAGTTCAAGTGAGTTTATTGTCATGTGTCCCTGATAGGACAATGAAATTCTTGCTTTGCTTCAGCACACAGAACATAGTAGGCATTTACTACAAAACAGATCAGTGTGTCCATATACCATAATATAAATATATACACACATGAATAAATAAAATGATAAAGTGCAAATAACAGATAATGGGTTATTGATAATCAGAGTTTTGTCCGAGCCAGGTTTAATAGCCTGATGGCTGTGGGGAGGTAGCTATTCCTGAACCTGGTTCTTGCAGTCTTGAGCAGGAAACAGCTGAAAGTATTAATTAAAACGGTTAGTTCGTTAATTTTAATGTCATGTGTACCGAGTGAGTTAGTGAGTGAGTGAGTGAGTGTGTGAGTGAGTGAGTGAGTGAGTGAGTGAGTGAGTGAGTGAGTGTGGAGGGCATGTATGACTGAAGTTTACAGAAGAGGCAAGGGAATGGATTACACGGACAATGTTTTACAGATGGCTGAGTGGGGATGAGGAGCCGTGAGTCAGTATGGACAAGGATAACAGGCAAGCGTAATACTTCCAATAGTTGTAGACGCTGGGAGGGCAAAAATAAATGACAGTGATAAAGTACAGCAAATCTCTCTCCATTTCTGCAAACACTATCTTATTTTAGGAGATATTTTCATGCATGTTATGCGTAACAGGTTACTGATATACCTGCTCCAACTTAAGATCAACCCAAAATTTTATTTTTTTGTTTATCTTGAGTAAACCAAACTCAACATTCATTCCTGTTATAGACACAAAAAGCTGGAGTAACTCAGCGGGACAGGCAGCATCTCTGGAGAGAAGGAATGGGTGATGTTTCGGGTTGATACCCTTCTTCAGACTGGTTAGGAATAAGGGAAACAAGAGATATAGACGGTGATGTGGAGAGATAAAGACCTATGAATGAAAGATATACAAAAAAGTAACGATGATAAAGGAAACTAGGCCATTGTTAGCTGTTCGTAGGGTGAAATTGAGAAGTTAGTGCGACTTGGGTGGGGAGGGATAGAGAGAGAGAGAGAGGGAATGCCAGGGCTACCTGAAATGAGATAAATCAATATTCATACCATTGGGCTATAAGCTGCCCAAGTGAAATATGAGATGCTGTTCCTCCAATTTGCGTTTAGCCTCACTCTGACTATGGAGGAGACCGAGGACAGAAAGGTTCGTGTGGGAATGGGAAGGAGAATTAAAGTGTCCAGCGACCGGGAGATCAGGTTGGTTCAAGTGGGCTGAGCGAAGGTGTTCCCCAAAACGATCGCCCAGTCTGCGCTTGGTTGCCCAGACCAGCAGCCCACTCCTCCTACACCACAACACCCACATGTGTATTCTTGTACTTGCATCAGTGAAGTGTAGGAGATTACAAAATGTGGTGGACACAGCCCAGTCCACCACAGGTACTGAATTAGCCAACATAGACGGGAGCTATAGGAGGTGATGCCGCAAAAAAGGCAGCCAGCATCAAAGATCAACACCACACTAGCCACGCTCTCATTTCATTCCTACCTTTAGGAAGAAGGTACAGGAGTCTGAAAACCGTGTTCATCTAGTTCAAGAATAGATTCTCCCAACAACCATCAGGCACTGACCTAGAACTGCAGTATGGACTTTGGGCTTTTTTGCACTAGTATTGGGATTGTTACTTTTTTGTTTATATTATCTGTGTTTATGGGTCTGCCATGTAGTTGCAAGTAAGAATTTCATTGTTCCATTGTTGGTACATTTGGCAATTAAACACACACGACTCTTGATTAAATGTGTAGGAAGGAACTGCAGATGCTGGTTTACACTGAAGATAGACACAAAGTGCTGGAGTAACTCAGCATTTCTGGAGAAAAGAAATAGGTGACGTTTTGGGTCGAGACCCTACTTCAGAACGAGCCCTTAGTCTGAAAAATGGTCTTGACTCGAAATATCACCTTTTCTCCAGGGATGCTGCCTGACCCACTGAGTTACTCGAGGTTTTTGTAACTCTTGATTAACTAATTTTATTAATCTGTTGTTTAGTGATATCAAGGCCAATTGCACTGTCTCTCAACTACAAGTCATTATTATTGGTTGAGCAGCCTCCCAGCTAAGTGTGGGTTGGGAGAGGGTGGGGTACTCTGTGTAGTTATGGCTCAGTAATCTCACTGAGCAATTCATTTGGACATCAGATTGGACACTACGAAACCAATCTGTCATCTGCCAAGCATTATATTAACTTCAATAAATCACAACAAAGGAGATATATTCAAACTCTGTAAACCGTAGTTGGCTAGGGCCATTTTTAATGATTAGCAGCCATTTTAACATTTGTTATTACTAGTTTTGTTTGGAGATACAGCATGGAAACAGGCCCTCCAGCCCACCGAGTCCATGTTAACCAGTGATCCCCGCACACTAGCACTATCATACACACCAGAGACAATTTACAATGATGCCAAGCCGATTAACCCACAAACCTCTACGTCTTTGGAATGATGGACGGAACTGGAGTTCCCGGACAAACCCCATGCGGGTCGTGGAGAGAATGCCTGTCCGGAGGTTGTACGTTCGCCCCGTGACCTGCGTGGGTTTTCTCGGAGATTTTTGGTTTCCTCCCACACTCCAAATACGTGCAGCTATGTCAGCAAATTAGCTTGGTAAACGTAAAAATTGTCCCTAGTGTGTGTAGGATAGTGTTAATATGCGGGGATCGCTGGTCGGCACGGGCCCGGTGGGCTGAAGGGCCCGTTTCCGCACTGTATCTCTAAACTAAACTACATGTACAAACCATGTACAGACCACACCCATAATCAGGATCAAACCCTGTCCCTGGCGCTGTAAGGCAGTAACACAACTGCTGTGCCACCATTAGCTGATATCCAATTTAGTTAAAGAGGGTGAATTACGCTTAGACATGATCATTTAGAACTTTAAACAAAACTTGGTCTCAGTGGGATTATAACCCCATTTTAATGAACAAAAGTCCGCAGTTGAAGGTTAATTTACTGAGTTATTTACTGGGAAAACAGTTCCAAGTAGATATTCCCAACACAGCACGAGAAACATTCCTCCAAATAATTCAGAGAAATATTAGAGTGTGCACTACATGTTTTTGTATTGTGAGGACAATTCTTAGTACTTGATGCAGCTGCTGAATAAGGATCAGATTTAAATGTTTATTTCACAAGGGACCACAGTCAGCGATAGAGAAATGCAGCATAGAAACACCCACTGATTCCACAACAACCATAAACCATCTATTTGCACAGATGCTACTTCAATTTTCCAGATTCTACCACTCACCTACACACAAGGAGTGATCTACAGTGGCCAATTGACCTACCAACCTACGCATCTTTGAGATATGGGAGGAAACCAGAGCATCTGGAGGAAAACCTATGGCCACAAGGAATACGGGCAAACTCTGCACAGACAGCACGGGAGGCCAGGATCGAACCAGGGTTGCTGGCAGTGCAAGGCAACGACTCTGTTAGCTTTGAGCATCAGATCCACACCCACTTAAAGCCCTGTCCCACGGTAGGAATTCATTCCAAGAGCTCTCCCGAGTTTGCCCCGATTCGAACTTGGAGATTTACGGTAATGGCCACTCGTCAGTACTCGGGGCACTCGCAGTTGAAAAATCTTCATGAGTCTTCCCGTGCTTACCTGCCGTTAGCGAGTCTTCCCGAGTTCCTGCCGTTAGCGTTACGAGCCGCTAAGAGACGTCCCCGAGCTCTGACGTACCTGCTACGTTCATTCTCCGTGCTTACCACGAGTTTGATATTTTTTAAATCTTGGAATGAACTCGTACCGTGGGACAGGACTTTTAATCAATCACCAAATTATGTGCCTATGCAAATTTAGGCTTAGACAATAGACAATAGGTGCACGAGTAGGCCATTCAGCCCTTCTAGCCAGCACCGCCATTCAATGTGATCATGGCTGATCATCCCCAATCAGTACCCCGTTCCTGCCTTCTCCCCATATCCCCTGACTCTGCTATTTTTAAGAGCCCTATCTAGCTCTCTCTTGAAAGCATCCAAAGAACTCGCCTCCACCGCTCTCTGAGGCAGAGAATTCCACAGACTCAGCTTACTGAAACAAAAACAGGAAATGCTGGGGATACTCAGCCGGTCAGGCAGCATCTGTGGAGAGAACAAGAAAAAACAAACTGGAAAGGCTGGTTACTTGAAAGATCATCAACTTGTAATATTAACTTGATTTGTTTCTCTCCACAATTTCTACCTAATCTGCTGGATAAATCTCAAATTCTCTTTCCATCGAGATTTATAGAATGCAGTTTTCTATTTCACCATTCCAGATGGCTAATTTTCTCCTCTGCTTTCATTTTATTTATCTTCCATTCACACTGTTTAGTTTTAAAGATACAGCGCGGAAGACCCTTCGTCCACCGAGTCCATGCCAACCAGCAATCCCCCATACACTAACACTGTCCTACATAATAGGGACAGTTTATAATTTTTACCAAAGCCAATTAACCTACAAACCTGTACGTCTTTGGAGTGTGGGAGGAAACCGGAGCACCTGGAGGAAACCCACGAGGCCACGGAGAGAACATATACACTCTGCACAGACAGAGCCCGTAGTCAGGATTGAACCCAGGTCTCTGGCGTTGTAAGGCAGTAACCCTATCGCTGTGCCACCGTGCCGCCCATGGAGCTGATGCCATCTCCTCCAGTTGAAGTGGGTAAATTAGTGTCCTGTTTGGCACAAAATATTTTCAAATGTCTCCTAAAACAGTTATTATTTGCAGAAATGGAGAGAGCTCTTGTCTGCTGGAGTTGTTAATCAAGCCTTCACATCCTCTCTCAGCTGGAGCATCATTCACTTCAGTCTCGCTTAGTCTCTACTGTATCACAGATAAAATATCTCCTCCCCACCCTGGATCATCATCACCCAACAGCATCACCCCTCCTCCCCTGCCACCCAGCATCTTCACCGCAACTTAAAACATTGCTGCTTTTCTGTGACTTTTCATTAGAGCCAGCCGCCAACCATCTGACAAAAGAAACAGAGTGCTGGGGTAACTCAGCATGTCTGGCAACATCTCTGGAGAACATGGATATGTGACGTTTCAGCTAAGGACTTTTCTTCTGATACATTTCATTCTCTCTACATGTTGCCTGATCTGTTGAATTTTGCTTCAGATTATCAGCGTTCTTTTGCTTTCCAATTTAAGATTTTTTAAAATTCAATTTATGTAGAGAGTGAATTTTGCCGTTTAGATGATTCCTGAACCAATGAATATCCAGGCCTTAGTGTTTAAATCAATAAATGCACATTGGTGATTGCATGGATTAATTAACTTTGTGTTTCATAGGTTAATTTTTTTTTAAATGCTCAGATTTCCTCCCCTATATAGGTGGGAAGAAAGAGTGAGTGTAATTAAGGTTTCTCAATGTCAAATTAAAACTTTCAGACTTGGAAGTGGGATTTTAACATGACCTTAGATTGCAAATTTACCACTGAGGTGTTTGCACTTTGGAGGGTCGAACTTAAGGGAAAAATATACAATTGAAGACAAGACCTTTAACAGCATTGACATACAGAGGGATCTTGGGATCCAGGACCTTGGTCTCTGAAAGTGGCAACACATGTAAATAGAGTTGTAAAGAAGGCACATGGTATACTCACCTTCATTGAGTTTTAGATTTAGAAAGCCACGATGCAGCTCTATAAGACTTTCTTATCAGTCTGAAGAAGGATAAGAATTGGTTTATACTCTCTAGAATTTAGGAGATTGAGAGGGGATCTTATAGAAACTTACAAAATTCTTAAGGGGTTAGACAGGGTAGATGCAGGAAGATTGTTCCCGATGTTAGGGAAGTCCAGGACAAGGGGTCACAGCTTAAGGATAAGAGGGGAATCCTTTAAAACCGAGATGAGAAGAACTTTTTTTCACACAGAGAGTGGTGAATCTCTGGAACTCTCTGCCACAGAAGGTAGTTGAGGCCAGTTCATTGGCTATATTTAAGAGGGAGTTAGATGTGGCCCTCGTGGCTAAGGGGATCAGGGGGTATGGAGAGAAGGCAGGTACGGGATACCGAGTTGGATGATCAGCCATGATCATATTGAATGGCGGTGCAGGCTTGAAGGGCCGAATGGCCTACTCCTGCACCTAATTTCTATGTTTCTATGTAGGATCTCGACCCGAAACGTCACCTATTCCTTCTCTCCCGAGATGCTGCCTGACCTGCTGAGTTACTCCAGCATTTTGTGTCTATCTTCTATAAGACTTTGGTTAGACCATGTTTACAGTATTGCATGCAGTTCTGGTCGCCCCATTACATGAAGGATGTGTAGGTTTAGGTTATCATTGCCACGTGTACCAAGGCACAGTGAAAAGCTTTTTTTGCATGCTATCCATTGGGATCAGATAATGCTATACATCAATACAATAATGTCAATTCCCAATCGCAGGGGAATCCCCGACCTGGGGGAGGATCGCAGGAACAGTAAGTACTGTACCTGGAAACACCGGGGAGGCCTCCATGGTGTCCGGCGGGCAGGACCACAAGTCAGACTGAAGCGCAGGGGGCTACGACCCCCCCCCCCCCCTCTCTCCACCATCCTACTAGCCAATGTACAATTTTTGGGAAATAATGTGGAGGACTTAAGATCAAGGCTGCTTTATTAAAGGGAGCCTGTGTGTAGGGGAGAGGGTAGGGCCAAGGATGTCCTGGTTGGGTTGCTCCTGGGCCTGGCCAAGCTGGCCATCTGCGAGTCACGGCACCAGGCTGACTGCCCCCTTTTCCGGGGTTACGTCCATGTCCGGGTGGTTTTGGAGAGGGACTACGCGCTGTCCACGGGCACCCTGGGGGATTTCCGGGACCGCTGGGCACCGCGGGGGATTGAATGCATCCTTGGCAAGGAGTGTAAGATAGTTTATTGTTTGTCTTGTATTATGGTGGTGGGTTCGGTTGTGTTTTTTATTGTCTCGTAAATATTATTTTAATATTTGAATAAATATTTTTGATTTTTTTTAACGCGGGTTACCAAGCTCACAGAACTGGGTCTCTTCACATTCCTCTGCAATTGGATCCTCTACTTCCACAGACCACAGTCTGTTCGAATTGGCAGAAATACTTCTTCTTCATTAACAATCAGTATGGGAGCACCTCAAGGCTGCGTGCTCAGCCCCCTGCTCTATACTCATGACTGTGTAGCCGGGCACAGTACGAACTCCATCTTCAAGTTCACCGACGACACCACTGTTGTTGGACGAATTACGATGATGAGTCAGAGTATAGAAGTGAGATCGACCGACTGACTGACCAAATAGTGCCAGTACAACAACCTGGCTCTCAACATCAGTAAAATCAATGAACTGATTGTGGACTTTGGAAGAGGAGGGATGTGGACACACAATCCTGTTTATATCAACGGGACGATAGTGGAGCGAGACAAAAATTAAATTCCTGGGTGTGCATATAGCCGAAGATCTCTCCTGGACCCAGCACACTGATGCAATTATAAAGAAAGCACAACAACGCCTCTACTTCCCGAGATTTGGCATGTCAGAGAGGATTCTCTTGATCTTCTACGGGTGTACAGCGGGGAGCATATTCACTGGTTGCATCGTGGTCTGGCTCGACAACTTGAACGTCCAGGAGTGGAAAAGACTGCAAAACGTTGTGGAAACTGCCCAGTCCATCACCGGCTCTGACCACCCCACCATCGAAGGGATTTACCCGAGTCGCTGCCTCAAAAAGGCAGCCAACATCATCAGAGATACACACCATCCTGGCCACACTCTCATTTCACCCCTGCCATCGGGAAGAAGGTACAGGAGCCTGAAAACTGTAACGTCCAGGATCAGGAACAGCTTCTTCCCTACAGCCATCAGGCTATTAAACACTACAACCTCAAATAAGCTAGAAAACAATACAAATGAACTGCAATAGACATTTTTTTTTATTGCACTATGGTTTGTTTTTTGAGTATGTGTGGATGTATGTATACATATATACACACAGTACATATGTATATAGATGTGTGTGTGTGTGTGTGTGTGCGCGCGTGTGTTGTGGGTAAGTGTGTGTGTGTGTGCACATACACACTGAACTTTTTTTTCTCTCTCGTTTATCATATTGTTTACAGTGCACTATGTTTACATATTGTGTTATGCTACAGCAAGTAAGGATTTCATTGTTCTATCTAGGACACACGACAATAAAACACTCTTGACTATTGGACTCTTGAGTAGCCTGATAATAGAAGGGGAGCAGCTGTTCCAGAGTCTGGTAGTATGCACGTTCAAGCTTCTAACACTTTGGAGAGGATGCAGAAGAGGTTTACCAGAATGCTGCATGGACGGGTGTTAGCTATAAGGGGAGGTTGAACAGACTTGAAGTTAAGACGCAAGATGAAGTAACTCAGCGGAACAGGCACTTGGTTTGCTTTGTTTTCTCTGATATGTTGAAGGTAGGAGGGGAGGTGCGATAGGAATATAAAATAAAGATGAGGGAGACAATCAGAACCTTTTTCCCCCAGGGTGGACATGTCAAAGGCTAGAGGGGACAGCTTTAAGTTGAGGGGCAATAAAGTTTAAAGGAGATGTGCAGGGCAATCTTTTCAACGTTGTACACAGGTTGGTGGGAGCCAGTAACATGCTGCCAGGGGTGGTGGTGGAGGTAGATATGTTAGTGCAATTTAAGAAGCTTTTAGATAGGCACATGTACATGCAGGGCATGGAGAGATATGGATTATGAGCAGGCAAGCCAGATTACCTTATCCTGGCATCATGTTCGGCACAGACATTGTGGGCTGAAGGGCCTGCTCCTGTGCGCTATTGTTCATTGTTCTATGAATCTGGTTCAATCACAGTCATACTATTTCAGAGATGTTTGGACAGCAGCTGACTGAATACTCTGTATTTTATTCCCTGGCCACAGAAATCAGCAGCAACGGTAGAACTTGGTAAGAGGGACAGTGCATCAGTAGGCATTACCTACTGCATTCTAAACTCTTGCATTGCTTCAAAAGATTTCTCCCCAACTTCACCAGAATCCAGGACACACATCCTTCACACCACATCCCAGTGCATTTAATGCAAGTGGCTGCTGTTGTAATCACTCCATTGTCCAGTACCAATGATCCAGTGATCACCACAGGGTTCATTATGAACACCCACACTGCAAGGAACAGGCACGTTGCTGATCAAAATTACACCCGCTTTGTTTCTTTATCGAGTACATCCTGCATCACATCATCCAGCTTTAAAATTATAAATAAATATGTTATGTTATATTTATTGTTTACCCAGTGCAGAGCTCAAACTTGCAGTATCTTTACATGTTGTGACCTTTCTCAGTTTCTGACATCGTGCTGCTCTTCTCTTTCATCCTCACCCTGGTCATTGCTCACGTTATCATCTTCATCAACACTATCATCATCATCAACACTATCATCATCATCATCATCTCCAAAGGTTTGTTCTGTAAAGCAGGTAAAGGTGAGTGAGCGGGCAGCAGCCTGTACTGCCAGAGCAGAGGTCAGGTGCAGGGAGGATGGTCCATGCCTTTCCGCGAGTCTCCGTCTTACAGCCGTCTGCTGCTGTTCACAAAGCGGCAATTGGGAATGTTCCTGCTTTCTGTCTGTGGGGTCCGAGCAGTGAGCCGAGCTGCCGTCTGCATCCCCCATTCCGGTAACGTTACTAAAGGTGGTATCATTTGAAAGCGCATCAGTGGATTCAAATGCGAGAGCACTGCAGCATTCTTGGCCATCAGGGGAGGTGTCTAATTGACCGAGGTCTTTCTGCTGCACGTCCTCCTCACAACCCTGGAGGTCATTTGCTCCAATGTCTACAGGCACCACCACTTCTCCCACCAGCAGTGGCACATCCATGGACGGCAGGGCTTTCAGAGCAGCTGCAAAATACATTTGAAATTCGGCAGAATATAGATTAAAAATTAAAAATGACACTATATAGTAATCACATACTTGGTTATTTTATAACGTTAAACTCAAGGGAATGACTACTATCCCAGCCCAGGTGGGACATCCACAGAAGAGAGCGTGGTGGGAAATGGAATGATGAATTTGAGTTTAGGGGCACGGAGGTCCTATTGCAGTTGTACAGGGCCCTGGTGAGACCACACCTGGAGTATTGTGTGTAGTTTTGGTTTCCTAATTTGACGAAGGACATTTTTGCTATTGAGGGAGTGCAGCAAAGGCTCATCAGGTTAATTTTCCGGAATGGCGGGACTGCCATATGATGAAAGAATGGATCGACTGGGCTTATATTCACTGGAATCTGGAAGGATGAGAGGGGATCTTATTGAAATATATAAAATTCTTAAGTGATTGGACAGGCTAGATGCAAGAAAAATGTTCCCTGTGTTGGGGGAGTCCAGAACCAGGGGTCACAGTTTAAGAATAAGGGGTAGGTCATTTAGGACTGAGATGATGAAAAACATTTTCACCCAGAGAGTTGTGAATCTGTGGTATTCTCTGCCACTGAAGGCAGTGGAGGCCAATTCACTGGATGTTTTCAAGAGAATATTGGAAATAGCTCTTAGGGCTAATGGAATCAAGGGATATGGGGAGAAAGAAGGAACGGGGTACTGATTGTGGATGATCAGTCATGATCATATTGAATGACAGTGCTGGCTCGATGGGTCGAATAGCCTACTTTCTATGTTTCTATGAAAGCCTGGCTCCCCGGAGCTGGAGTATGCAGGGCACATCAGGATTCCAGCGTTCCAGAGCTGGAGGTCAGCAGGCATGGCATTCATCCCATTTAGAGGTGGGAGAAGCCCCAGGCCAGCTACTGATCCTGGTGCTCCAGAGGTCATAAGTGATAGAAGTACAATTGGGCCATTCGGCCCATGAAGCCATTCAATCATGTCTGATCCATCTCTCCCTCCGAAAACCCCATTTTCCTGCCTTCTCCCCATAACTCCTGACACCTGAACTAATCAAGGATCTATCTATCTATCTCTGCCTTAGAAATATCCAATCATATTTTAGGGAACACCTGTACCGTTCCCAATTCCGGGGGGGTGGGGGGTGTCCAGTTCTGGAGGGGTCTGGACTCATTACTGATTCTGGTGCTCAGGAGGGAGGGAATATCAGGCCTGATCCTAATCCTGGTGTTCTGGAACTGGCGAGTCTGCTCCATCTCTTTCCCTTTAGTTGGTGATGATAACCATCCCTGACCTTCTGTGCAGATGCCACTGCTGAAACAAGCCACCGTTTTGAGATTGGTCTGGATGCCATTAACACCATTTCCTTTTTTAGTGATTTTTTCCTCATTGTTACTCTTTGATCCACTTGCCAATCCACTAAACATTCCCTTGGTGTCTCCACCCACCCACTGACGCAGAGTAGATGTTGAGATTTAGTAGCTTGCTTAGTTTAGTGCAGTTTCGAGATACAGTGTGGAAACGGGCTGTTTCCAATTTACAATTTTACCAAGCCAATTAACCTACAAACTTGTACGTCTTTGGAGTGTGGGAAGAAATGAGAGGACCCCGAGAAATCCCACACAGGTCACAGGGAGAAAGTACAAACTCCATACAGACAGTACCCATAGTCAGGATGGAACCTAGGTCTCTGGGGCTTTACAGCACCGCTGGAATATTCTCATCAGTAATATTCTTATCTAATCAGAGCGATTTTAGCCAAGGCTTGTTGCTGGGTGTTGGGATCAAGGTTTAATCAGACACTGTACAGGAATAGTTCTCTTGAAATGAAAGCTGCATGTTCCATTTGATATTGCTACACAATGCCAAGATCCCCATAATCTCCAGCACAACCACAACTACTGTAAAGGAGCGACTGTGAAATAATTCACGAGTTAACTCTGACGAGATGGGGAACTGGGGAAAAGGCTGCAGCTAAAGTCGCCAGGTAAGGGCTAGACTCCCTCTACTGTCTGTCTGTTTCACTCTTCCCAAGGGATGCAGGTCTTGGCATCAGGGAATGGCCTGGATTACAATGGACCATTGTAGGCACCACCATTCCTTGATCATCGTTACTTTTTGCATATCTTTCTTTCATTTATTCTATCTTTCTCTCTCTCTCTCTCTCTCTATATATATCTTGTTTCCCACTCCCCTGACTTTCGGCCCATCACGTCTACTCCACCATTCAATCATGGCTGATCTATCTCTCCCTCTCAACCCCATTCTCCTGCCTTCTCCCCATAACCCCCGACACCCGTCCAAATCAATGATCAGTGATGTCAGGTTATGGAAGAGGATTCAATGGTGCGGCTTTTCCTTGCCACCTCTCACAACCCGAGAGGCTCAACGAGCTAAAATATCTCCAGCCTTCAGAAAGATTTAAGAATTGTACAAGAATGACTCTCACTTTGGGGCCGAATGGCTCTGCAGTCAGCAGCAGTGACACTCATGCCCACATCTCGGGTCACGACCAGACACTCTGATTGTCCGGTCATTTCCAATTTCCTTATGACATGAGGCCATTCAGACCATCAAGCCCATGTCAGTTCTCCGAACATCCGTCTCAATCCCATTCCCTACCGGTTGTCCTACGCTCTTCATGGCTATCCCCTCCCCAGTGATTGTCCTGACACCACTTACCCAGGAGCACGGGACAGCTGCCAGTTAACTTATCAAAGGTAGACAAAAATGCTGGAGAAACTCAGCGGATGAGGCAGCATCTATGGAGCGAAGGAATAGGCGACGTTTCGGGTCGAGACCCTTCTTCAGATTGATGTCGGGGGGGGTAGGGGTAAAGAAAGGAAGAGGCGGAGACAGTGGGCTGTGGGAGAGCTGGGAAGGGGAGGGGAAGGTGGGAGAGAGCAAGGACTACCTGAAATTGGAGAAGTCAATGTTCATACCGCTGGGGTGTAAACTACCCAAGCAAAATATGAGGTGCTGCTCCTCCAATTTGCGGTGGGACTCACTCTGGCCATGGAGGAGGCCCAGGACCGATGAGGTCGGATTTGGAATGGGAAGGGGAGTTGAAGTGCTGAGCCACTGGGAGATCAGGTTGGTTATTGCGAACAGGGCGGAGGTGTTGGGAGAAGCGATCGCCAAGCCTGAGCTTGGTCTTGCTGATGTAGAGCAGTTGACACCTGGAACAGCTGATGCAATAGATGAGGTTGGAGGATGTGCAGGTGAACCTCTGCCTCACCTGGCAAGACTGTTTGGGTTCTTGGATGGAGTTGAGGGGGGAGGTAAAGCGATAAGTGTAGCATTTTCTGTGGTTGCAAGGGAAAGTACCAGGGGGAGGGGGTGATTTTGGTGGGAAGGGACGAAATGATCAGGGAGTTACAGAGGGAACGGTCTCTGCGGAAAGCAGAAAGGGGAGGAGATGGGACGTTGTGGCCAGTGATGGGATCCCGTTGGAGGTGGGGAAAATGTCGGGGGATTATATGTTGTATGCGACGGCTGGTAGGGTGGAAGGCGAGGACAAGGGCGACTCTGTCCTTATTACGAGTCGGGGGATGGGGAGTGAGAGCAGAGCTGCGGGATATAGAGGAGACCCTGGTGAGAGCCTCATCTATACTTATCAATGCATGGTTGGGGTGTGGAAGGAAACCATGCACTCACAGCGAGAATGTGCAAGTTCCACACAGACAGTACCAGAAGTTACATCTGAACCTGAGTCACTGGAACTGAACAGTAACGGTTACTAACTGCTGCATCATTAACTCCTGCAGCATGGAAACAGGTCCGAAACGTCACCCATTCCTTCTCTCCAGAGATGCTGCCTGTCCCGCTGAGTTACTCCAGCATTTTGTGTCCAGCATCTGCAGTTCTTTCCTATGCACTTCAGACAAATGAGTTACTATCGACTAACAACCATCCATAGACACTAATCATACAGTGATCCCGTTTACTTTTATGTCCCCCACGTTCTACACCCACCTCCACAAGAGGGGCAATTTACAGGGGTCAATTAACCTTCCAACCCGCTTGTGTTTGGGATCTGGGAGGAGACCAGGGCACCTGGGTGAAACCCACGCAGTCATAGGGATGTACAAGCACGCAGCTGGGTCAGCACGCAGCTTCGAGCCAGCACCGCCATTCATTGTGATCATGGCTGATCGTCCCCTATCAATAACCCGTGCCTGCCTTCTCCCCATATCCCTTGACTCCACTAGCCCCCTAGAGCTCTAACTCTCTCTTAAATCCATCCAGTGACTTGGACTCCACTGCCCGCTGTGGCAGGGAATTCCATAAATTCACAACTCTCTGGGTGAAAACGTTTTTTCACACCTCCGTCTTAAATGACCTCCCCTTTATTCAAAGACTGTGACCCCTGGTTCTGGACTCGCCCAACATTGGGAACATTTTTCCTGCATCTAGCTTGTCCAGTCCTTTTATCATTTTATATGTTTCTATAAGATTCCCCCTCATCCTTCTAAACTCCAGTGAATACAAGCCTAGTCACACCAACTGTTGTAGCACCTACTGGCTCCCGACTGCTTTCCTGCCAGATTGGTCTGGATAGAGTGAACGTGGAGAGGATGTTTCCTCTAGTGGGAGAGTCTACGACCAGAGGCCATAGTCTCAGAATAAAAGGATGTACCTTTAAAAAGATGAGGAAGGAAGCAGATGAGGGGGAATTTCTTTAGTCAGAGAATGATGATTCTGTGGAATCTCATTGCCACAGAAGGCTGTCAATGGATATTTTAAAGGTGAAGATAGATATATTCTTGATTAGTACTGGTGTCAGGGGCTATGGGGAGAAGGCAGGATAATGGGGTTGAGAGGGAAGAATAGATCAGCCATGATTGAATGGCGAGTAGACTCAGTGGGCTAAATGACCTAATTCTGCTCCTAAAACTTATGAACTTGACATAATTCCTGTTCCAGACACTGACATCAGCACAGGATCAGTGCAGCGACCCATGAGAGAAAAAAAAAAACACATTGCTGCCCAATGCCAGCACTGAGATCCAGCAAATTATCAGAATAATTAGTAAATTCATCTTCTAATTCTTGGCAAAAGAGCTGAGCAGTGACTAGGATTTGGCTCACCTTGGTCATTGAAAAGAAGTTGCTTCCACTTCTGCCTCTCCAACTCAGAGGCCTTGAATCCCAGTACACTTTTCAGTTCCTGAAGCACTCTCCTGGACTCCTCCCTCTCTCGCTTCTCCTTTTCTCGCTCTTCCGGTGACAAGCAGCAATAGGAACCGCTTCGGAAGTCTCCATCCGAGTCAGATTCTTCAACGTAAGCTTCAAATTCCTGCACACAAAGAAAGAGAACCATCAAACTGCCACATTTGAACAAGCAAAAGTATGTCTTCTGATTCAGAAGCTAATTGAGCAGTCCTGAGCCACTATCTACCTCAATGGAAACCCTTGGAGTATCTTTGATCAGACTTAATCTTGCACTAAACGTTATTCACGTTATTCTCTTTATCATGTATCTGTGCCCTGTGGATGACTGGATTGTAATCATATATGGTTAGCACACAACAAAAGCTTTTTACTGTACCTCGGTATGCGTGACTCAATTTACAGTGTGTTAAATATAAGCAAACCTATTGGGTAGAAATTTGGCTTACGCTTGCTAATGTACAAAGCAGTATGTTTATAGAATTTGATTAAGCAAACTGGCAAACTCTGCTGCTATATATTCTCTGAATGTGGGGCAAACAAGTCAGTATGGATGTGATGGGCCAAAGGGCCTGTTTGTGTACTGTAGGTGCTGTGTGTCCCATGATAATAATACTTGCTGTTAGATTCCATGCTCACATATATAACTGTGCACTAACACTGCAGATGCCAATTTACGTTTTGCTTCTTCTTTTGATTGGATTCAAACCACTGTAAGCCTTCACCAGTTTTAATATGCCATAAAAACAGGGCAGGAATCTAAGAATGTTAAGAGTTTGGACTGCAAAAAACGTCCACTGCAAATTCACAATTCTTTCAACCAGTGGAGGAAAACTTTATGTTCACATGATCTAGGAGTAGAATTAGGCCATTCGGCCCATCAAATCTACTCTGCCATTCAATTATGGCTCTTGTATCTTTCCCTCTCAACCCCATTCTTTTGCCCTCCCCATAACCCCTGACGCCCGTACTAATCAAGAATCTATCAATCTCCACCTTAAAAATACACTGACTTGGCCTCCGAGGCCTTCTGTGGCTCATTAGACTCGTACTGCAACTAGCAATCTGCCGGAGGAACTCAGCTGGTCAGGCAGCAGCTGGTCTGGGGGAGGGGGGGGGGGGGGGGGGGGGGGGGGGGGGGGGAGAAAAGGGAAGTATCCACGTTTTGGCTTGAAATGCTGCATCATGGATCATTTAGATTCATGCAACTTGGCAAGTGGGCCTTACTACCGACTGCCCTACAAACCTGGCAACTGGTGGACAAAGAAAACAACATAGCACATATCCAAATATTTGAACTTGAGTCGCAAAGTACACATTTAGATGCGTTTCTAGCCAAGTTACTGGGGAATGAGGTATTAAACCAGCTCTAGAAAGACTCCAACCAAAGCAAGAGATCAACACAGATTTTTACAATATCAAAGTATCGCTTTCAGTTATAGTTGGCCAGGAATAAAAACAACATGCTGTTTTCTAAATTCCACACAATTATGAACAATAGCCAGGAATTTTCTTGGAGTTGCTACAGCTCCGTATTGGAATCGTGAACAGGATTTGTGGTGAATTTGTGATACAGCAACAGCAGTGCGAGTGAGGGACCACCTACTCACAAGCTATGCATCAATGTAAACATCTTCCCACCTGCTCTTCGGGGACTGGATCCTGATCTTTGATCTGCACCACTGTTTTTTCTGAGGATTGTGAGGCTGGAATCAAATTATTGTTCAGTCTACCTGGTCCATCTGCAATACAAAAAAATGACATTTGTGGATAAAACATTCAAACTGTACATTTCACCAGTAGCTAGATATGTTGAAGATGAAGCCATGCAAACTTTCAGCCTGAAGATATTGATTTCTCTAACTTCAAGCAACCCTTGCATTCCCTCTTTCTCAGTCCCACCCCCACCCAAGTCCTCTTGATAATTTTACCGTTTGTATTCACCTTGTTCCCAGCCAACAATGAACCATTGTGGGCTTCACCTATCCCGAGTCATTGATGCTGGCTGACCCGCTGAGTTACTCCAGCATTTTGTGTCTATCTTCGGTGTAAACCAGCATCTTTGGCTCCTTAGATACATAGAAACATTGAAAATAGGTGCAGGAGGAGGCCATTCGGCCCTTTGAGCCTGCACCGCCATTCATTGCTGATCGTCCCCAATCAATAACCCATGCCTGCCTTCTCCCCATATCCCTTGATTCCACTAGCCCCCAGAGCTCTATCTAACTCTCCCTTAAATCCATCCAGTGATTTGGCCTCCACTGCCCTCTGTGGCAGGGAATTCCATAAATTCACAACTCTCTGGGTGGAAAAGTTTTTTCTCACCTCAGTCTTAAATGGCCTCCCCTAAGATCCTTCTTACAAGGTATCCACCTGTACATTTCCACAATCCCTTACTTGTGATAATTCAGCGACGCCTGCACACCATTCCCTCAAACAGCACACTGCCATATGTACACACAACCAGGAGCAGGACTTACTGGGTCCCTTGAGCCGGCATGGGCATTCACAGAACACGGAAGAGTACAAGTTCTTGCATCTACATATCTCTGGAGATCTATCCTGAGCCCAGCACATGAATGCAACCATAAATAAAGCTAATCAAACACTCTAGTTCCTAAGAAGATTGAAGAGATTTGCGATGTTGCTGAATACCCTATTAAACATCTATAGGTGCACAGTAAAGAGCATATCGACTAGTTGCATCACGGCTGGGTTTGGCCATTCGAATGCCCAGGAACAAAGCAGACTACAGAGAATACTAGACGTTGCCTGTCCATCACAAGTTTTGACCTCCCCAACATTTAAAGGCAACTCAACAAGGCAGCTAATATCAAAGATCCACATCACCCTGACCATGCTCATATTTTACTACTCCGATTGGGAAGACAGTACAGGAGCCTGACAACACTGACCAAGAACAGATTATTTCCAACAGATTCTTCAACCATCAGGCTCTTGAACTTTACACAACACTAACCAGCAGTTTCAGTTTAGTTTATTGTCACGTGTACCGAGGTACAATGAAAAACTTGTTGTTGCGTGCTAACCAGTCAGCAGAAAGACAATTACAATTGATCCATTTACAGTGTATAGATACACAAGGGAATAACGTTCAGTGCAAGTTAAAGCCAGCAAAGTCCGATCAAGGATAGTCCGAGGGTCATCAAAGAGGTACATAGTAGTTCAGCACTGCTCTTTGGTTGTGGTAGAATAATCCAGTTGCCTGATAACAGCCGGGAAGAAACTGTCCCCAAACAAACTGCCCCTGAATCTGGTGGTGTGCATTTTCACACTTCTATACCTTTTGCCTGATGGTAGAAGAGAGGAGGGAGTGGCCAGGGTGCGACTCGGCCTTGAATGCTGGAGTAACTCGTTGTGATTTTGTATGGACAGTGTCTTTGGTTACACAATGGACTTTGCTTCTGCACTATCATAGTTACCTAATATTATGGTCATCCATTTATTTTATTATTGATTATGTATTTATTTGTGTGTTATTGCATTAAAGGGGCCTGATAAGCTGTGACAGGTACCCCAGCACCTCACTTGTTCCATCTTGCCAACCATAATCCCTAAGCTATGTCCTGCTTTTGTACAAATACAACAGCAGCCATGTACAATGCAGAAATCTAGATCCAGGGTAAATAAGGAAAATTAATTGTACATTCACAACTGTGTGTTGTGTGGTGTCTTTTTAAAATTTAAAAGTTTTTTTTTTTTTTTCCTCCCACAAATATGTAATTACTGATTCTGTTCCATTCTGTTTTGTAGTTTTTTGCACAATCCGCAAGCATTGCCACTTTTCATTTCACTGCACATCTCGTTTGCGTATGTGACGAATAAACTTGACTTGCTTTGACAACTATCTTTCATGCAATTCCTTCACACAGACAATGAAATCCCAAGCCAAATCCAAAATAAATTTCTGAGAGTTGTGGACACAGCCCAGTACATTGTGAAAAGCAGACTCCCCTTTCTCCCCACCACACTGCTACCACAGAGGGCAGTGGAGGCCGTCAATGGATATTTTTAAGATGGAGATGGATAGATTCTTGATTAGTACGGGTGTCAGGGTTATGGGGAGAAGACAATAGAATGCTTGATTCTAGCTATGATTGAATGGCGGAGTAGACTAATGGGCCGTATTTATCATTCTGCTTCTACAACCTACAAATTTATAAACTCCATCCACATACACACCGCCTGGGGAAAGCAGCCAACATAACCAAGACCACCCGTACCACAGTCATTCCCTCCTCAACCCACTCCATTGGGTAGATGATACAAAAGCTTGAAACCACATACCACCAGATTAAAGGACAGCTTCTCACCCACTATTATCAGACTCCTGAATGAACCTCATACAAGCCAAGGATGTATTCCCGATCTGCACTCCTTTACTCTGCACTCCGTCTGTATCTGTAATAGCACATTTTGCGTGGTTTGATTGCATTCATGTATGGACGTCTAACCCGGACAACACACTAAATTATCTTTTCTCTACTATATCTTTGTAGACATGACAATAAACCAATACCATAACCCGGGACCTCCTAGCACTCCAAGGTAAATTCCATCTGACAGATTTTCTGTAGTCCTCACACCCGCACAGAATTGATAAGACTGATCAAGTTTTGTACTTTCGATATTTCTAATTGTTTGAAATATTGCGGGCCGCAATTCAGGAATTTGCAATTCTGTTACTTTACCAGCAGAAATCAAACATCAGCAACGCAGGATTCTGAATGAGTTGGACCTTTTGTTACTCATTGCAGTAAATCTCAAACAACACTTCTAGTTGTTCATTATCTTCCAGCACAGACAGAGCACTTATCTTTTCTACAGTTTCCTTTGAATGGTATTCTTTATTGCTCATTTCCTTAAAGGACTTACAAATAGCGAACGTCTGGTGAAAATGAATGACCCCTTCCCCTCTGGGTCTTGGGTTCAAATCAAGCCCAGACATTTGGGGATGGAAGCCTTTCCTCTCAAATATTAAGAATTTAAAATGTATTTAGGACAAAATAGGCCCAGGTCTTGGCACAAATTTTTCTACCCAGGAATTAGATAATAAATATAGATTGGTGAACCAAATTAAGAATAATACTGAAGTAGACAGGTCCTTTTTCATCAGGGTGGAAAAGTCAAAGATTAGAGGGCATAGATTTAAGGCAAGAGTGGCAGAATTTAAAGGAGATGTGTGGACATTATACATACACTTATAGCGAATTGTGGACACAGCCCAGGCCATCACACAAAACAACCTCCCTTCTATTGATTCCATTTATACCTCATACTGCCTCGGCAAGGCCAGCCGCCTAATCAAGGTGTCGCACCCTGGCCACTTCCTCTTCTCTCCTTTCCCATCGGGCAAAAGGTATAGAAGTGTGAAAATGCACACCTCCAGATTCAGGGACAGTTTCTTCCCAGCTGTTATCAGGCAACTGAATCATCCTACCACAATCAGAGAGCGGTGCTGAACTACGATCTACCTCTTTGATGCCCCTCGGACTATCTTTGACTGGCCTTTGCTGACTTTACCTTGCACTAAAAGTTATTCCCTTATCAAGTATCTATACACTGTAAATGGATTGATTATAATCATGTATTGTCTTTCTGCTGACTGGTTAGCACACAACATAAAGCTTTTCACTGTACCTCAGTACACGTGACAATAAACTAAACTGAACTGATCTGCAGTGATGGGTGCTTGGAATGCGCAGCCATGGGTGATGGTGGAGGCAGAGGCTTTCAGATAGTCACATATATGCAGAGAATGGAGGGATGTGGATCACATGCAGGCAGAGGAGATTTATTTAATCTGGCATGTTTGGCTTGGTCATTAACAGGCTGAAGGGCATGTTCCTGTGTTGCACTGTTCTGTGGTTGAGGAATTACTGGACCAATGTGTGGCAGAATCGCCTCCTGGACCGGCTACTGTGTTATGAGAAAGGATTAATGAATATTTGTGTCAAATCCCCTCCCAGAAGAGCAATTATAAGGTGGCAAAATTCTTCATTAAGATGCAGAATGAGAAATGTAGAATGTTAGCATTCATAGCAAAAGGATTTGAGTATAGGAGCAGGGAGGTTCTACTACAGTTGTACAGGGACTTGGTGAGACCACACCTGGAGTATCGCGTACAGTTTTGGTCTCCAAATCTGAGGAAGGACATTATTGCCATAGAGGGAGTACAGAGAAGGTTCACCAGACTGACTCCTGGGATGTCAGGACTTTCATATGAAGAAAGACTGGATAGACTTGGCTTGTACTCGCTAGAATTTAGACGATTGAGGGGGGATCTTATAGAAACTTACAAAATTCTTAAGGGGTTGGACAGGCTAGATGCAGGAAGATTGTTCCCGATGTTGGGGAAATCCAGAACAAGGGGTCACAGTTTAAGGATAAAGGGGAAATCTTTTCGGACTGAGATGAGAAAACCATTTTTTTTTTACACAGAGAGTGGTGAATCTCTGGAATTCTCTGCCACAGAATATATTTGAGGCCAGTTCATTGGCTATATTTAAGAGCGAGTTAGATGTGGCACTTGTGGCTAAAGGGATCAGGGGGTATGGAGAGAAGGCAGGTACAGGATACCGAGTTGGATGATCAGCCATGATCATATTTAATGGCGGCGCAGGCTCGAAGGGCCGAATGGCCTACTCCTGCACCTATTTTCTATGTTTCTACATTTCTATGAAAGTGGATTGCAAGAATCTAAATCAAGAAAACTATAAAGTAACATGATGTGAGCTTGCTCTGACAAACAGAGGAACATTAGTCATTACAGTAAGTGATGACGGTTGATAGACAATGGCTAGCAATTAAAGGGTGCTTGGATAAATTGCAATTGTTCATTCTTGTCTGAAGCAGAAACAAAACAGAAAAGGTGGCCCAACCTGATGCTTCAGGGCGGCACAGTGGCGCAGAGGGTAGAGCTGCTGCCTCACAGCGCCAGAGACCCGGGTTCGACCCTGACTACGGGTGCTGTCTGTACGGAGTTTGTACCCTCTCCCCGTGATCTGCGCGGGTTTTCTCCGGGTGCTCCGGTTTTCTCCCACACTCCAAAAAAAGACGTGCAGGTTTGTAGGTTAATTGGCTTGGTATAATTGTCCTTAGTGTGTGTAGGATAGTGTTAGTGTGCGGGGATCGCTGGTCGTTGCAGACTCGGTGGGCCGAAGGGCCTATTTCTGCGCTGTATCTCTAAACTTCAAAATAAATTATCGATATGTTAGATTCAAAGATAAATATATAAGGAGAAATAGTGAAGATGAGCAATATGAAAGGCTGGGAAAAAAATGACAAACCTGAGATATGGGAGATTTATAATTCAGCAAAGGAAGACAAAGGCATTGATTGGAAAGGAGAGCAAGTAAGTATAAAAGTATATTTGCGCAGGACATCAAAAGTGACTGTAAAAGCTTCTGTAGATGTGCGAAGGGAAAAGAATTAGTGAGGACAACAGTAGGTCTCGTGTATCAAAAAGAGGGGAAACAAAGGAATGGTACACAATTAAACAGATGATGTCGTCACAAAATATACAGATAATTAATGAGGAATATCAGGGAACATGGGGTCAAGTAAAAGGGAGAAACTACAGAATATCAGTATTAGTAGGCAATTGGTTTGGGGGGCATTGAAGGGATTCAAGTCTAGTTCCGCTGAGTTACTCTGGCATTTTATGCCTATCGTCAGGGTAAACTAGCATCTGCAGTTCCTTCCTACACATTTGGTCTGCATTCCAGAGTACTGAAGGAAACAACCCTAGAAATAGTGGAGGTATTAGTTTAAGAAGGAACTGCAGATGCTGGAAAAATTAAAGGTAGTTTAGAGGGATATGGGCCAAACGTGGGCATGTGGGACTGTTGTAGGTGGGTAGTTGGTGTGGGCAAGTTGGGTCGAAGGGCCTGTTTCCACGCTGTTTGACTAAGAACTATTCACAACTTTACCCAAATGTGGTGGCTGCTTGCCAAATGCTCTCCCACCAGTATTTGCAGTTAAATGGTAAAACAGATGGTTTCTAATTGAGGGAAACTATGAAACTAGAAACTTGTATCCAAAGGACTCCTTGTGAACCCGTGGTCAAAAATAATTTATTTTAATTCCAAGTGTTCCATAGAAATACCATGTTTAGTTTTACAGAACCCAAGTTAGTCTGCCAGTTAGTGTACACCCAGCAAAGCCGCATCTAAGTTCACCCCAGTCACAAACTATCACATTGCACAAAATGGAGTCACTCGGGTCAATAATGGGCAGATCATTTCTCAGTACTAACAGGAGATGGTTATTCTATCTTACTCCATTATAATTAGCATGAAAGAATTCGATGCTCGAGCTTGATTCTGGGCCTCATCCAGAAAGAAGACAACAAAAATCTAACGCGTTACAGTATAACAGAGGACCATTAAGAGCGCACCCAATCTTACAAGCTTCATGTTTAGGATGGAACTGCAGATGCTGGTTTAAACCGAAGATAAATATAAAATGCTGGAGTAACTCAGCGGGACAGGCAGCATCTCTGGAGAGAAGGAATGGGTGACGTTTTTGGTCGAGACCCTTCTTCAGTATGAACCCTTCAGTAGAGACCCTTCAGTATGAAGAAGGGTCTCAACCCGAAACGTCGCCCATTCCTTCTCTCCAGAGATGCTGCCTGTCCCGCTGAGTTACTCCAGCATTTTGTGCCTATCGTACAAGCTTCCTTCTCTGTTGTAAAGTTCAATTATATATTTCCATTGCATTTAAATCTAATAATCTCAGCTTCAATAGTTTTTGTTTTTAATTGTGGTGTGGCAGGGTGGGGTGAAAATGGCATTCCCACAAGGGGTCAGAAAATGAATGCAGCACTTGGAAGGGACAAAAGAAAAAGAAATAAAAGGCGGGGTCCAGTGTCACAGCTTCAGAAATCCAATTTCCCTTCCTGTTGTGCATTACGCAGGCAACATGGAAATATCTAAGTGATTAAATAATACAATTGGATGGTTACTATCTTCTTTGGAGAGGATGTAAAGAACCAGTGGACACAACTTCTGTGTACTGAATTGTCCAGGGGAGAGAAAATAACCATAGAAACAAGAGAGGGCCGTGACAGTGGTACAGATATGGAGGGGCAAATATGTGTGGAAATTACAGAGAGGAGCAAACTGTTGCTTAGTGTTATTACTGCAAAAAGAAAAGACCAGGATTAGTAGTATGCCGATGGTCATCATTGAGGTGAGTCACGTTTATGTGCTGTATGACTTTAATCCTGGAGGAGGGAAGTATATCAGAAGAATATGAAGAATATCTGAAGAATATCTGAAGAAGGGTCTCGACCCGAAACGTCACCCATTCCTTCTCTCCAGAGGTGTGGCCTGTCCCGCTGAGTTACTCCAGCATTTTGTGTCTACCATCGAAGTATATCTGAAGTGTGTTCAGGAGAATATTTGTGACAGAGCATTCCAGCCCAACAAGTGGGGGGAAGAGTGGAGATACAAGGTTCTGAAGAAGGGTCCCGTCCCAAAACATTGCCCATCCACATTCTCCATTGATGCTGCCCGACCTACCGAATTCCTCCTGCACTTTGTGTTTTGAAGGATGGAGCAATCTCTTTGGAAAAGATGGACCTAGTGTCAGCGGAGGAACACACACAGAACTCGATTAGTATGGGTGTCAGGGGTTATGGGGTGGAGGCAGGAGAATGGGGTTGAGAATTAAATATAGATCAGCCTTGATTGAATGGCAGAGTAGACTTGGTGGGCCAAATGGCCCAATTCTGCTTCTATAACTTACTAACTTATGAGTGTGCTCAGAAATTCAGGATTGACTGTGATAAAGGACAAGGAAAAACAGAGGATAAAATACTTCATTTTGAGAACATTGAAAGTGGATTCGGCTCGAATAGATTAGAAGCAAAAATTTGCAAGTGAAACTGTAATTGAATAGCAGGCAGACTAAAGAAATTATTTGAGTGTAATCTAATTACATTCCCATCAAGGGAAAAGATAAAGCAAAAGCCAGAACTCCCTGGATGATGGAGTGACTGAGATTATGCTGGACAAATGACAGAGGCAGCACAGATTCAATGGATCAAATCCCATCCCCCTGTGCTGTAATAATTCTGAGATCCTATAATATATTTCAATTAGTTATGCCTTCATTCAATGTCTGCATTTCTTTCAAAATGAAATTCCTAATTCACGTCACTGGAATGACCCTGGATGTAGTGAAATACAGAATTGAGAGTGCTTGACCACAATCTTCAGATCAGTATTAATGAGCTCAAGTAGTCTCGACACACAATTCGAGCTTGGCACATGATTCGAGTCATCTGAAAGTGCAGCTATGCCAGCACATAAAGTTGATCCTTCAGTTTTAGGGTTTGATACAGTGATCTAAACAACTCCGAAACATGCTCACAAAAGCTACTTGGTCTTCACAAGAGTTACTTGCTCTTCAGGTGACATGCTGAGTAGACGTGCCACTACCAAGTGTAAAATTAGATGAAAAATACCCCATTACAAATTTACCAATGGAATACTGTTTGGCAAGCCAATAGTGATTTATTGAAGCTTTGTTCCCACTCGTCATGCCAGTGAATTGCTAGGAAGGTCAGGAAAGGTTTATCATACTGGGTTTCTCGAAGTGAGCCTCACTGTTACGACTGACAAAAACTGGAGGGGCTCCAAAAGTGTGATACACAGACAATAACGAGTAGGAAACTGTTTGTGTAATTTTGTGAACCTCTCACTGCCTTCAAGATCGATGACTGCTGTGGTGAGCCTGCAACAATGCTCCCCTGACATCAGTTCAATTGCACATGACTGATTAAGGAGCAAACTTCATTACAGAAAGGAGTGAATAATTTTATCAGGAATCTATTTTTGAACAGCCGCTTTGGCTTTGAAAGAAAATCTGTTTCCAATCTTGTAAACTACCCAAACAGAAGTAATTTCTGAGAAGGGAAGGAAGAAGCTGACTAAAGCACTTGTGATACTTGCGGCTCACTAACGCGGGATGTTTAGTTTAGTGATACAGTGCGGAAACAGGCCCTTCGGCCCACATGGTCTGTGCCAACCAGCGATCCTCGCACACAACATTATCCTACACACTGGGGACAATTTATAATGATACCAAGCCAAATAACTTGCAAATCTGCATGTCTTTGAAGTGTGGGAGAAAACCGGAGATCCCCGAGAAAACCCACACAGGTCACGGAAAGAACATACAAACTCCATACAGACAAGCACATAATCAGGATCGAACCCAGGTCTCAAGCGGTGTAAGGCAGCATCTCAACTGTTCAGCCGCCCTATGTTCTCGGTGAACATTGAATGGAAATGCCACATTTAAGGTTGAAACGATCAATTTTCAGTGACCCATGTAATTATAAATTAGTTACCAATTCTACAACAGATATGCTTTTCAATTGCAAGGAATAAATAGCAGCCACACTTGAGTGGCATGGAAACAAATTTCTCTTGTTGAAATAGCATGACGTTAGCCACTGTTGTTAATGGACAAGCAGGGAGTGTGACACATGCGGCTGCTGCACACAGCCTGCACTGTAATTTTAGATTGACCTTCAAACCCATTATATAGGATTTCATGCATTGTTCACTTAGACGACTGGTATTCGTAGCTTTTAAACTGGCAAACCCATTACATAAATCCCTCTGTAAAAAAAAAAAATTCTATCCTGAAAGAAACTTAAGTTTTATCCCCAAACACTAGCTTCCTTTTGTCTTCCAGCATGTGCAGAAACACTTGTATAAAAGAAAATTGGTGTTGAAGTTTGCTAGATTCATTTTTACACAAGAACAGATCTTGGAATGCATATCTGCAGATCAAGAATGTTGTAGATAGATGTTTAAGGCAACATATGGATTATATTCTTTTATTAGCAAAGCTACAGGATATAACAGTCAAAATATAGCTGGTTAGGTCACAGCTTCACTATTATACACTATTCTGGTCTCTTTACAGAACTGATGCGAGGGGCAGGAGAAGTTTACATAGATTTTGCTAAGGATGAGGAAAGATTGGCTAGGTCAGAGTTGTTTTCCCGACAACAGAGCAGACTGAAGGGGAGACTTGATTAATCTGTGCAAAGTTACGAAATCCCTTGATGCGATGAACAGGATGGTCCCACTTCCCTTTGCTGAGACATCAATAAATTTGGGCATAGATTTGGGTAAAAGGATTAGTTATGGAGAATGGAGGGATGTGGATCATGTGCAGGCAGATGAGGTTAGTTTATTTTGGCATCACATTATGCGCAGCCATTTGCTGCGAAGTGCCTGTTCCTATGCTGATTGAGGGGATATTTTTAGTATAAAGAGCAGCAAGGCCTTGACTTGTACTGTCTGGAAGCATTATTGAAGCAGAAACACGTTATATTTGAAACATATCTGGATGGGCATTTGTTATGCCATAACACACAGGCCTTGAGCTTGAAAATGCCATTAGCTTCATTAGCTCTATTGCAGGTGGCATGGACACGGCAAATGGGGTCTCGTGCCACAAATTTCTATGATTTACGTGATGCTTTTAACAAAAAGATATTCCATCAAGAAAGCTGCAAAAACTACACAGAGACCAATGTACAGCGAGCCATATAGGGAGAAATTAGTAGACAACTGGAAGATGGGGAGGAAAGATGCGTGAAGAAATGTATCAAAGTGGAGAGAGATTTAACAAGACAGCACGACTTCTGCCCTCGAGTTATTCTGCACCAGATGAGTAGTTTGAAATATAAAACTCTAGGCGAATACTCCAAAATACAAGGGGCATTATTGAACAATCAACATTTTTTAAGTGCACAGCACAACAACTTCAATAGCATGGGAATTATCACCACTACCCTCATCAATATTTATCCTCAATCAACAACATTAACACAGATTATCTGAATATCATCAGGCTGCAGTTTGGAAGTGTCATTGGCACCCAAATCAGCTTCTATGCCAAGACCACCACTCTTTAGAAGTGTCCCATTTGGTATAATCTTCTGTTAAAGAGGCTGTTTTAATGCACGCTTTCAAAAACAAACTGGTTATTCCATGTTTTTAATATATTCTCTTACCTTTGTGCCCCCTAGAAGAGTTATCTAGTTTATACACCAGATTTCCTGCCTCTTCCCAACAGCCCATTGTTGCTTCTACATGTGGCTTGATCAATTTGAGTTTCTGATCTAGATCATGGTACACGTCAGGCATTATTTCTTGCTGCTCTCTGGATTCATGGAGCTTCTCTAGATGATCTTCTAAAGTAATAACCCTGTGTTAAACATGCATTGATGAGACACACTAGACCAGGTCAGGACATTAATATTTGCAACAGGAGCTCTGCGTGCAACAGTTACAATGCACTTCATGGTCACAAAAAAAAATGATTTGATTTTTTCGGATTTATAGTAGGTATGTTGCAAAACCTACCTGAATCGTCGTGGAGAATCTGCCCCAGCCCGTGTGCGCGATTTTGGCGCTGTTTAGAGGGGGGCGGGTTTAAAACGCAATTTTTACTAGGCTGTTCCAATCGAAGATGTTCAGCCTAGTAAATCATTAACGAAAAATCGCTGAAAGACCCCGTCGCAAAAGGTATTATTAGTTTTATAGGCCTCGAATAATAGTTATAATAGTTTTAAAATCACTCTCTCAACCCGCGACCTCTCGCAGCCCCAGGGTTTTATAAAGCAAACAATTAAAGGTATGTACCTTATTTTTACATTAAAAGGGGCTTCTTAAGACCCCTTTATACAAAGTTTACTATAGCGAGTAGCTCATTTTGGGCTCTTTATATCCCGCAGTATTTTTCTGGGCATTTGAGGGCACTAATCCACTGCAATGTGAACGTTCTAAACCAGCACGTTCACAGGAACCCACTAGAAAGCTGATTTAAAATGGACTTTAATTTACAGCAATTGAACACTAAATTCCTTCCATTTCACCTATAAATTGATGTAAATGAGATTTAAAAATCATGTTTTATTGTGAATTATTTGTGAATATTATTTGGACACTTAGGCTATTTAAAAATGTTAATCATTTATTAAGAAATGGATAGTTGTTTAGATCTAGTAATTGAAGTTTGAAATTAGCTACAATTGGGTAACTAACTAATTATATGCTTTAATTTCAGGTCATCCAAGTAAGATTATTTTATATTTGTTTCAGAATGGTTCAATCTATGATAACTGAAAATTTAATTCAGGTCTCTTAATTTTTAAGAAGGTTATGGGCTTTTGACTGTCCACGATCACAGCTTTTTTGTTATGTCCATAGAAAATCAATAGGGAACAAGATGCTTATTTCCGAGTATGGAAATGGCCATAACTTTTTTATTACTTGAGATATGGAAGTGAATTAGGTGTCAAATTAAACTTCTTTTTATGCTTTATCTGATGGGATAAATTAAAGACTTGATTTTTAAAATCTCAAAATTTTGTAACATTGCTATTTATAGAGTTCAAGACAACTGGACTAAAAAGCTGAAATCATTTTTGGATAGACAATACACCAGGACCCAAATCATGATTTTTAAGGTTGAATCATCACATATCTTTAAACTGACATCAACATTAAAACAACTGAACATTTTAGATAAATGAATGGACTTACTCAGTTAGTAGCACCTTAAGGTGGAGCTGCAGACTACGAACGACAGCATAAATATTCTTCAGCTTACTTGATTGTTGGCTGGTCCTCTTTGGGGTTTTTAAGTTAGGTTGGTGCTGCAAGTATCTGTGCAGTTCATAGCTCCGCTTCAACTCTTCAAGGCGAGCAGTGACAGTATGAGAAAGACTGTCGATTACTTCTGCGACAATCTGATGCGCCAAATTTCCAGGAGAAACACGAGACTTGTGCGCAGTTTGAACTGGAGACAATAGTAAAATCAAGCGTCTGAAGAACTCCGAGCTTTGGCCGACACACAGCTGAAAGAGTATCTGGATGCAGGAAATATTAACAAACTGTTAGCAAATATTAAAGATCTGTCAAAATTTATGTCTGTATATACACATTATTGTGCCCGGGTCAGTTATGCACATCACAAGGATAATAATTTAAATGGATGCAGCCCCATAATCATCGCCATTGGGGTAAATTGGTCTCGAATAAAGGCTTTTTATCTGTACTATTTCTGACCAAAAACAAGCTCTGAAGCAACATGTATTTAAAACATTTAATTAGCCACAGAAATATAAATACTAGCATTTTTAATCTTCCTTGAGATTCCTATAACTTGGCTACTATTATGTATTTGCATGGAAAGGGTTAATCAGATTAATCAACTGCTTCCTGTCTCGTATTAAGCTTTATGAGATGTTATTTTATACGTTTGTGTTCTTATGTAATTTGGCCAAAGGGACAGAGAGAAGAACGAGGACATGTGTTTCACTTGCTGAGCCCTTTTTCCTGTGGGTAATTGTTTGACCTTGGCTTGGCTACTTCCAGTGATGACATCAGGAAAACACAATGACAAATCCATATCCGGTAGCTACACAGACACACGCACCACCCCAGTCATGCATTTATATACAACATTATGGAAAAACAACATTACTTGGTGAAGCTGCTCAAAGTTGGTTGAGCACCAGTGCAACTGAAAATTAACAACTTAAAACTTAAAAAAAATAGTATTTAAGGTGCAAGTAGTATGGGAATGAAGTACAATTCTCCACCATGTTTAATCTGTTTTAGAAATAATGACTATATCATGTCATGTCCCTTCAACCCACTTTGCCCACACCGACCAACATGTCTATCTGCCTCAACTATCCCTTCTGGCAGCTCGTTCCATACACCCACCACCCTGTGTGGAAATACTGTCATATAAAACACCAACAAGGAAAATTGTCTACATACTTGTATATGATACACAATTTATAGCAAAGTAGGCCATTCAGCTCATCTTTCAGTGAATGTGCTTCACCCTAAACTGCATTTCTATCTATCTATCTATCTATCTATCTATCTATCTAAATAGTTCCGGGAGCACATGGGCACGCACACACGCAGACAGACAGACAGAATCACAAACAAGATGAGAGTTTTAGTAATATATATATACACTATATAATATATATATATTGTACTCATCTTGTTTGTGATTCTGTCTGGCTGCGTGCATGCATGCCCATGTGCTACCGGAACTACGCCAAAACGGTACACCATAGTGCTACAATTTTTGACCACCTGACTCACAATTGTCTTGTGGTGTGTTTTTGATCAAGTCATTCAGATTGATGTTATATTTTATAAGTTATTCACATTTTTTACTTTAAAAATCCAGTTTGAAGTTGAAGTTGCAGTGGCAATTAGCAGCTATGATGTCACAATATGATCTAATTTACATAAACTGCCCCTCAGCATTGTTCCATTGGCCGTTAGCAGGCTATGACATCACAATGGGATCTTATTTACATTAACTGCCCATCAACAGTATTCCACGCAGTGCAATGAGACATCTGTTACGTTGTTGTAAGGAGAGGAAGGGAATGGGGGAGGAGAGGAGAAGAAATGTTATTTAAACATTCAGTTTAGTGGGGGAGTGGGATAGGGGAGAGGTGAGGAGTGGGGGAGTAGGGGAGTAGGGAGATAGAGGGTGAGGAGGGGGTAGGGAGGGGAGAGGGGTTATGGAGGGAGGGAGAGACTGAGGGTAGGGGAAAGGAGAGAGGGAGTGGAGGAGGAGAGGGGAGAGAAGGAGGGTGAAGATGAGCGGGCGGGAGTGTTGGGGATGAGGGAGAATGGAGGAGGACAGGGGTAGGAAGAGGGATGGCGAGGTGCAGTTGGGGAGAGTTGCCATGACTCGCATTACAATGGGGATCTATGGAGTTACAACTGGAACCCGTCAGCCATGCCTGCGCAGTTGGGGGGCTATGGCTGAGTGGTGGAATATTGCGTTTGGGGACCAGCCCTCCCATGTGACAGGGACCCAACAGATAAATTAAAACTCTCATCGTGTTTGTGTCTCATCTTCTGACTCTCATCTTCTGTGTGTCTCTCATCGTCTGTGTGTCTGCATGCGTGCTTGCCCATGTGCTTGCTCCCAGAACTATGCCAAAACGGGACACGATGGTGCTATAATCTTTGGACCACCTTACTCACAAATTGTCCTGTGGTGTGGTTTTATTAAGTTTCGTTCAGATTGATGGTATATTTTACGTTATTACGTTATCAACCGTACAAAATCAAGTTTGAGAAAAATCACTTGCAGTGGCAGTTAGTAGTTATGACGTCACAATGCGATCTCATTTACATAAACTGCCCGTGAGCAGTGCTCCATCCCACAATGACATCACAATGGGGTGTCCTTGAGACTCTTGAAAGGCGCCCATAAATAAAATTTATTATTATTATTATTATCTTTTACATTTCAAAAAAAGCAAAATTTATCTTCTCACTGCAAAAAATCAAATTTCAACTTGCTGCCTCTGCCCATTACAATGTTACAAAGACAGGACACCGAGCCTTGTCATTTGAAATATTGCAACGGGCAAGGCATGGGAATTGGATTTTTTTTTAAAGTTTAAAGAGAGGGAGGGTGAAGAGGAGGGGGAGGAGGTGCTAGGGGATGAGGGGAAGTGAGCCGTGCCTGCTCAGTTGGGGGCTATGGGTAAGTGTTGGAATATTGCATTGGGGAACGGGTTGCGTTGGGGGACCAGGCCTCCTGTGGGATCTATGGGCAAGTGGTGGAATATTGCATTGGGGGAACTGGTTGCATTGAGGGACCAGGCCTCCCGTGTGACAAGGACCCAATGTGTCCCATTTGGTCTAGTATATATTATACATTATATTATATATATTACTAAAACTATCATCTTGTTTGTGTGTGTGCGTGTGTGTGTGTGTGTGTGTGTGTGTGTGTGTGTGTGTGTGTGTGTGTGTGTGTGTGTGTGTGTGTGTGTGTGTGTGTGTGTGTGTGTGATCCTGAAACTACACCAAAACGGTACACGATAGCGCTACAAGGTTTGACCCACCTTACTCACCAATGTCCTGTGGTATGCTGTGGCAAGTTCCATTCAGATTGGTGGTATATTTTACAAGTTATTCACATTTTAAACTTTACAAAAACCACTGACAAAAATTCCTTCCACCTGCACTGCTCGTTAGCAGCAAATGACGTCACAATGGGATCCCGATCCATTCACATTTTTTTTTAAATCGGGATTTTCAAAAACAAATTTTAATCAAATTTTTTTGGGGGGGGGGGGGGGGGGGGGGGAGGAGTTTCATTTACAACAAAAAAAAATCGCAATTTTCATTATGGGGGGTGGGATAGGGGGAAGGCGAGGAGTAGGGGAGCAGAGAGATAGGGAGAGAAGGGGGGTTATGGAGGGAGTGACTGAGGGTAGGGGAAAGGAGAGGGAGGGAGAGGTGAGGGAGGGGGTGGGGGAGAAGGAGAGGGGAAAGAAGAGGGAGGGTGAAGTGGAGGGGAGGTAGTACTGGGGGATGAGGGGGAATGGAGAAGGATAGGGCTAGGAAGAAGGATGGCAAGGCACAGTTGGGGGAGGTTTGCCATGGCTCGCATCACAACGGGGATCTCTGGCGTCACCACGGGAACCCGTCAGCCCGCCTGCGCAGTTAAGGGCTATGGGTGAGTGGTGGAATGTTGCTTAGGGGAACGGGGCCCAACGGGTCCCACTTGGTCTAGTCACTTTCAAACTCTTGGGAATAGCTACATTTTATTAACATACCTAAGACTCGTTTTAATTTTAGAGATACAGCGTGGAAACAGGCCCTTCGGCCCACAGATCCCGCACACTGCATTATCCAACACACACTAGACAATGTTTGTAACCAAGCATTTTATTTATAAACCAGTACGTTTATGTTACATGCAGAATCCCACTCACGGAGGACATCTCCGCATGGCACCCGTAGTCACAAATCCAGTTTCCGCTGTAAGGCAGTAGCTCTACCGCCACGCCACTGTGCCTAGACAATGTTTAAACATTTTATTTGTGTTACATGCAGAATCACTCACATATCTTATGGTACATCACACCGTACCTTTAACGGCCCAAGACTGTAGCCATCAGTAAGTTCCTGAGCCTCTTCGTCAGACAGAGCATCCTCATTCAATCCCAACCCCAGTTCACTTAATGGGATTGCACACAGATAGTTTGTCACATTATCAATCTCAGCGTTCAGAGGATAGGTTTGATCATAATTAAGGCATAATAACAAATTAATATCAAAATGTACATATGCAGCAAAAATGTTTAAAACGTATTCAGAGCTTAATGGAATAAACTAGTATGGGATACTGATTAGGACTCTTCTCCAGTTTTTAATATCAAACTTGATATCCATATCAAACTTTTATTGAAAGGCACAAACGAGTTAGGGAAACTTACACATCACGACATACTATTTAACAAAATGTAAACCTTTAACTGAAAACCAACGTCAGCAGCCACTGGCCTATCACGTTAGGCACTAGGTAGAGTATCAGAGAAGAAATTATAGGGTGGCACAGCGATAGAGCTACTGCCTTACAGCGCCAGAGACCAGGGTTCGATCCTGACTACGGGCACTGTCTGTACAGAGTTTGTACGTTCTCCCCGTGACCTGCGTGGGTTTTCTGAGATCTTCAGTTTCCTCCCACACTCCAAAGGCGTACAGATTTGCAGGTTAATTGGCTTGGTATAAATGTAAAATTGGCCTTAGTGTGTGTAGGGTAGTGTTAATATACGGGGATTGCTGGTCGGCGTGGACTCGGTGGACCGAAGGGCCTGTTTCCGTGCTTTATCTCGAAACTAAACTGAAAGATATTGGAATAAGAAGCCATTCTGCTTCACCAGACAATAAACTAGCAGCTAATTTGCAACCTGATTGAAATACCTATCTTTGCTCCACCTCTTTACAGGATTTTGACTAGGTCCTATAAGGCAGGCTGGTCAAACAGGTAAAGCCCATAGGATCCAATAGAGTAGCAAATTAGATTCAAAATTGGCACGGGTGGCAAGAAGAAATGGTGAACAGGATCAGGATTGAACCCAGGTCTCTGGCTTTATAAGGCAACAGCTATCACTACAGCATTCTTCCACCCATCTATTCATGTTCTCCAGAGATACTGCCTAACCCACCGAGTAACTCCAGCATCTTGTCTTTTTTGTATAAACCAGCATCTGCAGTTTCTTGCATCTTAATATTATACACTAATATTGAATGCACAATGTAAGGTTGAATCAATTTTTCTGTTAAGTAACTGGCTCAAATGGTTGATAAAATTTGCCACCATTCTATACTTAAGTTAATACCATTTAAAAAAATCTTGGAGCTAAATAAGGAGATCTTGAGATGAAATAGATTTTTTTACGAAGATTTCCTAGCAGGAATAATAAAATATTAAAACTGCATATCAAAGCATATAAAACTGCTGGTTGTTCCAACTGATCTGTTATTCCTTGCCAATTGAGTTATTTTATTGGTGGCTTACTTCAGGCACCGAGCTGTGAAACATTTTAATGCTGCTGGCAATTTAAACTGTCAACGCTTTTCTGCTAAATCAAACACTGAATTCTTGTCGTTAAGAAATGTCTAATAGTAAAAATAAAATTCACAGAATAACATAGTTCTCGTACTTTATTTTTTGTTTTACACAAGTCTGAGTGAATTAACAACTAACAGTAAACTTTTGTAGCATTGTGACATTAATCAATGGCAACGACAACAAAGGCGCAGCAGTGGAGTTGCTCCCTTACAGTGCCAGGGACATGGGTTTGAACCTGTCTAAGGGTGCTGTCTGTATGGATTTGTACGTTTTCCCTGTGACCTGCATGGGTTTTCCCTGGGATCTCCGGATTCCTCCCACACTCCAAAGACATACAGGTTTATAGGTTAATTGACTCGGTAAAATTGTACATATTGTCCCTAATGAGTAGGATAGCGTAAGTGTGTGGGGATCGTTGGTCAGCGCGGACTTGATGGGCCGAAGGGCCTCTTTCCGCGCTGTATCTCTAAAGTAAAGCTAAACTAATCTTAACCATATCACATACAACTTTACACTGACGGTGATTTACAACCCCATTCTTTCAATGACACTCAATTCTCTACAATTCTCGTGGCTGACTCCAAGCACCCTAACCGAGCCAAAATCCTGAATCTGCCTAGTTATCATCATTGAAGAATTGAATTTTCATTGAAATTGAAAATACCATCTAAAAGTGCCTTGGTGCATGTTAGTATTGGATTCAGAAAAGGTTTAAAAGACCCGCCTAAATAAATTGGCACAGCCTGTAGTTAATGGTTAAAGAGCAACAAAGGTGTTCAAGAAGAGCCCTTCTCCGTCCACACTAACCACCTTCAGGTTAAGATATCCAAAAGGCATGGCATTGCCAGAGTGAACAGAAGTTAGAGACACAAGGAGCTGCCGATGCTGGAATCTTGAGCAAAGCATGAAGTGCTGGAGCAACTCAGCAGATCAGGCAGCATCTATGGAGGGAATAGACAAATTATGTTTTGGGTTGGGCCACCCTTCTTCATAATAGCAAATAAATTTAATTATTAGTCAGTAATTTCTAGTCAGATATCAAAATTGCATTTGGAATTTGCGATTTGAGATTTACCAAGTTTTATCAGGAAAGTGCAAGTGCTCAAATATTTTTTAAAAAGATTTTGAAGGAGTTTAGTGTTTGAGTACAACAGGATGAGTACATACTTTGGTCAAGGGTGATCTGAGGTTTTTAGAATTTAAGGTAAATAACCTTTTTGTCTTGCTAGAGGCAGAGTCCAGGACAAAATAATATTAATTGAAATTCAGAGCTCAGCCATTCCAGAAATAGTACTTTATTCAATAGCAAGTATAAATGCAAAGCACCTGCCCACAAAGCACTGTAGAGTCAGATTGAGCTAATTGCTTCAAATCTGAGAGTGATATTCCTCTGCTGATTATTAGTGAAGATCATCAAGACATAACTATAGCAGGTGGGTAGAGCAATAATTAAGTTTAATTTATTGTCATGTGTACTTAGGTACAGTGAAAAAAATTTGTTGACTGCTAATATGATTCCAATCTAGCCATCCACAGTGTACAGATACATGATAAAGGGAATAACTTTGAGTGCAAGATAAAGTTCAGTAAAGTCCGATCAAAAATAGTCCGAGGGTCTCCAATGAGGTAGATAGTAGCTCAGGACTGCTTTCTAGTTGTTGGTAGGATGGTTCTGTTACCTGCATCTGCAGTTCCTTCCTACACCTGCTGATTGCATTGATAAACAGAAAACAAATGCTAAAGGGCAAAGTGCAGGAGCAACACAGCAGGTCCAGAGATGCCTCCTGACCCACTGAGTTGCTCCAGCACTTTTGTGTTCTTTTGTGTAAACCAGCATCTGCAGTTTGTTGTTTCCACAAAACCACATGCTGCTATGCAATGCTCCAAATCTGCTCATGCAATTGGAAGTAGAGCGCACTTGCAAGATCACTCATAATGAAAGGATATCACTTCAGCAGGTAGCAAGTGGCCAGACGAGAAGCTCGATAGGTGGACTTCACTGCATTGTACACTGCTTTCCTAAGGCCAATTAGCTGCTGCCCTTGCTGTTGCCGGGAACTCCCTAGTTTACTTGCAGGATATGCAGCCGTCACCCTGGAAAACAAACCTTCAGCTTTATCTCCTGTGCAGATCTCTTTACAAGCATAGTTAGATTTAAATATCTATTTGTGATGCCTTTTGATAGCAATACCATTGAATGAATAATTAATTAAATTCCATTTATAATTGTCAGAAACTCATTAACAAAGTACTTAAATAACACTGGAGGATAGAGATTAGATATAAAGCAATAATTGCACTGAGTTGCATATAAGGGAGAAGGTGAAGGAAGGAACTGCAGATGCAGGGTCTGAAGAAGGGTCTCGACCCAAAACGTCACCCATTCCTTCCCTCCAATGATGTTGTCTGTCCCGCTGTTCACCTTTATGTCTTTCCTTTATCATCGTTAATTTTTTGCATATCTTTTATTCATTGTCCTTTTTCTCTCTACATCATCATCTAAATCTCTCGTTTCCCTTATCCCTAAGCAGTCTGAAGAAGTGTCTCGGCCCGAAACGTCACCATTCCTTCTCTCCAGAGATGCTGCCCGTCCCACTCCAGCTTTTTGTGTCTATAAAAGGCAGAATGTTTGGAAGCTTTAAAAATATATATCCCAGAGTTATAATTACAAAGTGGGACCTTTCGGCCCATTGTGCCATTACTGACTCCCGGTGGAGCCATCTAATTCCTCCCATTTCCCTGTATCCATGTAATCCATTTTCCCTACACAAGGCCTACTCCACCTTTGACTGTCATTAACCTACACCAATGGGGTTTATACCATAGACAATTAACTAATAACAAATTTAAGGACATAGGAGGAAACTGAATCATCCAGAGAAAACCCACGCAAAGAGATACTGATGCACCATCTTGTTATCCTTACAATTAACAGTACAAGAACTGTGCTTGTTGTTATTCACATTCAAATACCCATACAGAATACATGGTGAAGATTGAATTTGAATGAAGTACACTTGATGTAATTTAAAAGTAATATTAAAATATTATAAGGAGGGTTCTTTTAATTATATTTTCCATTTAATATTGTCATCTCCTGCTTTTAATCGGACCATTTCTTGTTAATAAATTGCAAGTCTGGCGTTTTTGTCTACATTCATCTCATAGAGCCACACTGGACTTGAAGATGATATACCTCACTATGGGATTCAACTGCAGCTTTGGCAAACAGCCAACCATGAGTCTCAACAGGCGATATTCGAGAGGTGTGCTGCTTTATGTTACTGATTAGCTGCCATTGTTATCTTACTCTCTGCTGGCAAGATGATAAAAACCACTTCCTCAGACCCCACAAAGTCAAAAGGCACAAGTTATCAGAGGCAGCTTTGAGTTAGCTGAAAACTATTTTACAGAGATAATTCCATTTATTTGCTTCCTCCATTCACATCACTATTCATATGCTTAAAATTACAACATTTCAATCTTAAACAAATGATACCAATTAACATCAAAAGATTGAGGAACTTTATACTGAAAAATATGAGGAAAAATTATCAATTGCAGTAAATACATAAAAATCTGTTTAAAAAAAAAAAAAAAAAGACTCACAGCATGAATCCTCTTGAAATGACCTCTACCTCCTGAATCTGTCGCAGGGATTTTCGTACAAGACTATCGAAAGCTCGGCTATTTGTCACCAGATTTGAGAGACATTTGCTGTATTTTTTCATGGATTGCTGAAGCCTGGCGCTCTTCCAGAAACCAAAGCCTCTAAAAACCAAATAAAGACCGAGCCCAAACATTCCTACCACGACCCAAGCGAAAGCATCGTTCAGGTTGGAGGTCACGATGAAGACACTAGCAAATGCAGCCAATGTGGAAAGATCCCTAATATGAAAGAGGAAACACAAACTTAGTTTACTGGAAGTTCTTGTATGATTCAGTGACAAACAATGACAAACTAAATATCCTAAAGCAATAATTTTATGCCAATATTAATTCAACTGTACTTTCAGATGCTGAATTGTTTTGGCTTCTCTTGATGCATCTCTTTCTGGGTATTGCACCCTTCAGGTTAACTTCCCCAAATAATCACTCTTTCACACAATTTGAGACACTATTAATAACACAGCATCTTTAATTTACTAAAATGATCCAAAATAATTCAAACCCAAACTCAGAAGAAACAAAATCATCCAGATTTAAAAAATCATTATAAAGGTCACCAAAGTCCTTGATCAAAAAGGAGAATCATCCAAAAGTTGAGAAACATCACAATCTGGACCTCGTCCAACATTTATAGCATGATATTAAATATGGGAGTAAAATTAGTTTACAAGACAACATTATAGAGCATTCCCACCAACTGCAGTGTTTGACTCAAATTAGGCAACTCATGAACCTCATACATACTCTCCGTCTTAGCAATAAATTGATCGAACCAGATGAACGGTTTAAAATGTTGTGAGGTTGAGGAACTGAGACATTCAGGAATGCAGAAGGAGAGAGAGACTGCTGTATGAAGGATAACAAATAAAAACAGCTAAACTAAAGGCAAGCAAGACTCTGAACATTATCCATCAGGTACTCGATATAAAGATAACAAGGAATGGTTGAAACTGTAGCTGCAGTTTCTCACAGGTTTATCAGGTGGATGCAGGGTCTGAGAAAATAATTCTAATGGGACATAGAAAAGACTAACAATGTATGTGTCAGAACAAGGGGGATATAAAAATATTTAACATTTTGAAAGCAATGTAGAAGATAATTTTCACTAGATTATGAAGTCGATTCACCCAGTAGAAAGTTATAATTAATACTAAAACCAAAGAGTATTTAAACGAAACATCATTGAAACGTTAGTAGGAACAAGATTAGGAGCTTTTCTCAATCAGTGGGATCACGGGTAATCTGATTTTAGCCACAACTTAATTTTCTCACTACAACTGAATTCCAAAATATCAGTTTTAAACATATTCATTGCCTCATCTTCCAGAACTCTCAGCATAAGAAAATTCAAAAGATTCAAAGGCCCACTGAGAAAAGCAATACTTCATCTCTGCTTTAGATGGGTGGATTTTCATTCAGAAACGATACCCCTCAACAAGGACAAACATTCTCTCAGTATCCATGTTGATCCTCCTCATAACTTTCTTTCAAAAATATCCCCCCCAATTGAATATGTCAAAACTGATGAATTATTGTTCACAATACATCCTCCATCCAAGAATCAATCTACCGAACCTTGCCCAGACTGCCTCCAATACAAGTATATCCCTCCATAACAAAACCGGGATTATATGCAGTAGTCTTGGTGTGTAGTCACTAACCTTTTATACAACTGAAATTACTCTTTACTTTTATGCACCATTTGAGGGAGCTATGTAGCATAAAGAGATGCCGTTGGGCCCATCGACTCTGACTGGCCATCAAGTGCCAATATACACTAGCCCATACTAATCCCATTCTATTCACCCTGCATTCTCATTACCTCCCCCCAGATTCTACCACTCATCTAGATCCTGGGGACAATCTAGTGGCCAATTAACCTACCAACCCGCAGGAATCCAGAGTACCCAGAGGAAATGCATATGCAACCTCATGTAGAATATGCCAACTCTACACCGACAACACACAAGATCAGGGTTTGACCCAGGTCACTGCAATAAAAGGTATTTATTGCATTTGTTTTCCTAATTATGCTTGCACCCTTGTGGTTTTTTTTGCCGACAGCCAGATACCACCGTACAACAATATTTGGTTGTCCCATGTGGGTGGCACGGTGGCGCAGCGGTAGAATTGCTGTCTTACAGCGCCAGAGATGAATGTTCCATCCAGACTATGGGCAATTCTGTACGGAGTTTGTACGTTCTCCCCGTGACGGCATTGGTTTTCTCTGGGAGCTCAGTTTTCCCCTCAAATTCTAAAGGTGAACAGGTTTGTAGGTTAATTGGCTTCTGTAAATTGTCCCTAGTATGTAGGATAGAGCCAGAATACAGGTTGGTTGGCATGGATTCGGTGGGCCGATTGTTTCCTTGCTGTATCTCTAGATTTACACGATATTCTGTGTCCCTATTCTTTCCACCAAATGTTCTGACCACGTTTTGACTCTGGAACCGCTACCACAACCACGCGGGTTTTCTCAACATTTGCCTGTGACACAAGCATGTAAACCAACACCACTTTTTCCCTTGTTATATTCCAACCAAGAAGATTAAAAAGAGCAATTAGACAAATTAAAAAGCTTGTGTTCAATTTACAAGAATTGTCAACAGGCCAAATAACTACTGAGGAGGGATTAACATAAGCATGTATTTGCTGTCACTGGGCACGATGGATGCAGTTGTAGCACAAATGCAATTAAAAGGATTGGTGACATGGTGACGAGAGAAGTGAGGTAAGGAGGGAACGAGATACTTGGAGCAAAGAGAAGTTCATGCAAAATAGTAAACAGCAGCAAACAGAAGTTTGGCTGGAAGCTATTTCTGCTAAATAGATTCCATGTAAAACAGTGACTTTCCATACAGAGAAGAGCATAGAGCTATATAGCACGGAAACAGGCGCTGATCCATGCCGACCAAGATGGCACACTAGGCTAATCCCATGTGTCTGCATTCGACCCATGGAACCCCAAGCCGTTCCTCTCCATACATCTGACCAAATGCCTTTTTAAGGCCATAATTGTAACCACTTCTATAGCTTTCTCTGACAAAATATTCCAGATAACAACAACTCTTAGAGTGAAAAGGTTGCCATTGAGGTCCCTCTTTAATCTCACCTCTCTCACCTTAAGCCTATAACCTCTAGTTTTAGAGCACTCTACCCTGGGGGAGAAAGGCCATGAGTGTTCACTTCATCATTGCTTCTCATGATCTTGTACACCTCAATAAGGTCACACCTCAGCCTCCTGTAGTCCAAAGGAAAAACGTCCCAGCACAACCAACCTCCTCTCCCTGCAGCTTAAGCCCACAAGACCAGGTAACAGACTGGTGAATCCGTTCCAATTTAATGGTATTTTTCCTATAGCTAGGTGACCAAAACGGCATACAATACCTGAAGTGTGGACTCACCAATGATTTGTACAGCTACATCGTGATGTCTTTTTGCAATCAATATTCTTCCCAGTGATGGCAAACATGCCAAATGCCTTCTTCACTACATTGTTCCTTAAGGGCCTGTCCCACTGTACGAGGTAATTCAAGAGTTCTCCCGCGTTTCCCCTGATTCGAATTCGGAGAATCACAGTAATAGCAGTTCGTAGGTACTCGGGGCTCTCGTGGACATTTTTCACGGTGCTGAAAAAACTTCACAAGTTACCACGTTTCCCGAGTACCTGCCGTTAGCATTACGAGCCGCTAAGAGACGTCCACGAGCTCCGACGTAGCCGCTATGTACATTCTACGTACTTACCACGAGTTTGATTTTTTTTAAACTCGGGAGAGCTCTTGAATTACCTCGTACAGTGGGACAGGCCCGTTACAGTGAATCTGTACTCCCAGATCTCAGTGTCCTGCAACACTCTCCGAGGATCTACCATTTACTGTGCAAGTCTTGCCCTGGTTTGACATACCAAAGTGCAGCACCTCACACTGGTCCATTTGACATTCTTTAGCCCACTTTCCCAACTAATCTGAATTAATCTATTGTAAATAGCATTCAGACTTTAAATATGTATCTTCATGCTCCTTTGTCGATCTTGTAGACATCGTTAACCTTCCTCACTGTCCATTATACCACCTATGTTGGTGTCAACTGCAAATTTACTAACAATGTTAACTTCATTGTCAATCAAATCATTAATGCAGATAACAAACAGCAGACCCAGCACCGACCTGTTGCCATTAGTCACAGGCCTTCAAACAGAAATAAACAAGTCTCCATAACTACCTTTTGACTCCAATTTTGAATCCTATTAGCTAGCTCACATTGGATTCCATGCCATCAAACCAATCTTCCAGATTAGCCTACCTTGCAGGACAATGTCAAAAGCCTTGTCAAAGTCCACACAGACATCGTTCACTGGCTTGCCCTCATCAATCCTCTTCAACAAACTATTACATTTGTGAGACAGTTTCCTACCCACAAAGGCCTGCCCAATATCCGTAAACGATCCATGCCTGTCCAAATGCTGGTAGATCCTGTCCCCAAAAATCCTCTCCAACAACTTCCCCACCACAGGCCTATAGTTGCCTGGCTTTTCTTTACGGCCCTTTCTCAGGATAGAAAAGGGATCAAAAACTAACATAAATAAAAGCTTGAGTAAAACAGAGAACACAGGCCAGTCAGTATTCAGAATAGAGCTTGAGGGTGGGGCAGTGAGGTGAAGATTAGTATTCATTGATTGAGATGGTTCAGTGTTGAGCATGTAGGATGGAGACAAGCGCTGGAAGACAGCAGAGAGTGGAACGAGCAGTCAGTGGATGTGGAACTTCATTGCAGCAGAGGTGAGACAGTGAAACATATGCAATACTTAAAAAAAAAAAAAAATGTTTCTTGCCTCCCCCGTCTCATCCTGAATAGGCATGAAAATAGATTATTATTACTTGCAGTGGGACCTCTGGTTGGTGGCAGCATTTCGTCTCCATGTCAGGTGGTAAATGGGACAGTCCCGGTGTGTGAAAATATGAATGTGGTCATTAAATCTAGTGGGACCTACCTCTAGATAATCTTTCCAGCAACTCAGAGGTGGTCCTCTCACTTCTGAAACTCCACTCCAGACACTCTACTCAAGGATGAGCAAACACTACAGCACTACTCCCAATGCTGGTCAGATATTTGTTTTGGGAACTTGCGCCCCATGGAGGTGTGTGGGTTTCTTTATTATTCTGTTACCACCCACATAAGAGAAAGGCAGGCATCAGGAAATATTTTAAAAATCTCATGTGGATGTAAATAATTTGCAAAAACTTTAATGGGTACTCGATGTCTAAGGTTTTGTAATAATCAAAAAAAGACCTGCAGTTGCAAAGAGCCAGGAACAAATTATAGGAAGCATACCAAATGCTGGGAGTTCCGGACAAGCAGCGTGCTGGCTGATGGCCACCTCTCTGTTGCTGGGCCTGTGTTGAGCGCAGGATGCTGGGGTCCAACAGTTCAATCAGCTCCATATCCTCCTGCAAAAGCACTTCCTGCTCCAGGATGGTGCTCAGAGCGCTCAGTTGAAAATCCATATCCTTGTTAAGCAAGCAAGAGAATAATGGGTTACTATTTTTGTAAAGTATATAAAGGATGTGAAATACATAGTCAGCCAATACAGTAAGTTGCAGGTAGCTTGGAACACTGTTTTGCTCAAGATACCAGCGTGTGTAGTTCCTTGGTGTCTCTAAGAGTCATACAGCGAGGAAACAGGCCCTTTGGCCCAACATGTCCACACCGACCGACATGCCCCATCTACACTAGTCCCACCTGCCTCCTATTGGCCCATAACCCTCTAAACCTATCCTATCCATGTACCCGTGTCGTAAACCATGTACCTGTTTCGTAAGTGTTTTGATAGTACCTGCCTCAACTACCTCCTCCATCAGCTCGTTCCATACACTTACCACCCTTTGTGTCAAAAAGTCACCCCTCAGGCTCCCATTAAATCTTTCCTCACCCCCTCACCTTAAACCTATGGTCTTGATTCCCCTACTCTGCGCAAAAGACTGGATTTACCCAATCTATTCCTCTCATGATTTTCTAAACCAGAATATCATTGGCCATTTCAATGCGATAGTTTGGACATTTTCCTAGAATGTGAATGCATTTAAAATATCACGAAATACAATCTCAATAAGAAATGAATAAAAGCAGAGGAACATTCCTCCAGTTAAAATACTACCTTAAGGGTTAAAATTCATCATAAATAATGAGAAACGAGAGAACTTTGTAACTGCTGCTACTATTCCCTTGTAGTGTTTATGTACTTGAAACAGCGAGTCTTGCATTGCTCTTCAGAACCAAGGATATGCACTAACGTGAAAAGCTGATGACTTCAATATTTTGAAGAGGCAACTGTAATTTTACTTGGCGCCCTACTTGATCAAGTCCTATAATTGGTGCCTGGGGTAGTTATTTCTTTCAGCTTTTTATTCCATTACCTGGTTCAATGGGAAGCACTTTTACCTTGGAAACATCAGGTTTCAATTATTTCATTGAGAAACTGAATCAAAAGGTCATGATCCAAGACTCCAACTTACTTTGCTTACAATAAAATAAGCACATCAGGCTGAAATTACTAAGAGATGTCCAGAATAATCCACTTTCTATTCAAAAAATCCCGCCAATAAATTATTTGAAAGTCAACCCAGAGGAAACAAAAAACGTTTAAAGTCAGAAAAATACAGTAACAGGAGGGGCAATATGTACAAAGTCCAATCATTTCCCATTACTTATTACGCATCTGTAAAAGAAAAGGAGCTTTCAGTGAACAGAGGCTCAGATACCTTGATCTGTGAGCCCATAGTTGCCCCCCCTGATACCCAGAACTAGGGGGCAGACACCATCACTGGGTTCCACAGTTTGGGAGAGGGAGTGTGGTTGGTGAGGGAATCAATCTCCCTTTAGTTACTCCCCTGCTTTGTCAGACCACGCTGTTCCCATTTCTATAGCAGCCACAGGAGATGGAGATTCATTTAAAAGGAAGCTGGCCATACGATGAAAGATGCAGCAGCTGCCATCTGGAAAAGCGAGTAGTATTTGGTTTTAATGATCCAACCACAACAATAATTTCTTAAAGTAAGGTTGTCCCGATTTCACAATTGCATTTGACTTCCAAATGATCCCAGGAATAATTGGGTTAACATATGATGAGTGTTTGATAGCACCGGGCCTGTACTTGCTGGAATTTAGAAGAATGAGGGAGGACCTCATCAAGACTTACCGAATAATAAAAGGCCTGGATAGAGTGAATGTGAAGATGTATCCACTCGTGGGAGAGTCTAGGACCAGAGGCCATAGCCTCAGGATAAAAAGATGTACTTTTAGAAAGTACAGGGTGGTGAATCTGTGGAATTCATTGCCACAGATGGTTGTGGAGGCTAAGTCAATGGATATTTTTAAGGCAGAGATTGACGGATCGTTGATTAGTAAGGTTGTCAGTGGTTATGGGGAGAAGGCAGGAAAATGGGGTTGAGAGGGAATGATAAATCAACCATGATTAAATGGAGTGGTACTCATGATGGGCCGAATAGCCCAATTCTGCTCCTAGAACTTATTAACTGGTGCTATATGTAGCATCCATTCAACACATAGAAAATTCCTGACATATACAATTCCTGGGTACCTGCCCTTGGTCTTGCCTATGTCAAATTTGATACTGTTCTCAATCATCCATAAAGTAATGTTCGGCAAGAACTTCCAAGATAAAATTAGTAATCGCAGAGCCCTGGGTGGTGTGGAGAGGTGAAATAAAAGGTCAGCAAAATGATTGCTTGCTAAGTAGTTATGGAAATAATATTTTAACATGGTAAGTAGTAATTAATTAGTATAGTCGCGTAGAAACTCACTTTGACAGATAAATAGACAAAGGAAGTACAGATAATGGTTTACCAAAAGAGCGCTGGCATAACTCAGTGGGTCAGACTGCATCTCTGGAGAACATGGATAGGCAATGCTTCCGAATGTGTCAGAACCATTCTTCAAACTGGTTGTAGTGGGGTTGGGGGGGGGGCGGAAGAGGAGAAAGCCCAAATAGAGGTGTGGACAGGTGGATATAGGAGAAGGGGGTGGGGTGGGATTGATAGACAGATGGTTGGACAAAGGATGGAGATAATAGGCCAAAGTACAAGATAAGGATAGAAGAAGCATGAAATGTGAGGAAGGAATATAGGTGGAAGGGGAACATACCATTTTACAGAAGTCTACCAATAAATTTGTCCAGGTCTTCAAATTTGTTGGCATTTGATTGAACGCTCATTAAAACATTTTGCTTTTCTTTTTAAAAATGGTTTTAGATATAATACTGCTACTTATTTCCATGAGAAAATTATGGATTATAGTATTTAACACCCGGTGACAGAACTGAACAGCCCAGGAGTTCAATAGTAACTGTCTCCAAAATTAGAATGGCACAATGAAATATTAAGTCTTTCCAACGTCATCAGAGGAACAGAAAACACTTGTCAAGGCCACTTAATTGGTTTATTTTACAGATAACAAGCAAATGTTCGGAGCCAAATTTATAATCAAAGCTTGTCCCAATTTCCCCACCACAGAATCCTGCTTTACAACAATAACAAAAGAAGAAAAACATGCCGCATTATTGTCATAGCAGGCTCGTTCAAATATTTCCAGTTCAGACTTGATTCTGATAATGGTGAGTCTTGGTGAGGCTTCTTTTCCACATTGCTGACCGTTTAACTATCCCCATGCTTTTCTCTCCAATATCCAAAGTACTTATGCAAGAGGAAGGGCTGGGGTCCAATTCCTTCACTACCTCAGGGTTTATTACTGGGCTTGTCAATTTATTCCGCACCCTCGCTTCAAAATGTTATGTTCTCCGTGGGTACTTTATGCAGACAGGATATGTATAAAATTATCTCTGCTATAACAAATCTGATTGTTACAACAAGGCACTGAAGAGTACAACGTAACTTGTCCGACTTGGTGGATATTTTTTGGAATCATACCAACTGACCATTTTATAGCCAAGCTTTATTTCACAATTCCTTTGACTACATTGGAAAGTAAAACAGGCAAATGGGTTTGGTTGAAATTGTTCCAAAGGTGAAAGCCTGGCAGAATTCTTGAAATATCCTTGAGCGGGTTCACTTCAAAACAAAATGCTCATATATTACTCATTCTCTCAAATCTCTTGTAAAAACACATTCTAAAACATTAGCATTTCAGACACCTGCTAGACTATTATTTTAAGGCAATACAAAATAAAGTCTGTTCCTTCAGTTGACTGGTGCCAGTGAATCGAGTTACAGCCTTAAAGTGGTGGATTGGGTCCAGTCACCTAAACAAGCTGCTGCTGTAGTGCACTGGTTGATTCTGGATTAGAAGATAGGAGGTTTGATGTCAGAACTTCCTTCAGGGTTCTAAACGAGATGGCCTCAGACATTGTGGCGGCATGAGTAGTGATATTTCAAGAATCACTAGAGTTAGGAGTAGTTCATTAAGATTGGAAAATTGTGAATATCACCCCGCTGTACTAGAAGGGAGCAAAGCAGAAGAGCAGAAACTATAGGCTGGTTAGCCTGACTTCAGTGGTTGGCAAGATTATAGAGTTAATTATACATTCAATGTGACCTTTCATGATCACATTGATCCCTTGAAGGGCCAAATGGCCTACTCTTGCACCCATTGTCTATAAAGGATGAGGTTACGCACTACTTAGAAGTTCACGATAAAATAGGTAAAATTAGCATGGTTTTGTGAAGGAAAGATTTTGCCTGATAAATCTGCTGGAATTCTTTGAGGAAGTTAATAGCAGGACAGACAGAGGGGAGGCTGCAGATAATGTTTACCTAGATTTTCAGAGGTCTTCGACAAGGTGCCACACGTCAAGCTGTTAGGGAAGATGAGAGCCCATGGTATTAAGGGGAAGATACTAGCATGAATAACAGGTTGGCTGGATGGCAGAAGGCAAAGAGTTGCAATAAAAGGCACTTTTTCAGGTTGGCTGCCAGTGACTTGTGCACTTCACATTGTAGATTAATGATTTGGATAGGGGATTGAAGGCTTTGTGACCAAGTTTACAGATGATGCTAAGATAGGTGGAGGGGCAGGCAGTGTAGAGGAAGCATGGACTCTGCAGAAGGACTTGGACAGGTTAGGAGAGAGGGCAGAGAAGTGGCAGAGAAAATTCAGTGTAACAAAGTGCGGAGTCATGTATTTTGGTAATAAGAATAAAGGCATAGATTATTTTCTAAATGGAGAGAGAATCCAGAAATTGGAGGTGGAAATGGACTTGGGAGTGTTGGTGCAGGACTCCCAAAATGTTAATTTGCAAGTCGAATCGGTTATAAGGAAGGCAAATTCAATGCTAACATTTATATCAAGACGGGATACCAAAAATAGAGATGTAATGCTGAGGCTCTATAAGGTGCTGGTCAGACCGCATTTGGAATACTATGAGCAAATTTGGGCCTCATAGCTGAGGAAGGATGTGCTGGCTCTGGAGAAGGACAAGTAGAGGTTTACGAGAATGATTCCAGGAATGTGGATTAGCATATGATGAGCGTTTAACAGCACTCGGCCTCTGCTCGCTGGAGTTTCGAAGGTTGAGGGGGGGACCTCACTGAAACTTACAGAATAATGAAAGACATAGATAGAGTGGATGTGGAAAGGATGTTTCCACTGGTGGGAGAGTCTAGGACCAGAGGTCATAGCCTCAGAATTAAAGGGTGCTCTTTTAGAAAGGAGATGAGGAGGAACTTTAGTCAGAGGGCAGTTAATCTGAACTCAAAAATAACTCATTGCCACAGTTGACCGTGGTGGTAATGTCAGTGGACATTTTTTAAGGCAGAAGATAGACACATTCTTGATTAGATTGGGTGTGAAGGGTTATGGGGAGAAGGCAGGAAAATGAGATTAAGAGGCAGAGATCAGGCATGATTGTATGGTGGAGTGGAACTGATGGGCGGAATGGCCTAATTCTACTCCTATAACTTGTGAACTTGAGGCACAAGTTCAAATCCCACCATGGCAGTCGTTAAAAAAAATCACAGTAACTGCCATTGCCATTGTGAACCCAACTGATTTCCCAATGTCCTTCACAGAATGAATTCCATAATTATTCACCAATTTGGCTTATAAATGACACCAGGCCTATAAACGATTCGAGACTCATGAATGTGGCTGATTTTTAAGTGCCACCTCAGAGCAGGGGAATTAAGTTGTGGTTTATTATTGTCATGTGTTTATTAGGTTTGGTTTGCCAGCAATGTCCACACCCATGAATAAATAAAAATCACATTACATCTATTCATCAGTTCCCAGATGCCTATCCCCATAAAACAGATGTCTTGCTTATCCAGATCACATTTCTTTAAACTTTATTACCTTTGGATGATTGGAGCACTTGTGAGTTGCTATGGAATCAACTCAGTGAAATTTCTTGCTACTTTTGCATGCAAAAGTTTTAATTTTCATTAATGCTGTTGAAGTAGAACAGCAACAAAAACATTTCTGAGAACAAATAGTTCAAAAGAATATGGCACGGTAAGAAAGCAGAGAAAAAATGTATTTACTTTTCATTATGTAGAGAGTCAGAGTCTTACATCGTGGAAACAGGCCCTTCGGCCCAACTTGCACACACCAGCCAACATGTCCCATCTACACTAGTCCAACCTACCTGCATTTGGCCCATATCCCTCTAATATCGGTCCTATCTATGCACCTATCTAAATGTTTAAACGTTGTGATTGTACCTGCCTCAACTACCTCCTCTGGCAGCTTGTTCCATACACCTACCACTCGTTGTGTGAAAAAGTTACCCCTCAGGTTCTTAAATCTTTCCCTCGTCATCTTAAACCTATGTCCTCTGATTCTCGATTCCCCTATTCTGGGCAAGAGACTAGATCTATTCTTCTCACGATTTTATACACCTCTGTAAGATCACCCTCATCCTCCTGCGCTCCAAGGAATAGTGTCCTAGCTTGCTCAATCTCTCCCCATAACTCAGGCCCTCAAGTCCTGGCAACATCCTCATAAATCTTCTCTGCACCATTTCCAGCTTGACAACATCTTTCCTATAACATGGTGCCCAAAACTGAACATAATAATCTCAGCAGATGTAGCTGATGCATTTGCAGCAGTTATGGACAACTCAAGTATCAGTTCAGCATCATGTAGCACATGTGAGATCGCTCAAGTTAGCTCTTTGCACAGGACATCCCCAAAGATGTATTCAGTGAAAGATCCATATATACTGTAGAGCTACCACTGTAATATGCCTTGTAACAATGAGATACATTTAATTAAGTCTTTCAATTCCAGGACAAAATTTGCTTTGCCTTCCCCATCACAACACGTGATCTGGAGAATGTGCACCAGAAGTAGGAAATTCTAGATTCTTAACTTTAAGAAGAAAACCTCGATGCCAAAGCAGCAAAGGCAATTTCTTGACAAAAATTGTATGAACTCCAGAAGTGAAAACCTCCATGTTGGAAGAGAATTAATGCAAAGACTTACCAGAGATTCCAAATCTTTCCTTCTCTTAGTTTCGGAGAATGGATTCCATTTTTGAATAACATCAACAAACTTTGATAAGAAGCTCCTCTGCAAAAAAACAAATAAAAAAATTTAGCTCTCCTTTATCATTCCAACCAAGTACCTTATTAATCAGGTAAAAGGACAAATTGACATCATACTGCCTGAACAAAATAGACCAAAGCAGTAAAATGGCCCTTGTTAATTTGACCTATTGCATGCCTCGTGTCAGATTTTCAAAGAGCTCAACAACCCATTGTCCTTCCAACATCACTCACATTCCAGGAACGATTGGATTCAGAGATGTGATGCGTTTACCATATCAACTGGTCCCTCTTCCTGCATTGCACCAAGAACGTGATCAACAGCATAGCTCTTCCTTATGTATTTATCCCAAAGACTCCCCACAAATGAAATTAGGTAGCATTTTTTCCACAAAGTAGAAGTCTAGAATATCCTTTTGTCCTAAAAACTAGTTATGGATGAGACGAATTGTTCAACAATACTACCAACTATTTATTTTATTCAAGGTTATCGAGGAAAAGAAATCTCGCCAGAACTGGGTATGGACAAGCAGTATTTGAACTTGGGGATCTGAAGAGTTGAAACACAGTTTAAGAAAAGGTAAATTGCAGCTCCAAACTTAAACCCTAGCCTATTTCTCGACGGTTATCAAGGCAATCCTCCCAGGTATCCCAGGCAGGGTTAAAAATAGTATAAACCTCTGATAATGTATGATTGGCAAGGTAGGAGTCAGGAAAGCTAAACACCAATGGTGGCCTTTTCCTACAAAATGCTTGGAACACGGTCTTGTAACCAACAGCATGTTTTGCCAGATCCAGACACTGGCAACTGTTGAACATGTCATTGCCCTGGCGGGAGTTGCAAGGTTGTCAACAGAGAAAGTCGTCATCGACTAATGGATTGACTAATGTATAATTCACTTTACCTCCAGCAACCTGGCTCCAAAATTGCAGTGCAGAATCATATACATTGTTCCAGAAAATGAAGTAATCAAAACCCTGCTATGAAAATTGCCCATATTCTCCAGAGTCCTGTTGTAGGTCATCATCCTCAAGGGCAGGTTTTATAGAGGATCTGTTTTGCAGGTGTTTTGAATAAAAGGTCTGCAAGGAAAGCTCTTCTCAGATAATGCTTCACAACCAACAAGGACCGCAGAAGTCCACAGCGAATGGACGTTGTGATCCACTATAATTATCATCTGTGAATGGCCTTGGCTTCTACAGGTCCACCATTGATTATCGAGCAACTGGTGGTCCAGTACTTCCTTTGATCTGGACAAAACTACGAGGACACACTTGAAAACCTCCATAAATGTGGCAATGAGGCCTGGTTAGACGGCCAATCTCGACCTCATCGAGACTTCCGCGCTGATCGGCGGGTCCCATTTGCCCCTCTGTGGTCGAGGCTCTGGAACTCTGGCCATGCCGCTGGCAGATCTGTTCCCATAGCTGACTATAGAGGGGAGATTTGCAGGCCGATATCACGGCTCCTCGACTGCCCCGGCAGACCTTTCCGGTACCGTTGGACTCCTCTCGTGGGCGGGACCTCTGTTGGTCTGGCAATAGGGATAATCAAGAAAGGCACAAAATGCTGGAGTAACTCAGCGGGACAGGCAACATCTCTGGAGAGAAGGAATGGGTGACGTTGCGGGTCGCAACCTACCAGCATCTGGAGTTCCTTCCTACACGCCTAATGCAGAAAAGCTCTGGAATCAAGAATGCTGGTAAAATTGGTGGTGTACTTGTATTACAGAAACACCAGGACTAGTTTGCAGCGAAATACATAGAAACATAGAAATTAGGTGCAGGAGTAGGCCATTCGGCCCTTCGAGTCTGCACCGCCATTCAATATGATCATGGCTGATCATCCAACTCAGTATCCCGTACCTGCCTTCTCTCCATACCCCCTGATCCCCTTAGCCACAAGGGCCACATCTAACTCCCTCTTAAATATAGCCAATGAACTGGCCTCAACTACCCTCTGTGGCAGAGAGTTCCAGAGATTCACCACTCTCTGTGTGAAAAAAGTTCTTCTCATCTCGGTTTTAAAGGATTTCCCCCTTATCCTTAAGCTGTGACCCCTTGTCCTGGACTTCCCCAACATCGGGAACAATCTTCCTGCATCTAGCCTGTCCAACCCCTTAAGAATTTTGTAAGTTTCTATAAGGTCCCCTCTCAATCTCCTAAATTCTAGAGAGTATAAACCAAGTCTATCCAGTCTATCCAAATACCCGGAGATTCAGGAATTAATTAACAATAAATGCATAAAATTAACAAATTTTGCTTGGGCAGCTTACAACCCCAGCAGTGTGAATATTAATTTCTCTAACGTCAAGTAACCATTGCATCCCCTCTCTCTCTCCGTCCCTCTCCCACCCAAGTCGTTGTACTCGTTTCACTGCATTCTAGGTGAGTTTCATTGTCTGTATAACTCATTGTCACCAAGCCCACAGCCAACAATGGACTGTTTCTTTGATCATTACATTTTTGCAAAGCTTTAATCATTTGTTCTATATAACAGTCTATATCTCTCGCTTCCCTTTCCCTTGACTCTCAGACTGAAGAAGGGTCTCGACCCGAAACGTCACGTTCTCCTTTTCTCCAGAGATGCTGCCTAACTCTCTGAGTTACTCCAGCTTTGTGTCTATCCACCATAAATAGTTTGAAGAACTTCTGAACTGGGACTCTCTGACCCAAAGGCCCATGATTACTTTCCACAGCAAAACTGTTTGGTCTGGTCTTTCCACCAACCGAGACTGATGAGGATTAAAAGACTAAATGTCAGCTGAAGAACAACAACTGGGACCACAGACACACTTGTCAACTCATCTCCTACATGGGTCCTCTGAGAAGCCACTATTGTGACCAAAGAATATGAGATAAATCTGATTGTGATAGCGACAGAGGTCTCTTTGCTGTCCTCATTGCACCACAGTAAAAGCTATTTGCAACAATCTTTTTAAATAGGCATCTCTCACTGATTAAAGAGCTTAACTAAATCGCAGTGCAATTTCCATCCATCGTAGCTATCAGTGTGTAGCAGCTCCAAGGAAATTGTAGGGCTAATTTACAAAATGAATGGGAATCTAGTCAATCTAAGTTGCAGCCTCTCCAATACCAAGGTCACTCTGTCTCTGTCATTAAGCAGTAATGTACATTTGCTTATGTACACATTCAGAGAGACAGCTCCAAGTCATTGTTGACGGTCGCAACAACATTTGTAGGAAGCCCCAAAGCCAAACCCCTTGCAGAAGGAAGATAAAAGACTACTGCAAGCAGATGGGAATGTGGCATTGAGTTTAGAATCAGACTGGTCTCGATCTAATTATGTGGCAGAACATGGCTGAATGGTCCATCCCCGCTCCTAACCAGAATGTTTGTATGTTGTGTCCTTTCTCAAGGCAATATTTCTGGCATTGAACTCTAGCTGACTCCAATGGTTGGTTATGGCACTTTCTTACCCAACAGTAGATTCCAGAGGATTTGAGTCCAAGTTAAATGTGTTTGACTGGACTATAGAGGGCCCTAATGAGACGGCAACTGGTATACTGTGTACTGATCTGGCCTGGTTATGCCTGGAGAAAGATACTTGTTGTTTGACGATTGAAACAAAGGTTCACCATTTAGATTGTTGGGGTATTTGGAATTATGGGTTAGATCGAAGAAGGGGAGGTGGTTGGCCGGTCATACGAAAAGTAATGAGCAGAATTTAGCAAAACAAAAAGTGATCTCATTGAAATTGACAAAGTCTTATCTCATTGAACAGGGCTTTTTAGAATCAGGAACAACTTGTTAGTGGTTCTCTAGTTCCAATCAAATCACGTTATAACCAAATTTGGTCCAGACCATAAAAAGTGTTCACCAATTCAATACTTGCTTTACTTTCAATTCAGGTTATGGAAACATGTATTATAACAAAACTACCTGCATACAAAATCATGAAGGGTACAGATAAAGTAATATTTGCAGGGTAGAAGAGTCCAAAATGATATGCTACTAGACCAACTGGGAATCCCTGTCACACGGGAGGCCTGGTCCACCAATGAAACCCGTTCCCCAACGCAATAATGCACCACAAACCCGTAGCCCCCACAGGAGGCGTGGTCCCCCAACTCAACCCATTGCCGAACGTAAGATTTCAGCACCCCCGCCTCCCCCAGCACTAGTCTTTAAAAAAAGTTTGCAATTGCTTTTCCCCAATTGCAATACCAATTCACCCTCCCCCTCCTGTCCTGCCATTGATGGCAACAGTGTTGCAAATGCTAGGTGGAGGACTGTGATATCCCATTCAGGTGAAAGGTTGGTGGAAGCACAGAGTGTTCCTGTATTGCAACTTTGTATCGAAGTTAGTTGGAAGCTGGCAGGAAGGATTTTAACAGTAAAAATCTTGTTAATGTTGGTTTTTTAAACCTTGAAATATCAATAATGTGAAATATAACATCAAATGTGAAGAAACTCGATAGGAACGACCACGGAAAAAAGCTGCGTAAGATTCTGCAAAATGTTTTGCGCTATTGTGTGCCGTTTTGGCGTAGCTCCCGAGATCACAGACAGACAGACAGACAAGTCGAGATTTTTAATAGTACACAGATAGATAGATTTAAAGCAAGAGGGGAAAGATTTAAAAGGGGACCCGAGGGGCGTCATTGTCACAGGGGGTGGAACGAGCTGCTAGAGGAAGTTGTAGAAACAGGTATATTATAATGTTTGAAAAGGCATTTGAACAGTTTTGTGAATAGAAAAGATTTAGATGTATATACAGTAAGCCAAATGTCATCAGCTTGGATATTTGGAACGTAGACTAGTTGGAGTGACGGGCCCGTTTCCATGCAGTACAAACTGCTGATAATGAACAGTGCAGGCACATTATTCATGTTGATGAAGTCATTGAACGAGCCCCAGCTTGTTTGGTTACATTTTTCAGTCAACGTGTATGTTGATTTGCAAGGATACTTTCCAGTCATTCATTATCACTGGAATGTCACCATTCTGCAATGCTTGCGAGACTCACTGACTGGCATGTCTCGTGTCCAAGTTATCAAATACCACAAGATCTATTTTTGTATACAAGTATCTAAACTTTTGTTGGGGATTATGGTTTTAGAAAAAATGCTTGAAAAAATGCCAACATACTTTAACAATCAAGGGCAAGGATACATCGTAAAGAATTCTCTGTGGATAAATGACAAAGATAGGGGGAGGGAGCAAGAGAGTGGGGTGGTGGGAAGGAGAGCAGAAATACCACAACTCATTTGCTCACTCCTCCATCACCTTTTTTTCCCCTCACCCTGCCACTCATCTCTCCCTCTCCCAGCACCAACAACTCGTCCTTTCACAGCCTCCAAGACAGAGTGGTCAAAGGAATCACAACGCTGTCATCAAGCTGTGGAGTTCAGAGGGGCCGGGCAAGTGAAAACCCATCCTGCCATCGAGGTAACTGGCTATCATTAGGAGTAGTAGGGCAGAGAGGGAGGAGCAAGTTCACTGCCCTGATGCCATTCCCGGCAGGTAGAGGAGAAGGAGGAGGGCAAGTACCGTGCCCATCATCACATGAACAGGTTAGTGTGACTTTTAACGAACAAAGAGCTTGACATCCAAGGCCGGCCAAACAATGCCCCGGATAATATGGCGACTTATAGTTTGGGAAAGACTTAGGACATACATATCTATGCAAAATTTAGATTCTATCGTTCGACCCTACTAAAATGTTTCCTCATCTCTGTTGTAAATGGCTTACCCCTTATTCTTAAACAGTGGCCCCTGGTTCTGGACTCCTCCAACATTTTCCTGCCTCTAACGTGTCCAAACACTGAATAATCTTATATGTTTCAATAAGATATCCTCTCATCCTTCTAAATTTCAGAGTATACAAGCCCAGCCGCTCCATTTTCTCAGCATGACAGTCCCGCCATCCCGGGAATTAACCTTGTAAAGCTACGCTGCACTCCCTCAATAGCAATAATGTCCTTCCTCAAATTAGGGGATCAAAACCGCACACAATACTCCTGGTGTGGTCTCACTATGGCCCTATACAACTGCAGGACCTCTTTGCTCCTATACTCAACTCCTCTTGTTATGAAGGCCAACATGCCATTCGCTTTCTTCACTGCCTGCTGTACCTGCATGCTTACTTTCATTGACTGATGAACAAGGACCCCCAGATCCCATTGTCCTTCCCCTTTTCCCAACTTGACACCATTTAGATAATAATCTGCCCACTCACCCAACCTGTCCAAGTCACCCTTCATTCTCATAGCATCCTCCTAACAGTTCACACTGCCACACAGCTTGGTGTCATCTGCAAATTTGCTAATGTTACTTTGAATCCCCTCATCGAAATCATTGATGTATATTGTAAATTTAACAGCATATCTCTCCCCATCCTATCAGAGAAATTATCATTATTCTCTCCATTCCATCCTCAATAAACTTGTTTTCCCACTTTTCCAATTCTGTAGGGCGTTCAACCTGAATTGCCAATTCTTCAGGTGCTGCCTGATATAGTATGTGTTTCCAGGATCTTCAGCTTGTTGATTCAGAGTAATTTGCTGAAATAAAAAAGTCCCAAAGATTTCTGTTCACTGAAGTATTCTAATCATTCACATCAAATTGTGCTCATGTCCTATAGTATGTAAAGTCCACAGAGATCACACAACTTATTGTCTTTTGTCAAACCAGAACACAACTTATGCAGAGACAAAAGATAGACACAAAAAGCTGGAGTAACTCAGCGGGACAGGCAGCATCTCTGGAGAGAATGAATGGGTGATGTTTAGGGTCGAGACCCTTCTGACTTCTCAACCATTAACGTCACCCATTCCTTCTGTCCAGTGACGCTGCTTGTCCCGCTGAGTTATTCCAGCTTTTTGGGTCTATCTTCAGTGTAAACCAGCATCTGCAATTCTTTCTTACATATTTCATTATGCAGAGACAACTTTGAAGAGGATTTTAATGAAGAATCCATTTAACTTGTACACAGAACAATTTTGCAATGTACGTCTTTTTGCAAGATACTACATAGTTCCACCCAGACCAGTAAACATACTTTAATTATGGTATGTGTAGAAAGGAACTGCTGATGCTGGTATATACCAAAGATAGTTGCAAAGTGCTGGAGTAACTCAGCGGGTCAGGCAGCATATCTACCTTTATTTGAATGGCATTCCTGCATTGTGCATTCTCATATCTTCAAACAAATTATTTCTTTGTATGTAACCCCTCTTGATCTTTCTGTTTAAATAAATTCTTGTCACAAGTATACAACTCTGCCTGGTTTTGTTTCCTTCTAAACAAAATATACACCCCAATATTTTCAAATGTTTTCACCCTATTCAAATCAAACAAGACTGATCAAAGTCCTGGATGTTTGATCTAAAACTGAGGATTCTATGGAAAGTTTGAATATTTAGGGTGTAATTTAAGGAACAATATTTACACGTTGAGATTAATGTTATGTTTCATTGAAAATTAGGGTGGCACAGCAGTAGAGTTGCCGTCTTACAGCGCTTGCAGCGCCAGAGACCCAGGTTCAATCCCGACTACGGGTGCTGTCTGTACGGAGTTCGTATATTTTCCCTGTGACCGTGTAGGTTCTCTCTGAGATCTTCGGTTTCCTCCCACCACTCTAAAAACATACAGATATGTAGGTTAATTGGCTTGGTGAATGCGTAAATTGTCCCTAGTGTGTGTAGGTTAGAGTTAATGTGCGGGGATCGCTGGTCAGCACAGAATCGGTGGGCCGAAGGGCCTATTTCCGTGGTATCTTTAAACTAAATCCCCAGTAATGGAATTAGCATTGCATATCAAGGTGGCCAATCTATTTAGATGTTTCTTAACACTTTCTCTTCATTTTGCCATATATTTTAATATAGAGTCCATAAACACAGGAAACCACACATCTTATAATGGTCATCTATGAACTTAACAATAGAGTTCTAAATATGTTACCAATCTAAGTCATGCATTTCTGGGAAAGAATTACACTGAGGTGACTTAACAGACAGATCAGGAGTTGTTAAAGCTCACATGAGGAACTCCACATATTTCACGGCAGAGAACTTCGCCCCTGGCTTATCATCTGTCTTTGTCCATCTATGCATGTGCACAAGGTGGGAAAATAAGCTGCTGTGTCCAATGCCATGCATCAAACGCATGAAATGGTTCACATGGTTCAAGAGTCAAGAGTATTTTGTCATATGTTCCAGATAGAATTATGAAATTCTTACTTGCAGCAGCACACCCGAATATGTAAACACAGTACACTGTAAACAATATAATAAACGAGAAAAAAGATGAGCAGGATAAAGAACATGATAATGCCCTAAATTACATCATCCTCTGTCTTGGCTGCACATGATAATGTATAAAAAAATGCTGCTCCATGAGAAAAACAAAAAAAGTCTCAGCAGAGCAGACATAATCGTGGCTAGATACAAAATGCTGGATTAACTCAGCAGGACAGGCAGCATCTCTGGACAGAAGGAATGGGTGACATTTCAGGTTGAGACCCTTCTTTTTAAGGAATGCCTAGTCTGAAGAGGTTCTCCTCTCTCCGAATTCTGCAACCCTCTTCGCTCCCCCTCTGCATTTCCTCCTGCTATCCAGCTCTACGACCACATTTTAACCCAGCCTTGATACCAGAGCCATGTGTTTTATTTTCCTCTCTGAGTTACTACTGCATTTTAAGTCTATCTTTGGTGTAAACCAGCATCTGCAGTTCCTTTCTAGACTTAATCATCAGACTTCCAGCCACACATTTACCAAATAATGTGGTATGTACACAGAGATTGGGTGGCAAGAGATGATACTGAATATCCATAGACATTTGTACCAGGGCTGGCTCAATGGTAGCTCTCACCTTTCAGATGGTATGCAATGGGTTAAAATGCAAAAGATTTGAATGATGTCTCTCCAGTTTAATATCAAAATATCAGGGACTCTGCTTTATTGGGTAGCCAAAATATTCCCACAATGCAGTTTGAAGTGAGCTAGATACATTTACATTGTCATCCCAATTAATCTGTCACCGTAATTAACCAGTGTACTGGTCAAACTTGACAATATGCACTATAAATGCAGAGGACGTTGCATTAATGTCCTCTTCAGCATATGAAGACAAGTTTACTGTCTTTTCGACTTTTGAGATATGGTGCAATAATAGTCCCTTCGGCCCACCCAGTCCACGCCGACTAATGGTCACCCCGTGCACTAGCACTATCCTACACACTAGGGACAATTTACAATTTTACCAAGCCCAACAAATCTGTATGTCTTTGGAGCGTGGGAGGAAACCAGAGCACCCAGAGAAAACCCACATGATCACAGGGAGAACGTACAAACTCCATGCAGGTAGCATCAGTAGTCAGGATTGAACGGGCCTCAGGCATTCTAAGGCAGTAAACTCTACCACTACGCCATCCTGATGGGCCTGTCCCACTTAGGCGATTTTAGGGGGGGGGGGGGGGGGAGAGAGAGTGGGGTGAAGAGGGGGAGACAACTTTTAAGAAGCCAGAGATATACGGCTGTGAAGCTCAGCGGACATTAACATTACTGGTCAGTTATCCTTGGTTCTGAAACTACTGTTTACGTTTTTTTCCCCAATGAGCCAACATCTCCGGTCAGCACTGGCTAGAACCTACGACCCCCTGGCGACCCACTAGGTCCTCCTGCGGCACAAGAATTCTCACTACTCTCCGTGGCAGTTTCATACTGGTCGCCGCTAATTTTTCAACATGGTGAAAACATGTTGAAAAATTGTCAACAATGTTGAAAAATTTGCGGGGACCAGAATGAGGCCGCGACTAGTTCCGAGGATGCGGAAACGACTCACGAGCATGAAGGCGATTCCCCGGCAACCACCCGCGAACATGTGGCGACCGCATAGTCTCCTGTAGTCACCTAAGTGGGACAGGCCCAAAATGCTGTCAAATGCATAACTGTGGCGAGTTATGAGTACAATGACAATCTTGCTTGCAGCAGCATCACAGGCACATAGACTTGGACAAACAGAATACAAATTCAACAAGACAATAGAAACCAAAACAACAAAAACAATGCCATTTGTGTAGAAAACACGTCTATGGGAAATCAAGAAAGACACTAAGCATTAAGGCATGCACATTTCCAGTATCTGTTCTTGTTTTTTTTTCAAAAAATGTTGCTTAACCTGCTAAGTGCTTCCAACAAACAAGGAAGAGAACTACAGCAGCAGAACTGCATTTGGCAAGCTGAAATCTTGGGGGTAACAATCAAAGTGCACCTTCATAGAGCCCAGTGAAGCTATACTTTGACCCAGCCTACTAAAAATGATGAAATGAAATGAAATGAAATGAAATGATTCAATTTATTGTCATTGTCAGTGTACAGTACAGAGACAACGAAATGCATTTTTAGCATCTCCCTTGAAAGGGAGACACAGGGCGTCGCGGTGTGCCCGCGCCTGCCGCCGTAAAGACCAAACACATTCAAAGCACAGAATAAAGTTATCGTGCAGAAATGCTCAATATTCTGAAATTATCGTGCAGAAATGCCAAATACTCCTCAAATGCTGAATATTCGACAACCAGCAGCTCATTGAAAAGAAAATAATTAAAAAAAATGTGGAACTGAAAGGCAGGTGGGGATATCTAACAAACTATTACTGCACTTCAGAAGGGTAGAGAAGTAGCTATAATCTTTCTCCAACTTGGATCATAAAGCTCCTCAGAAGCTACAAGCTGTCCACAGATTACAAATGAGGCAGTGCAAAGTGTAGATGGACAAACCTTAACTATGAACTATCTTTAGTTGCTTCAAGGATTACCGGCTTTTTTTGCACTCAAATTGGGGTTATTAATTTATTGCATTTTTGATTATTATAGATTATCTATGGACATTGTGTTCACAGGCCTGAAATGCTGCTGCAAGTAAGAATTTCATTGTTCAGCTGTCAGTACACATAGCAATTAAACACTCTTGATTTGACACAAGAGTGATTTTTGTGCACTTTCTGATTAATGGACCAAATCTACTCATGCATGTCTGTGAACACGGAACTCAATTGTTACACGTGACTGCTATACAAGGTGCTTGATTTGATGGTTCCACATGTTAACCTCAGTAACACATTATTAAATACAATATACAAAAGCATTTACATTCCAATAATTCTTAAAGTATAAGTATTATCTCCCATTTCACCCATCCCTTGGCTGCAATTATTGCAAGATCACGACTGCGTTTCAGATTCAGCTACCCAAAATCAAAACCTTTCTATTTCTTTTGATCATCTTCATCACATTGCCCAATGCTTTTCGGTTGAAAAGAACACATGCCTGTAATTTAGATTTTCCTCATTCCTCAAATATTTCACTATGACAAGCAGTAACATTTGAGCTTTATCAAGGACTACGGAACCTTTCCTGTAATGCACAGTGCAAAGCCTCACCCTACTATGGGTGTTGACTGAAACAATTGGGCCTCTAATTGTCTTTTTTTTTAAACTGTGAAAAAAATATTTACAGATTAAATTATGAAATGACAGCAAATTGCAGCTTGCAAGACAAGCCAAATGAACTACACAATCTGATAAAATAGCTACTAATTTTGAAAATGGTGCCAAAATACCATGAATAATTCACGTTAAATTATATCTATGATGATATTTTGCCTACAATGGAGCTAAATTATGAAAAATTTGATGAAAATATGGTACATTAATATGAAAAATGTATAGTCCACGTGGGCAACAGTATAAAACATCTTGGGATCATAACGTCCTTAGCCAACTATTGCTCTATCAGGGAATGACCCTGCCCGAGGTTATCTGTTGCCAGCCCCAATTTATTCTGGTCTTTACTTGCTTCCAGTTCCATCCCACACCTCCTACAATGAATCTTAAGGGTTACGACCTGAAACATCAAATATCCATTTTCTCCGGAGATGCTGCCTGACCCGCTGAGTTCCTCCAGCATTCTATGTCCAGCTAATGAGTTATTTGGTTTAGATTCCCTCTACTCATGCTTTCAAAAAAATAACTTTTTGCGTTACGTTTCTTCTGCCCCATGTTCTTCCACACCATAACTCTGTCTATACCTACTAGTTTCGCAATCTTCCAAGTTTAGTATTAACTGCAAATTTGGAAGTTGTGCCCTGTGTACTCAAATCCAAGGCCAAGTTATTCATTCATAAAATAGTACTGACACAATCAGTACTTTGACAGTAGTCTGAAGAAGGGTCTCGACCAGAAACGTCATCCATTCCTTCTCTCTGGAGATGCAGCCTGTCCCGCTGAGTTACTCCAGCTTTTTGTGTCTAACTTTGGTTTAAGCCAGCATCTGCAGTTGCTTCCTACACACCGACACAATCCATGTTTATCATCGCTAGAATGCTTGAAACAAGGTGCTAATCATCAGGAAGTACAAAGTTGTTGCAGCAAGCCAATTACATGAATTCAGATGAATGCATTCTTTAGCATAGTGGCACAGAGGCTGGCAAATGCATTTGGATCTGTGTCAGTCATATTTTGAGTGCTTTTGATTTCTTTAGAGTTCCAGGATCAATAGTAAATTTAGTGAAAGCATATTTCTAAGATGTCCGAATGTGTTTTAGTACAGCAGACTTTACGACAGCATGGCAGGGACTAGAGATGGGCATTATGGCAGGGTGTATTATTTCCCCGTTAGCGTTTACAATGGCGATGGAGCTAGTGAGTAGAGCATCACGGTGGGAAGTCGGCGGGGAGAGACGGCAGGATGGGCTGCGCTTCCCTCCAATCAGAGCCTATTTGGATGATATGACCTTGGTGACCACAACAGTAGCTTGTGCAAGAAGGTTGGTTAGAGAAGTTAAATGATAATCTTCAATGGACTAGATTGAAGATTAAGCCGAGTAAGTCACAGAGTATTTCTTTGGCAAGGAAAGGTAGTAGAGAAAAGATTCCGTGTAGATGAAGACGAAATCCCGCCTGGAATGGAGAAACCAGTTAAAAGTTTGGCTCGGTGGTATAACAGGAAATTGGATGACACTGAACAGGTTCAGCAACTTAGAAAAGAAAGATGTTACTGATGGGTTAGAAAGGATAGAGAAGTCAGGGCTTCCAGGCAAGTTGAAGTTGTGGTGTTTGCAGTTTGGGCTATTCCCTAGGCTGATGTGGCCATTGACAGTATATGAGGTGCCAATTTCTAAGGTGGAAAAGTTAGAGACTGATTAGTTCAATGCCGCGATTGTTCTTTCTGTGGGCTGAATGTCATTGTAACACGCTGCTTTCTGGTCACTGGATTATCTGCTGCTGATCTGTCAAGTTCTCCGTTTGCTGCTTGCTGTAGCTTTAGATAAATTGCATTGGCTCTGTATTCGCAAAGGAATTATTTCACTTGCTTTGATTTCAGTGAGGAGAAGGTGGCAACTCGGGCACTAGCATTTACAAACTATTTCCTCCGCAGATTATGCCTGGCCTGCTGAGTTACTGCAGGAATCTCGTGAGTCTAGAAAAGACACAAAATGCTGGAGTAAATCAGCAGATTAGGCAGCATCTCTGGTGAGAAGGAATGGATGTTTCGGGTCAACTTCAAGTTACCCTTGCTTTCCCTCTCTCTGTGTCCCTCCCCCGCCCTAGTTCTCCAACTAGTTTCATCGTCCTCCTGATTCATTTTACTGTTGGTCTGCCTCGTTGTCAGCTTCCCCTCATCCAACTTTGAACCATTGTACATTTCCGTGATCATCGTCTGCTTTGATCTGTCTTTCTCACGCCTTGCATGCTCTTTGCACCCTTCCATATCTCTAGTTTCCCTCTCCCCGACTGGGAAGGGTCTCAACCCGAAACATCACCCATTCCTTATCTCCAGACATGTTGCCTGTCCCGCTGAGTTACTCCAGCATTTTGAGTTGATCTTTGATTAAACTGGCTGGGCTGTGGGTAAGATTTTATTGGAGGATGCATCGACAAACTTCATAAATATCTCATGGTTTCCGAGCTGTGAAACTGGCAAACAGTCTGCATCAGGTGTCTGAGTAAGTGCAGGGTGCTGGGAACCATGCCTGGAAACAAGTAATACCAGGATGATATAGGGTCTGAAGGGCATGTTACTGTCCAGCTTTGGTAACTTTTATCTTCCACCTACAAGCACAATGTTCCCAGATATTGCTCTTGAACACAATGCACAATTATACACCTCATCATTTGTAAGATTGTTACGGGCTTGGACACGCTAGAGGCAGGAAAGATGTTCCCGATGTTGTGGGAGACCAGAACCAGGGGCCACAAACGGAGACGAGGAAACACTTTTTTTCTCACAGAGAGTGGTGAGTCTGTGGAATTCTCTGCCTCAGAGGGCGGTGGAGGCAGGTTTTCTGGATGCTTTCAAAAGAGAGCTAGAAAGGGCTCTTAAAAATAGTGGTCAGGGGATATGGGGAGAAGGCAGGAATGGGGTACTGATTGGGGATGATCAGCCATGATCACGTTGAATGGCGGTGCTGGCTCGAAGGTCCGAACGGCTTACTCCTGCACCTATTGCCTATTGTCATCATTCACCCTACATTATCTATCACTATTGTACTAATTAACTATGGAAAGGCTTGGTGAACCATAATATTCCATCAAATGCTGCTTTGAAGGCCCACGTCTGCTAATCTCACAGACTCTAGGGGTATCTTTCTTTTATTTGTCATAGTTTTTTTGGGATGCAGCGAGACTGTTTACAATCGATGCCACTGCTGCAATGAGGTGCTAACCCATAACAGCTCAAGTGGGGTCTATTCCCTCCTGTCAGCTGTCTTTCCAAGCTATCACATGGACTTTCCCTAGTTGTCAGCTGCTCTGTTCGCAGCAGTCACTAGCTGGGCTAGGTGTTAAATTACAATTAAAACACATGTTGGGATGCATGCAGCACATATCCCAATGTCCTCGGTCATTAAATATCATTGTCAGAGTTGCACAGTACGGAAACAGGCCTTACAACCTAACTTGCCCATACCAACCACGATGCTACTTCCACATCCCTCTATACTATTCTTATCTACGAACCGTCCAAATGCCTTTTAAATGTTGTTTATAGTACCCGCATCATCTAATTCCGCTGGCAGCTCATTCCATATACTCATCACTCTCTGTATAAAAACGTTGCCCCTCAGATTCCTACCGTGCCCTCCATAATGTTTGGAACAGAGACCCATCATTTATTTATTTGCCTCTTCCCAAATGTAACACATTGTTATCGGGGGAAGCCGTCCTGTACGGGTATGGCTGCCCAGCCTGCAGCTGTCCGTTTTTTCTCTCCTTTTTAAATTTATAGTTAATTGATTTTTTTATTTTCAGAGTTCTAGCCTTTTTTATGTGTGGGGGCGGGGGGGGAGAGGTGGAAACTGTTTTCTAGGGCCCCTACCTGGTCGGAGAGGCGGCTTTACTCCGGGCTGCACCGTCGACCCGTCCTGGCGGCCTACCAGCGGGTCTGGAGCGGCGTTTCCTGTCGGGGACCACCCAGAACCTTGGCTTCGGCAGAGCGGAGAGGGCGATGCCTTGCCCGTGTCGCCGGGCTGGAACTCCGGTGAGCTGAAGCCCGCCGATGAACATCGCGGAGCTGCGGGACTGTGGAGCGGCCAGCTGCAGGCGGCGGCGCTGACTTTAACATCGGGAGCCTGGGATCTCTCGCCGAGATCACCAGTGGTGGAGCTCCATCGAGCTCCACCACTGGTGATCTCGGCGAGAGATCCCAGGCTCCCGATGTTAAAGTCAGCGCCGCCGCCTGCAGCTGGCCGCTCCACAGTCACACTGCAGAGCGCGGCCTGTCAGCTTCGGAAGCCGCAGTCTCCAGTTAGGAAGCGGCCGCTCCAGGTGTCCCAAGCCACTGAGAGGGTTCTCCCGACGCCGGAGCACCATCACCCGGCGAGAACAGCTTGGAACATCGGCCTGTCGCAGAGGCGACTGCGGAGGCCTCAATAGGCCCGACTATGGGTGGACATAATGGGAACCATTGTGGGGAAAGTTTTTTATGTTTATTGTTCAATTCTTTAATGTTGTGTCTTATCTTTATCTGTGTGCTGCATGGCAAGACAAATTTCACTACAACAATTGGTGTACGTGACAAATAAATGTCCTTCGTCCTTGCACTCATCTGCATTAAATTCCAATGGGTTATTGATAGGGGATGATCAGCCATGATCACAATGAATGGCGGTGCTGGCTCGAAGGGCCGAATGGCCTCCTCCTGCACCTATTGTCTTAACATAGAAACATAGAAATTAGGTGCAGGAGTAGGCCATTCGGCCCTTCGAGCCTGCACCGCCATTCAATATGATCATGGCTGATCATCCAACTCAGTATCCCGTACCTGCCTTCTCTCCATACCCCCTGATCCCCTTAGCCACAAGGGCCACATCTAACTCCCTCTTAAATATAGCCAATGAACTGGCCTCAACTACCCTCTGTGGCAGAGAGTTCCAGAGATTCACCACTCTCTGTGTGAAAAAAGTTCTTCTCATCTCGGTTTTAAAGGATTCCCCCCTTATCCTTAAGCTGTGACCCCTTGTCCTGGAATTCCCTACCATCGGGAACAATCTTCCTGCATCTAGCCTGTCCAACCCCTTAAGAATTTTGTACGTTTCTCTACGATCCCCTCTCAATCTCCTAAATTCTAGAGAGTATAAACCAAGTCTATCCAGTCTTTCTTCATAAGACAGTCCTGACATCCCAGGAATCAGTCTGGTGAACCGCCTCTGCACTCCCTCTTTCTTCTAACCAGTCCTCAGCCTATTTACAGATCTTGCCACCTGCAGATTTGCCACAAAAGGTACCGACTAAATGGAGCATCTAGGACTTCCTGGTAGTTCAAACGTACATTGTGATCTTGAGGGAGTTTGATCAAACTGCAATCAGTTTGAAGCTGCTCTTACTTGCCCTGATGTCAGCAAGAGCCATGTCCCTTTAAATTGCAGGAATATATAATTTGCTACTTTGAGTTTTCCCATGTACACTCCAAGAGTTGTCTGGAATCTGAGTTCCATTTTATGAATTTAGAAACAAAGGTGATCATTCAACCCCAGAAACATGCTCCTATACTCCCCAACCACTCACACCAACTTCTACAGATGCGCCGTAGAAAGCATTTTATCGGGATGCATCACAGCATGGTTTGGGAACAGCTCCAGCCAAGACTGCAAGAAATTGGACACAGCCCAGACCATCACACAAACCAACCTCCCTTTTATTGACTCCATTTACACCTCACCCTTCCTCAGCAAGGCCACCAGCATAATCAAGGATGGGTCGCACCCTGACCACTCCCTCTTCTCCTCTCTCCCTTCGGGCAAAAGGCATAGAAATGTGAAAACGAACACGTCTAGATTCAGGGAGTTTCTTTCCAGCCGTTATCAGGCAACTGAACCATCCTACCAACAACTAGGGAGCGGTCTTGAACCATTATCTACCTCATTGGAGACCCTCGGACAATCTTTGATATGACTTTACCGGCTTTATATTGGACTAAACATTATTCACGTTAATCCCATAATCATGTATGTGTACACTGTGGATGGCTCAATTGTAAGGATGTATTGTCTTTCCACTGACTGGTTAGCATGCAACAAAAGCCTTTCATTGTACCTCGGTACACGCGACAATAAATTAAACTCAATATATTGAGGCTGATCTGCACTTCAACCCTATTTACATGTCTTTACTTCCTATTTTATTTAGAAAATTATACTTGCTTAACAAAGTTCTTACAAAACAAAGAATATCACTTTGACTTGTCATTCATGTACTGTACATTCAGTTTGAAAAAGTGATGTCCAATTTTTCTCCGTAATGACCTGCTTTAAGATTTGCTTATATCTCCAAACAAACCCTTAGACAATTTGGCTTTATCTTTCTTCTTGATCATTGACATATCAAGAAAAAAAGCCAACATTTAACAGTGCGAGGCTGTGAATCTGTACACATTCTCTCAGACCTTTCAAAAGTACAGTGCTCACAACTGAACACAGTTCTGCAGATTGTTTAACCTACAACAGTATGCTACATGCAGATGTATGCCTTGCTTCAATTATACACTATAAACGTCCAAACATAGATTTTTTGCAAAACATCTTTTGATATGTAAAAATCCATATGGCCATATATTAGAAACAGCTACATTCTAATGGAGTAGACATTTGAGGGATAGGATTTTAACATTATTCACAAGAAACAATGAAGTTTACAAAGACTTTCACTTCAACTCAAAACCTGCAGAAAATTAATTGATTTGATGCATATACATTTTAACCAATTTGCAGGAACCAGAGAATACATCATGAACTTGGCAACGCTATAATTATACCCAAGTGTACAGGAACATTATCTAGTCATTTTTAAATGTTACAAGATTGTGGTATACAGTAACCCTTACTTGAAACATAACAGTACTCTTGGCCAAAGGAATTATAAAAAATGTTGCTCCAATTCCCACTGCTCCAACTCAAGCAATTTATATATTTCCAATTCCTCTCGCTCTACTTCTGATAGCCATACCTTCACCTCCAGCTCTGAACATTCCTCCCTAAACCTAAGGCTCTCTCGTATTCAACTGCATTGTTTTAAATAGCCCAAATTGCAATTTTCTTTGCAACATTTCATCCAATTGCACATTAATGTCACATTTGCAAATGGCTGGCTGGTGCTCAATGCCAACCTTATAAAAATTGCACACGAAAAGTAACGAGTTCAAGAAGGAAGATAATTAGCCAGGTAGCTAGAAATTGGATGTGATCCGAGAAGTAAGTTTTTCCACACAGTTGATGGTGGTTATCTGAAATAAGCTGCCAGAGCTGGTGCGAGAGACAGGTCCAATTATGACATTTAAAAAGGCACTTGAACAGGTACTTGATTAGATAAATAGACGAGGCATAGAGGGATACAGGCCTGATGCAGATAAATGAGATTGGTGTAGAATCATCAGAGACGTGAGCATTTATATGGATTTTTTTTAAACATTTATTTAATTTTTGTTTTGTTCATTGAATACTGTGTTAACAAGCCAGTTGTGCTGCTGCAAGTAAGAATTTCATTGTTGGTTTCGGCGCAAGTGATGATTAAACTCTGTTGACAGTCAACTTGGCCAAGATGGTGAAGAAGAGCACATTTCTATACTGTATGATTTTATGATTTGAATGAAAGACAATTATACTTTATACCTATTCTGTTCTTGTTTAACAGTGCAATTAAAAACCATAGTTAACTCAAATTGTTAAGTTGCTCAACACTCAACATTTTATTTTGACTCAAAGAAAGCATGTGACTGAAAAAAACATTATAAAAACATGCCCTTACTCTCTAAATTATGACTATTATTCCTCTGAAGACTTGGATTTATGTGCAAAGCATGCGAAATGCACAGAGCTAATTTTGATTAATGTTATACTTTTTCTAGCCTTGTGTTATCCCAAAGCTCTTTACAGTGAAGTATTTTCAATGAATATTATAATTTGAGAAACAACAACCAGTTCGCAGAAACATCACGTAGTAGTGACTGGAAAATCTATTTTTGATTGAATAATAATCAGAACAATTCCATTGCTCGCTTCAAGTGTCGCAAGGTCTTTTACATCCATCCAAGAGAATCAAATCAATGAGGCTTGCATATAACATTCTGATCCAAAATGTGACCAAGTGCTTAAGCATTTTCAGTTCTGCACCAAAAGATCAACCCAAGTGTTTGTCCACAAGCTAAAATTATGGTCAACTGAACACTCACACTACACTGCCTAGGATCTATCCGAAAACAAAAAGTAAAAAAAAAAGAATGTTTTTGGACGTTTTCAAGGTTTCAAGTACTCACTTTTGATACCACAGGGATATCCAATTCACTTGGTGAGCATTCCTCCACCCATGACGAACTTGGACAGGTTTCAAAGTCTGTATGCCCCACATCGTGTAGGTATTGGTACAAAGGAGAGTTCTATTCCACAAAAGGAATAAATAGAATATTTTAGACAATTGCCATTAAAGAACAGTGCACACATTATTTTTTTTTGGCATGCAATAGACCTGTAATGTCATTTAATGCTGGAGAAACTCAACGGGTGAGGCAGCATCTATGGAGCGAGGAAGAAGGGTCTCGACCCGAAACATCACCTATACCTTCGCTCCATAGATGCTGTCTCACCTGCTGAGTTTCTCCAGCATTTTTGTCTACCTTCAATTTTCTCCAGCATCTGCAGTTCTTTCTTAAACATGTAATATTATTTAGTTTAGATATGAGATACAGCTCGGAAACAGGCCCTTCAGCCCACCGAGTCTGCACCGACCAGTGAACCCCGCTCATTAACATTATCCTACACACACAGGGAACAATTTTACTTTTATACCAAGCCAATTAACTTACAAACATGGACGTCTTTGGAGTGTGGCAGGAAACAGAAGATCTCGGAGAAAACGCATGCGGTCACGGGGAGAATGTACAACCTCCGTACAGACAGCACCCGTGGTCGGGATCGAATCTGGGTCTCTGGCTCTAGGCACTGTAAGGCAGCAACTCTACCGCTGTGCCACCGTATGTCAGGAAACAGCATGCTTCCTTCTCAATACTTAACGAGACAAAAAGTATTGCATTCAATTACACTCGTGGAGTCTATGTTTAATTAGTAAATGAAGGAGTTAACAGATCTCAGCCGAGATGGCAGCATTGCAATTAATCTTACAGATTTGCTAGATTTAAGAACAAGATAAACACTGACATGACAATTGCTCCCAGTGACATATATGTATATGGATGTCAACCAAGGACAATTCTGAACACTTGGACAGATACATAATTAGCAAATACTGCCCAGTCCATCATTGGTACTGACCTCTCCATCATCATAGGAATTGATAGGAAATGCTGCCTTAAAAATGTAATCAGCATCATCAGGGACCAACACCACCCCTTCCATCCCAAAGGTAGTACAGAAGCCTGAAAACTAACATCCCGGTTCAGGTGTAGGAAGGAACTGCAGATACCGATAAAAAAACCATAGACATAAAAAGCTGGAGTAACTCAGCAGGACAGGCAGCATCTCTGGGGAGAAGGAGTGAGTGACGTTTCTGGTCGAGACCCGGTCTCGACCCGAAACGTCATCCACTCCTTCTCTCCAGAGATGCTGCCTGTCCCGCTCAGTTAAAGCCCTGTCCCACGGTACGATTCATTCCAAGAGCTCTCCCGAGTTTGCCCTGATTCGAACTCGGAGATTTACGGTATTGGCCACTCGTCGGTACTCGGGGCTCTCGTGGACATTATTCAACATGTTGAAAAATCTTCACGAGTCTTCCCGTGCTTACCTGCCGTTAGCGAGTCTTCCCGAGTACCTGCCATTAGCGTTACGAGCCACTAAGAGACGTCCCCGAGCTCTACCATACCCGCTACGTTCATTCTCCGTGCTTACCACGAGTTTGATTTTTTTTAAACTCGGGAGAGCTCTTGGAATGAACTCGTACCGTGGGACAGGGCTATTACTCCAGCTTTTTGTGTCTATCCATGTTCAGGAGCAGCATCTTCTCAACAACCATTTGGCTATTAAACACTACAACCTCCAACTAAGCTTCAAACTACATAGACTTGGGGGGCATTGCTTTTTGCCTTTGCACTATTATTTCTTTTGTTTTTTTTATAGCAAACTTAGTTTTGTTATTATGGTACTGGTATTTACAGAGTATTATGTTTATATATCTGCTGTGCTGCTGTAATTAAGAATGGCACAGTTCTGTTTCAGGACATATGATAATAAAACACTTGATTTGTCTCTTGTAAAGATCTAGAAGGGTATGGGCCAAATGTTGTCAAATGGGACTAGCTTAGATGGAATATCTTGGCTGGAATAGACATGTTGGGAAGAAGGACTGCTGTGTATCTGACAGGTGAATGCTTTGCACGGCCAAATTTATAAACTTTATTTTTAAACTGCATTATTCCTTGGAAAATAAACATCTTCACAGAAACTGCCTCAATTGGCAGGAGGCAAGGCAAGACATTGAGAGGAGAAAATCAAGCATCAGAATTTAAGTTCATTTTAAGCACCTTTATCATTACTTGAATGTTAAAAACACTTGTCATATAAATTAAGCATCCAAAAAACATTGAAGAAAGAAGACTGCTTGTAAGGGAACATGGAAAGATATCCTAAGAGCATAATTAGAAGTTACATTTTGAGAAGATATTTGAGGATGGTATGCGAAAAGTGTGATACAGAAAAGGCAATTTAAACCACAACCATTCAGGTCATTGAGAATACATTCTCCTCAATTCAATCTAAATTGTATACTGAGCATTGGGATCAAATGCTGCACCACTTGAAACAGTGGATTAGACAGCTCCAAGTTACCACCTGCTACCACCAATTTTGCTACGAGCTGTCCCTCAAATAGTCCAAAAATGCATTTTGTTTGAACACAAACGTCAATTGCTTTTAAAATTCATTCTTGGAATCAAGGAATCAGTGTCATTTAATGCCCAAATCAAGTGACCCTGATATAATGACATCCATTTAAAAATTGTAATTTTCATTCCATGACCGTGGTATATTCCAAAGCACTCCTCGGGGAATAAAATTAGTTTGAAAGTGTACTCCTAGCTTAAATTTGTAAAAATACGGCTAGCAACTTACACACAGGATATGAACACAATCTGATTTGGGGATGTTGATAGGGATAAAGGTTCAGTTAATCTGGAAGAACTGCTCAGCTCTTGTAAATATGTCACAGAGCATTATAGATCCTTAAAACTTTGTCAAAATGGAACCCTTCTGGTGAGATTTTGCATGCAACACAACAGCAAAGAATCAAATATAGCAGTTCTGAACTTATTTGGATAAAAGATGAGCACAAATCAATGCTGTTACCAGCAAGCTGCTAGTCCATTTAAATAGATTAGCGCTGTTGTAATGTCCCGAAGGCAATGGAGCTGCAATTGGAAGGGAATCCCCCGGGGCAAGAAAATCCCAGAACTCCCAGAGGATCACTGTCACAGTCAATTCAGTGCCAGGAAACATCAGGGAGGGCTGCATCGTGTCCGTAAACACGGCCTACAGGGGGGGGGGGGTTTGCAAGAAAGCCCGAAGCACAGGGGACTATTCTACTGGCCATTGTTCAGTCCCTAGAGAATAAAGTTGGGGACTGAAGGGTAAGGCTACTTTATCAAAGGGAGATGAGAGAATGCTATGTTCTCTGTTTCACAGACACAGGGCTTACCCCCAACTCCCCAGACTTGGCCCTCCAACCCAAAGGTTTCTCCATCAATGAATAGATGTATCAAGGAAAGGAAGAGGCAATGGGATTTCCTGCATGGTAAACTCTTTACGGTGCTCAGATGTAGCCGTCCTGTACAACACCTGCTCGCCGCACCTGGAATGTCTGGTGGCAAAGTGCCATCCCTTCTATCTCCTGAGGGAACTCGCCTCAATCATCCTGACTGTGGTGTACATTCTAAGCCACGCAGAGGTCCATCTAGCACTGGAGGAGCTGCACGCCATGGTTTACAAGTATATCATAGCCAGGGACATCAACAAAACCAGCTTGAAGAAATGATTCCAAAACGAGCAAGTGTCCGTCAGCACCAGAAGATTACTCCACACGAGTCGAGTGTGATTTATTGTCTTATGTCCCGAAATAGAACTATTAAATTCTTACTTGCAGCTGCACAACAGATATGTAAACATTGTACTATATAAACAACATAGTTTTAAGTTTTTTTGGAGGTTGTGGTGGTTTAATAGCCAGATGGTTGTAGGGATGTAGCTGCTCCTAAACCTGGACGTTAGTTTTCAGTTTCTTATACCTTCTTCTCGATGGGAAGAGCGAAATAAGTGTGTGGCAAGGGTGGCGTGGGTCTCTGATGATACTGCTGATTTTTTGAGGCAGTCTCCTGTAGATCCCTTTGATGGTGGGAGGTCAGTATCTGTGATGGACTGGGCAGTGTTCACCACTTTTTGCCATCTTCTTCGTTCCGGGGCGTTCGAGTTGCCAAATCAGGCCGTGATACAACTTGTCAACATGTTCTCTCTACTGTACAACTGTAGAAGTTAGAGAGTATTCGGTGGCATACCAAATCTCCTCAATCTAAGGTAGTAGAGGTGTTGATAGTACTGCTAATTAACACTTAGATTGCTTGGATTGGTTAACTAGTCAATGTTCAAGGACTCAGCAACAAACACGCCACAGTTGTTACAGAATACAGAAGTGTCTGGGGGAGTGTGTTCCCACAGAAATCATCAGAGTGTTCCCCAATCAGAAACATTGTATGAATCAGGAGGTCCACAATCTTTTGAGGACCAGATCTCGGGCATTCAAGTTTGATGACATAGATTCATATAAGTAGTCCAGATACGGCCATATTAAGGCCATCAAAAAGGCTTTTTTGCTCTGGAGGATGAGACGGATATTCGGCAGCTGTGGCAGGGCTTGCACACCATCAATTCCTACAAGGTGAAACCGAAGGGCAATTCAAGAGACAGTGAGGCATCACTCCAAGATGATCTACTACGATAGGGAGAACACTGATGTGCCTTTCCAGGCCCCCAATGATATTCTAATCTCAGTTACCAAGGCCGACGTCAGAAGATTCTTTTGGAGGGTGAACCCTCGGAAAGCGTCCGGACCTAGGGTCCTACCTGGTTGCATTCTCAAAACCTGCACGAACCAATTGGCTAGAGTTTTTGCGTTCATCTTCAACTTCTCATTATTGGGGTCTGAGGTTCCCACCTGCTTAAAAAGGGCTACAATAATTCTGGTGCCCAAGAAGAGCAAGGCGATATGCCTAATCATTACCGACCAGAAGCACTAATGCCCGTGGTTATGAAGCGCATGGAGAGTTTGATTATGACACATAACAACTCCTACCTCAACCAGAACCTGGACCCACTACAATTTGCCTACCACCACAATAGATCAACAGAGGATGCGATCGCACTGGCTGTATACTCTGCATGGGGCCACTTGGACAATAGAAACAAAGAAGGCCGAGAATCCACAAACTTGTCTTCATCAATGGTGGAGTGTCAAAAACTTCAAATTCCTGGGCATGAACATCTTTGATCCGTCCTGGACCCAGCACACCGATGCAATCATAATGAAAGCTCATTTACCCCCACTTCGTAAAAGATTGAGGAGATTCGGTATGGTGACAAATACTCGCTTGAACTTCTACAGTGGAGAACATATTAATTGGCTGCATCACGGCCTGGTTTGGCAACTTGAAAGCCCAGGGACGGAGAAGATTGCAAAAAGTGGTGAACACTGCCCATCAGGGGAATCCCCCCCCCACCCCCCCACCCCTGCCTTCAGGAAGAAAGTATAGGAGTCCAACAAAATGTAGCACCTGGGCTTCGGATCAGCTTCTTCCCAATAACCATCAGGCTATTGAACACTACGAACTCCAAATAAACTCCAAACTGCCTTGATTGGACTAGGGACTAGTCTTTGCACTGTACTGTTTGCTTATTTTTATATATTGAATTTCCTGTTGTTGTTTATTATGGTGTCTACTGAGCACTATGCTCACATATCTGTTGTGCTGCTACAAGAAAGAATGTCATTGTCCGTTTCAGGACATCTATCTATCTTTATATATATAAAACTCAAATCAGTCCGCCTGCCGCCGTACGGCGTCCGCCGCGTTTCTTCCTTTGACGCTCCGCAACTCGGAAACCGGACGCAGGATCGCCGACGTATTTTGCATTTCGGTAGAGATTTCGCTTTTCTTTCTAAGTATCCACTCCTCGTTACATTTCGTCGTGTTTAAGTACGCTTTTTTAATCAAATGCTACACCCCCCCCCCCCCACCACCTCAATATTTCAAAAAGAAACTGGATTCTCATCCACACAAGCAGCTCCCTGTGAACGTTCCATCGTGTGATGTCACAATGCCCGATGCTCACAGATGGCCAATCGGAATGGATTCATTTACATATGCCTTTGCAGGAGCCCAGCCCATGGTGAACATTCCATCGTGTGATGTCACAATGCCCAATGCTCAAATACATTGTTGCCATAGAGAACGCTCAGTGATTATTCAAATTCTTCACTAACTGTCATTTCTGATTTGCTTGTGAAGTGAAAAGTCCTGAATTGCATTTGTCTGATGCAGGAAGATTGTTCCAGATGTTGGGGAAGTCCAGGACACGCGGGACACAGTTTAAGGATAAAGGGGAAATCCTTTAGTTCTGAGATGAGGGAAACATTTTTCGCGCAGATAGTGGTGAGTCTCTGGAACTCTCTGCCACAGAAGGTAGTGGAGGCCAGTTCATTGGCTATATTTAAGAGGGAGTTAGATGTGGCCCTTGTGGCTAAAGGGATCAGGGGGTATGGAGAGGGGGGGAGCTGTGAGGAGGATGCTAGGAGACTGCAAGGTGACTTGGATAGGCTGGGTGAGTGGGCAAATGTTTGGCAGATGCAGTATAATGTGGATAAATGTGATGTTATCCATTTTGGTGACAAAAACGGGAAAGCAGACTATTATCTAAATGGTGGCCGATTGGGAAAGGGGGAGATGCAGCGAGACCTGGGTGTCATGGTACACCAGTCATTGAAGGTAGGCATGCAGGTGCAGCAGGCAGTAAAGAAAGCAAATGGTATGTTAGCTTTCATTGCAAAAGGATTTGAGTATAGGAGCAGGGAGGTTCTACTGCAGTTGTACAGGGTCTTGATGAGACCACACCTGGAGTATTGCGTACAGTTTTGGTCTCCAAATCTGAGGAAGGACATTATTGCCATAGAGGGAGTGCAGAGACGGTTCACCAGACTGATTCCTGGGATGTCAGGACTGTCTTATGAAGAAAGACTGGATAGACTTGCTTTATACTCTCTAGAATTTAGGAGACTGAGAGGGGATCTTATAGAAACTTACAAAATTCTTAAGGGGTTGGACAGGCTAGATGCAGGAAGATTGTTCCCGATGTTGGGGAAGTCCAGGACAAGGGGTCATAGTTTAAGGATAAGGGGGAAATCTTTTGTGACCGAGATGAGAAGAACTTTTTTCACACAGAGAATGGTGAATCTCTGGAACTCTCTGCCACAGAGGGTAGTTGAGGCCAGTTCATTGGCTATATTTAAGAGGGAGTTAGATGTGGCCCTTGCGGCTAAGGGGATCAGGGGGTGTGGAGAGAAGGCAGGTACGGGATACTGAGTTGGATGATCAGCCATGATCATATTGAATGGCGGTGCAGGCTCGAAGGGCCGAATGGCCTACTCCTGCACCTAATTTCTATGTTTCTATCAGCCGTGATCATATTGAATGGAGAATGGTGCAGGCTCGAAGGGCCGAATGGCCTACTACTGCACTTAATTTCTATGTTTCTATGTGTCCCGCTCCTCACCCCTCTCCCTCTGCCACCCATCTCTCTCTCCCCCACCCCCCTTCCCTCTCTACCACCACCCCCTTCCCTCTCTACCACCACCCCCCTTCCCCCCCTCTGTCCCTCTTCCACCACACTCTACCCCTACCCTCTACCCCCCCTCCCTCCCCACTCTTCCACTTCTCTCCCACTCTCTCCTCCCCCTCTCCTCACCCCCTCTCCCATCCCTCTCTCCCCCACCCCCCTTCCCTCTCTACCCCACCCCCTACCTTCTCTCCCCCCACACACTTCCCCTATCCCTCTGTCTCTCTTCCATCATTCCCGCTAAACCTCTCCTCCTCCCTCCACACTCTTTCCCCTCTTTCCCCCCCCCCCCTCTCCCCATCCCACCCTGCTCCCCTCCCTCCCCATCCCCCCCCTCCCCCCAAAGCTCTCTCACCCCCTACCCCCGCTCTCTTTCACTCCCAAATCTATCCCGTTTCCTCCTCCTCCCTCCCCTCTTCTCACCCCCCCGCAAACGCCGTTGGGGAAACAGACCATAGAGGGAGTACAGAGAAGGTTCACCAGACTGATTCCTGGGATGTCAGGACTTTCAAATGAAGAAAGACTGGATAGACTTGGCTTGTACTCGCTAGATTTTAGAAGATTGAGGGGAGATCTTATAGAAACTTACAAAATTCTTAAGGGGTTGGACAGGCTAGATGCAGGAAGATTGTTCCAGATGTTGGGGAAGTCCAGAAGAGGGGGTCACAGTTTAAGGATAAGGGGGAAATCCTTTATGACCGAGATGAGAAAAACATTTTTCACACAGAGAGTGGTGAATCTCTGGAATTCTCTGCCACAGAAGGTAGTTGAGGCCAGTTCATTGGCTATATTTAAGAGGGAGTTAGATGTGGCCCTTGTGGCTAAAGAGATCAGGGGGTACGGAGAGAAGGCAGGTACAGGATACTGAGTTGGATGATCATCCATGATCATATTGAATGGTGGTGCAGGCTCGAAGGGCCGAATGGCCTACTCCTGCACTTAATTTCTATGTTTCCCTCTCCTCATCCCTCTCCTCACCCCTCTCCCTCTCCTCACCCTCTCTCACTCTCTCCCTCACCCCCCTTCCCTCTCTACCCCACCCCCTTCCCTCTTTCCACCCGCCCCCTTCTCCCTACCCCTCTCCTCCTCCCTCTCCCTCCCAACTCTTTCCCGTCTCTCCCTCCACCCCTCTCCCCCTCCCCTCCCCATCCCCCCCCCCCCCCCCACATCTCTCTCTCCCCATCCCCCTCTCTCACCCCTTCCCTGCTCTCTTTTCCCTCCAAAATCTGTCATGTTTCCTCCTCCTCCTCTCCCCTCCCCTCCCTCCCCTCTTCTCACCCCCCCCCCCCCCCCCCCCCCCCCCCCCCCCCACCTGTGAGTTTGGGGGGTGGTTAATTTGAGTGTGATGCTGCATCCCCTACTCCCCCCCCCCCCCCCCCCCCGCAAACGCTGTTGGGGAAACAGACCCAACGGGTCTGCACTTGGTCTAGTTAATATATAAAACTCAAATCCATCCGTCCGCCTGCAGTACGGATCCCTTCCTGCCTTTTGATTCGTTGACGGCTGCTCCTTCCTATCAGCTTCCAACACACTTCGAAACAAAGTTGCAAGATAGGAACACTGAACTTTTCACTGCTGCAGCAGGCAGGGGAGGTGTCAATGGATTTTTTTTTTAAAGAGGCAGGGCAGTGCTGCTGGAATCTTACTTTTGAGAACGGCTTCAGTTCCATTGGAGGAGACGGGTGCATGGTGGAATATTGGGTTGGGGGATCACACCATTGGGGGGGCAGACCCAACGGGTCTGCACTTGGTCTAGTATATATATAAAACTCAAATCAGTCCGCCTGCAGTACGGATCCCTTCCTGCCTTTCGATTCGTTGACGGCTGCTCCTTCCTCAGCTTCCAACACACTTCGAAACAATGTTACAAGACAGGAACACTGAACTTTTCACTGCTGCAGCAGGCAGTGATTTTTTTTAAAGAGGCAGGGCAGTGCTGGAATCTTACTTTTGAGAACGGCTTCAGTTCCATTGGAGGAGACGGGCGCATGGTGGAATATTGGGTTGGGGGATCACACCATTGGGGAAGCAGACCCAACGGGTCTGCACTTGGTCTAGTAGGACAATAAGACACTCTTGACAAAAGATGGGACGTTAGATTTGACGTCCATGGTTGTTGCCTCAAAGCAAAGAAGTTCCAAGTCAAGGAAAAGAAAAAGCAACGTTTTATCTCTGCCAAGGTTTTGCCTTTTTTCATGATTCAAGTTCACAAAAAACTATAATGCTGCTCCTGCTACTTTGCAAAAACTATTCAAAACATACCAATGAACCTCACAGATGCCAAAGGAGAGAAATTGCAAAAAAGTCAACAAACGCAGAGGCACAGTGCTCATTGAGGATCGAGAACGTCAGAAAATAGGACCAAGAGTAAGTTACATGGATCTTCAAACCTCTATCCTAGCTGATGTGCCCTAGGTCTCGACTTTTCTTATGTGCCAGTTCCCTGATTTTCCAATCATTTATCTTCCGCCTCTTTAAATATACTCAGTAATTAGTAACAACCCACCAGGGTATAGAAATCCAGATATCTAACCTTTGCCTACAGATGGAAAGACAGCGTGGGAGGTGGAAGTGGATTTCAAAGCAGACAACTTAAATAGCTCAAAGCAAACATTCAATTTGACAGGTGTAAGGGAAGAGGATGGTATTTGTGGGTCACTGGTGGGAGGAATGCACAAATGTGAACTGGACAAAACTTCAATGCATTTAAAACTGGAGGGCAGCTTGACAAAAGTGAATAATTGACATGCATTTGGTAATTGCCCGATATACACATAGAGCAACATGTATGAAAGGAAGGCCAAGGATCAAAATATATTAAAAGGGTGGCAAGATAAGTTAATTGCTGCAGAATGGCTGCTGAGACAAACATTATTCTTGAATACCAAAACTGTCATTTTTTTCAGAAAATCAACACGACAAAGAACAAAAAATATATAAAAAAGGAAACTATTGCAAATCTGAAAAAAAACGAAATATTGTAAATACCCAACAGGTGAAAATAAATAAATAGTTGAAGGAGGTTTTAAGATGCAGAGAACTAAGATATGATCTGTGTTATGGTGAATGGCAGGAGATTAAATGGCAAGACAAAGTGCTGGAGTAACTCAGCAGATCAGGCAGCATCTCTGGAGAACATGGACATGTGAAGTTTTGTGTCAGAATCCTTGGACAAAGGCCCAAGATGAAAAGACAAAAAGTATGAGATAGAGATAAGAGGTGTGAATTGTGAAGCCAGAATAAATATAGGTGGAAGGGGACAGAGGAGAAATGGGTGTTAAAATTGGAAATGGGTGTGAAAGGAAGTTTGTTACCTAAAATTGGAGAATTCAATGGCAAAAATGCTGGACAACTGTCTAGAACTGCCAAATCTTCTTCTTCTTCTTGGTCAGCCAAAATATTCCAAATTGAATTTAAACTGGATGTGGCAGAGGGTTGACTTAAGCAAAAAAGGATTGTTGGAGAAGAAGAGCTTTAGTTGCATCTAGTTTAGTTTAGTTTAGTTGCATCTGGTTGAGTAACTATGGTAGGGTGAAGATTATTCCATGCTTTAATTGTGCGGGGGAAGAATGAATTGTTGTACACATCTGTTTTGGTAGCTGGTATCTCAAATTGGATCAAACGCCCACGTCTGCTCCTAATAGGTTTGGGTTTGGTAATCTATGTCGAACTGACCATTTAACATTTTGTAAAAACAGGTAAAATGGTGAACTTTACGTTTGTCTTGAAAAAAAAATGAAATGAAATGATTCAATTTATTGTCATTGTCAGTGTACAGTACAGAGACAACGAAATGCATTTTTAGCATCTCCCTTGAAAGGGAGACACAGGGCGTCGCGGTGTGCCCGCGCCTGCCGCCGTAACATTCCATTACAGGCAAAGGTGGGTGAAGTGTCTTGCCCAAGGACACAACGACAGTATGCACTCCAAGCGGGATTTGAACCGGCTACCCTCCGGTCGCCAGCCGAACTCTTAGCCCATTGTGCTATCTGTCGTCTTGGAAAGGGTTCCACCCCAGTGAATTCAGAAGTTTGGTAACACTTGCTTCTTTCTCATAGGTATTTGTAACAAATTGAGCTGCCTGTCTTTGACACGTTCGATGGAAGAAATGTTTCTATTTGTGTATGGATCCCATGCTGCAACTGCGTAGTCCAAATGTGGTTTAATGAGGGTGAAGTATAACTTCTCCTTGATAGAAGTTGAACAATGATGATAGTTGCGTCTCAGAAAATTTAGGACACCTGTTGCTTTCACCGTTGCATGATGAGTCTGATCATTCCAACGTAGAACGTTCTGTAATTTGATGCCAATATACTTGGTCTGTTTGGATTCTTCAAGGGTGGCACCGAGGATATTGTATGATGTTTCACCTGGTTTCCTTTTCCTGGTGACACGCATAGTTTCACATTCGGATGGATTGAACTGCATGGCCCATAGTTGTGACCACTCAACCATAGTATTGAGATCTTTTTGGAGAGCATCTTTATCATCAGCTGCCTTAATTGGACGGTACAGCAAACAATCATCAGTGAATAGTCTGGTCGTGCTTGACTTTTTCATGGATGTCATTAATGTAAAGCAAAAACAGATGTGGGCCAAGTACTGTGCCTCGAGGTGTACCACTCAACACTGATCAGAGTTTTTTTCCATTCACATCCACTAGCTGAAGATGTTTTGTCAGAAAACTGGAAATCCATCGTTTTGTGTTGGAACGAACACTGTAAAAGTCAAGCTTCCGAAGCAGTCTCTCGTGTGGGATGACATCAAATGCTTTAGAAAAGTCTAGCACTACTAAATCCTTGATGACATTGCCATCTAGGTTCTTGGCCAGGTCATTTGTCATCAGGATAAGCTGAGACTAGCATGATCTATGCCTCGTAAATGCTTTGTTTTGGCAGCAAGAATGTTATGTTTGCTAAAGTGTCTCATCAAATTACTATCAATTAAATGCTCCAGCAGTTTGCAGCAAGTTCTTGTTAATGAAACAGGATGATAATTCGCTGGGTTGGTGGTTGAACCCTTCTTAAAGAGAGGAGTGACGTTAGCCTGCCTCCAATCCAGCAGAACATCACCCGAGTCAAGCGACTGTTGGAAAATGACTGCAAAACAAGAGCCAGTTCTCGGTCGCAATCTTGAGGGCTTGATTCTGTATCTGGTCTGGTCCAATAGCTTTTGTTGTATTCATGTTGAGCAATAACGTCAATTTTAATAAGCGAGTTCAGTATTCCGATGCGCATGCCCAGGTCACAAGCAAAACACATTCTCGGCAACAGTGGTGCTGCATTGTGTGCAGGCTTGTGTTTGTCCGTGGTTGGGGTCGGCTCTCCGTCGCTGCGGGTGGTGTTGAGGCTACTGGGCCATCCCCGTCCCTTCCCCGGTGTCCCGTTCCTGTGTCCCGGACTTGTAGCCTCTGGCTCCAGCTCAGCTCTGCCTGTCCAACCGGGTTGGCCAGCAGCCCTCCACCTCCACCCCCCTCCCCTCAGTCCGGCACAGAGATCCTGCTGAAGATGGGCTCGAAGACAGGCGACTCGGAGCCGTTGTTGGGAGTCTTCCTGGTCGGAGAGAGTGTCTGCGGAGAGGCCCCTGCCGGCCATGGGCAGGCCGGGCACCCACTGGAGCTGCTGGTGCTGTTGATGGTACTGGCGGCAGCAGCAACCGCCTCCTCCTCCCCCTCCCTTGCTCAGCCCCAAGCCCAGAGTCCGGGGCCAGCTCCAACTCCAGGACGGGGCTGAAGGCTGCCCGCAGCGGGGCCCAGTTGAGCTGGAGGAGGCCGAGCCCAGGCTGGTGCTGGCGAGGCCGGGGCCCTCGCTCCTCCTCGGGGTTGTGGATGAAGTGGCAGCGGGTACCGTAGGGGCAGAAGCCGACGGTTTGCAAGGTACGTCTTGTACTTGGGGTGGCGGCTGAGGAAGCGCAGCTCGGCTAGGCCGTGGGCGAACGAGTATGCTTGTCGTCGTAGCGGCCCATCGGGGAATGAGTTCCTCTGGAGTTGGAGCGGGTTGGGCTGGAGTTGGCGCTTCTCCACGCTGGCTGCGGGCCTGGGGACGCTGGTGTCGTTGGCCCGGGCTGTCAGTTGGCCCGCCAGGAGAGGCGGAGGTGAGCTCGGGTTGGTGCTTCTCCGCGCAGGTTGTGGGCCTAGTGGCCGGTATCCCGTCGGTCCGAACGTCTCTGGCCGCCCCCTGGGCCGGGTACGGTCCAATGGCGGTTCGGCAACACTTGCGGCGCCGGTGACAAGGGTTTGATCCTGGCTGCGGCAAGGTTTGATCCTGGATGAGGCAAGGTTCTCTCTGTGTGTGTGCAGCTGCCGAGAGCCGGTCCAGTCTCCCCCCCCTCGTCCCGGTATCCCACTCGTATCTGCCCCCTGACAAATATAAACTTGAAAAAAATACAACAATAACAAAATCGGACCCAAACTATACTCACTGAATCTACAGCGCTTTGTTCGATTTTTATTTATAGCGCTTGACCTTTGACAAATCCCATGATTCCTTGCATTTTTCAGAATACTGAACTCGCTTATAGCAGGCATATCAGCATACGGGCTGTGCGGTAGATCTGGAAATGACGAAGGCTCCGTATCTTCCCGGGTAAAAACGTGTTGAAATTGGTTTGCAAGAGCTTCTGCTTTCGCCTGGTCCTCAATGACCAGACAGTTAGTTGTTCACTTTAAGCATCTGGACACCAGATGCAGTTGTACAGATCCCTAGTGAGACCACACCTGAAGTATTGTGTGCAGTTTTGGTCCCCTAATTTGAGTAAGGACATTCTTGCTATTGAGGGAGTGCAGCGTAGGTTTACAAGGTTAATTCCCGGAATGGCGGGACTGTCATATGCTGAGAGAATGGAGCAGCTAGGCTTGTATACTCTGGAGTTTAGAAGGATGAGAGGTGATCTCATTGAAACATATAAGATTGTAAAGGGCTTGGACACGCTAGAGGCAGGAAACATGTTCCCGATGTTGGGGGAGTCCAGAACCAGGGGCCACAGTTTAAGAATAAGGAGTAAGCCATTTAGAACGGAGACGACGGAGTAACACTTTTTCTCACAGAGAGTGGTGAGTCTGTAGAATTCTCTGCCTCCGAGGCAGGTTCTCGGGATGCTTTCAAGAGAGAGCAGGATAGGGTTCTTAAAAATAGCGGAGTCAGGGGATATGGGGAGAAGGCAGGAACGGGGTACTGATTGGGGCTGATCAGCCATGATCACATTGAATGGCGGTGCTGGCTCGAAGGGCCAAATGGCCTACTCTTGCACCTATTGTCTATTGTTGTCTGACCGTCTAGATTTCACATGTGTCCAAAAAGCCTTGGGTTGCTCTCCCTCAAGAATAGAAGAAACATGTTGTCTATGAGCACTCCTAATAGCACGATCAATTTGCTTTCGCATTCTCGTAAAATTGTCCTAATCCAGTTTTGTACCCCTTTTTTTGGCACGGATATAAAACTTCTCTTTCATACTGCAGATACATTTCAGTTTTGCCAAAAACCAAGGAGGACGCATACGGCCCTTAATGAGTTTTTGAGCAACATGATTTGTAACAATGTCACAAATGGATTCAGATTGAATACAGGAAATGTTTTTTGGCCAACATTTTTACATTAATAGCACCGAACATCGAATTCTACATTTTTTGTTAACTAACTTACAAAATAAATCCCTCCCTCCTTCTCTGAGCCACACTGGGATTTGCACCCATGTCTCCTCTTCACTCTGACCCAACCCCCTTCCATTACCTATTCCTTTTCGCCAGAGATGCTGCCTGACCCGCTGAGTTACTCCAGCTTTGTGTCGAGCTATATTCCTTCATTTGGCTTCATTACTCACACCTTTTATATCCTTATCTCACACTTTGTCTTTTCATCTCTGGCCTTTGTCCAACTATATGCAAATCTAAAAACCTTCACCAATATCCATCTATCACTCGCCAGGCTTTGTCCTGCCCCCACCTCTCTTCCAGGCTTCTATCTCTCCCTCCCTACAATCCGTCCAAAAGGTACTGACCCGAAAACAATCAATCCATGTTCTCCGGAGATGCTGCTGCTTGACCTGCTAGGTTACTCCAGCAGTCTTTTTATTTTAAACTAGCATCAAGTGTTCCTTGTGTCCCTAAATTAACAAAATGGGAGATGCTGCATGGGAACAAAAGTTTGTTGACAAAAATGAAGATCAACTGTCTGGAACTGCCAAATGGAAGTTTATTAGCTCATATTGTTACATTCAGTGCCCAATGTGCCTGCTGAAAGACAATATGTTGTTACTCAAGCTTATCTTCCTCAGTCTGAAGTGGAGACCCAATAAAAAAAATTGTCTGTTCATTTCCCTCTCCAAATGCTGCCTGGCCTACAAAGTTCCTCTAGCACTTGCATTTCATTGGTACAATGCAAGATGTAGAGGATAGATAGGAGTGAGAATTAAACTCCAGGTCACGATTCTGATAAATGTGCCAAAAATGGGAGAGAATGATCTGTTGTATTTGAAAGTTGCTCATGTGAAAAATGAAGGTATGATGTTTCCAATTTGGTTTGGAGATCGGCGAACCAGTAAATAAATTGTTGAGGACACCATGAATTATGTTGCAGCAGTCGACGCAATTGTGGAGAAACCTATAAAAAAGACATATTGGAAGCACTGTGAGGCATGTGGAATCATCTGAATAGATGCAACAGAGGAAAAGAGAATTGGAGAACAGAATCCTTACACAGAACACTGTGAGAGCTGGCATATTCAAGGTAGTTGTGGGCTCAAGAGGCTTGAAGTAGATTCTAATCATTTTGCCTCCCCACTGGAATGAAGATAGAGTAGTCTCTAGATCTTGAGGTCAGCCGCAGGTAATGTTTCATTGGCAACTTCAAAAATCAACCCGTGGTTTTGGTTGGACAGTCAGGATTTCAGTGCTTCAAGCAAAAAAAAAGCGTTACCAATTTAAACAATTTTGTCAGACACAAACAGCTGCTACTGGCAAATTTGAAATTGGCAAAGAAAGAGATTTATGCTCAGAAGTTCAGTAATTACTGTAGAAATAAAATAACATACATTTGTGGTTTTAATGCCTTTAATGTGGAAAATTGCAGATTTTAAAAAAAGCTTTAATAATAGGTAAAACCATTCTTGGTCTGAAAAAGGGTCCTGCTCATTTTCTCCAGAGATATTGCCTGACCCACTGAGTTACTCCAGCACTTCTTTCACAATTGTGTCCATCTTTCACAATTTAAAACTAATTTATCGTAGATTTTCTTTCTTTCTTACAAAAAGAGCCTTTGAGTCATAACGTCATACAGCACATGAACAGGCCCCTCAGCCCAACTGCTCCCTGCTGACCAAGATGTCCCATCCGAGCAAGGTCAGTTTGCCCTAGTTTGACCCATATCTCCATGTACCAGTCCTAATGTCCTTTAAACATTATAGTACATGCCTCAAATACCTCCTCAAGCAGCTCGTTCCCTATACCCATCACCCTCTGAGTAAAAAAAGTTGCCCCTCTGATCCCTTTTAAATCTGTCCCATCACCCTAAGCCTGTGCCTTCTTCATCCCGATTTCCCCGACACAGGGAATGTGTGCATTCTCCCTATTCCCTCTCATCACAGTTTTATCCACCATGACAAGATAACCATTCAGCCGCCTGAAGGAATGAAGTCTGAGCCTGCTCATGTCTCCCTTAGCTCAGGCTGAGTGCTGAAAGTCTTTCCTGCTCTCTTTCCAGCTTACTGTAGCAGGGTGACCAAAACTGAACATAATACTCCAAGTGCAGCCTCACCAACATCTTATACAACAGTAACATAGCATCTCAACGTTTACACTCAATTCCCTAATTAATAAAGGCCAGCGTGCCAAGAGACCCTTGTCCACCCACACCACTTTCAGGGAAGTAGGTACTTGTACCCTTTGATCCACCTTGTCCTAGTATTTCCCAGGATCCCACTGTAAAGGACCTGCCCAGGTTTGACTTCCCAAAATATCATCTCACACTTATCTGAATCAAACTCCATTTTTCAGCCCACTTACCAAGTTGATCAAGTTCCAACTCTAATTATTTATAACCATATTCACTGGTTAACCAAAAAAGAATATTTAACAAAAAATGATTAAAATGGCAAAAAAAAAATCACAAAGTAACAGTGACAAGCTGATGTCCCCAAGGACAATTGCTTAAGTCCCCAATTGCTTAATCACAGCACCCCTAGTTTGTAAAATGAGAATTTTGCCGCTATAACTTCGACCAGCCTAATGAGAAGTGTGAATAAAGTTATAATGTCTTCCCACAATTCATCTTTGAATTTAAAATGGTACATTAAAATAGCCTATTCTGCAAAGAGTATTTTCCATCCATCAATCTAATGCCTGCTTTGTTTATCCCTTTTTAAAGCTGAAGTGTTTATTACTCAAAATTCAATCCAAAGAACACATGCAGCTTTTTTTTTGGCATTGTACCCTGGGTTTAGGATTTCTTTAACAAGAATATAAACCTCGGGTAATCAAACCAGAACGCAAGTACAAAGTGCAACCAAACACATTAGACAAAATGATTTGTGTCTCAGAATTGCATTTTTTGCATCTTTATACACATTATTTGCACAGTTGCAATTTCTTGGCAGGTTCATCAGACATGACTACATTCAAAAGTTTTGAACTATTCTAAAAGGATTTAAAATACCAAGAGATTTCAAGTTAATCTTTTTTAAATCTAGAATTATTTAAGTGAATTGTAACTCTCTTATGTCAGCAAAATCATTTCACTTAACCAACCCAAAAAGAACAGAAAATGCCAGAATACAATTGACAACACTCGGAGAGAAACATTTCAAGACATTGATCTTTCTTCAGAACTGGGAAAAGTTAGAAATAAAACAAATTTTAAATTAAGGGGGAGGGGAGAACAAAGAGGAAGATTCAAGCAGGTGGCTGGAAAGATGAAATGAGCATGTGAAAAGTGATGGTAAATATATTTGTGGATAACAAAAAGCAAGTCCGAGAAAGGCAAATTTGCAAAATTACCAGCAAAAAAGGAGAAACTACAAATGAGATACAAAAGATAGAATTGACAATTTATTATTAGATCCAGAATGTAACCATGTTAGAAGTCGAGGGGTTGTTCCTCAAATTTCACAAAGTTTCAATGGTACAAAACAGAATAATCCGAAACTGTACCCTTTGTGGATACAAGAGATAAACTGACACTTTCAAAAGAAATGCAAATTATCAACAAAGTTGATTTAAACAGCAAGGTTCAAGTACCAGGAAATACATATTGGGACCTTTAAAAGGATACTTGTAATATTGTGTAATAAATTCCCCAAGAGCTGGAGATAATCAAATCATTTTTAAGAAAAAAAAATCTGAGATTTGATAAGAAGGCAGAGAGTCAAACTCAGATTAAAATAAAACTCCCAATGTGCAAAGGCAAATAGTTCTCAAATGTTATTATTGGGGAATCAAACTGGAATATTTTTGAACGAGCAATGTGAAGATTTGATCTTGAGCTGGATATTTTACTGTACTACCACCCTGGGTAAAACAAGAAAATTTGAATTTGTTCGTGAATTATCTAATATTGTTTATCTACACAATAAATTCCTCAGCATGGTATTAATCCCAGGAGACAATGTCACCATTGGATGTTTTATTTTAATAAAAGCATTTAAGGAATGTATTTTTTCTTTTTATACTTGCTTGGAAAGGCCAGCTATCAATGCCCATCCCCCTTTCCCTTTGAGACGATAATGCTGATCTGCCTTTTTGAACCACTGCAGTCATTATGGTGAAATGTACTCCACATGTTGTTAGGGAAGGGGTTTCAGGACTTTGTCCCAACAAATTATTGTGGAATCCAGGACATTGGAAGTCTTTGGAGCTCTTGTCTTTCTAGGTGGTAGAAGCTGAGGTTTCCTGGTGGCGTCAAAGCCCTTTCTGAATTGCTACAGCACATTTTGTTGATGCAAGCTACTTTTACCTTGTTCTGCCATCTCTTCTCATTTAAATTAGTCACAGATTTTTCCTTTTTACTGTTGCCTTAATTTCCCAGTGATGGAGATGTCAACAAAAAAAAGCCCGTTTTGTCCCAGATTCATCCTGGCAACTGAACAGTTTTGCATCACATTCATTCCTTGTGCCTGTTGATGCTTTTAATAACTTGGGCAATCAAGTTAATTGGGCAGTCCCTCATCACAGAGCATCAAGTATCCAAACTACTTTTGTTGCATTAGTATTTACATGGCTGTAACAATTAGCATTTTGGTAGCCACGTTTGACCAGAAGGTTATATACATATGATGTGATAAGCTACCCATTGAACGACAAGAGTTGGTGGCTTAATTGCAGTTCTGGGTTATGCAAAGTGGAAATAATAGTGAAAACTCCTTATTGGTGAATGTACAGCACAACAAAAAATCCTTACTGAGTAGCTTTGTTATGTGGCAACTTTCTTGATTAAGCGGCCTTGTGTTGCACATTAAGTTGCAAGGCACTAAGGCTTTATCTGCAGTACCTGTTCAGAAGAGATGGATCCTTTTGTCCAAGAATAAATCCAAGTGTCAATACAACCCAGCCTTTTTTGGTTCCTATTCTACAAGCACCAACTTTTGCCCTGCTCTTCCATCCTTCTCTCATTTAAATCAGTCACAGATTTTCCTTTGCCATGCCCACTCATTCTTTTTCTAGGTCTGAACTTTCTTTAAAAAAAGCTGTTCATTTCAAACTTCATTTTCTGTTGAAAGGTCATTGCTGTCACACACGACCACTGCTTCTATTGCCACTGATGCTTTAACTCTTCAATCTCTATTTCAGTTATCCGTCTGCAATATAATTAAGTTGTTGGCAATTACTAACCAAAACTAATTAAAAACCTGATCTCCAAGGATTTCTTCTGTGTGTGAACTGTTAAAATGAACAATAATTCTATCTGAAACTATAGAGCAAGGAAGTTTTAATAAACTATAATTTTTGTGGTCAGACTTTTAAAGTGTATATATGAAAATGAATATCTATATTACAAATTATACCCAAATTAGACTTGGATATGATACAAGATTGATATTTCAATCCAAGTAAATGTAACAAACATTTATTGCTACTAATAAACTGGTTAATAATCCTGTTGTTACTATAAATGTTCAGATGCGTGCATTTTACATTATATCTGAATATACACTATGTTGTCAATTTATCTGCTTTGAAGGAAAGTCATTTGTAACTACTAAAATAGCAGAACTCATATTAGCATATTTTTGTTACATTGTGTGTATTCTTCAATCACTGCATGAAATGCAAGGGAAATTTCAGCACCTAAAGTAGTTGTCAGTGACCATGTATGCCACAGTCTGAAGGTTCTCGACCGCAAACGTCACCCAATCATTATATCCAGAAATGCCTATCCCGCTGTTCCAGTATTTTGTACCCACCTTCGGTTTAAACCAGCATCTGCAGTTCCTTCCTACATGCCTTTGCTGGTTGCCCATATTTGCATCCATCATAATAGAAACAATGTAAATCATCTGATATGCATTATGCTGCACATTAGGAAATATTCTGAAAATCTTAGTCACTTCCACAAGATTAAGGCTCAATTTTTCAAAAGTGTATGAAGGCATTATTACTGTTGAACAAACTATTTATTCCTCAATATGTACTTTTGTAATGTGCGAATTTCAAATGAAATAACTTTAAAGTCTCTTATGATAACACACAAAAAAATGGATTATATTCCACTTCTTAGTGAGCACTCTTACAATATATCCAATTTACAGTAATGTTTCATTTATGAGATTTTTTAAATGTCATTGGCAAAGCAACCGTTAGGTGCCAGAGATTTCACTGGAAAAACGGAAAGATCACACTCAAATCTCTCTTCTGTTATGTGGAGAACTTCATTTGAGGCCAGCTTAAAAATATTACTTCACATGGCTAGCAAATTGGTTTATGAAGATTATCTAACTGCATATGCATTCCAATACAAAGTCTTTCGCTTAGCCATCTTCTATATCACTCACCTACACCTTATTTCTTATTGAAATGTTTACCTTTGCTACCTCTTCAACTGCATCCCATATTCCAACTTCCATAAACTTGAGTAAGGAGCATCAAGCCAAATTAAGAACATTGAAAATGATTTCAATTTCTTTCTTTTTTAAATCCAAAGGAATATCCTTTATATTCCCAAACTATTTTAACTATTTCCTGCAAACATACAAATTGAACTTTAATGTCTGCATTTGATAATAAATATCCTGATGGCACTCAAAAATACAATTTTTAACTAATTATCTAGCTTTCAATGGCCTTCAGTTACAGCATGTATGTTTTCTTGTAAAATACCCAAACGCCTTGCAAAAATAATAAGGGCTGACTTAAGCTACATATGTAGACAGAAAAACCGTTAATGTTTCAGATCAAAGACTGTTTGCCAATATTTCATGAAAGCATTTATTACCTAAATCACTATGAACGTGAAGTAACCATCACATCGAAGCAATAGATCACATCAATCGGGTTGTCATTGTGCAGTTCAACAGAGAGTATGAAGCAATCACAGAGTTGCATTAATAGCTGAAATGATAAATACCAATTGCTTCATTGACAAAGTGATGTTACCCACCAGCAGGCACGAATACTTACCTCCAACACCAGCTCTTCATCAAACACTTCGCCCATCGCCGGCCGCCATTTAAGTGGGTGAAGACGGCGTGTAGCATTCTGGGAGTAGTAGTCCGACGGCGTCTCACGCCGAGCAATGAGACGCTGGTGAAAACTACAAGTCCCGTGACGTATCGGGCGGAGGACGGCAAACGCTGGACGTCAGGAGGAATGCTCGAGCCGAGGGCGGGCGGTTGGTTGGGCTGCAGAGGGCGCAGCGCGAGCGAGCGAGCTCGGGGCGAGCAGAGGCAGAGAGGAGAGAGGGAGAGGGAGAGGAGTCCGGACTGCGATCACTTGGTTTAATGTCCTCTCCTTCAAAATTCATCGTCGCCTCCCCTCTGCGCGGTTAACCGTGTTGCCGAGAGGGATCGTGTGGTGAAAGAGGAGGCGCGGATGAGTGGCAAGAAGCCGCCGGAGGACATGGAGCGGTAGAGTGTGTGGGGGGGGGAGCGCCCCGGGCACGGCAGTCGTGCAGCATGAGCGCAGGTGAGAGTCGGCGCTGGCCTGGCCTCCATTCCGGCAAACTTTGCCCCCCTTCCAGGTGCGAGGTGTTTACAGCAGCGCTCGGCTTTCCCGACGAGGCGGAGAGCAGGATGGACGGGGTCTGCTTTGTTGGCGTAATTATGGCCGGGAAGTGTCGCCGAGCGGCTGCCCTCCTCCCACCGCTCGGAGACCTTCTCCAGAGAAGACTTTCTCCTCTGTCTGTGATAACTTCGTTCCTGATATTCTTTTCTTGCCAAGATCGAGTGGCATTTCCTTCGCTGAAATCTTGTGGTGTTAACGATGGTTTGTTTGTTCGATCACTTGTGGTGAAGTTAATGCCCGGGGTTCTACGTTTCCCTGGCAGGCAGCGATGTGTATCGATGTTGGGGAGATGGTTATTCGTTCACCAGGCAACTTGCCATCTGTCGTTTCTGTCAGTAATTTCGATCACTCCTTTTGTGGAAATCAACCCTGTCGAAGTTTGCCTTTCAGTCTTGGACATGCACTCAACTAAATCCCAACTACAGCCAGCTGCACAGAACCCCTTTGTACCGTGTCATGTATATTCCCGTGGCCAGTTTACACACTGTGACTGGGTTATTTAAGGAAAACAACGTTGTATCGTTTTACGGTTCAAACCATTGTAATTTTTAGATTGTTCTTGCCAAAATAAACGACGCAGAGTACGGGTCGTTCAAAGATATGTAAAATAGTCAAGCTCAATAATATATTACCGCTATGACCCTATTTAACCCAAAATATTTGTAGATTATTTTATTTACACAACTGGTATTATTGGTGCAGATCTCAGGAGAATAAATATTTTAAACAAATCGTGATCATGGAATGGACGGAGTGACAACTGCAACCTCACTAGGATTTCCATCTGCAGGAATATGTAATTTGAAGTCTTTGTCTTGTTTTGAATACATTTGACCCTTTTTCAGTGTGACATCTGGTTTGTATTTTGGAACTGCATATTGTTAGGGAATTCTTTGACTTTAATTGGGCTGTGCAATAATGGCAATTGTGCAAATTTTGGGGAGCAGCTGTGTTCCCCGCACTTGTAATAATGTAGTTGTAAAGTGCAGAACGTCAGATGGGTCCTTGTTGCTGTGACCACTGCTTTAATGACGGATCACAGCTGAGGCTGAAACCCTTTCTGTCCTGGTCCTTAGAGCTTTGTTCTCAAGGGGCAGACCTTAATCTCTGAATGCTCGAAAGCAGTTTTAGACACCATCGTAGTTGACAATAATTTTGCAAATAAATTGAGCAATTTCTGCCATACTCTTTATAAACTGAGTTTTATCAATGGGGAGTTTAAATAGGACAGTGGAATGATTGTGACTGTTCAATGATTTTGTTTATAAATAGCACATTTGAAAGTTGGCTGTGACTTTTATTCAGAATCTCTTGCTGGATGTGTGTGGATAGGAGTGTTCTAGAAATCTTAGCTTGCCTCTGTAAGTGAGAGGATGTTATAATGGGAATCCCACTTATTGGGAAGGAGAAATTTGAAAGAAATAGCCGGGCATATAAGCCACAAATTGTGATTGAAACGAGCAAGAAAAGGTTCCTACGTTTTCAACTGTAGAAACAAGGAACCCGAAAAGGTAAACAAAAATATACTGAATTTTATTTATCAATATGATTTTCAATGAAAACACTTGAGCAACTCACTTTCCCAATCTTTCAGATTCACTCTGAATCCTTCCTCTCTAACTTGATTTTTGTTGTGCTCTTATCACCAATATCCATTCAGGATAGTGACTTGATTCTAATTTTTAACCTGTGTTCCTTGATGTTAGCATAACTGGTTTGAAACTTTGTCAGTTCCGCCTAATAATCCACAATTTCAACTAACATACAGCTTGGTTTCCATAATTTTTAGTTATAATATCAACTTTTCACATACAATGATCTGAGTTTTTGACCATCACTTGTGTGCCAGCCATATGACATTAAAGGAGAGTAGTGGAAATCTACAACCTATCAGTCATTTCTGGAAAGATTTGAACTGGTGATAATTTTTCAAATGTGAACTAATGTTGACTCACGCGCATTTATTTTATTTACAATTCCTTTATTCCAGCTGTAACCTTGATTTAGTTTTAGTTTATTGCTGTACCGAGGTACAGTGAAAAGCTTTTGTCGCACACCACCAGATTCAGGGACTGTTTCTTCCCCGCTGTTATCAGGCAACTGAATCATCCTACCACAACCAGAGGGCAGTGCTGAACTACTATCTATCTTTTTGGTGACCCTCAGACTATCCTTGATCGGATTTTGCTGGCTTTACCTTGCATTAAATGTTATTCCCTTATCATGTATCTATACACACACTTTAAGTGGCTCGATTGTTACCATGTATTGTCTTTTTGCTGACTGGTTAGCACACAACAAAAGCTTTTCACTGTACACGTGACAAGAAACAAAACTGATTTATTTTTACTTTGTGTATGGCAGGAATACAGAATGGATATATAAGTAAAATAGTGTAACACCTTTGTGACAATTATTAAATCTAAATGTTTGCTGTCACTCTGTTAAGTTTCAAAATTATTTTGCTCCCAGATGCTGTGAATACGTTCTCAGATATGAACTAGTTTCCCAAAGATAAACAATAATGTTAGACACAACGCGCTGGAGTAACTCAATGTGTTAGACAGCATCTCTGGGGTAAAAAGGATAAGTGACATTCTGACCCGAAACGACACCCATCCTTTTTCTCCAGAGATGCTGCATGGCCTGTTGAGTTACTCCAGGGTATCTCGGTGTAAACCAGCATCTGCAGTTCCTTCCTACACATCAAGAATGATGTTAATAGCTCATGTCTAAAGCTGGCCCATTTGGCTGCATCAGAATGACTGTTGTCTACCTATTCCATGGGGCTCCAATGGTTTGAGACATATTCTATAATATACTAAGATCAGGAGTCAAATACACTATGACTCCACAGCTCTATGCCCACCGTAGATAGACACAAAAAGCTGGAGTGACTCAGTGGGACAGGCAGCATCTCTGGAGAGAAGAAATGGGTGACATTTCAGGTCGAGACCCTTCTTCAGACTGGGTGTCGACCCGAAACATCACCCATTCCTTCTCTCCAGAGATGCTGCCTGTCCCACTGAGTTACTCCAGCTTTTTGTGTTTAAACTAGCATTTGCAGTTCCATCCTACACATTCTATGCTAGCCATAACTGGCACATCCAGTGGAGCCCCATTCGTTCATGTAGAAGATAAATGGTTTGTTTTTAACTTAATATGAAATATATTAACACTGATGTTTTAAGTGAATTTATTTTACTTTGTGAACAATTTTTTTTTAATTTACTTGTTTTTCTATGATTCCAAAATGTGTCTGATGATCAATGATATAGAAACAATGGAAAATGGCTGTGACAGCATGAGTTGTCATAAACCATCCAGATTAAGTAAATGACTCCTAGTTTCCTCCACTTGTGGTCTGCTTACCATTTGCAGGCTGTTACAAGGTGCAAAAGGGTTCAAACAATGAAAGCCATGCAACTGTCAAAGAGTCAAGCAAGAGTAAAGTGCTTAATTGTTATGTACTGACAAAGGAACAATGAAATTGGTATTTGCGGCAGTAAACACAATACACCTGATTGAATGGCGGAGAAGACTTGATGGGCCGAATGACCTAATTCTACTATCTCATGATCTATGTATCTATATATAAAAAATAAATATATTAAATTAAAGTTCAAACTGTAATATTAGTGCAAAAACCAAAGTACATTGTGCAAGCAAAGACACAATCCATATAAGTTCATAGTTGCTAAGATGAGTCCTGATTATTGTGCAAGAACCTGATGGTTGCGAGGAAGAAGCTATTTTGAACCTCAAAAATGACCTGAAATGTCATCAATCAGTTTGAAGGGGGTTCCCAACTTGTTACGTCCACTATCCATGTGCTCCGCTGAGTCACTCACTTGTAAACCAGCATTTGAAGTTCCTCGTTTCTCTATTTCTGAATCAAAATGGTCCCAGTTTTCAGGCTCTCATATCACCTTCCTAATGGCCATAGAGTGCAGCCAGTGTGATGTGGCTATGCTCCCATTTGGTGATATTGGCACCCTTTTTGAGGGAGGGCCTCCTATAGATCCCTTCAATGAAAGAGGGGGGGGGGGGGGGGGAGGAGGGGGGAGATTCTTCTTGGACCATGCAGTATCTACTGCTCTGTAATCTTCATTCGTGGGCATTTGAGTTACTGAACCAGGCTGTAATGCAACCAGTCAGTGTGCTCTCTAACCTACACCAGTGGAGTGTACACAGCTCCAGTTTGAGGGACAGTTTCTTCCCAGTTGTTATCAGGCAACTGAACCATCCTACCACAATTAGAGAGCAGTCCTGAAGGATAAGAGGTGCACGTGAACCTCTGTCACACAAGGAAGGACTGCTGGGATCCCTCAATGGATGTCAGTGAGGAGCTATAGAGGCAGGTGATAGATTTTGTGTTGGTGGGATAATGTTGAAGGAGGCAGAAATGTCACCAACACGTTCGGTCTGAAGAAAGGTCCTGACCCAAAATGTCACCTATCCATGATCTCCAAATATGCAGCCTGACTCGCTGAGTTGCTCCAGCACTCTCTGTCCTTTTTTGTAAACATGCATCAGTAGTTTCTTCCGAAGTGAATTGTGGTAGAACTCAAGTTATGGGCCATGGCCAGAGCAATCTGCCCCATTTATTTTTCTGCTCTTGAGCATGTTCAAGTTTACCTACAACTCTTGAATATTTATTTGAGGTGCAAAGTACTGGAGTAACTCAACGGGTCAGGCAGCATCTCTGGACAACGTGGATAGGTGATGATGATTTGGGTCGGGACCCTTCAGACTGATAGAAGCCTGAAGAAGGGTCCCAATCAGAAACATTGTTAGTCACTTTATATTTTGTTCTCCAGTAATGCTCCCTGACCCGCTACTCCAGTACTTTGTGTCCTTTTTTTATAAATGAGTATCTGGAGTGTCTTGTTTCTACTTTCTAATATTTATTTGTGTGCTAATGAGTTACGAGTAAATAGAGTTTCTAGTACTTGCGGCTGTATAATATTCCAATCGATGCAAATGTTTGTAAAATTCATCACAATTATAATGACAAATATCTGAAGGAACTCGTCGAGTCTGGCAGCATCTGTGGAGGAAAATGGCCAAATTACATTTTGGGCAGGACCCATCTTCAGACCCAAAACATTATCTATCCATTTCCCTCCAAGAGTGCTGGCTGGCCCGATGAGTTCTTTCAGAAGTTTGACAATTATACTGACTAAGCTTTTCACACTTTCAATCTGCTTTTTTTAATCTTCTTCTGCAGTTGTTGTTACATAATTTTGGCTGCAATTGTAATTCCTATGGCCATTGTTTAAATTTCTTACTCCTATTAAGCGTAACTGATGTTCTGCGCCTATGAAACAATTTTATTGCCAACTGAGACTCAAAATTGTTAAGACAATGTATTTTTTACTTAATTATGTCGGCAGCAATTGAATATAAAAAGGTGGTATGGTAAGCTTCTCCAAGAATAATGAACTGTAGAAAGCCAGTTTAGACTCTAAATTATCAACGTCAAAGATTTATTATATAGATAGTGCTATATAAAATTGCTACACATGAATAAGGTGAATGGGAATAATAATCTTTCCAAGGGAATCTAAAACTGGAGAGCATAGGTTTAAAGTGAGAGGTCAAAAATTTAAAGGTGACCTATGGGTGACTCGGGATGATGCGTACATGGAATGAGCTGCCTGAGAAAGTGATAGAGGCATGTACAAATACAATGTTAAAAAAGGCATTCACATGGGTAAATAGAAACGTTTTTGAGGTATGTGGCCTAAACACAAGCAAATAGGACTATCTTAGGCAAGTACCATGATCAGCATTAATGAGTTGAGCCAAAGAGCTGTGTCCTTGCTCTGTGACTCTGTGTGTCTTCTCTCTTGTTCATCTGCCATGTTGTCTTGTGATATTTGAATATATTCTTTGCCTCCTATTCTACCAGTCTCTTTCTTCTCTGTCTTCTTGGTCTTTATTTAACCTTCTCTTCTAGTTTCATGATTAGGTCATTTTCTTTTTCACTCGTATATTGTCATATTTGAAGAATATGTTGTATGTTTTAAAAAAAGAATACTACCAAGTTATAAGATCATATCCCACACTACTATAACGGTTTCAATATTATGCAGTAATAATTGTGCAGTACCTTAGTGACACTATTTATTGGTTAAAGTTTGTTCCATCAAAACTTCCTAGTTAGTCACTTTATATTTTGTTGCAGCTATATAAAACTATGTATAGGAATAATTTTTAAATGTTTTTTTTGTTCTTTTTCCTGTAGAAATAAAGAAGCCACTGGTGGCCCCTAAACCTCGATTTGTTTTGGTTAAGAAGAAGCCGCCACCTCCAGTTGCTCCAAAACCAGATATCATAATTTTGGATTCTTTATCAGCGCACAAGGGATTAAAGCCTGCTCTCGCACCAAAACCAGTACTGCCAAAAACTACACCTGTGGCTGAAGTGAAACCAACACCACTTCGAAATTATAAATGCTACGGGGAAATTAAAAATGACCTGTGTGAAAATGTGAAGTGTTCCGTTTCCCAAGATGATGGTGATGGAATGCAAAAGGGAGATTATGATCAGTACATCATATCAAACTGCTTATGTAAAACTGAATGTGAGCATAAATATATAAATGGTGAAAATATTGACAAAAGCCAAACAGTCATTGAACATTTGGCTAAACTGAGACTTATGGAACCTAACAAAAAATATGACCAAACAAAATATTCTCCGAGAGCAAAGCACAGGCCAGAGACCCAGTGCAGTGACATAGTCAACAAACACCAGCTAATTAGCAAAACTGATTTCCGGGAACAGAAATTTAAAGATGTCTTAACTCAGGTTGTAACACCAAATAATTATCTTCCCAGACAGAAGGATGCACATGGTGATGGGAATGTTAAACTGCTCAGTAGCAACAATGAGCAAAGTGAACTCTTCAGTGCTGATCAAAATATAAGTTCCAGAAGAAGCATAGGAGAAGCCTTTACGGACAATGACAATGATATTACAATTGCTGATTATCATGTGGTGATACAAAATGGAAAGAAATGCCATTCTCCGGGAACTGACCACAAGGAGAGGGTGTATAACAGCCAGCCGAAAGTTTCTAAAATGGATAAATTGATCTTTCAGGATTCCAATTCTTTAATTCCAGCTCCATCATTCAGCTCAGTGCCTTGCACCAAACCAGTTCCTATGCCAAAGCCAAAAAACGCACGCCTGGTTGGTCTTATCAGGCAAAAATGTATTGATGACTGTGTGGAAAATGCTGTGGATCCCAAAATGACATGCACGGATACATTTTCCGAAGCTCCAGATGGAGCTCTTTTAGATTGCAAGAAATCATTTGTTCCCTTGAATACTTGCGTTGCCTCCAAATATAACAATTCAAATCAAACTGCTAATGCATCCTTTCATGGGAATATTGACGAGTCTAGTCAGGTAAAAGAGTCTTGTGGTCAAAGTAGTCTTTCTTCCACCAAACCACTTCTGGGCTCTGTCTCTAAAGTCAGGCAATCTTCAGATTTACAAAATAAAAGTAAAATAGAACAAATAAAGACAGACTTAGAAAATGGCAACAGAACATTACCAGCAGACACAAAGAGCAGCTTTATTCGAAGTACTTCACTCTCTATGAGCTTGCCAAAGTATTTCAGTTTGTCATGTGCTGAGAAAACGCCTGAGTCAAACAATGAGACTGCTTCAAATATTAAAAAAGTAACTACCAGTGAAGAAATATCTAGAATGAAAATTTCTCCAAAGGCTGTTCCAAAAAAACCACAGCGTCACAGCCTACCAACAGCTGTTGTGATTAGAAGAGATGTATCAACAGGTAGTCCTACAGATTCAAGTGGAACAATAGAAAATAATTCAAAAGAGGGACTTAACAGATTATTCAGCCGAGACTCGCAAATGTCCAGTTATGAGCATGAAGCAATTTGTCCAAATGAGAAACCTGTATGGAAACTTGCACATCCCATTTTGCCTTTTCCACAGTGTCCTACCACAGTGGCAGTATCAAGTACTTCACAAAAAAAGGAAGCATTTACTGCAAAGCCGAGAGCTAAATCCTTCTCATCTGCAGATGCTGTAAAACAAGAGAAGTCTGCAAGAGTGTCTTCAAAGAAAAATTCATTTAAGAAGATCCTTGGAATTAAACTCTCTACAAAAATGAAGAATGACATTCACAAATTTCTGGCAAAAGGGAGCTGTTCACTGGACAGCATGTCACCAGTACCTAATTCTGAAAAGAATAACCAAGATGACCATCAGTGCTTCCCAGGATCTCAGATGGATGGTCGGAAAAACCCCCCCACAAAAGCACATTCTGCTGATTCCTGCCTTCCCACTGAAAAGAAAGGTCACAAACTTAAAAATCGCTCAAAACTGTCAAATGATTTTACTGCACAGCAAGAGTCTTGTATGGAGATGCAAACAAAATGCCCAGGGAATTCTAAACAATTAAATAAATCATTGTTTCCTTCTTCTAAATATAATAATATAAGCACAAACTTTGACTGGAAAAGTTCTTCAAGTGTTGAAGACTCTGATACATTCATTTATGAGATAGAACCTTATGCAGTTTCAAACTGCTATCAGAAGTGCAGAGCAAGCCCAAAGAACCAATGTATCAGGTAATTACAGGAATGCTACATTACTCTCTTTAACCATTTAAATTTGTACGTGTATTTTTGCTGTAAAGAGAAGCAAGAACTTTGCACAATAATGTGCCTGCTAAATAGAATTTTATTTTTTTTAACATACTAGTGTATTCTCTTAATCTGGTTACACCTCATCAGAGCCAGAACTAACATGCTTGCAGGTTTGCAAGTACTATTGGGGAGGTTTCAACCAAAGATCTTTGGTTTCAACTAGTTTGGCAAATGGATGGGAATGGGAAAAGGCAATTCAGGTGGTCAAAGAACAAAATCGAAAGGGGAAATTGGCAAAGTAGCAAGTGCAATAAGTAAAGTAAAACTCAGATAATCCCAGCCCTCGTGGAACTTCGTGGGTGAAAATATATATTTACTATTGAATTTTATTCCTTTCAGCCGAACATACCATTGTTTCTTTTTTTTTTAAACCTGTTTAGCATTAGTATATTAAATCTTCCAGTTGGTTTAAAGGGGAAGGGAAACAATCTGAAGGAAGGTCCCAACTTGAAACTTCACCTATCCATGTTCTCCAGAGATGCTGCCTGATCCGCTGAGTTACCCTTGGCACCTTTTTGGGAAAGGAGCCCAAAGGTTTGCAGAAAGAGCAAAACAAACAGGACCTGTTGAAATCCAGTTGTATGTTGTAGCTTGTATCACTAGAGTTTCGATGAGCTGAAACATACAAACTCTGGACCCCCGCCCACACTTTAAACACCAACTCTCGCCACCTGCCCAGTCAACACTCTGGACCCTAGCTCTGACCACAAAGCTGCTCACGTTGCTGACTCCTGGGGTTCCCGAGCCAAGTTGCAGAAAGAAGATCTGAGGTTACTAAGTCCATGGATTCTGTGGACTTGGTGTATTATTGAGTGTGCTGGATGAAAAACCATTAGGATTTACAAAGAAGAAGGTCTGAGGAAGGGTTTCGGCCTGAAACGTTGCCTATTTCCTTCGCTCCATAGATGCTGCTGCACCCACTGAGTTTCTCCAGCGTTTTTGTGTACCTAGGATTTACAAACAATCGGACGCTGGATTATCAGAGTTTTATTGTAGATATTAAAATCAACAAGGTAAAGAAGGATGTTACAATGCTTCATTGGTAACATAATCAATAAATTCATGGTAAGGCAAGCCAGTGGCGCAGCGGTGGAGTTGCTGCCTTACAGTGCCGGAGCCCCGAGCTCGATCCTGATGCGGGTGCTCTCATTATGGAGGTTGTACATTCTCCCATGGGTTTTCCCCAGGTGCTCCGTTTTCCTCCCACATTCGAAAAACGAACAGTTAATTGGCTTCCATAAATTGCCCCTAGTGTGTAGGATGCGAACTGGGATAACTGGTTGGATCGTTGGTTGGCACGGACTCAGTGGGCTGAAGAGCCAGCTTCCACACTATATCTCTAAACAAAACTAAATGGAAGTGGATGGGTATGATCATATTAGCATAATAAAAATGTGGCTCTGGGATGACTAGAGCTGTTAACTACATTTTGTAGGCTATTCAACATTTAGGAAGGATGGGCAACAAAGAAATGTGGGTAGTGTAGCAATATGTTTGAGGGAAGAGACCAGTGCGGTGTGAAAACATAATCTTGCTTGATGAATCATGACATGGGTATAAAATCAATTTGGGTCGAGCTTAGAAATATCAAGGGACAAATAGTAACAGTAACAGGTAATATGATTTCACTTAAATATAAACAGATCAAAGTTGCTGTAATAAGAAAGATTAGTTCATAGAATGTATATACAATGCTGTACTGGATTGTTATGCTGAGGAACTAAACAAGCAGATGTCAATTTTGCATCTCATTTTGTACAAAGAGAAAGCATTGTTTGATTGAACTTATTGTAATAGGCCTTTGGGAATGAGTAACTATACCATGAAGGAACTTTTTTTTATTGAGTTGCAAATTATGTAATTGCAAAACTAGGGTCTAAAAATCTAAACAAAAGTATGAGAGAGGAGCTGGCTATTATTGGGAGAACACACCGATTAGTTGACATGAGTTGGATTGATGTAATTGTTATTGCAGAGACATGATTGCAGAGTGACCGGTACTGGTAACTAATATTCCAGTTTATTTAATGTTTATTGAATCAAGGAGGATACAGTATGTGTGGTGGTGAATAGTACTACAGATGTTTTTAGATTGCAATAGGGAATCGGTTTGGGTAGGATGAGGAATAGAGTCATGCAGTATAGAAATATGCCCTTCAGACCAACGTGCCCATGCTGAGAATGATGGCCCATCTACACCAGCTGCACCTGTCTATGTTTGGTCCATATCCCTTTAAATAGCAGAGGAAATAGTGGAAGAAAGAAGACAGATTGGAGAAGTCTAAAGACCTCAAGTGTTGCCTATCAGTACGACAAAGCATAAATTGAGAAATACCAAAAGCATGTAAGAAGGAATCTGCAGAAATCAAGAATGAATTTTATCTGCAAATTGATTGGACTCATTTAACTGACCAGGTTACCATGGAAGAGCAATTTATGGAGTACACCAGGGATTGTTTCATTGAACAAGGTGTTACAGCCAACCAGGTACAGGCTACTTTACATTTGGCCATGTACAATTGGTTTATCATAAGAGATCTGGGAAGTAATGACAATTTTAAACCAGTATTTTGCATTGGTCTTTTTAGTGTGGGACACTGGAAATATGCCAAAGATAATAGGCGGGCTATTTTTCTGCAGCATGGAAGAACCTGTAAGAATCCATATTAAGAGGGGCACTGTATTGGAAAACACTAGTAGGATTAAAGGCAGACACAATACCAGAACCTGATATCCTTCATTCAAGACTTTTAAAGGAATTGGTTGCAAAGATAGTTGAGCCATTTGAATTTTTTTTTTCAATACCAATAGATTGTACCATTAATTAGTGCCAATAGATTGGAAACTGCAAATGTGACTGCTTTCTTCCATTAAGTCAGGAAACTATATAGGCCAGTTAACATACCTTATTAACAAGATGCTGAAGCCTAAAAGCAATGAAGATGGAGAAGCTGAACGCAGTCAAACAAAGTCAACAAAATTTTAAGAAAAGAAAATTATGTTTGTCAATTTTGCAAGTTATATAGGCAGTGGGATGAGAACAAGTAGAAATAACTGATGAGCATTTCGCAAGATTGCAAATAATAGGCACAGTATAAGAGCTCACAGTATTAGGGGAAATGTGTTAGGGGAATATGGATTCCCTCATCACATATGATAAAGTTGGAGTATATGGGCATTTTTTTCAGGTCAAGGGGGTGTCCCTAGTAGAACTCATGAATCAGTTCTTGGTCCTCAATTATTTACTGTTGATTTTGTTGATTTATTTACTGTTGGGGTATTACTGATGAAAGTGTAAGGAATCCAAGGTTGCCGATGACACAAAAATGAAAGGTAGGGAGTGCTGGGAAGAGTATTTGTACTCTGCAAAGGATATGTGAGCGAAATAGTTAAAAAAAATTGGCGAATGGCGTTTAATGTGGGAAAATGCACTTTTGTGAGAAGAATCAAAAGAGACTGATCTAAATGGAGAGTGATTACTAATGAGTGAAATGCAGAAGGATCTAGCTGTTCTTGTTCATGATGTTAGGTATGCATGGCATGTAGTGAAAAGCAAATGGCATATTGGCCTTTATTGTGGGGGGGGGGAGTTATTGGGATTTAGAAATGGCAAAGTCTTGTTACAATTGTACAAGGTAATTATTGACGCTGCACCTGGAAAGTTATGTACAGTTTTTGTCTCCTTATTTAGGAAAGAGACACTACTTTGGAGGCAGACCAAGAGGCATTCACTAGTCTAAAAAAAATGTGATTAAAGGGTTGTTCCATCCCGAGTACTAAACATTGTGATGTATTTTTGGACTTTGGAAGAATGATAGATGATCTTCTTAAGACATGAAAGATCCAAAGAGGGCATGAGAAGCACGATGCTGAGATGTCTGCGTCTCAGACATCAGACGTCTGAGACAAAAGAACATAGTTACAAGATGTGTGAGCAGTCATTTAAAACTGATGTGTGTAAGAATTTATTCTCAAAGTTTGGTGAATCTCTGTAATCTCTACTTTGGGTAATTATTTTAATACCATGAGGAATTGGTACCATGAGAAAGTAGCATAGAAAAGGAGTTGGCCTAGGAGAGATCAATCATAAATTATTGAATGGCAAGGTAGCGAAGGCACTAGGTGGCCTACCCCTGTTCCACCGTTATATGTTCTTCTGTTCTTGGGTTGGTGGGCTATACCTAGATGAATAATGCTATTCGTATACGTATCAGTGACCTGGCTGAGAGTAGTCAAATGTCATTCTTCAATTTTGATGACAGTCCTAAATTCGGTGAGATTGTAATTTAGAGTGTGGTGTAAAAAGGTTTCAAGGACAGATGGAATAGCTGGGGAAGCGAGTAGGAATGTGACATGCCTCTCTCTCCCCCCCCCCCCCCTCTGTTACAATATTTGTTTCCAAAATGCCACAGCAAAACATGATGTGGCCTTTTTTACATCGGTGAGACCAAGCATAGACTAGGCGACCATTTCAATGAGCACTTATGCTCGGTTTGCCAAGGCCTGCTTCATCTCCCGGTTCCTAACCATTCTCCTTCCCAATCTCGCATTATCATATCCCTCCTCCTTGCTTAACATTGCACTCATTATCTGACACCCTTTTATTTTCATCTCTTGCCTTGCTCACTTACTGCACCCATCTACCGAACTAGCCCACCTAACTTTATCCACCTATCACTTGCCAGACTCTCCTCTCCTCCCCCCACCTCTCTTCCAGCGTCTCTTTCCCCCACCCCACTCTACAATCACTGAAGATGGGTCTTGACCCAAAATGTCACCCATTCCTCTCCAGAGGTGCTGCATGACCCGCTGAATTACTCCAGCATTTTGTGTCTATCTTCGATTTGAACCAGCATCTGCAGTTCTTTCCTACACACTCTACAATCAGTGTGAAGAAGGATCCCAACCCAAAATGTTGCCTATCCATTATTCTCCACTTGTCTGACTTGCTGAATTAGTCCAGTACTCTGTATTTTAATAAGACGGAAAGTTACATTTATTTTGCGTCATTCTCTCAATCACTTAACTCTATCATGCTTACTGGTTCAATGTTATCATGAAACAATTTACTTGGTTTAATGAAGCTTTGTTTTATTTAGAATAACAAATACTTGTTAACAAATACTTACAAACTTATCATTTGTAAGTTTGAAGTACTTCATTGCCATTGTTTATTTTTTTAATAATTAGTTTACATTTGTAATTCATGGAATTACTTTTTGTCTTTTGACACTGAACAAGTTTACTTAGTTGATTTCTATTTTGGATGTCAATCTTTAAAATTGATACTAGAAAAAAATTTGGCCTTGTACACGGTCAACAAATTTCCTGGACATTTATTTCAAATGCTCATCTGCCCAAATTATTTATTGCATGGACAACCAATTAGACTGTAGTTTGATTAAGAAACTACATCTTGTTGAATTGTTGCTTGCATGCAAACACTTACTTATTTTTAAGATGCATTCTTTTGACCAGAGAAAAGTTAGAAGACTAAATCAGATCCCGAATGTTGTATGGCCATTTCAGTCATGATGCACACATGGCATATCAAGATTTCTGCCGAATCTGGCAATGACAATCCTGATCAAACAACCAACCTTCAAATTGCATTTTTCATTTTGGACACTGGACACATAAGTAGTCTTAGGTTTTCTGAATGTTTAACCTATGAGTAAGAGAGATTGTTAGGGACCTCAGCACAGCTTTCACATTATTGTTTAATTAACATTGGGGATAGAAACTCATAGGGACCTTGATTCTGAATCTTATCTAAAAGGCATTATTTCATAAGTATTATATTAATTTGGCCCTTTGGCCCTATGATGTATTCCTTCAGGATCAGTGTTATTTTGGGATGGAATTCTAGAAGTGGTGATGTGGATGTAGAAAGAGAAGTTTCCTTCAGTGATGCATTGTATCTGTTTGGATAGCTAAAACTGATATTAATAATTCCCATCTTGAAACTTTGTTTGCAGCATCAAGATTCAGTTGCTTCTTTATATTAAAATCTAACAACACATTGTTCCAACAACATTCATTTTAAGTATTGTAAGCTCACAAGATCTCTTGAAACTTAAAGCTGTAATTTGATGCCAAGTTTTAGTTTTATAAAAGATCTGAACGAGCATTATTGTTTCATTATTACCAGTTTTTTTATGTGAAGGCTTTCTCTTTAAGTGAGGTGATTAGAATGACAAAGACACACATAAGTACATATTTTTAGATATTCTTTGTTGACCTGCTTTGCTCTACGATAGTGACAGAGAGCCTCAACAATTGTATTTTCATGGTAGTTGAGTTAAATGGAACACAAAGATTCCTAATTTAGTAAATTGTAAACAGCAGTGTGAATTTCCTGTTTATTGCTAGCTGTATAGCTGATGAAATAATACCTTTGATATTTGCAACCAAGGATGCAAAGACTAAACATAGTCTGTGCTATTTGTGCTTTCTGCAAATTTGAGTGATAAATATTTTGTATGTAGTTTCTGGTTGGTTTTATGAAACGTGTACTTTTCCCAATATGCAAAGATGTAATATTTTTAGTACATTATCTTCATTGAAGTTCGCTATTGTTTCAAAATAACATGTTTCTTCAGATGAAAGGTAAAGACCGCTGCTGATAGTGGCACAATTGCACTGATATTGCACATGACCAATTCAAAGTGCTCAAGTGCTCTTGCAATTGAAACAGATGTGTTTTTATGCCTGTAGACAGCTTGTATAATGTGAAATATGCCGCTGTTCATTAAATAACCAGGAGGATGTCCAATGAGTCACCAAATCAGTTTTCCATTCTATTGAGATTTCCACTAACTGTGCTATTATATGCATTATGATTTCTGCGCTGATGGGCATTTAACAAGATCATCTTGTCCCAGCTTTAATCTGTGCATGTTTTATTGAGAAATAAAATATTAGGAAACAGTTAAATGGAAGGAAAACTTTATGCAGGTTTGCAAGGCTCCAGTGAGATGCACAAAACTTGATTTGTGTATCCACTAATCATTTTTATGGTGTTTGCTTGTGAATATAAGTTGTTTTTTTCCCCTGCATTTGTTGGTAAATTGATCAGAAGGAAGCAAATAATGAACTGCTAGAGAAACTCAGTTGGTCAGGCAGCATCTGAGGAGAGAAATTCAAAGTTTCCAGTTGAGATCCTTCATCTGGACTGAGTAGAGGGGAGATGGCTAGTATAAAGGTGAGGAGGAGGCTAGGCAAGAACTGACAAGTAATGGGTGGATACTGGTGGGAGGGGTGGGTGATGGATGGGGTTGGGTGCAGGTGAAAATAGCCACATCGTCTGGAATATTATTGATGGAGATAACAAGGAGCTGCAGGATATGGAATCTGAGGGGAAAGGTAGTTTGAGTATGGGGGAAAAAGGAAGATTGTTGGGCTGAGAGGAACACCAATGGAGTGTGTGTGGTTGATGAACAAATGGAGTGAGGAAGAAAGAAACTGGGAGACAGGTTTTTCATGGTATGTGTTGGAGGACCTGAGTAGATAATGTGAGAGAGGGACTGAGGGGGAGCAGCTTACTTGAAATTAACTTCTTTTAGCAGTCTTTCTCGTCCAAATATTATAAATGTGTTACACATTTATATTATGAACATCTGTTCACCAACAGTTGCGTTGAGATGGGACAAGTTCATTTCACTCCAGGTGCAAACAAATGCAAGTAACAGAGATTTAAAAAAAAAAGACCCCTTTATAGGAGTAGAGCCATTGTGCTCTACAGTATAGAATGTGCCCTTTAGTCCAACTCATCCATACTGACCAAGACCAAGATGACTTACTATACCCCTTTGACTGCATTTGACCTACATTCTTCTAAACCCTTCCTATGCTAAAAGAGGTTGGGAATGAGAAACAGCAAAACAGTCATTGTTATGATGCTAAATCTGTCTGAGTGTCCTTAATACTTTATTACTGATACTGATACTCCTCTGGATGGGGTGAAAATAGCTTTCCTTCCCCAGAAGTTAAAACTTGAATATGAAATTATACATTTTATTTGCAGATGAAGTATTAAGTACCTTGCTCTCATTAACTTATTTGTAGCCCAGGACAGGAACAGGACAACCTTTCTTCAGAAATGGACATCAACTCAGAGGAGGAAGAGATCATATTTAGTTCTGATGAAGAAGATAATAGTTCAGATGCAAGCAAAGGAGAACTGGATCAGCAAGACGAGAAGCAGGTAGCTTGTTGATTATTTTTATCTAAATGTAGCAAATCTGTTGTTATTGCTCAGGTGAATTTGAGAAGTGGTCACTTCAGTGGAATTTATTCAAAATGGGGGATACAATCAGGGACTATAATTTATGGTGCTGCATAAAATGAATTACAGTCAATTAAATGCTATTCTTGTATGTATTTAATCTTAATCTCTCAACAGTTAAACATATAAATTCAATTAGGGGAAAGGGAATTAAGATAATTCATTGGTATAACTAACAAGATGGATATAGAGGAGAGAATTGGAAATTGGAAAGAACTGCAGATGCTGGTTTAAATCAAAGGTAGACTCAATATGCTGGAGTAACTCAGCGGAACAGTCAGAATCTCTGGAGAGAAGGAATAGGTGACGATTTTTCCCTTGCAACTGCAGGAGATGCAACACCTGTCTCTTTACCTCCCCCCTCGACTCCGTCCAAGGACCCCAACAGCCTTTTCAGGTGAGGCAGAGGTTCACTTGCACCATCTCCAACTCTCATCTACTGTATCCGCTGTTCCAGATGTCAACTCCTGTATATCGGCGAGACCAAGTTCAAGCTCGGCGATAGTTTTGCTAAAAGCCTCCGCTCAGTCAGCCTTAACCTACCTGCTCTCCCGGTTGCTCAAGACTTTAACTCCCCCTCCCATTCCCAATCTCACCTTTCTGCCCTGGGTCTCTTCCATTGGCAGAGTGAAACCCAGTGCAAATTGGAGGAACAGCACCTCAAATTTTGCTAGGGTAGCTTACACCCCAGCAGTGTGAACATTGACTTCTCTAACTTCAAGTAGCCCCCTACTTTCCCTCTCTCTTCATCCCCTCCCCCTTCCCAGTTCTCCCTCCAGTCTTACTGTCTCCGAATACATTTTTCTCTGTACCGCCAACTCCCCTGACATCAGTCTGAAGAAGGGTCTTGCCCAAAACCTCACCCATTCCTTCTCTCCAGAGATGCTGCCTGTCCCGCTGACTTACTCCAGCATTTTGTGTCTACCTTGGAGCCAATGCAAGGAGAGAAGGAACTACCCAAGATTCAAAGCATACCACCTCATCTGTGAAACACGGTGGTGGGGTTGTGATGACCTGGGCATGTATGGCTGCTGAAGGTACTGGCTCACTTATCTTCATTGATGATACAACTGCTGATGGTAGTAGCATAATGAATTCTGAAGGGTATAGACACATCTGCTCAAGTTGAAACAAATGCCTCAAAACTCATTGGCCAGCAGTTCATTCTACAGCAAGACAATGATCCCAAACATACTGCTAAAGCAACAAAGGAGTTTTTCAAAGCTAAAAAAAATGAATTCTTGAGTGGCCAAGTCAATCACTCGATCGGAACACAATTGAGCATGCTTTTTATATGCTGAAGAGAAAACTGAATGGGACTAGCCCCCAAAATAAGCATAAGCTAAAGATGGCTGCAATACAGGCCTGGCAGAGCATCACCAGAGAAGACACCAGCAACTGGTGATGTTCATGAATTGCAGACTTCAAGCAGTCGTTGCATGCAAAGGATATGCAACAAAATACTAAACATGATTACTTTCATTTACATGACATTGCTGTGTCCCAAACATTATGGTGCCCTGAAATGGGGGGGGGGGGATGATAAATGTACAGATTTTAGGCCCCCTTTGGTCATGGCTGACCATGGGTGACTCCAGGGTACTATTCCCTATAGGGAGGACACCTGTGCGTTACTTTGCTTAACGAGGGGGGGGGACTAGTGCACAGACAGCCACCCCACAGTCCTTGACAGATCTGGGTCAGGATCCAGTGGCATGGAGTCCAAGACGACCGGAGACCCTTTTCTGTTGAAGCCTTCATCCGCCTTCCCAGTCGTTGTGACGCACCAATAAGGTCAACCATCGTCCTCCGCATGTTCCACCTTTGAGGTCTTGGTTGGATAGCTCTTTGTCAGTGACCTAACCCTCGTCCTTACGCCATGGGTGGCACTACCAGCAACATGGCTCCAGATAGCATCGCTTTCAGGATCTCAGGACCACATAAGCTTCTCCACCACGACAAGGTGACAATCCATGGAAAAGACTATGTTCAATTCAATTCAATTCAACTTTAATGTAATTGCACAAATACGAGTATGGGTACAACGAAATGCAGTTTAGCGTCAGTCCGTAGTATAGTGCAATATAGAAATAAAAATAAAAATACAGAATAATCAAACAATAATCGAACAATGTGGACGGAGAGACTGGAGAAGTCTATCGGCGGGACTCCGAGTTCAGCAATGTGATGGTATTATTGTAGAAGCTGTTCCTCATCCTACTGGTACGAGACCTGAGGCGACCGCCTCCCTGATGGGAGGAGGGCAAACAGTCCATGGTTGGGGTGGGAGGGATCTTTGATGATCTTCCCGGCCCGTCTCAGACGCCGTTTTCGGTGGAGGGCATCCATGGCAGGGAGCGGGGCACCGATGATGTACTGCGCGGTTTTCACCACCCGTTGTAGTGCCTTCCTGTCCGCTACGGTGCAACTGCTGTACCATACCGTGAAGCAGGTGGTCAGGATGCTTTCGATGGTACAGCGGTAAAAGTTGGTCAGGATCTTACAGGATGTACAAACACTGCTGTAATTTCTACATGGTGAAACCAAAATGTATAAAAAATGTCTTTATTAAAATCTGCACTTTAACCACATGTGATTTTTTTTTTCTATTACACATCTCAAATTGTGGAGTACAGAGGCAAATAAATAAATGATAGGTCTTTGTCCCAAACATTATGGAGAGCACTGTACATACATAGACAATAGGTACAGGAGTAGGCCATTCGGCCTTTCGAGCCAGCACCGCCATTCAATGTGATCATGGCTGATCATCCACAATCAGTACCCCGTTCCTGCCTTCTCCTCATACCCCTTGATTCCAGTAACCCTAAGAGTTCTATCTAACTCTCTTTTGAAGTCATCCACTGAATCAGCCTTCTGCCTTCTGAGGCAGCGAATTCCACAAATTCACAACTCTCTGTCAAATCTAGATCAAGAGGGCATAATTTCAGAATAATGTGTAGTTCATTTATTAAAGAAATGAAGAGGAATTGTTTCTTTAAGGATCCTGAATCATTGGAATCTTGGAAAGTGTAGTTGAGGTCAAGATCATATCTCTTTTCATTTAATTGAAAGGTAGAGCAGGCTCAAAGGATAATATGACCTCCAATTTATCATAGAACATAGAACAATACAACACAAGAACAGGCCCTTTGGCCGCCAATGTCTGTACCAAACATGATGGCAAGACTATCTCGTATTTGCCTGCAAAAAATAAATTTCCCTCAATTCCTTACATATCTCCCTATCCAAAAATCTCTTAAATGCCAAAATTAAATTGCCTCAACCACTACCCCCGGCAGCACATTCAACGCACACACCACCCACTATGCAAAAAAACCATTGCCTGCAAGTCTCCTTTGAACTTTTTTCCCCTCCATCTTAAAATTATGACCTCTAGATTTTGATTTTTTTCCCCCCCCATCCTTGGGAATAAAAGGTTCTGTGTCTGCCCCTCATAACTTTATATACTTCTGCTTGGTTTCCCCGCAACCTCTGCGGATCCAGAGAAAACAATCCAAATCTGTCCAACCTCTCCCTGTAGCTAATACCTTCCCAAACCAGGCATCATTCGGGTAAACCTCCTCTGCACCCTTTCTAAAGCCGCCACGACCTTCCTGTAATGGGGCACTCAGAACTGTATGCAAAAGCTCAAATGCGCCCTAACCAAAGACTTATTAAGCTGCATCGTGACTTCCTGACTATTGTACTCAATGCCCCAGCCTATGAAAGCAAGCAGACAATATGCCTTCTTTACCACTATCTATTATGTTGCCACTTTCGAGGAGTTATGGACTTGGACTCCAAGATTCCTCTGTACATCAAAGCTGTTGAGGGCCTCTTGCATTAGGGCTCCCAAAGTGCAGCCCTTCCACCACAACACACTTCTTTCCATCAGTAAGCCGGTTCAATACAGACACTTAAGGTAAAGGAACCCATAGGAGGGAGTGATCATAATATGATAGGATTCAACCTGCAGTTTTGAGAGGGAGAAGCTGAAATCTGAGCTCTATTACTGTTGAGTAAAGGTAACTATAGAGGCATGAGAATGGCCAAAGTTGATTGGCAGGGAACCTTAGCAAGAATGATGGTGGAGCAGCAATGGCAGGAGTTTCTGGGAATATTTCAGAAGATGCAGACTCTTTTCATCCCAAACAGGAGGAAACATACCAAGGAGAGAATGAAGCCACCATGGCTGACAAAAGATGTCAAGGACAGCATGAAAGCAAAAGTGAAGGCATATGACATGGCAAAGATCAGTGGGAAGCTTTTAAAAACCAACAGACGGCAACTAAAAAAAGGAATGGGAGATAAGATGAAAGATGAAGGTAGGCTAGCCAATAATATAAAAGAGGATGCCAATAATATAAAAAAGGATCTGTAAAAGATTTTTACAGATATATATAAAGAGTAAAAGAAATGTAAGAAGGGACAATGGACTGCTGGAAAATGATGTTGGCGAAGTAGTAATGGGGACCAAAGAAATGGCAGATGAACTGAGTGCATTTTCTTTGTTTAATTTGCAGGTTGAGCCAGCAGTAAGAAAGGCAAATGCAATGCTAAGATTCAATTCAAGGGGACTAGAATATTAAAGCAAGGATGTCATGCTGAGGCTTTATCAGGTGCTGGTGAGGCCACATTTGGAATATTGTGAGCAGTTATCGGCCCCCTATCTGAGAAAGGACACGCTGGTTTTGGAGAGGGTTTGGAGGAGGTTCACAAGAACGATCTTGGGGATAATTGAGTTCACACAAAACAAATGTCAATAGTTTCCGGGATGTCAAAGAGATCACGAATGGAGAAGGAAAATGGTGAAGGAAAATGGTACTGAGGTGAAAGGTCAGCCATGATTTCAATGAAGGGTGCTAAAGCTTGAAGGGCTAAATGGCATAATTGTCTTCGTAATTATTATATTCCGATGATCCAAATAATCAACAGTTCAATATCACTCAAGTGGATATTAATTATGGCCATATCTCAAATTTGTAAATAGGTCAATGATTTGGAGACTTTGTGAATGTATTGAACACCTATGGTGTTAAAGTCATTTAATTTATTTTGGTATACTACTGCCATGGTTTATGTTTTGCTGTGAACAATAATATTCCTTTTTGAAGGTTGCTATGTATTTCCTTTGCAGAATGACACAGGGGTGAAAACCAAGGTCTATCACATTGCCAGGGAAATCATGAGCTCGGAGAAAGTGTATGTACTTTGTTGTGATTTTTATATGAAAGTTTACAGCCAACTTTGAGTAATCACAAATCATATAAAAAGGTAATTCTATGGATTTATTTCAACAGGTTTGTGGATGTTTTGAAGCTTTTGCATATTGTAAGTAATTTATTTTCTGTTTTTATTGTTGTTTAAAATCAATAATTAAAACATTTGGTTACAAGTGATCCATCTAGAATGTGTCATACAAAATAGCAGCTGCATAAAACAACACAAAGTAGCTTCCTGAAAACAAACGTTGCCTATTTCCTTCGCTCCATAGATGCTGCCTGAGTTTCTCCAGCATTTTTGTCTACCTTCTGAAAACAACACTTTTGTATAGATAAGAGATAAGCATATGGATTTCAGCTGATGTTCTTCCTCTTTGAAATGGTTTGAATTTGTGTTGGGCAGCTGACACAATATGTAATTGCCCATGACCAACCATGAAAAGGTTTTAATATCCATTTCAAACATATGTGAGGATATTAGCTAGCCATCTGTTAATGCTTCGCATTTCTATGCAACTATGTCATTTAGTAGTCTCGCTCCTCTTAGTATGCCAAATTATTAGTCATGTAAACCTTAATCAGTTTTACATGTGGAAACTAGTGTTATACAGTACAAAGCAGCCGGGTCAAAATTTAACTGCCTTTTCGTATGGTATGTTGTACACTGCTTGAATCAGCAGTTTGGAGTTGTTTGGGTGCTGTCTTTGGTCAAAATATTTTGAATAGTTAGTCAATGAGGCAGCTTTGTTTTTAAGATATCTGGTTATAGTCGTAGAGGAATCATCATCTGTGTATCCTGTACTTTGGTTGCAGGGAGCATTTCTGTTGTTTTGAAGCCATACTTGGCATATGTCAAAGATAAATGCTGCTCAGCAGGTCAGGCAGCATCTCTGGAGAAAAGGAATAGGCGACGTTTCGGGTCGAGACATTTCTTCAGACTCGACACAAAATGCTGGAGTAACTCAGAGGATCAGGAAGCATCTCTGGAGAAAAAGAATAGGCTGTTAGTTTGAAATTTGTAATACTTATTTAAAACACAGGAACAAGTTATTTTGTAAACCGATCTAGATATGGAAAGGTTGACGGTTTGAGAGTTGTAAATTCAATTTGAAGCTAAAGATTAGCAGTGCCCCACTAATAACCACAGAAAAGTGCATCTTATTTACTATGAAATATTGTATGTAAGAGGAATTAAGTCTTATTAGACCTCTTCTACTGCATCCAGTGTTCCCGATGTGGCCACCTGTACATTAGCGAGACCAAGCATCGACTCGGCGACCATTTCGCTGAACACTTGCGCTCGGTCCGTCAAGACCTACTAGATCTTCTGGTTACTAACCATTTTAACCCCTTCCATTTCATTGACCTTTATGTCCTGGTCATCCTCCATTGCCGGAGTGAGACCACATGTAAACTGGAGGAACAATCCCTCATATTCAGCTTGGATAGCTTACAACCCAATGGTATGAACATGGAATTCTCCAATTTTAGGTAACCTCTCACTATCCTCCCCTCTTGCTACTTTCCTCTCTCTGGCCTCACAATCAGCAACTCTTCAAACCTGTCTCACACCTTCCATTCTTAAATCTGGCCTTTGTTACAAACATCTGCCTATCAAAAAAAACCTTCGACCATGTCGACCTATTATCTGCGATGCTTCGTTCTGACTCTCCCCTTTTCCAGCTTTTTTTTCCCCCACCACCATTCCACTCCCTCACAATCAGTCTGAAAAACGGCCTAAAACCACAACGTCACCTATCCATGTTTTCAAGAGATGCAATAGTGCAAATTAATGGAAGGTTATAAGAAAGATATAAAAACTGAAATTGTTGGAACCTTCAATAGATCAGGCAGCATCAGTGGAGGAAGTTCCAGAATCAATATTTTAAATCAATATCTTTTTATCAGTCCCACTTCTGTGCATACAGAAGACAGGTCAAAATAAAAAAAACATTTACATTTTAAGATTTACAATTTACTTCAAATGGGTCACTAGTTTATCGTCAACTAGACTAAATAATTAACAGTTTTAAATCTTGCAGACTTCATTGCATCTAATTATTCTATCCATTTGAAATCTAGGATTTCCGGGATTCAGTGATCCAAGCATCACGACAATATGGAAAACAAGTGATTGATGATAAGACTTTGAACCAGATCTTGTACTACCTGCCACAACTGTATGAGCTGAACCGGGGGCTGCTGCGAGAACTAGAAGAGAGAATGGCTCATTGGTATTGAATTGTTCATTATTCCATTTGTGCTACTAAAATCTATTCATTATGATCCTATCGTATGATAGGAATGAATTATGAGATAAGTTGGAGTAGCTGGGGCCTTTCAATCTTACAGTGTGATCACTGAGAGGTGATATTTGCAAAGATGTGACCACCGGATGGTGCCAGCAATGGCTGCCTCGCCAACTGTCTGTCTGTCTGTCCTTTCCTTCGTTGTGTTTTAATAGTATGTGTTAAATGTACTTTAGCTTGTTTTATGTGGGGGTGCGGGGTTGGGGGAAACATTTTCTAATCTCTTACCTCGATGGAGATGCGATTTTTTTTCCATATTGTTTCTCCATCCGCACTGTGGCCTAACATCGAGGAGTTGGCGGCCTTTGCTGGAGACCGACTTTGAGAGCACCACCGCGGGTTCCTACGGACTTGCCATCATGGAGCTCAAGGTCCCTTGGCCAGGGATCGACCTCGGAGCTCCAACCGTGGGTGCTTGTGGACTTTAACATCATGGCGCCTGCTGTTTCTGGTCAGAAACTGACATCGGGAACTCCAAGTCGCGGGAGGTTTGCCCCGACAGGAGAGCCTTGATCGCCCCGACGCGGGACCTTCAACCGCCGACTACGGGAGCTTTGATCGCCTCGACGGATGGTTCGACTGCCCCAACCGCGGGAGAATAAAGAGGAAGAAGATTGGACTTTTTTGCCTTCCATCACAGTGAGGAATGTGGGGAATCCGCTGCGGTGGATGTTTATGTTAACTTTTATGTAGTGTGTCTTGTTGCTTTTTTTTTTCCGTATGGCTGCATGGTAATTTGTATATCACTGTCACATCTACCTCAATTGGTACATGTGACAATAAAATACCTTTGAGACCTTTGAAACCTTTGAAAGGAAAATCTAGAACATTTCATTCTAACCAGTGGCTGATATATAGGTTCATAGCTGACCACAATCCATAGTAACAGTTGGCCCTCACAATTTATGACTTAGAGAGGAGAATGTGAGAGCTTGCACTGGTAATTTGAAGCAATATTTTCATGTTAACTTATTCATTGCCTTCAGAAACGCATGACTAGATATTCCTTTGAAATGTATGACTAGATATTTCTCCCGTGCTTATCTCCTAGATGCCAACACTGTTACATCCACATGAATTAAGACAAAGTAATTATTAGATAACAAGGTATTTTGGGGAAGTAGACGTGCTGAATGACTTAAGACAGTCCATCCTCTGACGTGAGTTGAGTTTGAGTTTAGTTTATTGTCACGGGTACCGAGGTACAGTGAAAAGCTTTTTATTGCATGCTAATCAGTCAGAGAAAAGACAACACATGATGCCATTCAAGCCATCCACAGTATACTCTGTGCCTGGGCAGCCTCTGGGCCACATCCAGCACTTAGAACTACAAAATATTCAGCACAGAAACGGCTCTCTGGCCCAACTCTTCCATGCCAACCAAGTTACAAGGAGAACTTATTTTTATTTCCCTTTCCCATCAGACAGAAGGTACAGAAAGCACTGATTCAAGAATAGCTTCTTTAAGAACCACCGGTTTCAAGAATAGCTGCTTCTCTATTGTTATAGAACATAGAACAACTCCTTCCAACATAGAACAGTACAGCACAGGAACAGATCCTGTGGCCCACACAAGGTCGATTGAAACTAAACTATGCCTGCATGTGATCCATATCCTTCCATTCCCTGAATATCCCTGTCGAAAAACCTCTTAAATGCTACCTATGTGCCTGCTTTTACTACCACCCCTGACAGCTCTTTCCAGCTATCCACCAATCTTTCTGTGTATAAAAAAAATGGACTCGCACATTTCCTTTAAATTTTCCCTGTCTGAACTTAAAGCTGTGCCCTGCCGACCTTGACATTTCCATCCTGGAAAATGATTCGGACTGTCTACACTATCCTTGCCTCTTATAATTTTACATACTTCCATCAGGTCTTCCCCCCGACATCTGATGCTCCAGAGGAAACAATCCTATTTGTCCAAACTCTCCTTAAAAGTAATACTTCCTAATCGAGGCAGCATTCTGGTAAACCGCTTTTGCACTCGCTCCAAAGTCTTCACATCCTGCCTACAATGAAGCAACCAGAAATACTCCAATGTGGCCAACTCAAATTTTCTAAAGCTGCAACATGACTTCCTGCTTCGTATGAATGGGTCGACTGGGCTTGTATTCACTGGAATTTAGAAGGATGGGAGGAGATCTTAACGAAACATATAAAATTCTTAAAGGATTGGACAGACTAGATGCAGGAAAAATGTTCCCGATGTTGGGGGAGTCCAGAACCAGGAGTCACAGTTTAAGAATAAGGGGTAGGCCATTTAGGACTGAAATTAGGAAACACATCTTCACCCAGAGTTGTGAATCTGGAATTCTCTGCCACAGAAGGCATTGGAGGCCAATTTACTGGATGTTTTCAAGAGAAAGTTAGATTTAGCTCTTGGGGATCAAGGAAACAAAGGATATGGAGAAAAGCAGGAATTTTAGATGATCAGCCATGATCATATTGAATGACGGTGCTGGCTCAAAGGGCCGAATGGCCTACTGCTGCACCTATTTTTCTATGTTCATACTGTTGAATAGATCTCCCTTTTGTTTGGGATGAATTTCCAATCTTCCAATCAACCTTGTTGCAGCCAATGTACTTTTTTGTTTTAAATCTGCACTTTCTCTGTAGCTGTAACATTTTATTTACTACCTGTTGTACTCATGTATGGTATGATTTTCCAGGATTGCCTGCAAAACAATGGTTTTTTTTCCATTGTATCTTGGTATGTGTGACAAGAATAAACAAATACTAATACCAAAAGTATGACCATGGTACATCGTGATGATGGGGGTTGAAGCTGTAGCTTCACTTTATATATCCTGTATACAAGTCACTCTCAATTAATTCTGACTTACTTTTATAAATAAATGGTTTTGTTGTTTACACTTAAAACTGAATAATTCTTTGTATCTGCAGGGATAAGTATCAGAGAATAGCTGATATCTTCATGGAGAAAGGACCATACCTAAAAATGTATTCAACCTACATCAAAGAGTTTGACAAGAATATTTGTTTGTTGGATGAACAGTGCAAGAAGAATTCCACCTTTGCTGCAGTAGTCAGAGAATTTGAGGTAATAAATATATTCTTAAGACCGACATTGCCTTTAACAATTTGCTGCCACGTGTCTGTTTGGGGCAAACACATCGCGTGTAAAGACATGGTATTTCTCCAAAGTGCCTAATACAGAATATGCGGATGGCTTCACAGCTATCATTAACAGGTTTATGAATCTTCTCGTGTATAAAATTTCAGCTTTGTATTCTTTCAGATGAGCTCTCGCTGTGCAAACCTGGCACTCAAACATTACTTGTTAAAACCTGTCCAAAGAATTCCACAGTACAAGCTGCTTCTGACAGGTAATGTTAACTCATTATTCCTGAAATGTCTACAAAAGTGATGTAACAATTGAGTTTTTGTTTTGTTTTTTCATGAATGACTACTTTGTAAAAGCACACATTAAGCATTATAGGGTTTTGGAAATATACAGCATGAAATCATTTGATGGCAGTTACAGTTTTTTGCGCTATAATTTTAACGACATTTCCTGGATGTAATGTAATTTAATCTTGGCATAAGACTGCATGGAACATTTCTCATGGTGTATTTTGCTAATCCATAGTTCTTTGTGCACCAAGATAGACTGATGTATGTTCAGGCATTTTATTTGTTGCATATGAAAGCGTTTAATGTGTAGCCTAAATAATTACATAATAATTTTTTAAGTCGGAGCTTTCCATAATGCAATGTTTACAAAGAATGATGAATAATCGAAATTTGAAACTTAAATTGGTCTCTAAATTAATTAAATAGCCAGAACTTCGAGGTGTGATTTGAGAATTAAGGGACAGAAGTTTAGGGGAAACATGAGGGGGAACTTCTTTACTCAGAGAGTGGTAGCTGTGTGGAATGAGCTTCCAGTGGAAGCGGTGGAGGCAGGTTCGATTTTATAATTTAAAAATAAATTGGATAAGTATATGGATGCAAAAGGAATGGAGGGTTATGGTCTGAGTGCAGGTAGATGGGACTAGGTGAGAATAAGTGTTCGGCACGGACTAGAAAGGCCGAGATGGCCTGTTTCCATGCTGTAATTGTTATATGGTGGTGTCGCATTATCTATGTTATATCAAGCATCCTGCAGTGGGACCATTTACCAACATTCATTTTCATTTTGGTATGAAGTGGTTATGTTTATTCTGCTTTACTGTAATATTTCTCACATCATAATTGATTTTGTATTATACCTCTTCATTTCACTAACCACTCACGGAGCATTAGCAAGAGTTGAAAGCAAATTAAGTCCTTCAGTCATTTTCATTTTTATTTTCCTTCATCATGAAAAGAGCCAGATTTCATTGGCACCTTTCCAGATGCCACGAACACATTGAAGTGCTATCATGCTAGGATCTCCACAGTTTAGAAGCATCCTATATATTTAGTAGAGTCTGACGGCATATCTTAACTCTCTAAAAATTGGTTCGGTGAAGTTAATATGGTATTATTAATATCATGCTCTGGATTAGTTGGTATAAAAATATCTTGTGATCCAACATGCATCCTCATACATTCAACAGCACCAATTAAAATTTGATTTCTAATATCCGGTAGGGCTTCAATCAGTTCTTTATTCCTAATCAAAATTTCCTAAGAGCCAATATAATTGCTTGGATTGAAAATAACTTGGTGAATACTTACAGCCATGATCAGTGCATCACGTCACATTTTAGAATCAGGCAAGGTCCTGACATTCTGCCAACACCTTTCTACAGATATTATCAAAGCAAGAATAGCAGAGTGAGCATGATATCAGCTGCTGATTTGGCAGTTCCTTGGCCATAAACATCATCTCTCTCCTGTCCAACTGTTTGATAAAGAATCGGGCTCTTCACTGCCACTGTGTCATATTTACTTTGACCTGAGCTCCAGATTTATTCATAATCATCGATATACCCAACTCTTTCTCAGTTTTGATCCTTTTCCTGCTGAAACTTTCATTCCTGTCATTGTTAGCCCTGAGATTGACTATTCTAATACATTCCTGAACATCTGCCCTCATTCTAGTGGCTGCAATGAAATATTCAACTCTCAGTAAACCCAAACCAGGTGTCATTCACCCAGAGGAAATAAGAGCTGCAGATGCAGGTTTACAAAAACAAAGAGAACATGGATGGCTGATGTTTTGGGTCGGGACCCTTCTTCAGATTGATTGTAGAGGGGATATGGAGAAAGTTGGGGGAGATGAGGGTAAAGCATGGTGGGTAACAGATGAATGAACATAGGTGAAGGAAGGTTTTGATTGGTAGATGTGTTGGGCAAAGGCCTGATATGAAAAAACAGGTGTGAGATAAAAGGATTGAAGACTTACAATGTGTGAACCCCACGGAAGGAATGCAGGGGGATGGTGATGGGAGAAATAGGTGCAAATCCAGGTGGTGCACACGGGACAGAGGGGGGAGGGAGGAAAGGGGAGTGTGGGGGAGAAGTGGGAGGGGGGCAGGGATTTGTAGAGGTTACCTTAAGTTGTAGAATTCAATGTTCATACCATTGGACTGTAAGCCACCCAGGTGCATGTGACACAGTCTGGCAATGAAAGAGGCCTAGAACAGAAAGATTAGTGGAGGAATAGGAAGGGGTTAAAATGTTTAGCAGTGGGCCTTGGTGGAGAGAGTGCTAGTATTCGGTGGATTGTCACCGAATGTATATTCAGTGTCGGCGATGTGCAGGATGCCACATAGGGAACACCGGATGCAGGAGATGCACATGAACCTCTGTCTCAGCTGGAAGACCTACTGGGGCCCCTGGATGAAGTCGAGGGAGGAGGTATAGGGACAGGTGTTATATCTCCTGTGGCTTGCAGGGTAAAGTACCTAGGGAGGGGGTGGTTTGGGTGGGAATAGATGTGAAGTAAGGAGTTGCGGTCTCTAGAAGGCAGAAAGGGGTAGAGATGGGTGGGTGTGACTAGTGATGAGATCAGTTGAAGATGACAGAGGATGATGTGTTGAATGAAGAGGATGGTGGGGTTAAAGATGAGGACTAGGGATCTCTATCTTTGTTCTGTCTAGGGGAGGGGGGGAGGAGGAGCGAGAGCAGAACTAAGGGGACACGGAGGACATGAGTGAAAGATCCATCTATACTGCAGGGGGGGGAAACCATGTTTACTAAAGAAAGAGGACGTCTCGGGCGTCCTAGAAGAGAAAGCCCCATTTTGGCAGCTGATGGAGAGGCGATGGAGAATTTGAGAATAAGTGATAGAGTCTTTGCAAGTGACAGGGTGGTTGGAAGTATAGACCAGATAACAGTGGGAGTCGTAAGTTTGGAGTAGACGCCAGTCAATATTCTCCGCTGTGATGGAGACAGAGAGATCAAGAAAGGCGAGAGAGGTGTCAGATATAGCCGCAGTGAATGTGAGGGAAGGGTAGACATTAATGAAATCAGCAAATTCTGCACGGTTGCAAGAGGCAGCCCTGATGAAGTGCAGACATAATTGGGGGATGGTGCCAGCGTACGTTTGGAACAAGGACTGTTCTGTGTAATCAACAAAAAGGGAAGTGTAGCTGGGGCTCGGGCAAGTGCCCATGGCTGCATCTTTAACTTGGAGAAAGTGAGAGGTGTCAAAAGAGAAGTTGTTGAAGTTGAGGACATGTTCCACTAGACAGAGGAGAGTGTTAGTAGAGGAAAATTGATTGGGTCTCTATTCCATGCCCTGGACCCCGAGACCATCCTGGTGGTGGATAGAGGTATAAAGGGACTGGACGTCTATGGTTAAGATGAGACAATGGAGGCCTAGAAATTGAAAGTTATTGAATGGTTGCAGGGCGTGTGAGATGTCTCTGGTGTCGGTGGTAAGGGACTGTTCAAGAGGGGATAGGATGGAATCAAGATATGTGGAGATGAATTCAGTGGGGCAGACGTAGGTAGAAACAATGGGTCTGCCAGGGCAGTCATGTTTGTGGATTTTGGGAAGAGGATAGAAGCGGGCAGTACGATGCTCGGGAATGGTAAGGTTGGAGGCTGTGGAGAGCAGATCATCAGAGGTGATGAGTTCATAAACTGAGGTCAGCCTACTGACAGGCTGACCTCTACGGTGCTGAGGCCACATGCCAGCCTCCAGACATCTAATGCCGACCCTTGGCCATGACCTTGACCTTTGAACACCAGGCCATCGGCCCCTACACTGTTTCTGAGCTCATCACCTCTGGTGATCTCGCCTCTGGAAACCCTCCTCCACTCAACCTTTTCTGTCAAGGCAATACCTTCCTGTCTATAACCTGCCAAGATATTTCCACTCCTACGATATGGGTTGTCCTTAAATTTAAATGCTTGCAAGGACCAAGTTGTCAAGCTCAGACACCGAGCCCTAAACGTTTCAACCCTTTCTTCCTTTAATTGGGCTCTATGACCAATGTTTGACTTCTTATCCCTCGCACCTCTGTACATGTGTGGCATTCATTGTTTGTTTGATAATGTTCCTATCAATCACCCTTGGAGTTTTTTTGCTATCTTAAAGGTTCTATTGAAATGCAGGCTTTGTTAAATATTTTTATCCAGTAAAGATATATTTATCCAGTTTTCAGCATTGTGTTAAAGTTTGCTGCATCATATGGCCTTGAAGTAAACGCGCATGATTTATTCATGTATAAACATCTCAAGATTATAATAATATACTGGGAGTTAAATTTCATGGTGGTCCATTATGTAAGTGTATTGCTTGAGCATATGTTTCTGTTTATTAGTGTAGTTTAGTTTGAGATACCACGTGGAAACAGGCCCCTCGGACCACCGAATCCGCGCCGACCAGCGTTCCCCCGCACACGAACACTATCCTACGCACACTAGGGACAATTTGCAATTACACCAAGCCAATTAACTTGCAAACCTTTACGTCTTTGGAATGTGGGAGAAAACGGAAGCACCCAGAGAAAACCCATGCGGGACACGAAAATGTACAAACTCCGTACAGTCAGCACCTGTAGTCAGAATCGAGCCCCGGTCTCTGGCGCTGTATGGCAGCAACTCTACCGCTGTGTCACTGTAGTCTTAGTGTCATAGAGCACAGTAACAGGCTCTTTAGCCCACCATGATCATGCTTATCATCATGTAACAATCTATACTAACAACAGCCTCCTCTTGAATGTCACGAAAACTAAGGAGCTGATTGTGGACTTTAGAAGGGCGCAACAACCGAGGACGTACACGCCACAGGGGATAAATGGCACTACTGTGGATAGGGTGAGCAGCTTTAAATACCTGGGAGTCCAAATCACAGATGATCTGACATGGGCACCACACACTGCCACACTGATGAGAAAGGCAGTGCCTTTACCACCTCAGGCAGCTGAGGAAATTCAGTGTCTCACTGAGAATCCTTTAATCCTCTACTCTGGTGCAGTAGAAAGCATCCTGACCGGAAACATCTCAATGTGGTTTGGCAACAGCTCTGCCCAGGACAGGAAGGCTCTGCAGAGAGTAGTGTGTTCGGCCAAACGCACCATGGGAACTACACCCCCCCCCCCCCCCCCCCCCCCCCCCCCCCCCCCCCCCCCCCCCCCCCCCCCCCCCCCCCCCCCCCCCCCCCCCCCCCCCCCCCCCCCCCCCCCCCCCCCCCCCCCCCCCCCCCCCCCCCCCCCCCCCCCCCCCAGGACCTAAACACCAGGAGATGCAGATCCAGAGCCCACAAGATCATGAAGAAACCCTACCACCCCAGCAACGGACTGTTCCAGCTGCTACGGTCAGGCAAGCGCCTCCGTTATCACGCTGCGAAAACAGAGAGTCTCTTCCCACAGGCCATCAGAACTGTAAACTCTGATCTCACCAGGGCATAATTACTGTTGTGTCTTTAAAAAAGATGTAAATACTGGTTCTGTTCTGTTGTTTTGCACAATCCTGCAGGCATTGCCACTTTCATTTCACTGTACCTTGTATGTGTATGTGACAAATAAAGTTGACTTGATGTACTAACCACGGTCAGTAGTTTAATGTGTGATGGGTGTTCAAATGCTCATCTAAATACTTAAACGTTGTGAGAGTCTTTGCCTCCATCACTCCTTCGGGCAAGGCATTTCAGGTTCTAACCAAACTCTGGATAATGCTTTTCCCCTGACCTCTCTAAATGTATTATCCTTTACTCTAAACTACTGTCTCCGATTTAGCTACCTCTGCTGTGGGGAAATATTCCCTTATATCTATCCTAACTACACTATTCATAATTTTGTATATCTCTATCAAGAATACCCTGCCCCCCAAACCCTCTCCCCACTTCATACCAGCCTCCATCACTTAAAGGAAAACAAGCTCATCCTCAACTGAATTCTTAGTGAAACACTACTGCACCCACTCCAGTGAAATTATATGTTTATGTGGGTTGAGTTATATTGGAAATCCACCAATTTGTCAAGGAAAAGAAGAGTAAGCATTTTTATCTACCTTGTGATTGTGCAAACCTTACACACACTCCATTCCATGTAGAATTGTTATGTTTTGCTTTCAGCTAGCAGTAGTATGAGTGATGCAATCAGATTTGTATTATTTTCTCTCACCTGGAAGTAAGGGAGAGTTTTATTCTCATATAACACATCAACAATTTACTTATTGGTTCACTAATGCAGTTTGGAATGCAGTCTTGTTTTCTATTAAAAACTCTGTATGTCAAATCTAAAGCAGTGGCTTGTTTATGCTGCATAGTAGGATGTCTAATTTTCCTTCTCTGGGAGAGCATTGTTACAAAGATACACCTCCTATTCAGCAGGCTATGTGTACGCGGTGCAAGGACCTAGGTTCATTTAAAATCTAGCTTGCATTGTATTGAAGTCATTTTCCATTCTTTGTTAAATCAAAACCATGTTCAACCTCCTCTCCACGCCCAGTTATCTTGCTCTTTGAGTCTATTAAAGCCCAAGGTACTAATTTGCGCAATCATTTTGTTTTTGTACTTGGCTGATAGTGCTTTGATCAAGATTGAAAGTGTAATGTAATTGCAGCTACATTTATATTGATACGTACAGAAGACCAGGTTAATTCCAGGAAACTTTGTAATATAATTAATTACACCTAATAAATGTAAACTAGGTAACGATTACCCCGTCTTTACCTCACCCTGCCAAATGCAAAGTTAAATATTATTTGTAACAATTGTGGGGCAGTCCTTTTCTTTCTGTTGCTGATGAATTAAAACTTCAGATTTGACTGATGAGAAATACAGTGTTGCTACGTAACTGAAGATTTGTATGATGACAATCTGATCTTGGATTAATTACTCAAAGCCACTCTCTTCCTGCAGTAACACTGCCACCTTGTGACTAATCTAAAATGTTTAATTCCCATTAGTATATTCACATTTCATTCCACTTGAAATAATGGAACATTGCTGGGTCTCATGAAACATGAGTTGAGGAATATCTGGATGTAACAAGGGAATTAAGACAAGGAAATTATAAAATATTACAGTATGACAAAATTTAGTTTGTGACCAGCATTTATTTCCGATTTACAGTGACCACCTATTTGATATCCAACTCAAAGCTAAATAGCTATCAACTGCATGTGATTCCTTTACAATCCCCCAATCTACTTGACAGCAATGTCATCAAACATTAATTTGATTTGGCACCTTGCCACACAAGAACAGATTAGGCCTGAAAACTGAAAGCTTGGTTCAATGATTCAATTATATTTTATTGTCATATGTACCTTGGTACAGTGAAATGCTTTGATTTGCATTCAACCCAGCAAACTCATGTAGCAGACCGCACCAAGGCATTATATACCACGTTTTGGTGCCGACAAAGTTCCAAAGAGGTCAATTTGAAGTGTCTAAAAAGAGAAAAGAAAAATATTTAAATTTTGAAGAACAAATAAGTAACCAATAAATAATTAGACAGCAGGTAAGATAGATGTACTTGTACAGTACAATATGTTCTGGTGATAGAGTGGATTTGTGATTGGTTTTCTGTGTCAAGTATAACACAGTATTGCTTAATAAAGCACAATAAAGTTGCACTGTCGGGTGGGAAATATATGCAATTATTTTTTGTACAACAAAACGAGATACAGTGTGGAAACAGGCCCTACGGCCCAGCAAGTCTGTGCCAGCCAGCGATCGATCACATGTAAACAAGTACTATCCTACACATTAGGGATAATTAACAATTACACAATCCAATTAACTCTGTTACTCCAGCACTTTGTATCCTTTTGTGTAAACCAGCATCTGCAATTACTTTTTTCTGCAGATGAAAGATGAAACTGTGAAGGATATTTTTGTGACGGTGTTTACAATTCAATTAGATTTGGCGTAAGGCAGAGATAAATTAGGAATATATAACTACATTTAATTGGTTTACTATCTGTGTGACGACATATTCTCCCTGTTGCCATATGGATTTCTTCCATATGCTCCAGTTTCCTCCCACTTCCAAAACGTGCCTTGGTTGATACATTAATTAGCTACAATAAATTACTTCAAGAGTAGCTGGGTGAGGAGTTGATCGGCAACAAGGAAACAAGTAGGAAATGGGATGAAAAGGTTTTCCCCAAGGGCCAGCACAGAATTGATAAACTTAATGGTCTTTTCCAATGTCATAAACAAATAGAAAATTACTTTCACATATAAATTTTCTCTCTCTGGCATTGTACTTCTCCTTTTCCTTGTTTGTTGCAGGAATTTGTATCTTTCTGGGGTAAGCATTTAAGAATTCCAGGCACTGACATTGTTAATATTCTTTACATTTATTTTGTAATGTAGATATGTCTTCGATGATGCTGTCAAAGCCACCATTTATTGTTTATGGAAACAATATTTTTATTAGTTGTTTTCATAAGTGGGCCTCTATACTGGCTTGTAAGTCGTGGTTGAGATTGAACCTGTTTTTAATTAAATATCCTTTTGGGCGGTCAGCGGTAGAGTTGCTGCCTTACATCGAATGCAGCGCCGGAGACCCAGGTTCGATCTTGACTACTGTCTGCACGGAGTTTGTAAATTCTCCCCGTGATCTGCATGGGTTTTCTCCGAGGACTTCGGTTTCCTCCCGCACTCCAAAGACGTACAGGTTTGTAGGTTAATTGGCTTGGTAAATGTAAAAATTGTCCCTAGTGGGTGTAGGATAGTGTTAATATGCGGGGGTCGTTGGTCGGCGCAGACCCGGTGGGCCGAAGGGCCTATTTCTGTGCTGTATTACTAAACTAAACTAAACTAAATCACTCCCATAAGGATAATTGGATTATAGCCAAGACACAAAAGACTGCAGATGCTTGAATCTGGAGCAAAAACCAAACTAGGAGGAACTTCCATGTTGGTTTTCCCTGAGCCCCATCAACTGTCCATCACTCATTTTCATCTCACTCCCCCTCCCTGTTCCATCTACCAGATACCCACACACCTCACCCACCCGAACCCCTCTCCATCAGCCCTTCATCTCCTTAAAATGTTTCTGGTTACCATCTTCCTTATCAGATTCCATATTTGTAAGTAGACACAAAATGCTGGAGTAACTCGAGGGACAGGTAGCATCTCTGGAGAGAAGGAATAGGTGACGTTTTAGGTCGAGGCCTTTCTTCAGGCTGTAACTTATTTGTAACTTCCCCACTACAAATACTGCTCAACCCACAGAGTCCTTCCAACGGTTTTATTTTACATTGGATACCAGTCATCTAACTTTGCACAAGTTAGAGATTGAACTAAGAATCATTCCTGTTGTGTATGGTTCAGCCATTCCATGGATAAACTCATTCAGCCATCAGGCAAACATATTTGCTGCCCTAACTACAATGAAAATTTACACCTACTTTAAGTCTTAATAAAAATCTTTCTCATATATTGCAGATTATGTAAAGAACCTGTCCAGGGATTGTGCCGATTTCAAAGACACCCAAGGTATGAAATTCATATTAATCATGTCTAGAATTTTTATGAATATCTTATCTTTTGTATACTAATATTGTAAATTATTTATTTCTGTCAGCTGCTCTCGCCATTGTTGTGCAAGTAGCAAACCATGCCAATGACATCATGAAACAAGGGGTAGGTAAACCAGTTTAAATACCATCTGTATTGGTGAATTCCATATGTTTGGTTGCTACAACCTTATAAGTTGTCTATTTTTCTTAATTCTAGGATAATTTCCAGAAGTTGATGCAAATTCAGTATAGCCTCAATGGACAACAGGAGATTGTTCAGCCTGGAAGGGTGATTATTACGGATTCTCAGATGACACTACACATTTGGGAGAATTGATGTGTTTAATATGATAGTCTTTAATATGGTACTAAGAGGATATAGTAATTCTTTCACTAAAACACTAATAATTAAGCTGCCATTTAGAATGTAAAATAAAGGAATGGCAGATGCTGGTTTACAAAAGAAGTGCTGGAATAACTCAGCAGATCAGGCAGCATCTCTGGAGGACATGGATAGGTCATGTTTCGGCTCAAGACCTTTCTTCAGATTGAAGAAGCTCCCTGACCCGAAACGTGTTTGGGAGACCAACAGGATGGATCTGCCATGTGTGCAGAGTTGTCGGCATGTTCTGCTGTGTTGGAACTGTGTTAGCAGCAATATTTGAGCGGTCCTGTTCAACGCCTTGGCTAAACTACACATTGTCCTTGGTTGCTCTATGCTCTTACTTATATATCTTGCAAGGTGACTGCATTCCCTACTTGTTAACTGTTCAGGTTACGAACTGTTCTCAGGTACAGAACCCTGTGGTAAGCTAGGGATGACCGGTAATTAACTTGCAATGTTTCCCAAGTATGTGTAAATGATATTGGTCATTTGCATCCTGAAATGGTACTTAGATCCAGCCATCACAATCACTTCTTCAGAAAGTGTTGACCACCTATCTTTAAATAGGAACAGGTCCTATTTTTTAATTGCAATTTCTTTTGCTTTCAAAATATATTCCTCATTCTGTGGTCTGCTTGTGAATCTGAACTTGTAGGGTTTAAATTATGGTGCAGTGAATTTGACAATAAACATAAATTTGTATTGGTTTAATTGGATATTAGATACCAGTCTGATAACGACTACATTATGATGTTGTTGAATACAATACTTGAACTATTTATTTTCTGATGGTATACTGGGTATTTACAAAGAGAGAAAAAAATCCATGTGTTAAGTACAAATTATTCTAATTAAGACATGTTTATTTTCAAATTGATTTTAAATTAGCTTTCTGTGAATTGTATAATTATTTTGAACAGTGTCCAATAAAGTAATACCAAAAAAATATGATAAGCTTTTACAAATCAAAAAACTCTTTCAATATTTATAATCTCTCAAAGAGTCAGATCTGCTTTTTCTTTTGTTTTAATGGAGATACTAGTAATTTCAAAACTTATTTTCTTATGCTGCACTTCCCATATCTTACTCGTGATAAAAAAAAATGTTTTAATGTTGCCCTAAGCTACTTATGATTTGCAATTATGTATTAAGAGCATTTTTTCCAAAGAAAATTGTTCTGTACATTTTTACATTATCCTATTGTTATCTGATTGTCTAGGTTTTCTTGAAGGAAGGAACCCTGATGAAACTATCCAGAAAGGTTATGCAACCACGAATGTTTTTTTTGGTAATTTCAAATTTAAATCCTTTTAATCAAAGGCAGCAGGCATGCAAAATTTGTTTCTACAAATATCATGAGTTATAGAATGTGTAATTCTGTTCAACTATAAGTAAAATTGAAGATCAATAGACATTAATTTGCTTGAAAGACATCTATAAACTACTCAAGTTATCTAACGTAATTCAATTTGTTAAAAATGTTTACAATACTATTTAAACTTGCCATATTATGTTAGATACTGGTAAAATTCTATTAGATAATCATGGGGTAATAAGAAAAATTGTCATGTCAAAATGACAAGTGCTGGAAATGTTCCTTCAGTTGGATTGTGCAGAATCAATGAGCGAGAGCATGTGTGGCCAGTGATGTCCTTAAAATAGGGAAAAATATAGAATTCCACTCTTTCACAGACCTGCCTGTAATAGGATCAACAAACTCATCAGGAAGGCTGGCTCTGTCCTGGGTGTGGAGTTTGATTCATGGGAGGTGGTCCTGGAGGGGAGGATGCTCCTCAAACTGTGGAGCATCCTGGACAATACAGCTCACCCCCTCCATGACACACTGGTCAACCTGAGGAGCACATTCAGCAACAGACTGGTTCCAACAAGATGCAGGACAAAATGCCACAGGAGATCCTTCTTCCATGTGGCTATCATACTGTACAACTCCTCCCCCTTCTGTCAAGGGGTAGACTGAGACTGTTCCCCCCCCCCCCCCCCCCCCCCCCCCCTCCACAATCTTTGCATATCCCCAATCCTGGACTTTCCACGTCACTTTAATTTTATGGTTGGTGTATGTTGTGGTTTTATGACTATTGGCAGATCAATTTCCCTCCTGGGATAAATAAAGTTCTATCGTATCATACTCTACACACTTCATATTTTTCTCAAAAACTTAGTTTAGATCTAATTTTACTCAGTTCTCACGAAAGATTGTTCACCCAAATGCTTGCTCTCTCCTGTTGCAAATCTCACAAAATAAAATTATTCCATAACATTGATTTGTTTTTGAATTTGTAAATCTATTTGAGTCATTTTGGGCAAAATACAAAATGCTGCAAATACTTAATAGGTCTGGCAGCATCAGAGCAGTGATGAACCAAGTCAGTTTTGAGTTCATGGCCAAGGTTCTGATGCTTTGGTCATCAACCAAAACTCGGTTTATGTCTTCACAAATATTGCCTGACGTAATTTCCAACATATTCATTATTTTGCTTTAGAAATAATTTCTATTTACAAGCTCAAGCTGAGTCTTGGATTTGAATTCTTATATATTTTTATTTATAGCTGAATGATGTATTACTATACACTACACCAGTACAATCTGTGACGTATAAGCTTAACAACATGTTGTCACTAGCAGGCATGAAGGTGAGTTTTTTCCCCTGAGTTTTTTCCTGATATATATATTAAGTAGTTTGAGATGTAAATACAGGACACTGTGAAGTTTTATTTTTAACATGTTGCGTATTTGCTTTTTGATTGTTGCCAAGAGATAATAAGTGGAACAAACTGGTTGTTTTATCAATTCAATGCCTGTGGTCTTAAAGGGGTATTTACTGAGCTCTACATTGTGACTCCGTTGTGAAATAAAATGAATTAATAACAATTGAAAGGAAGGAAAAATCACTTGAACCGCGATACCATTTGGCAGACCTTCGTAACTCTCTAATTTGGAAAGCTATTGTCAATTATTCAGAATTACATTAATAAAGCAAATAAGGATAGTTTAAGTACCAAGGAATGGATATTACAGACTGGGCAATATATAACTACTATTGAAACATGGAAAATACATATTCTGGTGAATCTAGGGCCTGTTAGGTAGAAACATGCAAAAGTTAGTGTATTGAGTAACATTCTAGTTTTGAAAACAAAATTGGTTTTATTATTCAGTCTCATTACTGAATTATTATTTGATGTATTCTGTGCTAAACTAACTAATTGTGAACTACACAATTTCATAGTAATTTGGCCAAAATCATGCACTTCAGTTCAGTTTCTCAAGCACCCAATCGCTTTAATCCTACAGCAGTTGCATTTTGTTTCCCAACAGAGTTGACGTGGAAAAGCTTTTCCCACTGAGAGTAGGGAAGATTCAAACAAGGGGACATGACTTGAGAATTAAGGGACTGAAGTTTAGGGATAACATGATTCTGATTCAGATTCAGATTCAGATTCAATTTTAATTGTCATTGTCAGTGTACAGTACAGAGACCACGAAATGCATTTAGCATCTCCCTTGAAGAGCGACATAGCAAACGATTTGAATAAAAAATAATAAGTGTCCGGGGGGGGGGGTGGTGATTGGCAGTCACCGAGGTACGTTGTTGAGTAGAGTGACAGCCGCCGGAAAGAAGCTGTTCCTCGACCTGCTGGTTCGGCAACGGAGAGACCTGTAGCGCCTCCCGGATGGTAGGAGGGTAAACAGTCCATGGTTGGGGTGAGAGCAGTCCTTGGCGATGCTGAGCGCCCTCCGCAGACAGCGCTTGCTTTGGACAGACTCAATGGAGGGGAGCGTGGAACCGGTGATGCGTTGGGCAATTTTCACCACCCTCTGCAATGCCTTCCGGTCGGAGACAGAGCAGTTGCCATACCATACTGTGATGCAGTTGGTAAGGATGCTCTCGATGGTGCAGCGGTAGAAGTTCACCAGGATCTGAGGAGACAGATGGACCTTCTTCAGTCTCCTCAGGAAGAAGAGACGCTGATGAGCCTTCTTGATCAGAGTAGAGGTATTGTGGGTCCAAGAGAGGTCATCGGAGATGTTGACTCCCAGGAACTTGAAGCTAGAAACACGTTCCACCTCCGTCCCGTTAATGTGGATGGGGGTGTGCGTGCCGCCTCTGGACTTCCTGAAGTCTACAATGAGCTCCTTGGTCTTCTTGGAGTTAAGGGCCAGGTTGTTGTCAGCGCACCATGCTGCTAAGTGCTGGACCTCCTCCCTGTAGGCCAGCTCATCGTTGTTGCTGATGAGGCCAATCACCGTTGTATCATCTGCATACTTGATGATGGTGTTAGTACCATGTACAGGTGTGCAGTCATAGGTGAAGAGGGAGTAGAGGAGGGGGCTCAGCACACAGAGGGGGAACTTCTTTACTCAGAGAGTGGTAGCTGTGTGGAATGAGCTTCCAGTGAAGGTGGTGGAGGCAGGTTCATTTTTATCATTTAAAAATAAATTAGATAGTTATATGGATGGGAAGGGAATGGAGGGTTATGGCCTGAGCGCAGGTATATGGGACTAGGGGAGATTGCGTGTTCGGCACGGACTAGAAGGGTCGAGATGGCCTGTTTCCGTGCTGTAATTGTTTTATGGTTATAATATATGGTTCTCATCAACTCCCTATAGATTATACCACTTAACTACATACCAGTGGAAATTTACAGTTGCCAAATAACTTCCCAACATATACATCTATGGGATAGGGAGGAAGCCAGGGCACCTGGCGGAAACCTATGAAATGCCATTCAGACAGTATCCAAGTACCAAAGGAACTTCAGATGCTGAAGAAGTTATTCTAGCTGTGCCACTGTACTGCCCCATTTCTCCATATTAATAGATGACACTTCTAATAATAGATTGTGATAATCACCAGATGGTACTTGAAGTTGACCCTCAACTTAACCATTGAAAAGGCTTTCAAAAATACTTTCTGTATAGTTGATTAACCAAATGCTATGGTCTCCAATCATGTACTTAGAGTTGGGAATAATGTCCACAGAAACCATAAAATGTGATTACATTTCTAATCCAGTTACTGTAAATGTGATTTCACAGAAATATTGCAGATGTGTGATTTGTGTTCACTTATTTGCAAACAAATTTAAACTTATGATCTATTTTGTTTACTACGTAGGTCAGCAAACCATCTCAAGAGGCCTACCAGAATGAACTGAACATAGAAAGTGTGGAACGATCATTCATTCTGTCAGCAAGGTAATTACACACAGATGTGATTCAGACAGATGTAGCTCACCAATGTTGTACTGAGAGTTATTATGCTTCTCGATTAAGAAGAAATTCTTACGTATTTAGAAAGAAAAAAGATCTTGGCACCTTGATTAATCCAATGGAACAATTTGAGCAGTGCTCAGTGATGATAAAGTAATACAGATGTTGAGGATCTATCAATGGTAGAGCAACACTTCAGTAGCTCTCTCCAATCATTTGTCTGCTTTATCTAACTCGTGGGCCTCTGTAAACGGGCTAATCTGGAACATCAATGGCAAGGAAAACAGTAGAGGATTCAAGGTTAATCCCTCAGGCAATACACGTTACCCTCACTGATGCAAGGTTTTCACAATAAACACCTTTTACAACACATCCACCAGATGTTCTGCTATTATGTCTATGTGTAGGTTTTTATTAATTAATTTTTGTAGACTGTCTCCTCTGACTATATCCATTTTTTGCATATTATTGCTGATAAGATAGAAGCAAAGGTGGCAATGGAAAAAAACAAGGTCCTAAACAATTTATGGTTACCTGTCATACATACTCTTCCGTTCTAGCTTATAGGATGGATTGATGATTGCAAATGTTATACATTTTTTGTTCTATCTAGCTTATATTTTCCTCATTAACAAGGAATATCCTGTTCCTTACCATACTTGATCTTTATCTGACTGGCAGAAGCTACATGCCGTGTTACTTCTAACTTTACAATCACCTGATCGCCACAGGTTGACTTTCTATATTCTTTCCAGAAAATTAATTTGCAAAATTGTGAGCGCAAACCCAAAGAACATGGAATCTTTGTCATGCAAAGTCAAGGACGAAACCCAGGAGATTTATTAAATAATGGCAGCTAATTGACTCCCAAAATTAAATTACTGATATCTGTACTGCCTTAAAAAACAGATTCTGGTTTACAAAAATGGACAAAGTGCTAGAGCAACTCAATGGTCAGGCAGCATCTCTAGAGAACATGGATAGATGTATTTCCGTTTGGGCCCCTTCCGACTGATTGTGGGGAAAAAGTTGGGGGAGAGAAATCATCTACATTATCTACAAGAAATCTTCTGTTGCTTTTACCTTTGCCATTTTCCCCAGAATTTGTCTGCTCCCATTTCTCAGTTCCACATTGTTCCAAAGTTGCCAATAAACATAGGATTTTTCACCTCTACACGGAAGACACTCAGATCCGACCTGATCATGTCTATTGGATGCTCTGATTGTCTCTGATGCTTAACTGATATCCACCATCAACAAGATGAAACTTCCTCTAACTAAATGTTGCCAGGTCGAAAAAGAACCTGCCAGTTTCTTTAAGCCACGTTACAAACTCCATCCCCAACTCTCCTCCTCCTCTAACACAGCAACCATCTGAAACTCAACAGACTATTTCCAACCCTGCTACCGTATTTGACCCTGCAATGGGCTTGAACCTACTTGTGCTCTCCCTAAGAATGTCTATTTTTACTTCTGTAACCTATCAGACTCTTCTGCTGTCAGAGGTCGTTCATTGCTGAAATCCCCTTTCATAGACTTTTTATCTCTAGCTGTTCCTTTCTAATATATCCCTAGCCAATTTCTTTGTACCTTTTTCAAAATTAGGTCATCAAAAATCTTATGGCCCTTGACCTAAAATGGACTAAGTTGCCTTTCACCATCTATTCTGTGCTCGCTGATTTACAGCAAAGGCTTGTTAAATTCTCATTTTAGCTTTCAAAGAACTCCAAGGCCTCTATATTCCATATCTTTGGAATTTCCCGCAGCTCTACAACCATGAGATATCTAAAGTTATCCCATTCAGACCTCTTAATCATTTGCTCCATCAAGGCCAAATTATTCCTCAGGATGTGATTAATCCTCTGCTGTGCTCTGATATCTTACAACAGAAAGCTAGGATACAATTCCCTTCCTTATCGGTGGTAGTAGCATGTCAGAAATTAAAAATGTGCAGAAACAGTTGAAGGAGAAGCAAAGTCTGGAGGTGATCTTTTTGATGAAGATATTCTATCAATGTATAATCAGTTCAAAATGCCTTGGAAAGGGGTTGGAAAACTTCAAATAAGGCACAAAACATGGTCTTCCAGGCACATTGATTGCTTTATGCTTCCAAGACCTGGACTACAAACAGCAGGCCAGTAACAATCTCTGCAAAATCCAACACATTTGCAAGGATTAGTGTACTGATTGTGAACTAGTTGTCTACCAATTAGTGTATCATGTCCTCTCCCAGGCCAATATCCCCAGCATCAGCCAGTTACTCTCAATCAGCTCTAGTGGGAGGCCACCATAACTCCAAGATAGATGTGTGAAGAGATTACCTGATGGACAGAGAAAAAGATTCGGGAACAAATCCTGGAAGAAATTAATCTCCATTGACTCTTGGGAATCCCTGTCCCCTAAGCTCCCAAAATGGAGGAGGAGCATACAGAATGGTATTGAGAATCTGGGCCCCAGCTATCCCTGCCTCTTTGTAGGGTACGTCGAACAATCACTGTTCCAGGCGTACACTGGCCCTATCCCTGAACTCTACCTCCGCTACATTGTAACTGCATCGGTGCTACCTCCTGCACCCATGCAGAACTCACTGACTTCATCAACTTCACGACTAATTTCCATCCTGCACTCAAATTCACTTGGACCATCTCTGACATCTCCCTATCGTTTCTAGATCTCACCGTCTCCATCACAGGAGACAGACTATTGACTGACATCTATTACAAACCTACTGACTCCCATAGCTATCTAGACTACACTTCTTCCCATCATGCTTCCTGTAAAGGCTCTATCCCCTACTCCCAATTCCTCCGTCTGCGCCGCATCTGCGCCCATGATGTTCCATACCAGGCATTGGAGATGTCCTCATTCTTTAGGAAATGGGGGTTCCCCTCTTCCATAATAGATGAGGCTCTCACTAGGACCTCCTAGTGAGAGCCTTTAGGAGATCCTAGGAATGATATCCCGCAGCTCGGCTCTTGCTCCCCCTCCCCCCATTCATAACAAGGACAGAGTCCCCCTTGTCCTCACCTTCCACCCGATCAGCTGTTGCATGCAGCATATAATCCTCCAAAACATTTTTACCACCTCCAACGGGATCCCACCACTGGCCATATCTTCCAATCTCCACCCCTTTCTGCTTTCGGCAGGGACCATTCCTTCCGCAATTCCCTGGTCAACTCGTCCCTTCCCACCCAAACCACCCCCTCCCCAGGTACTGCAGGAGATGCAACCGTCCCTTTACCTCCCCCCTCGACTCCATCCAAAGACCCCGACAGCCTTTCCAGGTGAGGCAGAGGTTCACTTGCACCTTGTCCAACCTTATCTACTGTATCTGCTGTTCCAGGTGTCAACTCCTGTACATTGGCAAGACCAAGCGCAGGCTCGGCGATTGTTTTACTGAACACGTTCGCTCAGTTCGACTTAACCTACCTGATCTCCCGGTTGCTCAGCATTTTAACTCCTCCTCCCATTCCAAATCTGACCTGTCCATTGTCAGAGTGAGGCTCAGCGCAAATTGGAGGAACAGCACCTCATATTTCGCTTGGGCAGCTTACACCCCAGCGGTATGAACATTGACTTCTCTACCTTCAAATAGCCCTTGCTTTCTCTCTATTCATCCCCATCCCCTTCCCCTTCCCAGTTCTCCCACCAGTCTTACTGTCTCCGACTACATTCTATCTCTGTCCCGCCCACTTCCCTGACATCAGTCTGAAGAAGGGTCTCGACCCGAAACGTCACCTATACCTTCTCCCCAGAGATGCTGCCTCACCCGCTGAGTTACTCCAGCATTTTGTGTCTACCTTCGATTTAAACCAGCATCTGCAGTTCTTTCCTACACATTTTGCCCAAAATAGACAGCAGGAGGAGTGCACCACATTACAATATATAGTCCATCTATGGATGAGTTTATATTTCCCATGTAGAAGCAAAGAACTGCACATGCTGGTTAATACACCAATGGGCACAAAATGATGAAGTAACTCAGGCGGACTGGCGAACTTGGATCGGTGAAGAAGAGTCCAGACCCAAAATGTCACTCATCCGTGTTCTCCAGCGATGCTGCCTGACCCGCTGAGTTAATCCAATACTTTGTCTCTTGTTTCTCCATTCCTGTTAACCCATTCCAGTAATATAATTTTAAGAGAAAACCTCTGTGTTTCACAAACAGCGATAACTGTACCACTAGGCTGCCTTTAAATTGAGCCCTTCTGGTTGCGTTCAAAGTAGAAAGTGCTAACCACTTGTGCTATCTCTGGTTAATTCACATTGACTTAAAACTCTATTACTTTAAATTTCATTTGACATGAAGTAATTTTAAGCTAGTTCCTAACTTTGGCCCTTTCAAAATTCAGTTCAGCCGCAGAAAGGGATGAATGGTTAAAAGCTATTTCGAAGGCCATTGAGGAATATACGAAAAAAAGGATAACATTCACTGCCAGTAAAAGCCTTGAGGTAAGAAGATGTTTAAAAGTCTCAGTCTGAGTAAACAGGTAAAGCAAGACACTTGGGATACTTTGTCTCTGGTTGACTTTTGTCAAACAGTGGAGAATATCTTTTAGAAAAGTTGGCATGGTAATTGTTGATAGAAATGAGAATATTAAATAGTGAACAAGTGACTATTTAATCTAGATGTCACTGTTTTCAATTGAACTTTGTTTAATTTAACCAGTAATGATTGGATATCCTCATTGCACAAACTAATCTCAGCTAACACTGTTATCTTGTGCTTATCCCTGTTTGTGATCAGATGTTTTGAGATTTTAATAATAGTTTCTGTTGTGCAGGTTAATTTTTCAAAGAAAATTGTGTTTCAAAGAATCTTATGGTTAAAGTTTGATAATTTAATATATTAGTAATATATAAAATGTAATTATATATATATATATATATATATATATATATATATATATATATATATATATATATATATATATATATATATATATATATATATATATTTAATATATATGCAATGCAATCTTTGTAGCCAGCATTATAACATACAACGTTATAGATGAGAGATCATTCGAAAACAGTATAACTGATGGGAACGGAAGAATTTCAAAGGATGCCTTGCCTGGTCAATTTTAATTGATTCAAAGTTCTTATTGGGGCTGTATTTGCTTTCACTGCAAATTACACTATCTTTGACTTATCTGAAACCCATACGGGTAGCTTAATCTTAACCAAAAGTAATTCATTTAATAATAACATAGGGCAGCATAGTGGCGCAGCGGTAGAGTTGCTGCCTCATTGTGCCAAAGACCCGGGTTCGAACCTGACTATGGGTGCTGTCTGTACGTAGTTTGTACGTTCTCCCTGTGTCCATGTGGGTTCTCTCCCGGTGCTCCAGTTCCTCCCACATTCCAAAGACATACAGGTTTGTAGGTTAATTGACTTTGGTAAAAATTGTAAATTGTCCCTAGTATATAGGATAATGCTAGTGTATGGGGATCGCTGGTTAGCATGGACTCGGTGGGTCAAAGGGCCTGTTTCCGTGCTGTATCACTAAACTAAATGTTGATAATACTGATTTTGTTTCTTCTCATCCATCCTGTCGCATAAAGATGACAGATTGGTGTAGTGCAGGGAAACGTGTTAGCCAATTTATGCCTTATTACATATAGAATAGAATGCAATTTATTGTCATTCAAACCTAGGTTTGAACGAAATATCATTTCTACAGTTTTTTACATTACAAAACAATCCAAGACCCACACTTAACACAGTTTACATAAACATCCATCATAGTGAGTCTCCAACATCTCCTCACTGTGATGGAAGGCAAAGTCTTTATCTCTTCCCTTTGTTCCTTCTCCCGTGGTTCAGCAGTCCAACTGCAGTGTCGAGGTGAACTGGGGCTCTGATGTTAAAGCCCCTGACGGGCGATGGTAAGTCCTGAGGCCGTTTAAGCCACGCCGGGCGATGTTAGGCCCCGGCTCCATGTCCTTAAACCCGCGATTCCAGCGGGAGAAGTCGCCGTTGCGGAGCTCGGAAAAGCGGTCTCCCACCAGGGACCTGCGAGCTCCCGATGTTCCCGTCCACCGGGTCTGCGGCCGGTGCCTCCGAACTCCAAAAGTCGGGTCGCAGCCGCGCGCCACCACAGCTCTTCCCGCTCCGAAGTTGGCCAGCTCCGCGATGTCAGTTCCGCAGGCTCTGCAACTGGAGCCCTCAGGTTAGTCCCGGCCGGAGGTCGCCGCCGGCTCCACGATGTTAGGCCCAACGACATCCGAGACCCGACAGGGAATAGTCGGGTCCCCGCACAGGGAAGAGATTTAAAACGGTTTCCCCCACAGCCCCCCCCACCACCCCCCACATATACACAGCTAAAAAAAAAATAAAAACTAACTCAAGACATACATTTAACAAGACAAAAATAAAAAAAGACAGACGACTGTAGTCGAGCCGCTGCCGTTAGGCGCCGCCACTAACACCAACATTGGGATAAATTCTAGGTAAATTAATGTAATGTTCACTGAGAAAAGGATTTGGCCATGATTTTGGGAGGACTCTTCTGCCCTTGGATGTCTTTAATAAATAAGGTGGTCAATCAAGCCTCCAATTTATCACCTCAATTGAAAGGTAATAGCTCAGAACCATACACTGAAACCTTGAATATGTTCATTTTATGAGTATATGTGCAATGAAGTAAGTTCAGTATTGGTGTTCATAAGCAAAAATAAAACTACCTTGAATTGTAGCTTGTAAATGGTTCGGAATTTATTTGTACAGAAGTAACGGGAGTGATGGTCAGGATGTAACAGTCTGTGTGACCCTCGGTCATTACTAAGGCATCAATTATTTATCATTTATGTAAATAGGGCAGATAATTCATAAAACATGCAGGTCCAGTTAACACGAGGTTATATGTGCTGGATCAGTGTGGAGGTAACCCTTGCATAAACTGGCTAGCAGTACCCACCTTTGTGCACGAACGTGATCTGAATGATGAAAGCGGTTGAGCTCATCCTCCATATCTGAACAGCAACAAAGCCTTGGGAGAGTCAGGAGTGTTTAATTGTCATCTGTACAGATAACAGAACAATGAAATCCTTACTAGCTGTAGCTTACCAGACCCGTAAACACAAAACACAGATAATATGTAATAATCAGGGTACAATAAATAAATATCCGTAATACTGGGTAACCATAATTGTGCAAAAAACGAAGTCCGTAATACAACCAAACACTCAGTCCAAAGAAGATAATTGTGCCGAGATTAGTGTTGTGCAGTGTTCAAGAGCCTGATTGTTGCTGGGAAGAAGCTGTTCTTGAACCTGGTGATCACCGTTTTCAGCTGCTGTACCTTCTTTCCGATGACAGTAGCGAAATGAGAGCGTGATCAGGATGAAGTGGATCTTTTGATGATATTGGCTGCAATTTTGAGGCAGCTGCGGATCCCTTTTATGTTGGGGAGGTCAGTACTTGTGACAGATCGGGCAATGCCTTTAACATATCCCAAAGCCCCAGTTTCAGAATGTCAAGATGTTGTTTCAACAACTGTTGAAGGTCTTCGAAGTATTACATTTCAGATTATTAGTAAGATTTAGACAGAGTCATGGAGAGATGCAACATGGAAAATGGAGACACAGCCCACTGGGCTTCCACATCAACCGTCAAATGTTTTGTATTCTTCCACCTTCTTATCACATCCCCTCAGATTCTACCACTCACCTCCACCCTGGGGACTAACTAAATTGCCAATCTGCACATCTTTGAGGCAAGGGAGGAAACTGGTGTTCCCAGGGGAAAACCATGCTCTTTAAAAAACAGGGGCTTAAAGTATATAAAATATTTTGAATTTCTAAATAATAATTGATTAATACCTCCAGAGACCTGGCAGTTAATTAAAACTATTATGATAAATAAAGTAACCGAACGGCCACACTTACACACATTACTGGTTTACTACACCCTTCTGCTTAGTTAGAAGATGGAACCCAAAGATCCACAAACCTGTCTTCATCGACAGGTTGGCAATGGAGTGGGTCAACAACTTCAAGTTCCTGTGCGTGCATATATCTGAAGATCAGTCCTGACCCCAGTACATCAATACAATCATCATTGCCTCTACTTCCTTGGAAATTTCAGGACATTCAGTATGTCGACAAAACCTCTCTTGAACTTCTCCAGGTATACGGTGAAGAACATGTTGATTGGTTGCATCACGGCGTGGTTACGCCACAGAATGCCCAGGAATGAGGGAGATTACAAAAAGTTGTGAACTTTGCCCAGTGCATCACGTTTACTCACTTCCCTACCATGGAAGGAATCAATAGGAAGCACTGCCTCAAAAAAGCAGCTAGCATCAACAAATATCCTCGCCACCTTCTACTTTTGCATAAACCATTGAAAAGAATGTTTAGGTCTGAAAACTATGACCACCAGGTTCGAGAATAGTTTCTTTCCAGCACCCATTAGGCTCTTGAATACTGTAAAATAGAAGCTAAGCTATGGACTATGGTCTTCAGATGCATTAAAGATTTGGGGCGATTTTTCACTAGTAATTTTTTTTTGCAGTTATTAATTTTTTTTAAAATTATATCTTATCTATGAGGAGTGAATTTGCAGGCCTGTTATGGTATGCAAGAATTTCATTGTTCTGTTGTCAGTACACATGGCAATTAAGCATTCTTGACTCTTGGTATGGTGGGTGCAATAGTACAACTGGAAATTTAACTTCGGAGTCACGTGAGTGACTACGTAAAGGACCCCACCAGGACGCATGCGTGACATATTGCTACACGCATTGCGAAACGTCAGGCACGGTGGAACGACGTTCCCCCGCAGCGGCAGTTTAAAAGCCGGAACTTGCAGGTAAGAGTTTACTCTGCGGTCTTTTTTTGTTCCCTATACCAACTTACAGGTGGGGAACATGGACAAATCAAAGAGAACAAGGGCTGCGACAAAGCTGGTGAGGGAGGACCGCGGAGTAGCGGGCAGCCAGCAGCAGCCAGTGGCACCTGGATCACCGATAATGGGATCAGCTGTGCCCCGATGTTGCCTCCGCACCAGCCAGATCCACGCGGCCGAGCGGTAAGGCAAGACAGAAAACAAACAAAGTCGTGGACACAGAGGAGTCCGACTTTGAGCAACCGCGGGCGGCCAGCGACCGTGAGCGCTGGAGCCGGATATAGTGGTGTGTGGAGCATTTGCTCCAACGTGACAGGCTCCGGGAGATGGAGTCGGGTCACAGTGGGCTCTATGGCAAACCCACAGCAGTACCTCTTGAAGGGCTGCACAGTGCTTCTACCTCATCAGAGGGGAGCACTGCGGGTCAGTTCTGGGCTGATCTGGAAGAGGGGTTCGCAGAAGAAAAGTCAAGTGTGCAGGGGGTGCAGGAACGAGAAAAACCTACTGGACATGGTGTCCAACTTCATACAGCCAGACCAGACTGGCCAAAACATAGAAACATAGAAATTAGGTGCAGGAGTAGGCCATTCGGCCCTTCGAGCCTGCACCGCCATTCAATATGATCATGGCTGATCATCCAACTCAGTATCCCGTACCTGCCTTCTCTCCATACCCCCTGATCCCCTTAGCCACAAGGGCCACATCTAACTCCCTCTTAAATATAGCCAATGAACTGGCCTCAACTACCCTCTGTGGCAGAGAGTTCCAGAGATTCACCACTCTCTGCGTGAAAAAGTTCTTCTCATCTCGGTTTTAAAGGATTTCCCCCTTATCCTTAAGCTCTGACCCCTTGTCCTGGACTTCCCTACCATCGGGAACAATCTTCCTGCATCTAGCCTGTCCAACCCCTTAAGAATTTTGTAAGTTTCTATAAGATCCCCTCTCAATCTTCTAAATTCTAGAGAGTATAAACCAAGTCTATCCAGTCTTTCTTCATAAGACAGTCCTGACATCCCAGGAATCAGTCTGGTGAACCGTCTCTGCACTCCCTCTATGGCAAAAACCTGGAGCAAAAGCTAGCTGCCAGTATAGACTATATGTCTCTCAACCAGTTACAAGAACAGGCTGTACTGGACACCACATCAAGACACCTGGCACCGGGCAACTGCATATCCCTGAATGTTCCAGTAGTAAACACCTGTATATGGAACACATTGGAATAGGAGTCAGAAGTATGGATGTCAAACTACAAAAAGTATTGAAACTCCTAACAGCAGGGATAACAGCATTTGCCCGCACAGTGGATGACAAGGACATGTCCCAGGACCAACAAGATGCACTGGCACTGCTTTGCAACACTCAATATGAGATAAATAACATCAGGAAGAGTGCCATCCAACCCACATTAAATCCAAAATTCGCGGGTCTGTGCAAACCTGGGAACATAAAACCACCGATACTGCTATTTGGAGGCAACCTATCGAAGCAAGCCAAGGAGCTCGATGAGGAAGCAAAAACCCTGGGACTAATAAAAACCCTGGGACTCCATCAAAAACCCACTACAACCATAGACAGCACCCCTACGCACCCACCAGTAGAGCAAGACCGACTGGTGAAAGCTCGAAGGCCCGGTACACAAAACATGAGTCTTTTTTAGGTCATGGCCCAGGCCGGCCTTCTTGGAAGATACGCGGACCTCCAACGCCAACCAAACCACAAATCCAGACACCAGCACATCAACATCAGCGAAGAACTTATAAAAAGAAGTAAACCTGCCACTGGTAACCATGGAGGTAGGTGGGTCTGGTTCTCTACAAAATACAGGGAGCATGGAGGTTGGGGGGAGATTACACTACTTTCTGAATGCATGGAGCACGTTAACAACCGATACTTACATTTTAAGCAGTATCCAGGGATATACAATAGAATTTATACACAAGTGCAGCCCTCCAGTTCAACATATATTGAACCGAATGTTCGTACTTTCTGGTAAAGAAAAATCGGAGGCGCACGCTGAACTGGAACCGCTTTACGCAAAAGGTGTAATTGAAAAAACTCAACACGAACCACTAGAATTCGTGTCCAATATATTTACCAAAAACAAAAAAGATGGTGGTTGTCGCATCATCATAGATCTGACCAAATTGAATACATTTGTACAATATATTAATTTCAAAATGTAAACCTTTGTTACTGCTAAACAATTAATTTCCAAAGGTTAATTCATGGCCAGCATCGATTTAAAAGATGCTTACTATTCAGTGCCTATACGAGGTGACCACAGATGTTACTTAAAATTCAACTGGATGGGACAGCTCTGGCAGTATAAAGCACTACCAAATGGGTTATCATCAGTCCCCAGACTGTTCACCAAAATTTTGAAACCAGCCCTAGCGTTTCTACGGAAACGAAAACACATGCTCACGGCATATCTAGATGACATACATATTGTGGGCAAAACTTTGGAATTGGCCAAACAAACTAACAGCCACAAAACAGTTATTTGAAAAACTGGGGTTTATTATCCATCCAGTCAAATCTAAACTAACGCCTTCCACTACTGTGGACTATTTGGAGTTCACCATTGACTCAGTTCACATGTCGGTGACTTTGCCTAAGGGAAAGGCTACAGATTTAATAGAGGCTTGCAATAACCTCATTGACATCAGCAAACCATCCATCAGATTGGTAGCAAAGGTAATTGGCAAAATGGTGGCTGCTTTTCCAGCCACACAATTTGGACCTTTACATTACCGAAACTTACAGAGAGCAAAAATACAAGTACTCAAAATCAATGCAGGTTACTTTGACAGACCTATGAAGCTACCAATCAAAGCTAAAATGGAACTAAAATGGTGGATAGATAACATCTGACTTTGTTCCAATCCAATCATTGTCAGTAACCCTTCTATGGTACTACAAACTGATGCCAGTGCACTTGGGTGGGGTGCCACCAATTCCATCACCAGCTGTGGAGGTAGATGGACTGCTCAGGAGGCATCATCTGCGTCTGGTATTTTGGTAGTACCCGATTGGCCTACTCAACCATGGTTCCCAGTGGTACTAAACATGGTATTAGAACCATGTATCACCATCCCACATAGACCAGATTTATTGCTTCATCTCGTAACAAGGGATAGCCACCCATGCCATCAACATTTGAATTTATTAATTTGTAGAGTTTAAAAACACCACTACTACAGCTGGGACTGACGGACCAAACAGTGAACATGATCTCGGTGGCCCAAAGACAGTCCACCAAAAAACAGTATCTGGTCTATATCAGGAAGTGGGAGATGTATTGTCACAAAAACAACATCACCTACAGATGAACATCCCATCTGTTCTGGAATATCTGGCAGGCCTCCATTATGATGAGGGGCTCAGTTATAGTGTCATCAACTGCGCCAGAAGTGCCCTATCAACTTACCTATGGCAAGGGACTCTGTTGGGACTCACCCACTGGTAACAAAACTTATGAGGGGAATTTTTAATACCAATCCCCCAAGAACCAGGTACTCCCAAATATGGGGTGTGAGTGTTGTCCTGAAGATGCTCAGGAATTGGTCTCCAGCAACAGCTCTGTCTCTACACAGACTGACATTAAAAACAGTCATGCTAATGGCATTGGTCACGGCACAAGGGTACAGTCATTACATAAACTAAGACTGGACAACATGACTTCTACATCTGAAAATATTACGTTTCATATTTATGAATTAGTAAAGCAGAACAGACAGGGATCAGCAGGCCTCAATATAGAATTTAGGTCTTACCCAACAGATGATCGTCTCTGTATAGTAAGACATTTGTCGTTATACATGGAGAAAACGAAAATCATCAGAGGCAATGAGAAGGCACTTTTAGTCAGCCATAAGCAACCACACAAAAGAGTGATGGTCCAGACCATCTCAAGATGGCTGAAACAGGTGCTAACACAGGCTGGGGTGGATACTAATATTTTTTAATCTCATTCCACCAGGGCTGCAGCTACATCGGCAGCGATGCAGTTGGATGTACCAATGGACCAAATCCTCAAGGCAGCAGGATGGTCAGGGGAAAAAAACATTTCAACTATTTTATCATAAACCAGTCATGAAACCTGGAACGTTTGCAGAAACAATTTTAAGTTCTGTAAATTAATTTACCCCATAAATAGGGGTTATAATTTTGTGTTAATAAATTTTATGAATTTCAATGTCGAATTCATGTCTAAATTATGCTGACACAATTCCTCCTACAGTCATCAAGGCAGATGTGATGCATGGACTCGTTTCCACGGCATGAAATCACAGAGCTTTAAAATCTTCACGTAGTCACTCATGTGACTCCGAAGTAAAATAGTAAGATTAAACGAGAAGTTACCAGTTTGAAGTTTGATCGTTATTTTATGACGAATAACGTTGAGGGATTACGTGCCCTCCGCTCCCACCCTTGATCATATATTCAACTGGTATCTCTTCTCTAATCTTACTATGTTTAGTCATTACAGTTATCTGTGATTTCACACCGCTGCTTTGAAGAATGACACGCATGCGTCCTGGCGGGGTCCTTCACGTAATCCCTCAACGTTACTCCTCATAAAATAACGATCAAACTTCAAACTGGTAAGTTCTCGTTTACTCTTACTATTAATTGTGATATAGGAATAAAGCAGGAGATATGGTCAGCTGTTCTCCTCTCTGGTCTATTACTGGTTGCACTATCCATCAATGTGCGCACATTCCATGGTCCAAAGTTCATATTCATATTTCTGTGTTTCTGACCGCGCGTGGTGATATCTCTGGACGCAGTAATTCAGTCGGTAATTTTGAGGCAGGCTATTTTTAGGGCACCTTTTCTAGTCCTTTCCCCAAGTGGGGTGAGCAGAGTGGATCCGAAAGAGGACTGCTCATTCGTGGGTGCAGCTGCCCAAGGGCTCTTCTGCCTCGTTCCAAGAGTCCAGCGACTGAATCTAGCACCCGCCACTTGATGTGCCAGCTCATGACTAGGGGCTTACAGTTCTCTCAATCCTGCCCCCGTCGCCACTTGCTGATCACCATAGGATTTAATCCAGGGTGTTAGGGTGGATTGCCTGTATGGAGGACGCCTGTGCATAACTTTGTTTAACGTGGGGAGACTGGTGCTCAGACAGCCACCACACGGTCCTTGACAGATCTGGGTCAGGATCCAGTGGCATGGAGTCCAAGACGACTGGAGACCCTTTTCTGCTGCAGCCTTCATCCGCTTTCCCAGCCGTTGTGACGCTCCACTAAAATGTGCCATCGTCCTCCGCCTGTTCCACCGTTGAGGTCTTGGTTGGATTGCTCTTTGTCAGAGACCTCCCCCTCGACCTTACCACCATGGGTGGCCCTACCAGGAGCATAACTCCAGACGGCATCGGTCTCTGGATCTCAGAACCACACAAGCTTCTCCACCATGAAAAGGTGCCAATCCATGGAGAAGTGTAGCTATCAGTTCCTCCAGAACTCCCAGCAAGATGTGAGCAGTATATATTTTCCAGTTTGCAGTTTGCAGAGGCAGAGAACAATTGGTGATTAAGACTGTGGTAGATTGTTTTCAGTTGGAAAGCAATACAATTCAGATCCAAATGCTAATATATTTTCATAATGGACTATAAAAATTGATTTGAGGAGGGAGAAAGCGGTTTTGATGACAGTGTGCGTACATCACTAAAAGTCAATGCACCTGTTCAAAGGTAATCAAAGACAATTTGAATGTTGGCCGTTAATTTTTAAAAGTTATGGAGATGTTGACCTTTACGTTAAGATAGATAGAATACTAAAAGGATAAAGTAATGATCAGTTGAATGGTGTCTTGGCCAGATCCTATCTTGAGCATCAGAATCAGTTCAACGCAGGACAGCTCAGGAAGAGATGTATTGGTTGGATGCAACAGGATTAATCAGAATTATGCAGGTCTTAAAGGATAAAATTATGAATGAGTTTGCATAAACTTGGGTTTGGAAGAATGAGTGGTAATCTAAATTAGGCATTTAAAATGCTGAAATTAAATTGTGATGCAATTTCTTGTTGAGAAATGATTAGAAATTAAACCAGAGTTCTTTTTGATGTAAAATATGGTTGTGACAGAACAAAAGCATTCTCATCATCCTTCTCCCAATGGCCCCTTGATATCTGTTTGGGACCTTTTTCTTTAAAAAAACACATAAATTGCTTTAATTGTACATAAAATAAGCATGTATTATTTGTAAATGATTGCATGACAGCCTTAATACCCTTGCGGACTACTTTTTCTTCTAGGAAGAGCCAGAAAATGCAGAAGCTAATACACCTTTGGGCACTAAGGCACCTATATGGATCCCTGACCCTCGCGCTACAATGTGTATGGTCTGCACGTGCGATTTTACACTTACTTGGAGACGGCATCATTGTAGAGCATGTGGAAAGGTTTGTGCGTGATGCAGTTTGTTCTGAAATGTCTTCACTCCTTTTGTCACGGCGTTGACTCTTTATTAGGATAATTCAGTAAATCTTTTTTTTATGGACTTCTTTACAACGGATTTCATTTATTGTGAACAGACCTCCCCACCTTCACCGTCAGGCCGGACTGCCATCGTCACCCCCTGCCTACACTGCCTCCCCGGCTGCCTGACCTGCTGAGTTACTCCATTCTGATAGCTTTGAATTCTTTCCCGATTCTCTGTTTGTTAAGATAAGCTACACTGTATGAGCTTCTTGGTAAAAGGCACACAAGCTAACTGTAACATGATACCTAAATGCGGTCCAGATTGTCATATTGTATGAAGAATTATGAAGTATATTAAATACTGGACAATATAGGACAATATAGGAAATACAAAATCCTAAAGATTTTAAATTAGAATTCTGCTACTTCTTCCCTTGACCACAGCTAAATGGCTTTAGTCTGCTCTGTTCCTGAGGATCGCCACATAGAAAGTGACAGCAGGCCATTGGAAGTGTCAGAATAGTCACTGAAAATAAGCAAGCAGGTACAGCAGGCAGTGAAGAAAGCGAATGGCATGTTGCCCTTCATAAAAAGAGGAGTTGAGTATAGGAGCAAAGAGGTCCTTCTGCAGTTGCACAGGGCCCTAGTGAGACCACACCTGGAGTAGTGTGTGCAGTTTTGGTCTCCAAATGTGAGAAAGGACATTCTTGCGTATGTTCACAAGGTTAATTCCTGGGATAGCGGGACTGTCATATGTTGATAGAATGTAGTGGCTGGGCTTGTATACTCTGGAATTTACAAGCCCAGATGAGAGGGGATCTTATTGAAATATATAAGATTATTAATAGTTTGGACGCGCTAGAGGCAGGAAACATGTTCCCGATATTGGGGGAGTCCAGAACCAGGGGTCACAGTTTAAGAATAAGAGGTAAACAATTTAGAACGGGATATGAGGAAACACTTTTTCTCACAGAGAGTTGTGAGTCTGTGGAATTCTCTGCCTCATGTGGAGGCCGGTTCTCTGGATGCTTTCAAGATAGAACTCTTAAAGATAGCGGAGTCAAGGGATATAGGGAGAAGGCAGGAGCGGGGTACTGATTGTGGATGATCAGTCATGATCACAGTGAATGGCGGTGCTGGCTCGAAGGGCCAAATGGCCTACTCCTGCACCTATTGTCTATTGTATAGGCTCTCTTGCCTACAAATTGTATTCATAGGCGCTCATTTCTGGAAGAAGTCCTATCCATTGGGAAATTAAACTGGGTATTTCCCTATCTCATTTGTATCCCATCTTTATTTTCCAGATTGTTTGTCAAGCCTGTTCTTCAAATAAATTTAATCTGGACTACCTGAAAAACCGACCAGCCAGAGTCTGTGATTACTGTTTTTCAGAACTGCAAAAGAGAGGTAAGGAAAATATAGATAGTGTTACAGTAGAAGGTCCTATAAAATATGCTTCAGGTTCTGAAATAGGTTTCTGCAAGCAACATGAACTTCCCAAGGACACCAAATACTTTTTGCACAATGAAGAATAGCAGAGAACACATAATAATGCCCTTGTTTCCCTCCCACACTCCAGGAGCACACAAAATTCCATGTGTACATACAAGTGTAGCAGTAAATTCAACAACTAGTTGTGATTTTTTTCTAATTGGTATTCTGATTGTCTGAGCCATCTTTATTAGATCATTATTGCCAATTGGTGTCCAGGTTTAAAGATTAATGACTGCTCTTGTCTTTCTGCTGGATACTGCCGCTCTCCCTCTATCCTGGTGCTTACTTCCACAATCCCAGTTTGCATTTCCACTACCTTAGTTTAGTTTAGTTTATTGTCACGTGTACCGAGGGAATGTGAAAAGCTTTTGTTACATGCTAACCAGTCAGCAGGAAGACAATACATTACAATCAAGGCTTCCACGGTGTACAGATATGTCGGAAAGAACTGCAGATACTGGTTTTAATCGAAGGTAGATACAAAATGCTGGGGTAACTCAGTGGGGCAGGCAGCATCTCTGGAGAGAAGGAATGGGTCTCAACCCAAAACATCACACACTCCTTCTCTCCAGAGATGCTGCCTGCCCCGCTGAGTTACTCCACCATTTTGTGTCTACCAGTGTACAGATACAAGATAAAGGGAATAACATGAATAACGTTTAGTGCAAGTTAACATCCAGGAGAGTCCGATCAAAGATAGTCCAAGGGTCTCCAATTAGGCAGATAGTAGCTCAGGACTGCTCTCTATTTGTTGGTTAGATGGTTCAGTTGCCTGAGAACAGCCGGGAAGAAACTGTCCCTGAATCTGGAGGTGTGCGTTTTCACACTTCTGTATCTCTTGAGGGGAGAAGAGGGCAGGGGGTGGAAATCCTGTGGGGGACAGGGGGACATGCCATCCCTTCGGGGCGGACCAAGCTGCTGTTGCTGGAGTTCGGAGTCGATCACCAACCAGGTCAGCTCCCGATGTTACCGTCCACAGGGCCCACGGCCGAAGCCTCGCGTGTGTGCACGCATTCGGCCGCCAAGAAATTGTGTCCCCCGCATGTTTTCTTAGCGATTTCCGTGCCTGGAAGAGGGAGTTCCATAATCCTTAATTATGATGCTGGTCTTGCCGAAGCAGCGTGATGTGTAAATAGAGTCAACGGAAGGGAGGTTGGTTGGTGTGATGGTCTACATGCACATCTCGGCCATTTTTTGCCGTCAATAGTCAATAGTCTATTTAATTGTCATTTGGACCCCTGGAGGTCCAAATGAAATGCCGTTTCTGCAGCCATACATTACACACAAATAGACCCCAGACACAACATAATTTACATTTTACATAAACATCCATCACATAGCTGTGATGGAAGGCCAAAAAAACTTATCTCTCCACTGCCCCCCCCCCCCCCCGATGTCAGAGTCAAAGTCAAAGCCCCCGGCTGGCGATGGCGATTGTCCCGCGGCCATTAAAGCCACGCCGGGTGGTGCGAGGTCGCACACCGGGTCTTGGTGTTAGAGACCCCGGCGTGCGCTCGCAGAGTCCCGCGGCCATTCCAAGCCGCGCGGGGCAGTGATGTAGGCCCCGCTCCAGGAGCTCTTCGACCCCGCAACTCGGGCGGGAGAAGTCGCCGTTGCAGGAGCCCTGAAAAGCGGTCTCCCTCCAGGGATCCGCGGGCTCCCGGTGCCGCCGTCCGCAGACCCCGCAGTAGCAGCCTCCGCATCAGCAGCAGCAGCAGCGGCAGCAGCGGCAGCGGCAGCGCTCCTCCACTGCTCCACCCGCTCCGGTCTCGGCCAGCTCCACGACGGTGAGGTGAGTCGGCACCAGAGTCCCCGGCTTCTTCTGTTGGAGGCCGCTCCTCGTTGCAGCCCCAACGACAACTGAGACCCGACGAGAAAAGGTCGGGTCTCCAGTGCAGGGAGAGATTTAAAAGTTTCCCCCTCCCTCCCACCCCACCCCCCCCCCCCACACACACACCCCCAACATAAAATAACAAAAACTACATATAAACATAGACAAAAAATAATAATAACGCGGACAGGCTGCAGAGGCCGCTGCTGACCAGAGTCGCGCCACCTACCATCTTGGATGAAGCTGTTCCCAAACCATGCTGTGATGCATCCCAATAAAATGCTTTCTATGGCACATCCATAAAGTTGGCAGGTGTTGTTGGGGACATGCCGAACTTCCTAAACCTTCTAAAGAAGTAGTGGTAGACACAAAATGCTGGAGTAGCTCAGCGGGTGAGGCAGCATCTACGGAGAGAAGAAATAGGCGACATTTCAGGTCGAGACCCTTCTTCAGATGCTTTCTTGGCCATTGCTTCAATACGGGTAGTTCAGGACAAATTGCTGGTGATATTTACTCCTAGAAATTTGAGACTTTCAACCATCTCTACTTCGGTGCAGTGAATGCAAACCGGGGTATGTGTACTGCTTCGCTCCCTCATTACTTTGGCCCCAATTCCGACTTCAAATCATTTCAGTGCTTCTCTCAACGACCATATAATTGACACTTTCTTGGCAAAGAACACAAAAGGCAACCTTAGGAGTATTTTTGATTGCAGCATTCATTCCCTTTGTCCCTGTCCCCTCCACCACACAATAAAGCCTCTCATACTCCCATTCTGCAGCAGCGAATACTCTTGATAGTATCGACATTCCACGCCCTCTGGAATCAGTCATCAATTCAAATCTCATCCAGCATATTTGTAGTGCTACTTCTGCTCACAGTTATTGCTGGAGTGCTCCAAGGAAGAGAAGATATTGTATGTTGCCCATTAACAAAGTTATTCATAAACCTGCAATCAATTTACTTATGTGAAAATATTTGGCTATACTTCTCTACCTCTGTCTCAACCTCTTTACCAACTTTGTCTGACATCATTTTAGTCAGCTGATTCAGGACCTTACTGTTCAGAGGAAAGCTTGAGGTTATATCTGGCTTTTGCTAGTACGTTTGGAGCTACCAACCCTGTGCCCACATTTCAGTCCCCTTAATTACTGCTCATTCAAGTGAAATTAGGCAAGGTTGGTTGACTTCTAACCTTCTATCCTTTGCTTTGCTAAAATTCCGTAGTTAATTTCATAGAGCAGGGAAATAGACTCATTGTCACATTCAGTTATGCCAATCAAGTTGCCTCAGCCTGTCCGGTGTTTCCTTATAATGCAACCCTTCAAACCTAATAACTTTATTAGATAGGGTAATATTAGATAGGATAAATGCACAGTCTTTTTACTCAGAGTAGATGAATCAAGAACCTGAGGACATGTTTAAGGTGAGCGGGGGAGGGGCATTTATGTCCACACAAAGGATGGCTAGTATATGGAATGAGCTGCCAGAGGAGGTAGTTGAGGTAGGTACTGTTATAACATTTAAAATACATTTGGACAGGTACACGGACAGGCAAGGTTTGGAAGGATATGAGCAAAATGCAGCCAGGTAGGACTAGTGTAGATGGGGCATCTGGGTCAGTGTGGACAACATGGGCCGAAGGGCATGTTTCCATGCTGAATGACTATAACATTATCATAAATAATTTTGAACCCATTTTACTTTAATGACATTGTTCCTTTAGCACGGTGACTGGAACTGTACAAAGTACTCCAAATGTGGTCTTGTAACATGATGTCCCAACTCTTGTCCTCGATATCCTGACAGATAGAGGCAAGCGTGCCAAACAATGTTTTCACCACCCTGTCCACCTTTGTCGCCACCTTGTATCTGCATCCCTAGGTCTCTGTTCTACACTACTCTTCTGGGCCTTACCATTACTGTTTAAATTCTACCCGGGTTTGTCCTACGAAAATGCAACGCCATGCATTTAACAGAATTAAACTCCTTCTATCATTCCTCAGCCCATTTTCTCAATTGATGAAGATCGCTTTGTAATCATAGATAAATTTATTCATTGTCCACTTCTTCATCTTGCGTATGGCGTGCGCAGCCTAAAGTTGTAGGTCAACTTGTTCTATTTGATCTTGTTTGCACACGTCGGGGTGATTGCATTAGTTGAAACAGGGTGAACTACATGAAGGTTGCAATCTCCCACCCCATTGTCCATTACATCACCTGTTTAGTGCCATTCACAAACTTACTAACTGTGCCACCTACATTCACCTCTAAATTGTCATAATATAAATAACAAACAATCCATCACCGATCCATGTGGGACCTGTCACAGATCTCGAGTCTGAAAAACAACCCCTATCACCACCCGCTGTTTCTTACCTTCAAGCCATTTGTATTCCATCGGCTAGCTCACCCTGGACCCCATGTGATCTAACCTGCTATACCAGGCCTACTATGTTGCACCTAAAGTCCATGTAGATAATATCTTCCACTCTGTCCTCATCAACCTTCTTAGTTGCCACTTCTTCTCTTCTTCTTGCGTTTGAGGCAGCAGAGGTTATGTAACTCCCTCCAGGCGCTGTAGCCAGTTCAATGTGCTGTTGTCGAGGGCCGTGAGGTCTACCTCTCCACCAGGGGGGCAGAGGACAGCGCAGTGGAAAATGACGTGCTGCGCTGTTTGCCACTTTAAAATACTCAAATAAATTAGTGAGACACTATTTCCCATGCATAAACCATGCTCATCACTCATCACTCCTTGCCTTTTCAAATACTTGTATATCCTATCTCTTGTATCTCTTCTATCCTGTACAAATATTTTAATATTTTTCCGTAATGCTTCATAGATTTACCTGTGGCCTTGCTCAGTTATGCTTCTCCAATCTGCACCAGCTTTACACAGACACCAGATTGTGCCCTTAGTTGGTGAACTAAGAATATCCTTCCCACCACTCCCCTGGACCTCCAGATTTAGACTTTAGAGATACAGTGCAGAAACAGGCCCTTTTCCGACCAACAACCACCCGTCTACTAGCACTATCCTACACACTAGGGACAACTAAGCATTTTTTGCCAACGCCAATTAACCTACAAACTTGTACATCTTTGGAGTGTGGGAGGAAACTGGAGCACCCGGACAACCCACGCGGTCATAGGGAGAACGTCCAAACTCCGTACAGATAGCACCCACAGTCAAGATCGAACAGGGGTCTCTGGCTCTGTAAAGTAGCAACTGTACCACTACACCACTGTGCCGATTGGAATCATTAGACATTCTGCAAACAACTTTGGCATAATCCACAAGTTCCTGCACCAACCCCATCTGATTCCACTCTCCTTCAGGCCTCTGGCAACCTCTTCAAATCTTTCATTTCAACTGCAACAAGCTGCTTCTGGCACTAAGGAAATCTTGTTCTCATTAAAGGTATCTTGTAAATCTAAGCTGTTGTAATGCTTTGCAATTTCATTTTGTGAAGCTTAGGGTTTCACTTTATTAGCCAGATGTACATTTATTGCTTCTGCAGTTGGTGTAAGCTTTGGAAATGTTTTGTTTCAGTAAAATGTTTTTTACAGTTTTCATGAACCTGTGACAGTGCCCTCTCCCTTGAATGCCATTTTGATCCTGACTAGCCAGGAGAGGCCAATCCCCAGTAACCTTGGTAACAGCTGGGTCCAATTAGCTGATACCTGTAGGCCACTTGAACCTTGTCATCCTACTCCCTATAAAACCCAGGCATTCCCGCCAGAGGGGAGCAGAGAGAGAATGAGAGAAGGAACAGGATAACAAAGATAAAGAAAGAAGAGGGAGAGGAAGGGAGACAAGGTGGGCCGCCTCCCTCCTAGTTGTGTTCCCCAGTCACATGCTCGAGGAAGATTGGGGTGAACCTGTGAGCACCAGCGCCACCGTGTGGTCAAGACTGGACTGTCAGTCTTGACCGATTCGACCAAAGCCAAGTCTGAGTGGCAGAGGAAAACCTAAGATGCTAGAACGTCTTCCTGCCCACAGACAATGAGGGACTGCTCCCACACAGACACAAAGGTAAAGACTGACCCCCAGGATAATCCAGGGATTGTCAGCGTCGCCTCTTCAAGCCCAAAACCAAGCTGTCAGAAAGAATCCTGTACCGTTAGCACCTCCTCTCAAGTCAAGGGTGAACTACAGGGGAAAGCTGAGATTGTCACGCCTCCTCCTACAAAGACCAAGAATAAGCTGCCAGGGCAAGCCCAATATCGTCAGCGTCATCATCTCACATCCGCTCTGACGGAGAGGGACAGCCACCCATGTAGTCCTGGACTTTCTTACCACTGTAAATAGAATAACGCATGTGAATTCACCCTACTGCGAGTGTCAGTGTGGTCACTGCTGAACCCAGCGTCCATCGCTGATGCCACAAACCCTTTTGCATGCATCGTAGCAGATGTGCTGTTGACGGTTTACATTTCCCTTTCTGTGGGTAACAGATTTAGGAGGAAATTTAAGTATTATGTTTACTTTGTAGACAAGCAAGAAAGATCAAACTAGATCACCAATATAGGACATTTGCAATAAAACTAGTGTCCTTGGGTTGTCCTCTCTTCTCTCTGAAAACATTAATAAATATCTCCCCACTAATTCCCCATTCAACTGAGGTCAGCTAATCAAACACAGACCAAGGATTTATATTTTTCCAAGGTTGGTTTTGTAAGAGTTTAGGTAAGCTATTTTTGTTTGATCTTTTGTTGGATTTGATCACTTTTATGAACTAAACCTGTTTGTTTTCAACTAGAAGTGCAATCACCTGTTACAAAGACGATGTCTCCAACTCACAAATCCTCAAGTGCCCTCACCTCAGTGTTTCACAGCATTCAGCATTCTTCAGGACGGAAGCACAAAAAAATTCCTGCAGCGCTGAAAGAAGTAAGTGGGATAATCGACTAAATCTGATATTCTTCAGACTGTAATGTGGTTTTAACAAAACAAGACAACAGTCCAGACATAATTGCTTTTGTACCCATGAGGTCCTGCCAGTACAGAGAATGCCTCAATGGTGCTTTCATTCTCACATGTGTAAGCGCACGGTGAAATTGTTATAAACAGTCCAGCAGAGTATTGCCATACCTAAACGGCATCGTGGCATAACGGAGTGCCAGAGACCCGGGTTCAATCATCTACTACGAGTGCCTACTGTGTACTGTGGAAGTTTTTAGTCAGATATTTAGTATGAAAATATTGATCATGGACTGACAATAACACAACATATAATTTAGATGTTCTTATGACATGATTGTGCAAAAGATACTTTGATTATCTTGAGAGTGGATGTTTGTGGATTATGATACAGAGATCGGATTGTGGCCGCTGCCATGTTTTTGCACAGTCGGGCAGGACAGGGCCGATATTGGGGCCTAAATAACATATTTCGCATCATCAGATTAAAATGAAATTACACCAAAAACTGGATAAGATGTTAAATAAACACCCGACACTACATACCTTTTGCTTTGTCCTGAACTTGCAATCCGTGATTTTGAAGGCATTTTAATCTGATGATTTTCATCCAGCGATTCAATAGTTAAACAATGTTTTGTTTTTTAATAGGGATCACATAACAAAATTTCCTCATTAGCTTGTTTTACGAGGAAATCCCTCCCTGACAACCAATACAACCCTGCATTTTACTAACCCCACCCCCACAGCCTCTCGAGTCGCAATATTCTTCTCTTAACTTTCCTATTTGCTGTTAGTTTATTATTATCACATGTGCCGAGATCCAGTTGTGTGCTATCCAGTCAACTCCACCAAACATGAGTAGAATCAATCCAAACGTATGTACAGCAGGTAGTAGAAGAGAAAAATTAAGCCAGCGTGTAGAATATAGAGTTACAGCTACAGAGAAAGTGCAGATACAAATTATGGTGCATCTGCATACTAGTCCTCTACAAATTATGCTCTCTGAAATCCAGATTTCTGCAATCACTCACTACTTTGATAACATTATTTTTCCTCCTGGTGTCAGGAGATGTCCTACAGGTTTCCTACATGTGTCCGAAGTTATGGGGAGAAGGCATGAGAATGGGGTTAGGAATGAGAGATAAATCAGCCATGATTGAATGGTGGAGTAGACTTGATGGGCCAATTCTGCTCCTATCATTTATGATCTCCCGAAACTAGCAGTTTTCCAACATCTATCAAATCCTCTCCCACTGACCAATTTATCTACTTCTTTGATTCATCTTCAGAACGGTTTTATTTCTATCTTTGTGTTATTGACATATTTAACATTCATACATCATCCAAAAAGTTTATATAAATTGTAAACCCCCTAGCACCATCCCTCTGACACCCGACTTCTTACCCTCACCAACCATAAACAAGATCATTTGTGCCAGATCTGTTTTCTGTTCACCAGCCAGTCTTCAATCGATGTTAGTATATTACCTACACAAGCTTTTATTTTCCACGATAACTTTAGCCACACCCCATCAAAGGCCTTTAGACTTTAGAGATACAGTGTGGAAACAGGCTCTTCAGCTGGCCATCAATCACCCTTTGCACTACTTCTATCCTACACGCTAGGAACAATTTACAGAAGCCAATTATACTACAAATCTGCACGTCCTTGGAGTGTGGGAGGAAACCAGAGAGCCTGTAGAAAACCCATGCAGTCAGAGGGAGAACATGCAAACTCCACACAGACAGCACCCGTAGTCAGGATTGCACTCGAGTGTCTGGCGTTTTAAGACTGCAACTCTACCACTTTGTCTTTTGGGAGTTTATTTATAATATATTACCATGTCCCTCTATCCAGAGTGCATATTACTTCTTCAAAGAAGTACAATTAATCAAACATATCACGGGATGTGGTTGATACCAAAAACAAATGACATCATTATCAAATGTAGAGAAACAAAAGATTGGCCTGGAGATAGTGTAAGCTGAGCCAGTATCTGAAGTTACCAAAGGAAAAAAATCATGGATATTGGAAATTGAAAATAAAAATACAAAATGCTAACAATGCTCATTATTGGGGAAAAAAAGATAAGATCATCGTCAAGTCCAGAATGCCATAGTGTTATTCTGTCCTCTGCTTACATGAAAATAAGGTTGTGAGGCATGCGCATGCTTGAACATATTTTGGAACATTGTTGGAGGCCGAGTGGGCGTGAGCCAGGGAATTCCATTAATAACCTCTCTGGTAATGCAGCATGGCCTCTTACAAATTCAGCAGTCCATGGCAACATATACAGGTACTGGAAAGATTCAGCAAGTCAGGCTGTATCTGGAGGAAGAAAAACCGAGTCAATGCTTCGGGTTGAAGACCCTATAAAGATTGTAAACCTGAAACGTTAACTTTGTTTCTCTTCCAACAAATGCAGTCTGACCTGCTATTTTCTGTTTTTATTTTAATTTTCAGCATTTGCAGTTTTTTTGTTTTTTTTAGATTTTCACTCATTTCTGGCAATGGATTCCACTCTCACTTTCAAAATATAGCATGTCAGACAATGCTTTGTCAATTTAATTCTCCATCTTCCAAAGATATACAGGCACTCCCCATCTTACATAATAGGCGACTTACATGAACTTGCCCTTACGTAAGCATTTCTTTAAGCCCACTGCATTATTTCCGTATTGAGCATCTCGGTAGCAGTGTGCTACTGCAAGCCAGTCGGGTGTTCTCGTGGATGCTCCTGAGTGGTCTCCACGTCGTCGGGTCTCCGCGTCGGAGCTTCCCCCTTGGTCTCCGATTCAGAGCTCTCGACGTCGGAGCTCCCCTGCGGTCTCTGGGTCGGATAGTAAATTTACACGTGTGCAGTACCCATTTCCGTGTTTGACGTGCGTAACATCTGCGGGAAGTAACCCTTACATAAGTCGGGGAGCGTCTGTAATATCAAGTCTAGAAAGATGTAATGAAGCTTGTCAGAAAATAGACAATTAACGCATCGTCTTTTTGTAACTGAGGGAATGTTGCATTGTCTGGAATATTTCTCTCCGAAAGCCAATTTCATTTCCGTATCCGATGACCATTCATGCTCCTGCCTCCATCCATGTCTCTGAGAACCTCCACACGTACTCAAGGATCAGCACCTCATTTTCCAACAAGTCACATCGGAGCCTTGCAGACTCAACACAAGGATTAACAATTGTCGTTAATGAGTATTTCCCATTCTGAAGAAAGGTCATTAACCTGAACGTTAACCATGTTCCTTCTCCCATGGGATGTTGTCAGACCTGCTGAATATTTCCAACATTTTATGTTTTACTTGAGATAGCATGACTGTTAGAACTGCAAAGAAGTATTTTCAAGGCTCTGCATTCAACACCATTGTGCCAGAGCTACTACACTCCAAACTATCCCAGTTGACTGTGCCTGAACCCCTCTGTCAGTGGATCACTAATTTCCTGACAGACAGGAAGCAGCATGTGAGGCTGGGAAAGCACATCTCGGACCCGCAGACCCTCAGCATAGGAGCACCGCAAGGCTGCTTACTCGCCCCTCTCCTTTACTCACTGTACACCAACCACTGCACCTCCGCAGACTCCTCTGTCAAGCTTCGCAAGTTTGCGGACGACACAACCCCGATTGGACTGATCCAGTTCAGTTCAATTTTATTTGTCATATGAAGGTTAACACAGGGTCAGCGGTACAATGAAATGTGTTTGACAAGACAACGGGTCACCTCAGCAATGATATTACAAGGATAAAAAAATATAAGATAAAAGTGACATTGGTAGGTAAAAGACAATAATAAATAAAATAATCAACATACACGATGTGTTTATGAGTTCAGAAGCCTGATGGCATGATGATAAAAACTGTTCTTAAGTCTGGAGGTACGTGCAGCCATGCTCCTGTATCGTCTGCCTGACAGTAACAAAGAGAACAGTCTGCGTGCTGGGTGTTTGTGGTCCTTGATGATGCTGTGTGCCTTCCGCAGGCACCGCCTGTGGAAAATGTCCTGAATGGCCGGGAGACAGTTGCCAGTGATGTGCTGTGCCGCGTTCACCAGTCTCTGTAGTGATTTGCGGCTGTGGGCAGAACAGTTCCCGTACCAGACTGTGATGCAGCCCGTCAGCACACTCTCGCTGGTGAAATTGTAGAAGTTTGTGAGGATGCTGGCGTTCGTGCCAAACTTCCTCAGTCTTCTCAGGAAAACGAGCCGCTGGCGGGCTGTCTTAGTTATTGTGTCCGTGTGCCCTGTCCAAGAGAGGTCCTCAGTGATGTGCACACCGAGGAACATGAAGCTGCTGACCCTTTCAACCTCAGCATCACCGATGAGGATGGGGTGGAATCTGCCCACAGACACGGAGTGACACAGCTGGCGTCCTGGTGCCTTTGTAACAATCTGGAGCTTAATGCTCTTAAGACAATGGAATTGATTGCAGACATTAGGAGAGCTCCCCCTCCCCGCACTCACTATCAACAACACCACAGTCACATGTGTGGAGTCTTTTACGTTCCATGGCACTATCATCTCTAAGGATCTTAAATGGGGGGGCCACCGTCGACTACACGGTACACAAAAAGGCCCCACAGAGGATGTACTTCCTGCGGCAGCTGAGGAAACACAATCTGCCACAATCAATGATGGTCCAATTCTATACTGCCATCGTAGAGTCTGTCCTCACCTTCTCCATCATGGTCTGGTTTGGCTCAGCCACCAAGCATGACATCCGGAGGCTGCAGCGAATCGTTCGATCAGCTGTGAAGGTTATTGGCTGCAACCTTCCCCCCATTGATGAACTGTACACTGCAAGGGCCAGGAAGTGAGCGGGTAAGATCATATCTGACCCCTCTCACCCTGGCCACAAAATCTTTGAATCACTTCCCTCTGGAAGGCGACTCCAGACTGTCAAAGCCGCCACATCCAGACATGAAAACAGCTTTTTCCCACGAGCAGTAACTCTAGTCAATAACCAAAAGTCTGTAGCCTCCTTTTGCTCTGGTATTTTATTTAATTTACATGTTTAAACTATGTTTATTCTTGATGTTTTAATGTTTTATTCTTAATTGTTTGTTGTGTTGTTACTTGCGAGCAGAGCACCAAGGCAAATTCCTTGTATGTGGACATACTTAGCCAATAAACGTATTCATTCAGTCATTCATTCATGTACCAAATATCAAGAGTAACTTCAACGTGCACATTTATTTCAGGTGTCAGCAAATACTGGAGCTTCATCTATGAGTGGCTATCTGTACAGGTCAAAAGGCATTAAGAAACCCTGGAAACGGCTCTGGTTCGTCATTCAGGAGAAGGTGTTATACACTTATGCTGCCAGTGAGGTAAGGCTAGTAGACCATTAGAATGAATATCTATTTTCCAATTGAATATCTGTAACTGTTAGACGAGGGATTAATAAGTGGAAATTATTTCTAGTGAAGTTCCCGGTACTTGCATTAGCAACATCTTGCAGCATCATCATCATTGTCTGTCTTAGTCACCAGAAACCTTTGACTTATCTATCCAGTTGTAACTGGAGAAAAGCTTCTTTCCCCACGTGCATGACATTAGTATTTTGGTTACCTTTTATCAATTGCTTCTTCCTTTCTCTCTTCCACATACTCTGTCTCAGCTACATCATAATCCACATGCCTCCATAATACAATTTGTAGGTATATTTCCAAATCAATACTTCCCTCTCTGCATAGCCCTGTACCCTACAGGTTACCCATGCTCTTCTGTTTCCAGCCTCCTGATCCCAACCACATTTACTTGCATCACATTTGTCACTGTGCTTTCATCGTCAAAGTTCTACAGTCTATATGTCTTTCCCTCAATCCCTCTCATTCTAACATTTTTCTATCCTAACAACCACCTCTGGGCAATTTGATCTGTCTTCTTCTTGCGTATGGCATGCACAGCCTAAAGCTGTAGGACAACTTGTTCTATTTGATCTTATTTGATAGTGCAAGCCAGGTTGATTGCATTCGTTGAAACAGTGAGGGTTGCAAACTCCCACCCCATTTGATCTGTTAAAGATGCTATATAAAATGTTTTATGAGTGAGATCATGTGTTAACTTTATTCCTATAATAACATTTTATAATAAGAACCCAATATTTAGCATCCATATAGAAATGGATGGGTCATCCTGCCAATTTCTTGTAATATCTGCAGTGATTTTGAGATGTGCACATTTTCTCTGCCCATTCCCGTGCTGCGGAGTTGGGAAATGCCTGCTACTAGTTCAGACATTTGAATTGTTTTCCAATGATAAGTTGTCATTCTATTGCCATTCTCTTAGTGACATTGGAATGAACTTGTTAATTGGTTTGTGCGGATTCAGTAATGTGTCTCAACAGGCGAAGGAAGAGATGTATTTTAATTGTGTTGCCACTGGTTGGTTACCCTCCAATACATTCAGCATTTAGAGACGAGGATGTATTGCTGTTATGTTTTAGTCCAAGGTAAAGAGGGACGGGTAGAACTATTGAGTACAAAATTGAAGTCATCATATTTTAACTTCTCTCTCTAGAGTTTGAAATACATCGGAAAAAAATAGTTAAGACAGCACAGCTTATAGAACTGCTGCCTTACAGTACCAGGAGCCCAGGTTCGATACTGACCTTAGACACTGTCAGTATGGAGTTTACACATTCTCCTCTGACCGTGTGGCTTTCTTTCGGGTGGTTTAGTTTCCTCCCACTCGCGTTTGAAGATAAATTGACCATAGTGTGAAGGGAGTGGATAAGAAAATGGATAATGGGTGAACAAGTGATGGTGGTCGGCATGGCGACAGTGGGCTGAAGGGCCTGTTTCCATGCTGAACCTGTAAACATCTGGTGCGGGTTGGCTGCCAGACTATAAGGTGCTAAACCCTGCAACCTAACCTGAATAGCACAGGTCATTGATGTGTAAAATTACATCAGATGTGTCGGTGTCAGGTGCTTGAGAAGTGGAAAAATTAATTAATTATGGATTTAAATTATCTTTGAGGGATTTAGAATATCGTGCATACACATCTGCAGTTCACAAAGCCAAGCACATAGATTAATTGCAAAAAACGTTTCTGATATTAATTTTCTTTAATATGTCTGACACATTGAAAGTTGTGTGAGCTTTTAGTATGTATTTTTCAAAATAGGATGTGGCCGCCTTGGAGAGCCAACCATTGCTTGGATTCACAGTTTCAGAAGTGCAAGATGACCTTCCAGAACTCAAAGTGATGTTTCAGTTGTTTCATAAAAGAACGCTGTTCTATGTGTTTAAAGCAGATGATCCCCACACTGCCAGAAGGTGAGTAAAACATGGTGGATTTCTTGGTAGAGATCCGAAGTATAGACATTGGTTAGACTGCACTTGGACTACAGTGTACAGTTCTGGTTGCCACACCACAGGAGGATGAAGTAGCAATGGAGAGAGTACAGAAGAGAGCCACTGGAATATTGCCTGGAATGGAAGGCTGTGTTTATAAGGAGAGATCGGACAGGCTGGGTTTATCTTCACTGAAATATAGGAGGCTGGGGGCTGATAAAATTGTGAGTTGCCGATATATTTTACCCAGTGAAAGGAACTTTAGAACTTGTGGGAACTAAAGGGTTTAAGGTAAGAGTGGAGAAAATCAAAGTAAATCTGAAGGGAAAGGTTCTCACACAGAGTCTGAAACGAGCTGCCAGAGGAGGAGGTGCACCTGCAATGGCAACTTTTAAAAGGTGTTTGGACAGGCACTTGGATTAGGAAGGCACAGTGGGATACTGTAGAATGCAGGATTCGCAACGATAGGCATCATGGTCAGCAGAGACAAGATGAGCCAAAAGGGCTGATATCTGTGGTCCTGGAAATTTCCCATCTGAAGTTAACATTTTGCATTGAAGCAGTTATTTCCTGTGATTCTTAACTTTTGTGAGCAAAATCTGTTGTCAAGGAAACCCAAATTGATGACAGTTATCCCTGCCTTATCATGGATGCATGTACTGTCCTTGTACCAGTTCAACATTGGCATCTCTCTTCCTGGAGAATTGAAGGTTGTGCCAGTAGCACTTACTACTTAACCCTAACCTGGCCCATTTAAGAAGCTTTCTTTTCATCACAATATCCATCTACTAAATGTATCTTGTCTTTGCTCAGTGAAAAACGTGCTTCTCACGCATACCTGCTGTTCTCCCAGACTCCGCCAGCTGCTTTGATCACACTCCTCCTTCCTGTAAGGATTCTCTACCATTCCATTCTCAATGTGTGCACTGATGCCCTCTTCTGGACCAGTGCCTCCTTATTCTCCAACCAAGGAGTGATACGATCACCAATCCCTCAACAGACTCTTCCTGCCCTTTCCCCTTCTACTCAGAATCTACCCACCAGCCTCCACCAAATGTAGAATTTTTTTCCACGTGCCATTAGTCTTTTCACCTTTTCATCATCAAGAACTCAAACACTCTATTTATGAAATAAGAATGTACTTGTCGTTATTTCAATGGTTTACTGTACCAACCATCATAATGTAATCTCACTATATCAGAGTCTCATTGCTTCACTAGACAGCTCTGTTCAGGCTGGACGTATGACCTTGAATTTCATATGAATTCCCCACTTTGACCTCTTTTTCCTCTGCTTCCTACAATGCTTCATCAAACCTAAAGGAATGGAACGTTATCTAATTAGCGATTTACAACTTTTCACGCTCAACATTGGGCTCATCCAAAGCAAAATGCAGCAATTGCAGAAAATCTAAGGTGTAAACAAAGTGGTGAAATTGTTCTGTAGCTCAATGCAGAATCTGTGAACGCGTTTCAGGTTGGTGATCTTTGTCCATCACTCGTCTGAGGAAACTGAAGTCTCTGATGAAGGGCCAATCAACCAAGAACAGACAATTGTAGATATTGTGTTATGACTGGTGCTTTGTAGCAACCTTATTGCAAGGGATCCTCAAATAAGAGTGATCACAAATGATAGTCTTGCCTCTGCATTAAAGTGACACATCCAGGATGGCACTGAGATCTTCTAACCAATTACATAGGTATAAAGAATGATTTGACAATAGTAAATTTCTAATTGTGGACGGAGATACGATACGGAAAAAAATTGCATCTCCGTCGAGGTAAGAGATTAGAAAATGTTTCCCCCATACATAAAACAAGCTAAAGAACAGACGGACTAGAGACGGAAATTAGCTACTGATTGGCTACAATCTCGCATATTTACATGCAAATGTTAATTAATATGCACTGTCCCTATAAACAAAACATTATTATTATTATTGTTGGCGAGGCAACCATTGCTGGTGCCACCCGGTGGAATTATAGTAATTTACAAATGTTTCAATTTCTCAACAGATGGGTAGAAGTTTTCCAGGAAGCTACTGTACTATAACAACAAAATGGGTCCACGCTTGGTGGAAGGACTTCAAGAAATAATTTAGTGAAAACTACACTAAACTCAGGTGCTGGGAGTGTGGTGCTGACGTTTTAAAGGAAAGTGAATAGAATACTCAAACCCGCACTTATTAGTAAAGATTCATCTCAGATAGCAGAATGAATTGCAAAGATTCTGCGTCAACCTCAAAAGCCCACACTCACTCTGTGCTCTTCAGTGTTCTGACCCATAAGAAGAAACTTCAGCCACTGCAATTTTCTACTGGAGATCTGTAACAGACTAGGGAATTTTCAATATTTTATTGGTCTGGCTATATATTTTGGAGATAGATCACCAAAACCTTTTATTATTAAGCCATGATATGTTTCTGTGCTACATTTGCAAAACATGTCAATGACTTTGAAATCTAAAACCTTGAGAATCAAAGATCTGATATGCAGATGATGTAGCAAATGGAAGTATAATTTGCTATTCCTGATGATTTTGTGAGATAAATGAGTTCATGGCATGATACTGGGATTTGTAGATCAGAAAGATCAAGTTTGTTAAATCTAGTTCATCTGTGTTTATGATGACCAAGATCAGTTCAGATTCCCGTTACTGAACACTGCCAATGCATCTCAAATGGAAAGTACAAATGCAGGCAACATTTAGCATCCAAAGATGCTAAATAGAAACACTGAACTTAATTATGGTGCCTCAGACTTGAAAAAGACTGGATTCCTACAGAAACGGGAAAAAAAGAAGATAATTTGGTGCCAGGTGTTAATGACGCTGTAACCAATGGGAGATGGTGATTGAAAGGAAAGAGGAGAAGCTGAGCAAAGATGTTACCTGCTTGGCATCAACACTAATATGGAGGCCCAGGACTGCTGGAAATGTAAACACTATTAGTATGAGTTGATGTCATGTGTTATCAAAAGTGAGACATGATTATGATTGTGTAGATAGACACAACAATCTGGAGTAACTCACCGGGTCAGGCAGCATCTCTGGAGAAAAGGAATAGGTGAAGTTTCGGGTCAAGACCCTTCTTCAGATTGAAATCAGTACATGTTAACTCTTGTGATTATTAAAATGTGCATTTTAAGTCCATCAAGAAGCTTGTTAAAAGCCACTCCAATTTTGTTGTATATTTTAACTTTATTCTATTTTGCCTTATTTAATATGGTGTATGTAAAATATTTAAGGTAAAATAGTTTGGTAAGGATTTATACATGCTGGCATGAGTTAGATTTATGTATTTATTTAACTGTATTGTATTGAGAATCTGATTCTTTGTGGAGCAATGATTATAACACATCATACAGAATTCAAAGTGCCAATTTATGTAAAATACCCGTTAGATTTTTCAACACTATCTTTTTGTAAATGTGTAGGAAGATGAACACCAACATTCTGGCTTAAGGGCTGGTGAAATTCACCTTTTTATGAATGAAGGAATTAACAATTGATACATTTTCCATTTTTATAAACTCTAAAGCTGAAGCAATTCAAGAATTTCATTGTCTTATCAGGGACACATGACAATAAACTCACTTGAACTTGAACTCTAAAGTGCTAATGGTGTAATTCCTGACAGCAGAAAGCAGTACTTTAAAGCAATACGATTTGAAATAGCTTCATTGTTGATGTACAAGTTTCTGCCTGTTCTGGGGGTTTGCAAGTTGGTGGCAATTATGCCCAAATCACAATGATGCCCCAAACCCACTCTGAAAACTTGAGCACGGAATTAGCCAGGCAAATAACTAAATGGTTTTTCTTCAAGGGAGATCCTATGATTTGGTTGAGACATTAAATAGTTTTTTGAGGAAATCGTTTTTTGAAGAAGGATTGACCAAAAGCACACTCAAAAACATTAACTGCTCATCTCATCTTATTTCCAGTTTATGGGATCTTTTGTGAATTCCATCCAACCTGGGTATCAGTAGCTAAGGATTGAATTTAGCACAATACAAATGAAGTTTTAAAAATAATAATTCCAGGGTATTTGCCTTAATTACATTGCTAAAAGCCCATTCCATGTTTTGATCACAGTGTGAAGAAAAATATCAGTTATACATTTGAATTGTATTAGTTTGAGCCTATGTCCAATAAGATCAGAATTTAGATGTAATCTATCTTTTCTACACTTAGTTTCTGATTATACCTCTGTGATGTGCCTTGGACATTTTTCTACAATAAAGATGCAATGTAAATACAAGCTGTTGTTTCATCTCTTAAAACACTTGTGACATCAAATGTAGCAATTATGGTTGAATTGGATTTCCCTGCTGTTTGTGGAAAATGTGTTAGAAGACTAAAACCACAGGTCTGACACTAAACTCAGTGATCACACACCCTTCTGAATGTTTTGGAGAAGGCATCTCAGTGCACTGCAGAAGTATTGTCGGTGCTAGCTCTATAAAACCCACCAAATTTATTATGATGGGTCAGTGTGAATATCAGAGTCCTTCACCCTACCAGTATCTCCACCAATTTAACTCTCCAATCAGCCAGCTCCAGTGGGCAGTCCCCATCCTCTGCAGATCTGACACAAATCTCTCCAAAGCACACTCCATCCCAGCAAGAGATGTCTAGGAAACGGAAATAACATTCTCAAAATCCCCTCCGCAAAAATGTAGCTACTTTATTAATATGGAAATCCCATGTGGCTCTGAGGAAGAACAGCCAGAAAAACGATGACCTTGCAGAAGCCAAGTACAAGCAAATCATCCTCCCTCTTCCTCCGCCTCAGACAGTCACTTGGTGGAAGATGACTTGCTTCCCACTTGGTGGACGATGCCAGCTGCCACATAATAATAATAATAATAATAATATCTTTTATTGTCATTGCACGTCAGTGCAACGAGATTTAGTATGCAGCTCCAACCGATGAAAAAGAAAAGTAAAATAAATAAATAAGCCGTGTATCGTGACCATCCGAGGGAGACAGTCCAGGGGGGGTGGGGGGCACTCAGCAGGGCCGGTTCAGAGCCGCTATAGCTCTTGGAATAAAGCTGTTTCTGAGTCTGGAGGTTCAGGCGTAGAAGGCCTTGTAACGTCTGCCGGAGGGAAGTAGTTCAAACAGTCCGTTACAGGGGTGTGATGAGTCTTTATGGATGCTGACGGCCTTCCTGAGGCACCGTGTGTGGTAGATGCCCTCCAAGGCTGGTAGCTCTGTCCCGATGATCCTCTGCGCTCTGTGGACGACGCGCTGAAGAGCTCTCCTCTCCGCCTCCGTGCAGCTGAGATACCACACAGAGATGCCATACGTTAATATGCTCTCTGTGGTGCAGCGGTAGAATGTTGTCAGCAGCTGTTGGGGCAGACCAGTCTTTTTTAATGTCCTCAGGAAGAACAGTCTTCTTGACCAGCACAGCGGTGTTGGTGGACCATGTGAGGTCCTCTGAAATGTGAGCGCCCAGAAACTTAAAGCTGGACACTCCACACTTTCCCCGTAAATGGAGATTGGGGCGTATTCTCCATTATGGGACCTCCTGAAGTCAATAATCAGCTCCTTGGTCTTGGAGGTGTTTAGTGACAAGTTGTTACGTGTGCACCAGTCCGCCAGGTTCTGCACATAAACTTGACAGCAAGATCTCGATCCAATGCTTGGAGAGCAGGCTGCGTGGATTCTAAACACACACACCCATTCAAAAACACATTCTCTGGGCTTCTACCCTGACCCACTGGGTGGAGCGGCCCCCTTTATTAGGAGTCTCCACCTCATTTTCTCCCTAAAACAACCTCTTTCAATGTTCTTTATCCATCAGCCACCTTTGCTCTCTGTTCACTCCCATCCCGACCCTCAGCAACACTCTTGATTCACTCTCCAGTTGCTGACTCTTTCCACCTGCCATCATCGGGGTTGCTTCCCAATCAGCACACCTCCCACCCACGTTCAAGTCTGAACAGCTGCCTTGTTCAAAACCTTCGACCTGTCCCTGGATCTGTACCACAAAATCTTTAACCTCCCACTCAGTGCTACCTAGCGGCAGAGGGACATAATCTCGTGTGTGGGAAGGAACTGCAGATGCTGGTTTTCACTGAAGATAGATACAAAATGCTGGAGTAACTCTGCGGGTCAGGCAGCATCTCCAAAACAAAGGAATAGGCAGCATCCAGAGATGTAGCCCGACCCGCTGAGTTACTCCAGCGTTTTGTGTCTGCGGACATAATCTCGTACTGCTTTGTGTATGGATTGAAAGATCTCTGTGTGCAATGTCCCAGCAATAGGCACAGATTCATCATGAGGGAGCAGACGTCACACTCAGTCACTGCATTATTTGCCTTTGATGCTGACCTTTATCTGAGGGAACCTGTTTCCTGAACCTGGAACTTGTTGCTCTTAAATACTTTCTGCCCAACCCTACAGTGAGGGATCCCAAACTGGATTCTTTGTCACCTCGGAGCCCACAGAACTGGATTGGAAGCAATATTCACTTCCACCAGCAACACCCCCTCCCCCCACAGAATCATTCTTCTAAACATTTTCTAATTTGCCAATTTTACATCAGAAGACTTGTTTGTGCAATGCCAGCTCTGTTCAAAACCCTATTTAAAACACATTTCAGTTATTACCTTATTTATTTCTCTTGCATTCTAAATATTTCAGTTTCACATGAATACAAGCTGATCAGTCACAATGTAGCAGTTACAGTAATGTTTAATTTAGAGATGAAGCGTGGAAATGTGCCCTTCAGCCCATTGAGTCTGTGCTGACCAACAATCCCCTGTACACAAGTTCTATGTTATCCCAGTTTCGCATCCGACCCACTTTGGGCAATTTAAAGAAGTTAATTAACCTATAAACCCCACACGTCAAACTTGGAATTTGGGAGTCTCTGGCAAGCAGTGCACATGGAGAAAAACCCCCCCCCCCCCACAAAATCACACAGAAAATGTACAAAAACTCCATAAAGACAGCACCAGCAAAAGTAGTCACGGGTGAACCCGAGTCTCTGGTTTCGATTAATATTAACATGTAACGTGCAGCACGGCCCTTCTCCTACACCGCTGTGTGAATCCAACTGTGCCACCTGCTTTCTCCACCTCTGATCCCCTTACCTCAGTACAGAGGTAGATGAAACCCCCTCAACCCCTCTGTGGCAAAAAAACTACCACTCTCTGTGTGAAAAAAGTTCTTCTCATCTTTTCTAAAGAACAGTTCATCCCCTTATCCTGAGCTGTGACCCCTTGTCCTGTTCATTCCCTAACTGATGCAATGCCTAAACTGTCCAGAGTTTTCTAAAGATCTAACAAATTCTAGAGAGTATAGACCAAGTCTAATGCCTTTTATCACCAGCAAAAGGAAACCGTCCCTGCACTTCTATGGCAATAATGTAGATGGAGACCAAACTGTACGCTCAACGAGGAGAGGGCGATCACGTCCGAGAGAATGTTTCAGCATTAATATTGACTTTACTGCCTGCTGCACCTGCATGCCTACCTTTTCTCCCCCTTACCATTTAGATATTTCCCGTTTTTGGATAACTCACATTTATCCAATTATATTAGCAAACCTCATTTCAGATATCCAGACCTTGCAGTCTCCTAGCATCCTCCTCACAGCTAACACTGCGCTTAGTGTAAAACATTTTTGCTAACATCTAGAATTTATTAGCAAACCTCATTTCAGATACAGATTGGTGGCTCAGCGGTAAAGTTGTTGCCTCACAGCGCCAGATACCCAGGTTCGAACCTCATTCTCCCTGTAACCGTGTGGGTTTTCTCGGGTGCTCCAGTTTCTTCCCACTTTCAAAAGACGTGCAGGATTGTAGGTTAATTGGCTTCGGTTTCGGCTCGAAACGTTGCCTATTTCCTTCGCTCCATAGATGCTGCTGCACCCGCTGAGTGGCTCCAGCATTTTTGTCTACCTTGAATGTTGAGGGATATGGGTTAGTGCCAGAAGATGGCGCATAAATAAAAGAACAGCTATGATCTTACCGAAGGTTGAAGCAGGGTCAAATGGGCCAAATGGCCTCATTCTGCTTGCGTTTCTTTGGTTCTTAGGACTTCCTTCCAACAGTGTGATGCCCAAAATTGAGCACAAACTCCAGCTTAGGCAATAGCTCCCCTGCTTATGCATTCCAGAGTATTAGACACAAAAAGCTGGAGTAACAGGCTGCCTGACCCGCAGAATGACTCCAGCTTTTTGTGTCTAACCGGTTTAAACCAGCATCTCCAGTTCCTTCCTGCACACTCCAGAGTACTGACTTGTTCTGACACAAGCACACGTTTGTGCTTGCAGTTCAGTGCTATTGATCTCAGCCCAATTAGATCACAAATTACATTACAATTAAATCACAATTAGGTGACCCTGGGTGGTGTTGTTGACTGAGCGATTCAGGATGCAGGTACATTGTTCCTTGAAAGAGGTGTTGCAGGTAGACAGGGTGGGGTGGAGGTGCTTGGCATAATGCCTTCATCAGTGAGTTTGCTTTGGTGCCACCTCCTGCACCCACACACATCTAACTGACTTCATCCGCTTCACCACTAACTTCCACCCGGCACTCAAATACACCTGGACCATTTCTGACACTTCCCTACCTTTTCTTGACCTCACTATCTCCATCGCAGGTGATAGACTTCTGATCGACATCCACTATAAACCCACTGACTCCCACGGCTATCTAGACTACTCTTCTTCCCACCCTGCTTCCTGTAAGGACTCCATCCCCTACTCCCAATTCCTCCATCTACGCCGCATCTGCTCCCAGGATGAGGTGTTCCACACCAGTGCATCGTAGGTGTCCTCATTCTTTAGGGAAAGGGGGTTCCCCTCCCCTACTATAGATGAGGCTCTCACCAGGGTCTCTTCCATACCCCGTAACACTGCTCTCTCTCCCCATCCCCCCACTCGTAACAAGAGCAGAGTCCACCTAGTCCTCACCTTTCACCCCACTAGCCGTCACATACAACATAGTCCGACATTTTCGCCACCTCCAACGTGACCCCACCACTCGCCACATCTTCCCATCTCCCTGCCTGTCTGCTTTCCTCAAAGACCGCTACCTCCGTAACTCCCTGGTCAATTCTTCCCTTCCCTCCTGCACCACCCCCTCCCCGGGCACTTTCCTTTGCAAACGCAAGAGATGCTACACCTGTCGCTTTACCTCCCCCCTCGACTCCATTCAAGGACCCAAGCAGTCATTCTAGGTGCGACAGAGGTTCACCTGCATCTCCTCCAACCTCATCTATTGCATACGCTGCTCTAGATGTCAGCTGATCTACATCGGTGAGACCAAGCATAGGCTTGGCGATCGCTTCACCGAACACCTCCGCTCGGTCCGCATTAACCAACCTGATCTCCTGGTGGCTCAGCACTTCAACTCCCCCTCCCATTCTGAATCTGACCTCTGTCCTGGGCCTCCTCCATGGCCAGAGTGAGCACCACCGGAAATTGGAGGAGCAGCACCTCATATTCCGCTTGGGCAGTCTGCACCCTAGAGGCATAAACATTGAATTCACCCATTTCCGGTAGCCTTTGCTGTCTCCTCCCCTTCTCAGCTCTCCCTCAGACCTCAGGCTCGTCCTCTTCCTTTTCCTTTCTTCTTCCCACCTTACATCAGTCTGAAGAAGGGTTTCGGCCCGAAACGTTAGCTATTTCCTTCGCTCCGTAGATGCTGCTGCACCCGCTGAGTTTCTCCAGCACTTTTGATTACCTTATTGAGTAAAGGAGTTGTGATGTCATGTTACGGTTGGGAGGATGTGGTAGAGGTGGCCACTATACTGCCATCATAGTCTGTCCTCACCTTCTCCATCATGGCCTGGTTTGGCTCAGCCACCATGCAAGCGTTCGATCTGCCGAGAAGCTTGTTGGCTGCAACCTTCCCCCCATTGACAAACTGTACACTGCAAGGGCCAGGAAGCGAACGGCTCATTGACACCCAATGTTCCCTCTAATTTTTAGTAGTTTGTGTGCGCAGAAATCTTCTATTGTGCAATTTTTAATGCTGTTACAAATGTGCGCACTGAATTCTTGTGTAAATATATGACCTCATGAGCTTTTGGTGTAGCAGTTTTTACTATTTTGTTAAGTCATTCAACTTTAAACTAGCTTGCAGTTCTTTTGTGCTTCACACCCTTTGCATCCTTTGAATTTGACACGGTGAATCAAAATTTATTTCAAAAAAACTCAATAGGCCAGTTGCAAAATTTGAAATGGATCTTCGTAAACTGTACAATAAAGTCAATATGATTATGAGATTTTTACAAATAAGTATAAATTATATACTGTATAATTATTGAATATTACATTTTAGGTAACATTGTAGTGTCTAAGACATACAGACTCTTGAATGCTTTAGTTTTTCAAATGATAGTTCTTTTAACACTGTAACTAGTCTCCCCCTCCTCCTCCTCCCTGCCCCCCCCATTCTCCTCCACCTCTCCCCTCCCCCCCTCTCCCCCCCCTCCTCCCCCTCTCTCCTCCCCCTCTCCTCCCACCTCTCCCCATCCCCCTCTCTCCTCCCCCCCTCTCCTCCCCCCCTCTCTCCCCCTCCTCCCCCCCTCTCCTCCCCCCCCTCTCTCCTCCCCCTCTCTCCTCCCCCTCTCTCCTCCCCTCTCTCCTCCCCCCTCTCCCCTCCCCCTCTCCTCCCCCCTCTCTCCTCCACCCTCCTCCTCTCCCCCTCTCCTCCCCCTCTCTCTCCTCCCCTCTCCTCCACCTCTCCTCCTCCCCCTCTTCTTGGACTCCCTCTCTCCTTCCCTTTCCCCCCCATTCCCTCTCCACCCCTCGCTCCCTTTCCCCCACCCCCTCCCTCCCACCTCCCTCTCCCCCCTCTCCAAGATCCAGACCCGTCCATTTACCGTTGAGTTCCTGCCAGCAGCGCCACCATCTTTGAGGAGGGTGGCCCTGGCCCTCCCCCGGGTGAAGCGCGGGGACTGATGCAGTGCCCGTGGACTGGATTTCCCTGATGCCAGAGCGGGCTGCAGCTGTCCCCGGTGCCGGATCGGGCCGCGGATTTTGAAATTTGGAGAAAATAAAGTCTCTGCTATAAAATTTTATAGCGGAGATTTTTTTTTCCGAATTTCAAAATCCGTGGAAATCCTTGTGCGCACATAAATTTTCTTTATGCGCTGGTTTCAAAACTTGTGTGTGTGAGCACACGTGCACAGCTTAGAGGGAACATTGCTGACCCCTCTCACTCTGGCCACAAACTCTTTGAATCACTTCCTTCTGGAAGGCAACTCCGGACTGTCAAAGCCGCCACAGCCAGACATATAAACAGCTTTTTTTCACGAGCAGTAGCTCTACTCAACAGACAAAAGTCTGTAGCTTCCTTTTGCTCAGGTATTATATTTTATTCGTCACATGTTTAAATTATAATTTATTTTTAATTGTCTACTGTATATCGTGTTGTTATCCTTGCGAGCAAAGCACGAAGGCAAATTCCTTGTATGTATACATACTTGGCTAATGAAATTTAATCATTTCCATTCAGTTCAATTCAATTACTTCCTTTAAAAAAAAACTTTGACAAGCACATGGAAAGGAAAGGTTTGTAGGGATATGGTCCAGGCTTATGCAAGTGGGATTCGTCAGTTGGGTAACTTGGTTGGAATAGAAGTCGGGCCAAAGGGCCTGTTTATTGCTGTGCAGCTCAATAACTCCATCATTGTGTTGGTTGGGGGCTAAGGTTAATTGAGAGGACGGCACTGGCAGGGATTGGAGCCTTGTTCATCAGAGCCAGGGCTGGGCAGATTTGAGGTGATTCATTAGACGCATGTGATAGACACACAATGCTGTAGTACCTCTGCGGATCAGGCAGATGCTGCCTGACCAGCTCAGTTGCTCCAGCATTTTGTGTGTATTTCTGGCATAAACCATCATCTGTAGTTCCTTCATACACATTATGAACGTGTGCTTGTTATTGGTGCAGTGCGGTGGCATGTTGGGGGCTTGGGCAACTATAGTCTTGAACTGGTACCAGCAAGGCTTAAAATTGGGAGATAATGAGGGCATGAAGACCCTTACGTATGGGGTGGGGGTATGATGTTTGGAAGAACAGAATGCAGAGGCTTGGGCCTTGGTGGATAGCATGGATGATGTGGGGGTGGAGTGGAAGGTGAACATTAGGGGCTTGTAGTAGTGTGAGTAGTGACCAGAGGTAACTGCTGGGAAGACTACATTTTACCGGGACTGCCCCTGCTTTTCCTGCAATTTTTTCCATAGGGAATGATGTCCTCAGATGTATCTTGATGCAGCAAATGTGTAGGGATATAAGGATGATTCTTGCCTACAAGTGCCTGGTTGAATACCCAATGACGCAGAAAACCTGGAAATGCTCATTACTGCATTCCACTCCAGAGAAAAAAGATCTCAATTCCCAAATTTGGGGCGGCACAGTGACACAGTGGTAGAGTTGCTTCCTTACAGTGCCGAATGCCCAGGTTCGATCCTGACTGCGGGTGCTGTCTGTACAGAGTTTGTTCGTTCTCCCCGTGACCACGTCGGTTTTCTCCAGTTTCTTCCCACACTCCAAAGACGTACAGGTTTGTAGGTTAATTGACTTTGTATCATTGTAAATTGGCCCTAGTGTGTGCAGGATAGTGTTAGTGTGTGGGGATTGCTAGTCAGCGCGGACTCTGTAGACCAAGAGGTCTGTTTCTGCGCTGTATCTCTAAACTACACTAAACTAAACTAATTCTGGCAATAATCACGGGCGAACATCTCAGCCAGTGCAACGCAAATATACTTTTTTGATTATGTACATGGAGTAGTGGAGATGAGGACAATCTGGACGTTAAGAAACCAACCAGTTATATATTCCACACTCACCCAAACAATGAATATTGTGCTTACAAATATCACCTGACAATAGTTTTTCATTCAATTTCAATTTAACCTAACTATCATAAAGTAGAAAGATTACTTCAGTGCAAACCAGATTTCTACACACCAATTTCACCATTTTCATTTCTACCAAAGAAGAAAATATTTAGAAATTAGGAGGATTTATTTTCCGGGAGCTACTCCGTACAACTGCAAATGTAGACATGTTTAAAGATCCAGAACAATTACTTATTGATGTTATAACTAAAAGGGATGATGAAAGCAATGATCTTAAACAGAGATTAGTCACTTAGGAACTCAATAAACATTGTCACACAAATCTCTGGAATTGTGAACCACCTCATATTTTGCTTGGGTAGTTTACACGCCAGTGGTATGAACATTGACCTCCAATTTCAGGTAGTCCCCGCTTTCCCCCTCCCCAGCTCTCCCACAGCCAACTGTCTCCGCCTCTTCTTTTCTTATTCCCGACCCCCCCTCCACATCAATCTGAAGGGTCTCAACCCGAAACGTCACCTATCCTTCGCTTCATAGATGCTGCCTCACCCACTGAGTTTCTCCAGCATTTTTATCCACCTTCGATTTTTCTAGCATCTGCAGTTCCTCCTTGAGCAACTTATAATGTCATGAACTTGGCTCTTGCTGCACTCGCAGTTTTCAGAGCAGAATATCAACTTCAGAAGACTTCCTTCAGGTTTTCAAACATACTTTATTTATTTATACAATTCAAAAGAATGCAATAAAGAAAAATCATTTATACAATAATGCATAGGATGTCCATAATGTAGTTTAATCATCATAATTTATAAGATTACAGCATGTAGAACCAGCTTGGTCCTCCATGTCAATCCAGCAAGGACCGGCCCTCTCTGATTGATATCTTGCATTGATGTGGTCTGTTGTGGTTGACCCTCAGAATGCTGATATTGGGGGGGGGGGGGGGGGGGGGGGAACGGGGACAACGTTCGGAGTTACAACGTTCAGAGTTAGCAGTAAAACTCTTATTGGATATGCCATTGCCGGAAACCTCTGCGGTACGTACACCTTGCTACTCACCATCCTGACCCTAGATGACTCTCCATATGCAGGCATGGGCTGCTTCATTTACTGAGGAGCTACAAATGGAATTGAATTCTGTGCAATCATCAGCAAACACTCCTACAGCTGGTTAGACCTGGGGACTGTCCTCAATAACTCCAGCAGCAATGTTCTGGGGCCGGGATGGTTGATCTTCAACAATTACAATCATCATCTTTTGTGAAAAGAAATAGCTTTAACCATTAGAGTCTTTTCTCCTTGAAAGCCCATTGTCTTCATTGATCACAGCTCCATGATGTCATGCGTAGTCAAAGACTGTCCCAATGTGAAAGATAGTTATTCTCATATCATTGCTGTTTTTCAACTATGTTGGCTGTATCTAAACCCAGGCAATGATGGTCGGGGGGGGGGGGGGGGCGTCCTGATTAACTCAAAACTGGGCATCCGTGAGCAGATTACTGGAGAGTAATCATCACTTTTCAGCATTGTACAGGTCACCCTGCATCACTTTGCAGACAATTGAGAGATTGGGCACTAATTAGTTATAGATGTTTCCTACTTTCTGTGCTTGGGATATACCGAGACAATTTTCCACATTGTTGAATAGATGTCAGTGTTTTACCGGCTGAAGTAGCACAGCTAGAGTTGCAACTAGTTCCAGAGTGCAAATCTTCATTAGCACAGCCAGAATGTTGCCTGGTTCCTCAGCTTTTCTCTATCCAGTGTTCTTAATAGTATAATTTTATGGCATGAAGGGAATTGAATTTGTTGGAAGCATGACTTTGTTGGTGATGTGAATCGCTGGAGGAAGCTAATGGGCCCTGCAAATGTATGTTGTTAATTAACAGTGCTGTCAGAGCTCAACGATCAAGGAAGCCATACAAATGAAGTTGGAACGCAAATTTTGTGTGCAACCTGCACCAAGTAAAATTTTGCATATATTACACATGCAGGCACCTCCATTTTTGGCACCATTATTTAAAGTCCAAAGTCCGATTGGCCCAAGCACTCGATGGACTGGAGCAGTTCCCACGAACCAACATTCCTCTCCTAGCCATCACTGTGTCCCGGGGCCTCCTCCTGCAGATGACCTGAAGGCGTTGGAGGCATTACCTAGAATTCACCCATCACCCACCTACCGGCCCTCGCTCCTCGGGTCCGACTTCTCCAGCTCCCTCCCTCCCGGTTACGCCGTCCGATAAGCCTTTGGGCGGGTTACCGGTCCTACCGACGGATGAGCCTTCGAGCGAGGTCCTGCCAACTAGAAGCGGACTCCATTGTCAGTTCTGGCTGTCCCTTCATAATCCACCTTCCATTAACTTCAGCTCATCCAAAATTCCACTGCATGTAATTGAACTCAAGTTAGACCATAGGGCATAGGAGCAGAATAAGAATATTCAGCCGATCAAGTCTGCTCCATCATTCAATCATGGCTGATCTATTTTTCCCTCTCAACACCATTCTCCTGCCTTCTCCCCACAACTTTTCATGCCCGTACTAATCAAGATCCTATAAATCTCCCCCTTTAAAATACCCAATTAATTGACCTCCGCAGCTGTCTGTGGGGAATTAATTCCAGATTCTCCACCCCCTGGCTAAAGAAATTGCTCATCTCTATTCTAAAGGTATGACCTATTATTCAGAGGCTGTGCCTTCTGATCCGAGACTATCCCACTACTGGAAACATCCTATCCACACCCACTCTATCAAATCTTTCCAAAGGCGTACAGCTTGGTAGGTTAATTGGCTTGGTAAATGTAAAAGTTGTCCCTAGTGGGTGAAGGATAGTGTTAATAAGCGGGGATCGCTGGTCGGTGCAGACCCGGTGGGCCGAAGGGCCTGTTTCTGTGCTATATCTCTAAACTAAAAATGGATTCTCTTTTATTTGTTACTAGAGGGGGAGGGGGGGTAAAGAGAGACTGGGGGAGAGGTAGAAGAAGGAGGGGGAGGAGAGGGGAGGATGGGTGGAGAGAGGAGGGGGGAGGAGAGGAGGGGAGGGGAGAGGAGGGGGAGGGTAGAGGAGGGATTAGAGGAGGAGGGGGAGGAGGAGGAGGGGGGAGAAGGGGAGGGATGGTTTGTGGAGGGGGGTGTGGGGGGGGAGGGGGAGGAGGGAGGGGGAGAGGAGGAGGGGGGGAGGGAGAGGAAGGGAGGGGGGACGGAGAGGGGGGGAGGGAGAGGTGGGAGAGGAGGAGGGGGAGAGGAGGTGAGGGGGTAGAGGAGGGGGGTGGGAGGAGGGGGGGGGGAGAGAGGAGGAGGGGGAGAGGAGGAGGGGGGAGAGGACGGGGAGAGGAGGAGGGGGGACTCACAGCGTGTGGAAGACGGCAGGTACGCAGATCCGCTGTGACGTCATCAGCGAAAGACAATCGTTTTTATTTCAAAGTTTTGCCTGATTTTGGACATTTTCAGTAATAACTCTGTAATAACAGAAATAAAGAATTACATTTTGGACTCCACGGGAAAAATCTCTACTGGAATATGTAAAAATTTTACCGTTAGCTAGTCGTTTTTTCGCGATGATGTGACAGCACACAAACAAATAAACACACACACACATCCACATACAAGATCAGACTTTTAATAATTATATTATAGATAGCAGGAAATGCCACCCCCCAAGTTGAATATTCAAATAAATTCAGGCAAATTTTTGTTGCAAAAGGGAAATTTTGCTTGACCAAGTTACTGAAGTTCTCTGAAGAAATCGCACGTGCTGTGGCAAAGGAGAACCAATGGAAGTAATACAATTTCCCAAAGGCGTAAAGCGTTACTGTGGAAGCAAAATATGGCGTAGAAAGTAACTTGCGGACAGAAGATCAATACACTGTCAGAAGTTCAGTGAAGATATATAAGCCTATAATTTGGACACTGTAAGCAGTTCAGAGAAAATATACAAGCGTATAATTCGGAATGGGTTTGGTAGTCTTATGATAAAGATTTGACAAGCTATCTGCTAGAGTTTAGTAAGTGAGAAGTAACTTGGTTGAAACAAACAAGATCAGGATGGATCTTGACGGGTGGATCTATAGCCAATTCTCTGAGAGGAGGACATAATGTGCTGAAGTAACTCAGCGAGTCAGGCAGCATCTCTGGAGAACATGGATAGGTGATGTTTTGGGTCGGGACCCTTCTTCAGACTGATTGTGATGGGGAGGTGAGGAAGGAAAACTAGGAGAGGGACAGGGCAGCGCAGCAGATGATAGACACAAGCATGGGAGGAGTTGATAGACAGGTGCTTGGAACAAAGGTCAGAGATTAAAAGCAAAAGTATGAGACAAAAAGATTGAAGAGGTGTGAATTGTAAAATCAGAGGAATGAATGTGGGTGGAGGGGGTAAATAAATGTGAGTCCAATGCGAGCTAACCTTCCAGAGCAGCCTACCATACGGAACCTTGACAAACGCCTTACTGAAATCCATGTACAAAACATCTACAGTTCAGCTCTCATCGACCTTTTTAGTCACGGTTGAAAAAAAAAATCAGATTTGTGAGACACGACCTCCCATGTACAAAGACACACTGACTGTCCCTAATGCCTTGCCCATCCAAATGCCTGTATAACCTATCCCTCAGAATACTCTATTCTATGGGCGGTCACGGTGTGGCAGCAGTAGAGTTGCTGCCTTGCAGCGAATGCAGCGCCGGAGACCCGGTTTCGATCCCGACTTCTGGTGCTGTCAGTACGGCGTTTGTATGTTCTCGCCTGGAACTGCTTGGGTTTTCTCCGAGATCTTTGGTTTCCTCCCACACTCCAAAGACGTACAGGTTTGTAGGCTAATTGGCTTGGTAAATATCAAAAAATTGTCCCTAGTGTGGATAGGATAGTGTTAAATTGCGGGCATCGCTGGTTGGCGCGGACCCAGTGGGCCTGTTAATACTGGCCAAATTAAAGACACCATAAAATGGAGGATCCCTGCACTTGTCAGAATTGCTTAACCCTTGTCAGCTGAAATTTACAGGCTTTGGATGGCGCCAGCGAATCTAGGTTCAGACTCGTATGCAGGATGGTGAGAGTTCCAGGTGATATCGGGAATTATCGCGTTTGCTCACTGCATTTCATCAAAACATCAATAATGCCTTAGTTTTGATGAAATGCTGTAGGCAAACGCGATAATTCACAATATTTTCGATCTTTATATCTGCACGGCCAACAACTTCCGCTGTTATTTTCCCTTCAGGGCTCTATTGTCTTTACCTTCGTTTTTCTTATCTTCTGGACTCTAAAGTAGGATACCTGTGTCTCACGGTCACCCCGACTGGCAGTTATTTACAGCTCAAAAACTAAACGTTTTAGCGGTTTTAACGGGTTTGAAAGTTCGCGTTTCTAGCATCAATAACATGTACTGGAAGTGACGTTTGTACCCCAGTTAAATTTTGCGGTCACGTGGGTGAGGATCTATGATCCAGTGACCTTTCGTGAAATCACCCTATAGTAGTGGGGAACTGTTATTGTGGTTTTCCAAAATAAAGTTTAGATGTGCAAGTGCTTGAATCAGTATCTTATTGACCGAAACTAGACTGGGGGAAGCTTAGAACGAGCTATTTACATTGAGGGCTCGACTGGGATCTCAATGGACCCCCAAGTTTGTGATTAAGGGTGTTGAGCTGTCTTGATTGCGAGTGCAGAAATCGGCGCCACTGTGCGGTTTTTGGCACTTTTCTAGTCGGAGCAGATCGATCATTCACGGGCTTGGGAAAGTCTCCCAACAAGTTCGTAGAACAGTCCAGCAAGCACGGGAGGGGGGGAGGAGTGCATAGCACTCCTTTAAGTTAGGGGCCCATAAAACAAGGGCGAGGAGACCCAGAACTTGGTCGTAGTTGGCAGACTGTGGCTGCTTAACGAGAGCCAAACCCACATTCTGTCCCAGATTTGGTATCCAATTGGTGGGGTATTGAAATACAAGTCTGGTTTACGTGCTACACGGTGAAGCATTTGATCTGCCGTTGCTGGGAGCGCTAATTGTGGAGGAGCCATCTTGGAGAACGGCTACTAACCAGCAGCCGTCCGTTTAATTCTTTTTTTTTTGAAGTTTTTAGTAAGTTTTGTTCTTCGTCTGTTGGAGAAATGGACTTCTTAATGTGGGGGTAAGGGGGTAATTATACTTCTAGGTACCTACCTGGTCGGTGAGGCAGCTTTTTCTCCGGGCTGCCCCGTCGACCCGTCCTCGTGGCCTACCAGCGGGCGTGGAGCGCCATTTCCTGGCGGGGACCGCCCAGCACCTTGGCTTTGTTGGCGGCACAGCGCTGGAGCGCTATCGCGGAGCGGGCGATGCCTTGCCTGGGTCGCCGCGCTGGAGCTCCAGTGAGCTGTGACCGCCGAGATCAACACCTCCGGGCTGCGGAGCGGGCGGCGCCGACTCAAACATCCAGAGCCTGGGAGCTCCAACCCGGCGCGGCCTTGTCGGCTTCGGAAGCCGCGGTCCCCAGCTAGGAAGCGGCCTTTCCAGGTGGCCCAGCCGCTGTGAGGACTCTCCCGACGCCGGGCCAACACCACTCGGCCAGAACGGCCAGGAACATCGGGCCTCCGTAGAGGCAATAGCTGTGGCCTCAATAGGCCTGACTTTGGGTGAACTGGGGATGGGGACTGGACATTTTTTGTGTGTAAGTAAACATGTTAGTCTGTGTCCAAGATGGCTGTCGGAAGGGTGAGTGGACGCTGGCGCGCTTTAGCTGCCGCTGCTCTCTCTTCACATTGTGTTTTTTGATTTTTTGTCTTTGGAGCGATTTCTGTCTTTAATTTGTGTATTGGTGATGTCCTTATTATTCTTTTTACTCCGACTATATGTTTTTTTCTCTTCTGTTAATTTCTGTAAGGTGTCCTTGAGACTTTGAAAGGCGCCCGCAAATAAAATTTATTATTATTATTATTATTATTATTATTATAATTGGAAAGGTGCGTTCCGAAAATCGGCATCGACTGCAAGTGCGAAGAGGCTAGGCGCTGACACCCGGTGCCAAACAGGTGTAAAGTAGGTATGTTACAAAACGTACCTGAATCGTGGCTGAGCATCTGCCCCTCCCCTTGTGTGTGATTTTGGAGCTGTTTGGAGGGGGCGGGTTTAAAACCCGATTTTTACTAGGCTGTTCCAATCGCAGATGTTCAGCCTAGTAAATCATTAACGGAGAATCGCTGCAAGACCCGGTCCCAAAAGCTATTATTAGTTTTATAGGCCTCGAAGAGTAGATATAATAAATTTAAAAGCTCTCGTTCATTCCGCAAGCTCTGGCAGCCCCAGGGTTTTATAAAGCAAACAATTAAAGGTATGTACCTTATTTTTACATTAAATGGGGCATGTATATAACCCTATAATTATAATTTTCTATAGCGAGTAGCTCATTTTGGCTTTTTTATATCCCCCAGGATTTTTCTCGGCATTTGAGGGGCACTAATCCAGCGCGCTGTCAATTCTAAACGCCGGCGCACCACCACATGAACCCCACTAGAAAACCGGGCCTTTATAGACAGCAATTGAACACTAATATTCCTTCCATTTGGGTGAACTATAAATTAATGTAAATTAGATATAAAAATCATGTTATATGTGTGAATTATTTGTGAATAATCTTTGGACACTTAGGCTATTTAAAAATGTTAATCTTTCCTTAAGAAATGTGCTTTTGACTATCTAAAATCACAGCTTTTTTGTAATGCCCATTGAAAATCAATAGGGAACAAGATGCTAATTTCCGAGTATGAAAATGGTCATAACTGTTTTAATACTTGAGATATGAAAGTGAATTTGGTGTCAAATTAAACTTATTGTTATGCTTTATCTGATGGGATAAATTGCAGACTTGATTTTTTAAATCTCAACATTGCTATGTAAAGGAAGTCCTTTTGAAGAGGTAACACCCAGGTTGGTTCGAGGCCACACCTGTGTGAAGATATCTGAATCCCTCCCTAGAGTGACGGACGAGGAATCTCGTAAAGGTGGCTGGAGTATAGATTGGCTGGGAATACTCTAGTCCATTCGAGATTTCATTGGGCAATTTAATTTGAATTTGAGAGCCCGCATATTGGGAGTGATACGCACCAAAACTAGTTGGTCTGAGAGCGAATTTAGATTTGCAGAATCAAATTTCCAAATACAGAATTTCACATTGAAGAGTTCGCATGGTATGGTAGAATTCGAATTCTGTGTAAATAGAACTTCGGAGTTTGTGCATGTTTGAGATTGATTTTGAATAGCGGCTGATCAACAGTGAATAGCAACCCTTTGATCGTTTGTTGATTTGTACCTGATAGCGAAGAGTAACTGAGAGAGTGTGTTAAGATCGCAGACTGCTGCTTGTATTGTGAGTGCTTAGGGATTTTTGGGTGTTCGATAATTGAAGTAAAAGTGCGTTTGAATTGAATATTTGTATTTGTTTAAATCGGGATTGTAGTATTGTTAGAATCCGATTCATGGTGGTTTGGTCAGGTTTCGTATTCTTTTGATCGCTGTGTTGGGGGAGGAGTTCTGTTGACCGAGCACACCACGAGGAGGGATTGAAAATACTGCGATTTAATTTTGAGATTATAGTAAAATGCTCTATTAGATAAATGCTTATGGTTTATACAGGAAGGTGGTTAGGCATGCTTATAATAAGTGGAATAATTTATTTTCTGTATTCAATTTTGCTTGCGTGTTTAGAGCTCATTTGCATGTGCCTAGATTAAAGTCTGGAATAGGAAAAGGGCTGCGGGAACGTGTGTGATTGTGGTTGGTTGTTTCCTGGAGCACCTTAATTTTTGAATATTGTTTAAAACGACTTTGGTAATTTCGAAATTAGAAAGGGGAAAATTATTAAGAGGTGTGAGTAGCTTACATATCCAATAGAATGGGGAACCACGTAAATAAAGATATGACCGCTGACTCGGAAAGTCCATTAGAAGAAATATGCAGTGAATTTCCACAAAAAGCTGACTGATTGAGAATTCTTTCCGGAGTATTAAATAGAGAATCCGGGAGCGAATTATGGCTCAAAGGGGGCATAGATACAGTATAGGGATTGAAATACATTGAGCAGATTGTCTGGCAATGCAGCGATAGTGTAGAGGCAAAATAATTAATTGAATTGTGGAAAAATTATTACGAGACAGAGAGCGAGTAGAGCAGTGGAAAGAATGACAAGTTGGAAGGAAGCAAATCTAAAGCGGGGGATAAAATTAGAGGATACTGAAGCATTTGAACCTCTAGGTAGCCTAAGGGAATATTAAAGATATGGGGAAAAGAAAATTTTCCACAGAGAAACTGGCATCCATAAGTTTTAAGCGTGAGGATCCGATGGTTGGCACTGGTTGACGATGATTATTTAGAAGATTGGGAAAGTGTTAAAATTAGGAATTCACGTCCACCACCTTATTCATTTTGCAATCCCCATGACACCAATACACATTGTGGAGCTTGTGAACTGAATAGACAATTAGGTTCCATGGCACAGACTTCCTTAAACCCAACCGCTCCATCAATTACAGACAGTCCTAGAGGTCACGGTACCAGAAGCCAGACTATAAAAAAAAAATCAATTAGTTAAGGAGAAAGAAGAGCTTACCACTAGACAAGTTGGACGAGCAGTTAGAGAAGGAAAGAAATAATTTAGAAGATACCGTGAAGGGGAAGATACGTCTGGGGGTGAGACAACCATTGAAGAAGCCATGGTAGATTTGAAACTAAACAAACAACCCTTAGACAGTTCCCTGTAAGGGAAATGCAGAATCCTTCTTTTGATCCAACCAATGCAGTGAGTGTAAATAATCGCTGTACAATTAGAGTCTATTCCCCATGGAAGCCTAACGAGATTATGGCTATTTTAAGTCAAATACCCGATCATAGAAAATCACCCGCTTCTTTTGTGGATCACTTAAAAACTACAATACGCGTTTCTCACGCACTCCCGAGATTTATGGGCGGTGATCCAGCAAATAATTACCCTGAGCAAACACACCAGATTCCTAATTTAGAGCATCCGTTGCATGAAGCTCTCGCAAATACAATGGTGCAAGGGAAGAGGCTGTTTTAACCGCCCTTGGAAACCCCTTCAAAAACCAATCGATTTGGCCAGAATACTAAATGGAAGACCAAAAAGGGGAGAAGGAGCGGATGAATTTTTAGAGCGATTCTCTGAATTATATATGGAACAATCAGGTGACTTAAATTACAGAAATTGAGTAAATTCACCTCAATATTGTGCCATCTTATTGAATTGCCTTCCCACCAATGTAGCATAGACATAGAAACATAGAAAGTAGGTGCGAGAGTAGACCACCAGGTCCGTCGAGCCCGCACCGCCATTCGCTCATGGCTGAACACTAAACAGACACACTTACCCACAAACAGTAGACACAAGACACAGAACACAAGACACTACCCTCCCCTTTATACCGCTATCACCCCTCTCCACCCCAAGAAATAGCAGAGTCCATTAAGACCAATAACATGGACTGGACACAAAATAGTGCCAGGCAAATGACTAGGGCTGTAAGATATCACTGGAGGGACATAAAGAAGCAGGATAGCCCGTCTGCAGTAAAACAAAAAACTGAATATGTGATCAGAAAAGTACCAACATTCGATCCTGAACTATGAATCCCCAGAGTACCAGCAAACCATGGACTGGGAGAAATTAGAGTCCCAGCATATCCAGACCAATATTATAGAGAAGCATCTGCCCTAGAGCCAGTCCTCTAAAGACCAGGGTCGAGGACATACCGGCCATCAGGAATGGGCCAGTGTTACAGTTGGGATGGGGTAGGTCACTGGAGTAGGGGGTGCCCAAATATAGAAATAAACAAAAGAGGGAATCACAGAAGAAATTTCCAAGATCTAAAAGAATGGAGGGATCAACAGGATCCTAGAGAGCACAGAGAGAACGGGCAGGAAAATCAAGAGCCAAGGGCACAAATCTCCTTTTCCCAGAATAACCCATTCACACACCTATGATTAGCAAACCTAGTAGTGACTGGATGCAAGTCTGATGAGGAACCTATGTTGTCTCTACAGGTTGAAGGTAGAATCTGCACCTTCCTAGTAGATACAGGCGCAGCCAGGTCATCTCTTCAATCAATTTATAAGTTGCCAGAATCAAGAGAAGTTCAGAATCTGTCCAGGTTTCAAGGACAAGTTTGCCAGTATCCCATCTCTGAGCAAGTCAAAGTAGTATATGGAGGAAAGGCAATCATAGATTTGTGATAACCACCGGATTAGATTGCAACCTGATGGCGAGAGATTTAATCTGTGCTTTCCAACTAAAAATAGAATGTGGCATTAGAGGCATTATAGTGACCCCCCTGGGCTCCCGTACGACAATGTTACTCCATAGTGACCCCTCAATGGTGGTCCTTAGATCTGGACGAAGAACCCCCACTTCACATCACACAGGCCTACGATAGGAGTGGGAAGGACAGAGAGCTGGAAACCTTCTTTAAATCATACGAAGGACAGGATTGGGAGATAGAAGTATTGGCACTAATGGAAGGAAAAGAGGGAGCTGCTGAGTATGCTAAAATACCAGCAGTTATGGAAAAGAACTGAAGAAGTTGCTCCTCACATCACCCGAAAGGTGAATTTCTCGGCCAAAGCTAAAGACTTAGGAACGATGGTAAGAAAGGCAATTACCTTAGCAAACCCGAATAATTATCAAAAGGAAAATTTGTCTAATCAATATGTTGTTGAATTTTACCAGACCTCAAGGAAAGTTGTTACCCACTTATGTCACCATCTGGGGAGTGAGGTATACGAGTGTGTGGACCCTCAAGTGTGGGCGGAGCACACAGATCAGGTAAGGTGCATGAACATCAATCCCATCCGTGTAGCTCTCCAGAAAGGGGTAACACTTCCTTCAATCCAACAATATCCATTAAAACTATAGGCCATCAGCAGCATTGACAAATTAATTCAGGGTTTGCTAGAACAAGGAATATTGGTGAAGTGCCAGTCAATTTGCAACACCCCTCTTCTTGCCGTTCTAAAACCGGGAAAGGAGGGCCAATAAAGACTTGTGCAAGACCTAAGTGAAATCAATTCTGTTGTGGAACCACATCACGCACCAGTGCCAAATCCTGCCCATATCCTAGTCCAATTACCTGCTGAAGCAAAAGTATTTTCTATAGTCATGCATTCTTGCATTCAACATGCATTCTTTTAGACCAGTTGCATTACTCCTCTAAATTAGATCCAGTAGCTAGGGGACATCCTCTTTGCACTGAAATCTTAACTGCAATCTACAATAGTTTGCAATCAGCTGCTAATTTGACACTCCAGCAGGAAATTGTAGGGTACAGTTCACATTCGGGATCGGCATTGTTGGGGCAGCTTCAAATCCAGCATTTGTCAATGGCCCACCAAAATAAGTATGAGATCTATCTGTTGAACAATCCGGAATTGCAGTTCAAACATTGTCATTGATTAACCCAGCCTATTTTCTTATTTCACCCCCAGAAGAGCAATCAGAAGCAGGACATGACTGTCTATTTGTTATAGAGGAAGAAACACCAGTGAGAGAGGAGGGATGTACCCATGGAAGAGTCTGACATCACATTATATGTGGACAGGAGTGCATCCATTGGAGCGTGAGGTGAGAGATTGTCTGGGTATGCAATTGTTGATCAAAAGACGGAGATTGTAGAAGCAGCTGCCTTTGAATCACCCTATTCAGCACAGCAAGCTGAATTATTCGCTTTAATTCAGGCTTGTATTATTAGGGAAAATCTAAAAGTAAATATTTACACTGATTCTTAATATGCATTCGGGGTGGTGCATGATTTTGTACAATTATGGAAAAATAGGATATTCCTAACTTCTGCAGGAACCCAAATATCAAACAAACAATTGGTGACAGATTTATTGAAGGCCTTAATGCTACCCAGACAAATCTCTGTAATGAAATGTAGCACCCATACTAAAGGACTGACCCCAGTAGACATTGGAAATCGTAATGCCGATTTAGTAGCTAAGAAAGTATCATGGGAACGTAGGTTGGTGGTACCTAAAATGATGAGGCAGACTAAAAGTGTAACTAACAAGTCCCCCTTGGAAAAACTGTCCAACCATCCAAGAAATAGTTCGATTACAAGAAGAGGCTCCTAAAGGAGATAACTGGGATGTGTACTGGATTGTATGACTGGGTTGTGGACCACTCCAGCAAGGCAAACTTGCATGACAGACTCATTAGCAGTATGGGTTATAGAGTGTATGCACTATGCAACCCATTGTGGTGCAAGGGCAGTAGGGGACACTCTATTGGCTACTTGGTGACATCCAAAATTACAATCTTTTGCTCAGAAGGTAACCTGTAATTGTCTGGTCTGCCAGAAATATAATCCAGGGAAAGGAATAGGGTGTGAAGGAGGGAAAAAACCATTGCCTATGGATCCTTTTGAGATGTTGCAAATGAACTATATTGACCTAGAAAGATGCCAAGGATATAAATACGTTCTTGTCATAGTCGATGTATTCAGCCGGTGGATCAAAGCATACCCAACCCTTGACAATAAAGCAGCTACTGTTGTCACGGTGTTAATGAAATTGTTCCTAAATTCGGCATTCCCATTCGACTTAGCTTAGATAACGGTCCACACTTTATTGGACAAATTAATAAAGAATTTTGTGAACAGCTGGGGATTTAGCAGCAATTACACTGTGCTTATCGACCACAGACTGCTGGACGTAGAAAGGGCAAACCAGACCCTTAAAACTAAATTAAAGGCGGAGACTGGACTTGGATTGATTAAATTACTCCCAATAGCCCTATTTCAAATGAGAGTCACACCTGCAGGGAAATCTAGATTAAGCCCAGCTGAAATTTACGGTAGGCCTTTGAAAAACCCCTTGGAGGAATGTTAATACTGACCAAATTAAAGATACCATAAAATGGAGGATCCCTGCACTTGTCAGAATTGCTTAACCCGTGTCAGCTGAAATTTACAGGCGTTGGATGGCGCCAGCGAGTCTAGGTTCAGACTGATATGCAGGATGGTGAGGGGTCCAGGTATTCTCGTTTCTCCTAAATTGATAAAATGTATTGCAGTTTTGCAAACGAATCCTAAATTGCATTATTTCGATTGGATCGCTGCAAATAGTATAAATAATGTTGCGAGACGGTCATCCTGTTGGTTGATGATTGGTCAAACTGTTGAGCCTTGGAAAAACTGTTTGAATCTCAGGGCACGTTTCAATGTGTATTCTTGTTTGCTTCCTTCTAGAACTTTCTTTCAAATACATTGATTACTGTAGTATTACTGTATTATTGGATTAGGGAAGTGTCTATCATGTACTGTGTTAATCGATATCTGTTATTGACTGTAAAGAGACCACCCCCAGATGGTTCGGGGACCTATAAAAGGCAGCTCCCACAAGGTCGTGTCGATGTTCTGGAAGAACGCTTAGAGTCTAGGCGCTGACATCCGGTGCCAAGCAGGTGTAAAGGAAATCCTTTTGAAGAGGTAAAACCTAGGCTGGTTAGAGGCCATGCCTGTGTGAAGATATCTGAATCACTCCTTGGAGTGACGGACGAGGAATCTCGTAAAGGCACTGGAATCGGTGGCTAGAGTATAGATTGGCTGGGAATACTCTAATCCATTTGAGATTTCATTGGGCAATTTAATTTGAATTTGAGAGCCCGCGTATTTGGAGTGATACGCACCAAAACTAGTTCATCCGAGAACGAGTTTAGATTTGCAGAATCAAATTTCCAAATACAGAATTTCACATTGAAATTAGAGAAGTCAATGTTCATACCGCTGGGGTGCAAACTGCCCAAGCGAAATATTAGGTGCTTCTCTAATTTCAGGTAGTCCCTACTTTCTCCACCCCTTCTCAGCTCCCCCTCAGCCCACTGGCTCCCATTCTTCTTCACTCCTTAGATGCTGCCTCACCGGCTGAGTTTTTCCAGCATTTTTGTTTACCTTCGATTTTCCAGCGTCTGCAGTTCATTCTTAAACATTCCAACTGCAGATGTTAAGCTCACTGGTCTATAGTTCCCAGCATTTCCCTGCAGCCTTTTTGAAGAGACACAACATTTGCCACCCTCCAGTCTTCAGGCACCTCTCCTGTATTTAAGGTCGATTTGTAAATATCAACCAGGGCTCCCGCAATTTCCTCTCTAGTTTCCCACAATGTCTGATCAGGCCCTGGAGATTTGTCTACCTTCAAGCACCATCATATTTGCTTTATCTTTATTATTTCATTTATCTTATTTTTATTTATTTTCATTTTTTAATGTTATATTTTAGAATATCTGTATTTCCATTATAACTTAAATTACAGATTTTCTAACTTTATTAATTCCTTACATTATATTTGATTAATTGTATTCACATAGCAACTTTCCTTAATGTTTAATTTCATGATATGCCTCTTACTTCAAATTATTCATGTTATTTCTTATACTGCATTTTGTAACCTGCGTTATGATTTTTTGTACTATTATTTCAGACTCCCAATTCTATTTTCTTTTTTACCAAATAATTATTTTAATTACAAATGTAATGTGATGTATTTATTTTATATTGATGTTTTTGAAGGATAGGGAAGATAGAAAATAAGCAGAGGTGGTTAAATTTGAGATCATTATCATTTTGTACTGTAAAGCATATTAACACATTGGAGAGAATGAACAGAAATTCAGCCTCAAACTACTTGTAAAGCTTATTGAAAACTGGTTTAAGGGGAATATTAAAGACATGTTAATAGGATCAGACCACAAACAGAGGCCTATAGCATGAAAACAAATCTGGTTACACTCGACAATGTTGAAACAAAGAACTGCAGATGCTGGTTTATACCATAGACACAAAGTGCTGGAGTAATTCAGCAGGTCAGGCAGCATCTCTGGAGAAAAATGATGGGTGACGTTTCGGGTCGGGACCTTTCTCCAGGCCAAAACAAATGTTGGTTAGTGAGCTCAGGAGTGGAAGAGTAGTTAGAATACAAAGAGTAGAGATCTGCATTAATTCAAGTCTTGCTCAGATGAAAAACAGAAGAGTATTGACACAATCGGAGTAAATGAATCACAGGAGATCACATAGGCAGTGTTACCCATGAATTGGGGAAACAAGGAACTGCAGATGCTGGTACGTTGACCCTTCTTCAGACTGCCTATTACTTCAGTGTAAACCATCACCTGCAGGTCTTCCCATAGTCAGGCAGCACCTCTGGAAGACATGGACAGACCATCTATGTCCTCAAGTGATGCTGTTTGACCTGTCGAATACCTCAAGAACTTTATATTTTACCCATAAATTTGAGGCAGATTTATGTGGGGGAAAACTTGATCTTGTGCTAAGATATGGTAATATCTAAACAAGGGATTTAAAAGTGGAAAAAGTCCAGATGATATTGTTTCAAAAGACGTCTTATACTTTTCTTGCATGTTCAAATATCTAGTATTTTACATTCAGTTTTACTGTCTTAATTTCAAATTGTTGTATTTGTTAATTTCATATTTTCAATGACTTCAGTTGTCCCTGTTCACGGGCATTTTTCGAACAGCGATGCTGCTGGTAAAATGAATAATTTATCTGGAGGTGGATGCGAGGCGAGCGAGGAGGGAGGCTCTGTGTGGATGGGGGAGGGGATCGAGCTGCTCCGGGGCCTAGAGAAAATGGGGGAGTTGGCAGGCATTCTTCCATTGCCATCGCCCGCCCTCGCTGCGCCTCGGAGCCGCTGACCACCCCCGCCCGTCCGTCCTCCAGCGGCTCCGAAGCGCTGTAAACGACAAGGACAAGCGCAACAAAAAAAAAGAGAACTACCTTTCCGCCGCAGGAAGAGCCAGAGATTGGGTGTTTTTGGCACCGGTCCAAGCCCCATTGACTGAGCGGCCGCGTCGCCATTTTGCGCGCTCACCGCTCGTCGTCGTCCCGGGCGCGGAGCAGCGCGCGTGCGCCGCCCTGTGCGAAGCGAGGGAGAGGTCACGAACTCTGACCCGCCGGAGGAGCCGAGAAACGGGGGGGAAAGACGCCGCTTTTATCGCCCGTTTGAAAAATAACGTTGCAGGTAAGAGGCGCAAACGCCGCTTGAGGGTCTCTCCCCGCCGCCCGGGCTGCCATGGCGGCGGCAGTCTCCTCCTCTGACGACCACGACGACGACAGCCGCCGCCATGTCAGGCCGCCCCATCCCAGGCCCGCGCCGCAGCCGCCGCCGCGTCGAGCCCAGGCCCCGGCACTACCGGGAGAGGCGGCGTGTGAGTGGAAGCGGGGCGCTCCTGCAGCTCCGCCGGCTGTGTGAGAGGCTGGAGCCCCGCGGTCCGGCGGCGGAGTGGCTCGGCAGCGCCGTGCGGCCGCCGCCTTTGCATATCTGACGACAGCGGTTCACCCCCTCGCCGTGACCTTTCACCCAGAGCTGCCGCTGCCGCAGCCTCGCCTGCCCGGCCTATCGGCCCCACCGGCCGCACGACTGCCCGACCCATCGACCCACCGGCCGCCTGCTGAACGACTGACTCACCGGCCCACCGGCCGCACGACTGCCCGACCCACCAGCCGAACGACTGACTCACCGGCTGAACGACGGACTGGCTGACCGACCGGCCCACCGGCCGCCCCTTCCTCTCCCACAACCCCGGAGGCACTTTTTACCCTCGGCTCAGCCTCCAAGGCCATCTACCCCCCTCCCCCCCCCCCCCCCCCAAACCCGCTCGACCAGCCGGCACCACCCCCCCCCCCCCCCCCCCCCCCCCCACCTCCCCACTCCTCCCCCCCCCCCCCCCCCCCCCCTCCAATCGGCTGACTGACCTAGGAGCAGACCCGCCGTCCTCTCCTCTCCCTCAACCTTGGAGAGCGAGGGCCGGCACCGTTACCTTCGGCTCAGACCTCCATGGCTATCTCCCCCCCCCCCCCTCTTTGCCTCCCCCCCACCAACTCCTCCCGCGTCCACTGGGGTCGGCTGTCACCGCCGTGAGGGTCTCCCTTGGACGAGACTTCGGTAGTTGGTGTTGAGGCCGACAGCGGCCTCCGAGAGAGCCCCGCGGTGTCATTGCAACCGGGGCCTTCTGTGGTGCAGTTAGTCAGCGGGCTGGATTTGTTCCCCAATGCAGAGGGTGCGTCCTCTGAAGGGTATTTTGCGTGCGTCCTCTGAAGGGTATTTTGCATCTCCTCCCCCCCCCCCCCCCCAAGAATCACCCCAAGTTTAAAAATCCCGTTTCCCTCTCTAGGTGCATTTTCTAAACTTATACATTTATAAATAATTGTGCCGAATGTGAAAATGTTACTCGATGAACTGCAGTCTGATGGTGTCAACAGCAGCAGCAGTTGAAAACGGGGAGCAAATGCAACCTGGACATTGAATATGTGCCCACAAAATAGACTGAACGCTCTTTGTTACCATAAACGGAATGCGAATAATATGCCCATGTGTTTTCATATTTTGTTTTTGTGAAAGACGCAGTCTGATGGGGAAAAATACATTTTCAGGGCTTCACTGAAAGAGCAGGGAGTGGGATTAATTGGATACCTCTTTCAAGGAGCAGACAGGCATGGATGGCTTCCTGCTGTGCTGTGTCATTCTCTGATCCAAATTGCCTTCCTGCTGCAGAGAAGATACTAAGGAGGTGCCGTACGATTTATCAGAATTGAGCAGACTGTGGCTCATGTCTCTAGAAAAAGAGAAAATGAAGGAAAACAATGATATTTAATAGTGAGAATTATTTCCACTGAGCATGGTTTACACGACAAGACAGCATGATGAAAAATAAAGTATTAATGAGGAATGTTTATGTCCAGTGATAATGTGGAAGCAGGTGGTACATTGTACTTTAAACAGTTAAGAAAAATTTAAGGGGAGGCGAGGTGAAGTGGTGGTTGGAGGTCACTGGTTCATAAAAAGACCAGCACAGATCGGTAGTACCCTCATCATCTGCTGCCTTGGCGCGTGTATGCATTTGGATGTAGTAGCCTTAAATATGCTCCACCCTGTCCTGTAATATAGGGGATGCCACAGTGGCCAATGGTTCAATACCTTATTGAACATGTGATGTTTCGGGTCGAGACCCTTCTTTTGGGGAATGGTCTCGACCCGAAACATCATCCATTCCATCTCTCCAGAGATGCTTGCTGCCTGACCTGCTGAGTTACTCCAGCATTTTGTGTCTATCTTTGCTGTTCTCTTAATGACATCCTTCCTATAGTTAGGCGACCAGAACTGGACACAGTACTTCAAGTATGGTCTCACCAACAACTTGCACAGCTGCTTTATGATGTGTCAATTTTGTACTCTGTGCCCTTACCAATTAAAGTTAACATGTCAAACCCCCATCTTTACCACACTTTTCACGTGACTCGACACTTAGGGAATCGTGCACCTGTGCTCCCAGATCTCTCTGTTCTGCAACACTCTCCAGGATTCCATCATTTACTATGCAAGCCTTGTCCTAGTTTAACATACCAAAGTGCAACATTTCACAGTTGTCAGCGTTAAATTCCATTTGCCATTAATGGGCCCACTTTCTCACCTGATCTAAATCTTTTTGGAAGCGTAAGTAACCTTCCTTACTGTCTACCATTCAATTTGATGTCATCCGTAAATTTACTGACTATGTTGGTTACATTGTCATCCAATGTGTTAATGTAGATAACAAACAGCAGTGGATTTAGCACCGATTCCTGCAGCATTCCATGTTCATAGGCCCCCTATCAGAAAAACAATCCCTCATGACTACCCTTTGACTTCTTCCTTGAAGCTAATTTTGAATCCATTTGGCTAGGTCCGTTGAATATCCATGCGATCTAACCTTCCAGACAAGGTACCATTCAGAGCCTTGCTGACATCCATATAAATAAAAGAAGATAGACACAAAATGCTGGAGTGACTCAGTGGGACAGGGAGCATCTCCAGATAAATAATGTCCATTGCCCTGCCCTCATCAATTTCTTGCCCGCAAAACCTCTTATATAAAAAATAAAAACATTTCCAGATTCATGAGACATGATTTTCCTTACAAAAAGTCATGCTAACTATCCCTAATCCGCGCATGCCTAACCTAATGCTGGTAGATCCTATCCCTAAGAATCCTGACCAACAACAACTTTTCCATCACCGACATCAGGCTCACTGGGCTGAAGGTCCCTGGTTTGTCCGTGCTGCCCTTTTTAAATAACGGTACAACAATCGCCACATTCAGACTTCCTGTCACTTATCTTTAACTTTGATGTAGTTACACTTTGTACATCTTTGTCTCTGCTAGAATTTGCAAACCAATGACTTTCATACTAATTGATGTCTGTCTGAGGCAGTCTCTTTTAAGTTCAAGTTCAGAATTGGACATCATTTCACATAATTTTGATTACATAACGTTGGAATGTTTGGTATTACACCGCAGCTTTTCAATGATCTTCTATAACAGTCAAGTGTGATGCATCTTCAGCCACATGGTCAGGTAGGGTGGCACGATGGCGCAGCAATAGAGTTGCTGCCTTAGTGCCAGAGACCCAGGTTTGATCCTGACCACGGGTGCTGTCTTTACGGAGTTTGTACGTTCTCCCCTTGAACTGCGTGGGCTTTCTCCGGGTGCTCCGGGTGGGGCTGTCCCACTGTACGAGCTAATTCAAGAGCTCTCCCGAGTTAAAAAAAAAAATCAGACTCGCGGAAGCACGTAGAATATACGTAGCGGGTACGTCGGAGCTCGGGATGTCTCTTAGCGGCTCGTAACGCTAACGGCAGGTACTCGGGGAACGCAGTAAGCTCAGGAAGACTCGTGAAGAGTTTTCAAATATCCACAAGAGCCCAGAGTACCTACGAGCGGCTGTTACCGTAATTCTCCGAGTTCGAATCAGGGGAAACTCGGGAGAACTCTTGAATTAGCTCGTACAGTGTTTCAAGTTAAAGTTAAAGTCGGGGGATTTAGTGACTGTGCCATTGAACACTGAGTGGGATGGTTATTGCTTGGTACTTGCGTTTTGGGAATATTATTTGCCACTTCCAGGTATAGACGCAGTCCCTTTGCATATCTTGCATTCATCTGTTCTATTTACCTTTCCTTTTCTCGTTTCCTTTTCCCCTGACTCTCAGTCTAAAATATTCTGTTGTGCTGCAGCAAGCAAGAATTTAATTGTCCTATCTGGGACACATGACAATAAACTCTCTTGACTCTTGACTTGAAGAAGGGTCTAGATCCGAAACATCACCTATTCCTTTTCTCCAGAGATGCTGCCTGGCCTGCTGAGTTACTCCAGCTTTTTGTGTCTATCTTTGTCTTAATACCTATATGGGTTTCATAATCTGAATATTCGTAAATTGAACAGCAGATTGGTCTACAGTTATTTGTCTGCATATCTACCTCTGGCTTTCTGTGATGCATTGAAACATGTTGATATGTTATGGTTAGATCACTGCCTTGGAACTCCTGACACAGTTTAGTGTGGTGGGAGTTTGAGGTATTAACCTCAAATCACAATCATCTTTGTAACAACAGGCAGCAGAGAATCTTTCTAATTGTCTGATCTGAACATTACTGGAGTTCCTTTATGTAATTCTGTCAGTGGATTTTAGTCACATCTTATCCTTGCAATTTAAGATCCTTGGCAAGAATTGGAAAAAAGGTGGTAATGAGTTTTGGGGTTGAATGGTTCAATCAGGAGGCAAGTGATTATTGATGCCAAGGTTTGTAATGCTGCTTAGTGACATTGTTGGCCACACCTTCCACAACTCCAGTTTAGAGTGGTAAATAACCAGTGCATTTATTCTTAGGAGCAATACATAGCTAACTCTTTCTGAAGCATGTCTTCAGCAGTATGCATATGCAGTTAATAATACTGCTGTTGTATAAATGCAATGGCTCAGTGATATTTGGTTTGAATGGATATTGAAAAACTAGCTCTATATTTGCACATATTAATATAATAGTTGGGTGCTGATTACTTTCAGTAAATAATGCTTTTAGCTGAAGTTTTGTGACGCAGTTAAAATAAAACAAGCTTTGTTAAGGAAGTAAAAGTAGTGGCTGATAATAGCTGAGCATTTTTTCCTTTTACAAGGTGACCTTCAGTATACAAAAAGAAACTCCTGCCTGGTATTTTAGATCAAATAATCTCATAGTCTAAAAGTTTGTGGTCTGAAGCAAGCTGCTCTTATCATTACATTCAGAATAAATAGAAAACTTAGATCCATACAGCTGTTAGTAGTAGTGGAGAATTGTCTGCTTCCTTGTGTCAAGGCTACGGGTGATGTAATAACCTTCTGTAAGGATGTGGGATCACACAGGTGATGTATGGAGTAGAAAAAGTTCCAACCCAAACATGGCTATTGAAAAATCTTGACAGCTACTGCAGCAACACCCCAGCTTAGTTCCAGTTGTCAAATACCGATGCCTCCCCGCATGCATTCGCTAATCCTAACTTCAAAACAATTTTCCTCAAAATCCATGCTAATAAAAATCTAGCAGTCACCCTAGCACAATGAGATTGTTAATCTCCATCATTTCCAAAATGCTGCCTGTAGATTTAAAATAGTTCTGTAGATCTTCAAAATGTAGATGTGGATAAATGTTCCAGCTATGCATTCTGAATTAAAGGGTGCACACAAATAATTTAGGAGGAATTGCCAAAGTATTGGTGGGAATGTGAGTTTGCCAACAGTGGATGCTTTGAGCAAATTAATTTGACAGATGTAAAGGTTGGATAGTTATATTGATAAAGGAGTAATGAAAATGGGGTAGAGGGGGCGTGGGGTGGTGTTAAGAGGGAGAAGATGGCAGGTGTGTTGTAGAAAGACTGTATGGATCTGTTGGATGAATGGTTTTGGTTCTGTGAGTACTTGGCAAGCCAGTATTTGCTTGGATCATTGCTAGTTTCCTTTTATTTCAATTAAAAACATGTTTAATATCTTCACAGTCGTGAGAGTAAAATGGTTTTGGATGTAAATTAAATGTTGCAGTTTGCACAGATTATTAACATTCATGTGACTCGATGTGTGAGTTTTAAACTCTTATTTTCACTTTTGATGGTTAGTTTAGACCTCAAATTTAATAGCATCGTGATTCTGTTTTTGCCTCATTGATTCAAATTATGAATTATCTAAACAATAATTGGGCTTCATTTAATTGGTGATTTTAAATTGCCTTTCTGGATTATTTTTTTTACTTGTAAGTATTAATTAACATTGGCAGGTACTAAATATCACAACACTTAAGACACATTTAGATAGACACATAAAGCTGGGACAATGGGACAGGTAGCATCTCTGGAGAGAAGGAATGGGTGATGTTGCGGGTTGAGAGCCTTCTTCAGAAAAGGTAAAAGGATAGAGTAGGTTTAGAGGGATATGGGCAAACACAGGCAGGTGGGACTAGTGTAGAAGGGGCCGAAAGGCCTGTTTCCACTCTATGACTGGGATGTGATGGTATATTTTTCACAAAGCTCTGATTCGGTGCTAATGCTGTTACCATTGCATGACATGATTGAGGGTTCAAGTAATGACTATCTCCAGTCAGAGTGTAACCATTTACTTTTGACATTCTGTAGATTGATCTTTCATCAGCAGCTTCTTCAGTCAACCCTAATAAGAAATGTTAGCCACATCAGTCACAAGAATGTTATGGCAACAACTGCAAGTCTGATGCTCAGAATGTTATGACACTTGGCTCTCCTAGTTCACAAAGCCTGCTGCAAGATACAAGTTTGGAATGTAATGGAAGAGTCTCTGTTTACTTGAATGAGTGCAGCTCCAACAAAATGAAGATGGTAGTTAGAAGGCGATTGATATTGTGGTTTGGATTTAGAATTGGCTTGCCCATAGAAGTAGCTGCGGATGGTTGTCATTCTGTCTGGAGGTCTGTTCTACCCTTCTTCAGACATAGCCCAATGTGTCTGAAGAAGGGTTTCGGCCCGAAACGTTGCCTATTTCCTTCGCTCCATAGATGCTGCCGAACCCGCTGAGTTTCTCCAGCACTTTTGTCTATCTGCAGAATATATTGTCACAGTTTCTGAGAAACAGCTGATTTTTAAAGTGCAAGGGCCACAATGTAATAGGTTGGAGATAAGGATGGCACCCCTAGTTCATGAGCTGCTCTTTTAATTGTCTGATAATAGCAGGGAAGCAGCTGTTCCAGAATCTTACAAGATTCTTACAAGCTTTTGTACCTTCTGCCCAACAGAAGAGGGTTTGATCTGGGAGTAAATGGTCTTTGGTTATGTTGCCTGTTATTCTGCGGCTGCATGCTGTCAATAGGGTTGGGGGTGGGGTGGGGGGCTGGTTTGCATGATGCTCTGGATTGTATCTGCATCTCTCTGTAATCTCCAGTGGGTAGAGTAGTTGCCAAACCAAGTTGTGATGCATCTTGACAAGACCTTTTCTACTTGAGCCATGCTGAATTCCAAGAGTCTCCTGAGGCAGTAGAGGCATTGGAGTGCTTTCTTAGCCATAGTGTCAATGTGTTTGGGCCAGGTCAGATTGTAGTTGATATTTATGCAGAGGAACCTGAAGCTCTTGATCATCTCCACTTCAGTACCATTGATTAAGGCTGGGGCCTGTACTTCACCTTGCTTCCTCGGCCAGTGACTAGTTCCTTCATTTGCTGACATTGAGGGAGAGGTTGGTGTCTTGACACTATGTCACACAACTCCAGATCTCCTTTCTGTACTCTCTTGACATTTTTCACCACAGTGGTGTCATCTGCAAACTTGTAAATGGAATTAGAGCTGAAATTGGCGGCATAGTTCTGAATGGATAAGGTATATAGTAAAGGGCTGGGGAAAACATCTTGCTGGGTGAGAATTATGGTGGAGGATGTTCTATCTCCTATCCTTACTGACTTCGGTCCATGTATCAAGAAGCCACGGGTCGAGTTGCGGAAGGGGATCAGTCTGAGGACCAGGGGTGTGGCGATGAGTGTAGACGAGTTGAATAGTAAGTTTGCAGATGGCACAAACATTTGTGGGGTTGGCAGCCGTGTAGATGGCTGTCGAAGGATGCAGCAGGATATAGATCCATGGCAAAGAAGTGGTAGATAGATTTTAATCCGAGCAAGTGTGAGGTCAAATGTAAGGGACAGTATACAGTTAATGGCAGGACTCTTGAAATCATTGATGTCCAGCGGGATCTTGAGGTCCAAGTAGTAACACAACTAAATAATGTGGTGAAGAAGCATGTCGTATGCTTACCTTCATCAGTCGGGGCATTGTATAAGAGTTGGGAGGCCATACTGCAGCTTTATGAAATTCTGGTTAGGTCACATTTAGAGTATTGTGTGGAGTTTTGGTCACTGGTGCTGGTGCAAGACCTGGTAGAAGTTTATAAAATTATAAGAGGCATAGATAAGATAGACTGTCAACCCTTTTTTCCCAGGGTGGAAATATCATTTATCAGAGGGAATAACTTTAATGTCAGAAAGGAAAAATTGAAATGAAATCGCGGGACAAATTTTCTTAACACAGAGAGTGATAGGTGCCTGGAACACGGCGGCACGTGTGGTGGTGGAAGCAAATACAATAGTGTCATTTGAGATGCTTTTAGATAGGCATTTGAGTGTAATGGGGATGGAGGGAAATGGATCATATGCAGATAGAAGGGATTGGTAAAATTTGGTGTTATGTTTGTACAGACATCGAAGCTGAAGCGCTTCTTCCTATGCTTTATTGTTCTATATTCTATGTTGACCATCTTGTTTGATTGTTTATCGTTCATCTCCTTAGTTATAATATTCACCAGTGCATATGCCTGCATTATGCTTCATTCACAAGTTGCAGTGCAGTTACTCCACAAGGCTACCATGTCTTCCAAAGGTGGATTAGACTCGATGGGCCGAATGGCCTAATTCTGCTCCTTTAATTTATGAAATCAAAAACCACTGACGCCACTTTCAGATTATTTTCAAAATCTCACAATCCCAACTTGAAAATATGCTGATCCGTCTCTGCTGGGCCCAATTCCTGGAACTCCATATATTCAGCAGCATTATAAAATAATGTGAACTGAAGAACAGCAGCACATCAAAGTGGCCTGCCACTTCCTCAAGGACAGTTGGGGTAGGGAGAAAATTCTGGATTTGCCAGCAATTAACCACTCCTTTTAAGTAAATAAATAAAAAGGAATAACTGGCATTAGCTCATTGATGTTTGTATGAATATTCTGTCTTGCTCGTGTTATAACTGTCACAACACTTAAATATGCTCTGTTGGATTTAATGGTTGGATTTAATGTTTTGTCTTAGATGCAACAGTAAGATAAACCTGATCATATAATTTGCCTGCAAGGGTATAAATTACAATTAAAACACAAAGTACGTGCTATAATACCCGGGTAAGTGTTCAGCCAAGAAAACCAAGCCCAATGCCAAAGTATCATCTAAACTAATTATACAAACTTATGCAAAGGATTAACTCCAAGTGCAATCATCAGCTACCTACATGTTAACATGCACATTTTTTTTTTTAAACTGATCGTGTAGATGCAAGTATATCATTGGGGTTATCAAGTGGGCACCTCCCTTTACTGGCGTTTCGTTGAGTTATTGAGTTACATAAGAGACGAGATGCAGGAATATTAATTTTTGATGTTCTTTTTTTTTCCCCCATCATTTCCCTCCCACCCTAGGCCATCCTATCTAGTCCTACGTATTAGAATGCATTATACCTGCCAGGGTGTTTCTGCTTTGAATCGGACCATCTTTGCATTTAGAGTGCCCAGCTGCAGTGGCAGAGGTTTTGTCTTAACTTCACACTGCAGCAGCTTCGTCAAATGCTTTTGTGATCTATCTCTGCTTCCAAAAAGCCACATTGTTAATTGTTCTATTGATCCAGAGCCACAACTTGTCGATTCATGGGCGTCCATTTTTCCTTCTGCAGCGTCTCTTCCAATGTTTCAAATAATTGAGTTAGAATGGGTTACGGATGACAATAAGATGCACCCGTACAAGTTGCAGAATTTCCCAATATCTTGAACATTTTGTTTGATGTCAGTGTCTGGAAACCTGTAAAACTACTAGTTATTTTCGTTCTTCTGCTGATTTAGTATTTTGGGACGCCACAGTGAAACTCAACTCGCATTCAGTTAGTTGATTGTGGCTTTAGTGCATATGAATTTTGTAGTGGAATCATTAGATTGCCAAGTCTATAGCTGAAAAATCATGGTGTATGTAAAAGTGGAACACTGAAGAAATAAATGCATGGTTTTTCTGTTTTGTAGGGATAGAAGGCAGTTTTTAAATTCCCTTTGGAACTAAGGGGAACTTGGTTCTCCGACTAAATTTTGCTGATATCGACAGTGGTAAGAAATGGATAAAATAATTATTTGTTCATTTGGCATCATCCACCATTTTGCTTGCTTTATAAAGAAAAATGGTAGCTGAATATTCTGCTCATTATTTATGAGCGGGGAGAAAATCTATTTCTGCTGCAGCTGTTTAAAGTAATAAAGCTATTGTAAACTAATTATTTATTTGACCTTGCAATATTGTTAATACGTGAAAAGCTATGTTCTTGCATATAAATATTTTTCACGTAAATGCTCTGAAATGATGGAGAGATATATTTATATAAAAATCTGAAATTGTACATTGTCTTCATTCAACTTCAACAGTTTTGGAAAATTGGCTGGTTGAATTGGAATTTGTGTGAAGAAAAATTAAGATAATGGAAAAAATAGACCAGTACATTGCTATGTTGTGTGTTAATGGGAAAATTGAATGATGTTGAAGGTCAAAAGAAGCAGATTGACAGTGACATTTTACCATGGACCTGTCCAGATTAGAGATCTGCCTCTCTCTGACATATTCCCCTCTCTCTCTCTCTCGCCCAGTTCAACTATATCTCATTCTGAATCTCTTTTTCTTCTCTCTTCCACCAGCTATGAAATCTATTTTGTATATCATTGTTTTCCTTTTCTCTACTACATCTGAACTAGCCCCCTCTGTTACTCATTCTCTCCTCTCTCCACTGTCACTCAAGTTTGGGCAGTAGGGGTGAAGACAGTGAAACTGTGAACAAAATGCTGATGATATCCAGGCCTTATGTTTCCCCAAGTTCAATGGAGTGACAACATCCTGGTTAATATTACTACAGACAGATAAAATATTGGAAAAAAAATACTTGCCGTTCGTAGAGTAGCCAATTTCTCTTCTTTTGAATGAGGCATGTAAGAGGCTTTTAGATAGGCATAGATATTTAAGAGAATGAAAGATATGGATCATTGAAATGTACTGAAGAAGGGTTCCAACCTGAAACCTCATCTGTACATTTCCCTCCACCGATGCCCCTGATGCACTGAGTTCCTCCAGCATTTTTCTTTCACCATTCTGATTCCCGGGATCGCAGCACGGACATGTTCATGTTCTAGAAACAGAATTGGGTCATTCGGCCGATCAAGTCTACTCCACCATTCAATCATGGCCCCTGCTTGGCCAGCCTTCACAAATGGGGCAGCAGTCCAATCCCACGGTGTGCTTGTGGAGAGCAGCAAACAATGCAACACATCATTGAAGCATGCCCTCAACAAAGACTCAAAGGAGGACTTGTCACCCTTCATACAGAAAATCAAGAGGCAACTGCTTGGCTAAAGGACTTTGCATTCGCTAAATAAATCATGGCTGAGCTATCTTTCCCTCTCAACTCCATTCTTCTGCCTTCACCCCATAACCCCTGACACACTTAGTAGTCAATCCCCACCTTAAAAATATCCATTACCTTGGCCTCCACAGCCGTCTGTGGGATATAACACGAGGATTGAGTGGATATTTACCACAGTTTAGAACATTTTAAATCTCATTGAAACATTTAAAATGTGCCAGCCAAGTAATTGAATATATTTAAGAATGAGATGATTTTCAAGTATATAGGGAAAATTGGGAATCTGCTAGATACCATAGAAAGCATTTTATCAGGATGCATCACAGCTTGGTTTGGGAATAACTTCATCTAAGACCACAAGAAATTGCAGCTAATTGTGCATGCAGCCCCGAAAATCACACAAACCAACCTCCCTTCTATTGACTCCATTTATGCCTCACACATTTATGACTCAATTTATGCAAAGCCAGCAGCATAATCAAGGACAGGTCGCGCTGTGGCCACTTCATCGTCTCCCCTCTCCCATCAGGCAAAAGGTATAGAAGTGTGAAAACGCACACCTCCGGATTCAGGGACAGTTTCTTCCCAACTGTTATCAGGCAACTGAATCATCCTATCAATAACTAGAGCGCAGACCTGAACTACCATCTACCTTATTGGTGACCCTCGGACTATCCTTGATCGGACTTTGCTGACATTACCTTGCACTAAAGGTTATTCCTTATCATGTATCTATACACTGTAAATGGCTCGATTGTAATCATGTATTGTCTTTCTGCTGACTGGATAGCACGCAACAAAAGCTTTTCACTGTACCTTGGAGCCAATAAACTAAATTGTCTAAAGGCCAGGCCTTGGTTAATATATCTGGCTACAAAAGCTGAATGGTCAACTCACTTCTGATTTTTCTGTGAAGGAAGGAACTGCAGATGCTGGTTTACACCAAAGATAGACACAAAATGCTGGAGTAACTCAGCGGCTCAGCATCTCTGGAGAAAGTGAATTGGTGATGTTTTGGGTTGGAATCCTTCTTCAGAACCTTTTTCTATGTTCTGTTTCTATGCAATTCATTGTTATCACCTGGATTTGCATCTTGCTGTTCAAATCTACTGAAGCCTTGAGTCTGCATTATTCAGTATGAAAGAGGAAAGATGCTTGTGTGGTTCCATTGCTCCCCTGAAAAGATTAGAAGGCAAAGGTTTAAGCTGCTTGCGTGGTTCCATCAGCCTTCTGACTAGTCTTGTAGATATTGGAAAAGCTTATGGTTTCTGGGGATTTTTGTTTTCAAAATAGACTTTATTAGAGAAATAAATATATGCAATACATGATCCTTACAAAACTCCATCTCGGAAGCTAGACATACATTCAATACTGTTTACACAAATTACACAATTTTACCCCCTACCCTTGCCACTCATGTGGCCCACTCTCCAGAATCGCTGCCTTCTATTTTGAGCGGCGTCTCCACCAAACCGTGCCCCCCATGTCCAGCAGAGGAAGGTCCCTAGACTGTGGACCTCCCCCACTGAGCCTTGGCGTTGGCTGCACCGAGCTTCAGTGAATCCCTCAGCACGTATTCCTGCAGTCTGCAGCAGGCCAGTCGGCAACATTCCCTGTCGGACATCTCGCTCTGCTGGGTGGTGAACAACACTCGGGCAGACCAAAGAGCGTCATTCACCGAGTTGATGACCTTCCAGCAACACTCGATGTCACTCGGAATGTGTCCCTGGGAACAGTCCGTAAATCCCAGAGTCCTCTGTGACGGAGCTGTTCGGAATAAATCGTGACAGGGACCCTTGCAAACCTCCCCAGACTCACTCTGCAAATCCACACTCTGCAGGCAACCGTCCCCTCTCCATAGCAGCTGTCCCGAGGGCAGCGTGCGCTGGTAGTGAGGTTCCCACGGTGCAGGAAGGATCTGACTGGGAGGGCTCCCCTCACCGCCAGCCAAGCCAGGTCTTGGTGCTTGTTGGTGAGTTCTGGTGATGAGGCATTTTGCAAGACAAGCTGGGCAGTCTGCCCTGGGAACCACGCCACCGGATCCATCGAGTCATTTCCCTGCAATGCCTGCAGGACATTCCGTGCTGACCACTGCCCAATAGACATGTGGTCAAAGGTGTAGGTCTGGAAGAACCTTTCCACCAATGACAAATGGTGTAACAATGTCCAGCTGACTGGCACATTGCGTGGCATCTGTGCCAGGCCCATCGTTCACAACACCGGGGACAGGTAGAACCTCAGCAGGTAGTGTCACTTGGTGCCCACGTGCCTTGGCTCTACACTTCGCCTGATGCAGCCACACACAAAGGTGGCCAGCAGGGTGAGGGAAACGTTGGGCACGCTATTACCCCTGTAGTCTGCTGACGTGCATTGTGGGCCGTCACATCCGGTCTATCCTCGACCCCCAGATGAACTGGAAGACGGCCCTGGTGATCCCTGTGGCGTAGGAGGGAGGGACAGGCCACACTTGCGCCAAGTACAGCAGACCCGAGAGCACCTCACACCTGATGACCAGATTTTCCCGGTTATAGAGAGCGAATGCTCTCTTTCCCACCTTGGCTATCCGCTCCAACCATTTCTTGTTACACGCCTCAGGCCCCCCCCCCCGAACCAGATCCCCAGCACCTTCAAGAAGTCAGGTTTGATGGTGAAGGCGATGGAAGATCGGTTGGGCCAGTTGCCAAAGAGCATGGCCTTGCTCTTCCTATGGTTCACCCTGCTTCCAGTGACAGACTCAAACTGGTCGCAGATGCTAATGAATCTGCGGACGGACCCTGGATCCGAGTGGAAGATGACAACATTGTCCATGTAGTACGGATTTTCCGTATTTTGTACGGAAATGCGATAATAATACTGATGTGCGATTTTGTGTTGTTAAATACGGACTTCAGTTCAGTCTGAAGAAGGGTCTCGACCAGAAACGTTAAACATTCCTTCTCTCCAGAGTAGCTGCCTGTCCCGCTCCAGGTTTAAACAGAGCGCTGTCAGTTTAACGCGTGGGAATTTAAACGAAGAGCTGTCGGCTGCGTGCTGTGGGATCTAAATGTAGCGCTACCGGCTGGAGCGCTATGGGCTTTAAATATAGCACTATGGGTCACAGCCTGTTCAGGGAAATTCTCGTATAACAATGTCTTTGGAATTCTCTTTGAGCATTTGATTATTTTTCAGGCAGTGGTAGAATTTTGGATAAGCCTAGTGGTGAAAGGTTACCAGTGGGATTGCAGTTACATTGGGATTGGCCTTGATTTTACAGAACGGTGGGTGGGCTCAAAGGGGGAGAGGGAGGACTGGAGAGAGGGGGGGCAGGGAGAAGGAGAGAGAGAGGGGGGGAGGGAATAGGAGAGAGAGGAAGGGTTGGAGGGAAAGGGGAGGGAGGGAGACAAAGAGGGGGAGGGGAGGGAGAGAGAGAGGAAGGAGGGAGGGAATGGGAGGCATAAAATGGCTTCAGCATCATCATCTGGTGCTAAAAGCAAGAAGCAGCCGTTCAAACAGCAGTGTACAAAGATATGGCAATGAATGCACTGTCAAGTAAGGTGTGTAGAAAACATGTCAAATGGTAGCAAAGTTATGCATTCTTGTACTCTTACATGGGTATGACAGCACATAAAAACCCCCCAGTTTTTTCAGCAAAAAGGCACCGCATTTAAATACTGATTTCCTCAGCAAAATACTAATTTTCATGTACTAGAATACTGAAATGCTCTGACAAAACTTGGCAGCTCTGGTACTGGGAGGTTTTGACCACTGCCTGGCAAAGTCACCCATCATATGCTCGCGTCCTTCCAGATGGACTCGGCAAAAGGTTCACCACAACAGATGAACAAGACGGGAGAGAGGGCAACCCTGCCTGACTCCAGACATGACAGGGTAGTTATCTGACTCCCACCCATTGATTTGGACTGCACTACAGATATCGGTGTAGAGCAGTTGGATCCAATTCCTGATTCCCTCCCCATTTTGGAGAGCACGTCCCTCATGTACGTGTGCGATATCCTGTCGAAGGCCTTCTCCTGGTCCAAGTTGACCAGGCCGGCATCCACAAGTCCGTCCTGCAGGTAGGCAATGGTATCTTTCAGCAGCGTCCGGGTGGATCACCTGTCCTAGAGCAGACTTGACCTGGTTGGCGATGGCCTTAGACAGGATCTTGTAATCTACATTCAACAATGTGATGGGTCTTCAATTCCTCATGGTTTCTGGGGATGAATGACCCACTGCTGGATACCCAGCCACAGACCCGGTCTTAAAACCACAATATTCTGACCTCATGAATCCTCTCTCACCTTCAGTGAATCCATTCTGCTGGTCTGCAGGTGTTCGCTTGTATGTACGGGGCTGTAATGCAAATCAGGCGTTCTTAAACTGGGGTGGATTTGCTTAAGATTTCAGTCAAATTCTCTCTAACTGGTCCAGTAAGTTTCCGGCATTAAACATATTTTATGGCATTTTCTTTATTTTTATATTTTTTTAATTGTGAATTTGATTATTTTTTTTTCCTGGGGTTAAGACTATAAGCTGTGCGTTCGTAAACCAGAAGAAAGACACAACATGCTGGAATAACTCAGCGGGTCATAGGCAGCATCTCTGGAGAAAAGGAACATGTGACATTTTGGGCCGAAACCCTTCTTCAGTCCTTCTAAACCAGTCGGTACCATCAGACATTCAATTTTTTTAAAGTTGCAGAACTAATAGAAAAGTTAGGGTCGCTTTTAGTTAGCAATTTTGATGTTTATATTGTTATTGTGAGTATTTGTTAAGTCTTGTTGAATTAAATGTGCATTTTGATCCAAAAAATAATATGGATTAACAAAAAAAATGTCAGTCAAGCAACTTTCCCAGTTCCTTAATTTGTTGGCCTAGAACCTGACCCTGACCCCACTGATGAGATGCTTTTCACTTTTCTTCTGTGAAATTTGATAGACATAATGTGCTGGCATTGGACCAGTATCTAAAGTCTCAAGTATTGCAACGATGTGCATTTTAAACGAGAAGACGGTCAATAATGAAATTATCACATCATAAAACATTGTCGATGAAATGAAAAATTTATGCTGACAAGATTGTCCAAACAAGATGATTCGTTTGGACTGGCTTCAGTTAAGCAAAGGATGTTTAATTTATTTTGAAGCCCCAGGTTCGGTTGAGGTTTGTCTTGGAGTTGAAGGTCATGTCAAACGAATCAAGGACCAGAATACTAAAATAGCCTAATTGCCAGTGACATACAGCTTTCAAACGATAATATAAAGTGCAAAGGCATTTGAATTATGAATAAAGCATTCATGTAGGACATTGAGCTCTTTTTTGATCCTTGCAAAATAATTAAAAATTCATGATTTGGCTTGGTCATCCACTTGCTACAGTGACAATAGGTCTTGCACTTTCACTTTTCTTCGCTCCGACCTTTTCGTTTCCTCCGAACTACTATCAAGGCTCAAACTTGCTGCCTGAATCAACCACGGAAATACTGTTCTTCACCAGCATGCAAAATATTTGTTCACTCAACTGATGCCCCTTTATTATATTCTGGCAAAGCATCATAGCGGTCAGGTCGGGGGGGGGGGGGGGGGGAGTACCTCCTCGCCACGGGTATCATGTAATCCCATGCTGCCTGGTCCATGGTGGGATAGTCGGCGACTAAACCGATCCCCCACCTGGTTTGCCAGGTGAGGAGGGAGCTGTGGACCCCCAGCAGGACCAAAAACAAGAGCTGTCACGGGACAGGTGAGCTCCTAGCAAGCCAACAACCATCCACACTTCAGTAGAAGCTGCGATCACTGTCGCACACGGCATTGTAAGGCACCGTGCCCGTTGATTTTTTTCAGTGACGATAATGATGATGAAAGCATCAATATTCAAGCTTCCACTGTTGGCTCCTCTTCCCTCACTGGGCACAGTCCTCCTTAGCAAACATGCAAAATCACTTCACATCTCCCAAACTACCAATGGCGGTGACAACATGTTCTTATTTTCCTACTCCAGATTCTTAAACCATTCTCCCATTTCGACTTCAATCCTTTCCCAATCTCAAAAATCATCCTTAACATGGTCATTTATTCTGTGCAGGAAGGAACTGCAGATGCTGGTTTAAACCAAAAATAGACACAAAAAGCTGGAGTAACTTAGCGGGTCAGTCAGCATCTCTAAGAAAAGGAATAGGTGACATTTCAGGTCGAGACTTTGGGGAAGGGTCTCGACTCGAAACTTCACGTTATCCTATTCTCCAGAGACCTATGGTCATCTCCTCGTTTGGATTGAAGTAATGCCTTATTCATAATTCATAACCGTCCTTTTCCGTGCAGAATTCCTTGTGATTTAACAATCTTAAACTATCAATTCCTTGTTTCTAATGCACACAATCTGCTGTTGATATCAGCAGAAAGAGCTTTGAAGCCTCATTTTGATTCGCAGACATCAGTAAGTGAGAGAGAGCCTGTCTTTGACCATTGGTCACTTGTCCATCTTTCCCTGACCCCCTATCTTTAACATTTACACGGCTTTCATTTGGTAATGTCACCCAATGTCATAAAGTTAACCTCGTGTATGCTGGTACCCAAACTGCACTCTTGCCCCTCCCAAAGGCAGCTGTTGCCATCTGTACCTTCTCCTCCTCATGAAGATCTGGATGAATCAAATGTTGTCTGGCATTATGTAGATATAAACCCAGTGCCAATCATTTGACTACTCTGCGACCCCATTTGTTTATTGATCCCATGACCTGTTACTTATGCTAAGAGATGCTGTACTTTTATTACATTGTCTAGCACTTAAACAAACTAAAATGCACATAACAGCAAGTCAGCTCATCATACTGCCAGACATCAATAGCAATTGTCATTTATATTGTGCTTTTCACATGAGCTGACTCCCACTGCTCCATTTTTATCTCTCGGTTTTATTCCTCCTATTTGTTATATGCACCTGACCTCACAGCAAGACGATCTGATAAATCATGAGTTTTCCTATACACCATGACAAGTTCTGCTCTCCTCTCCTGATGGCTCCATTGTACGATTTCTCATATTGCCATCCTTACTCAGTAAGAAAAATTTCCTCCCATTTATATGTCGGACACATTTCTAAGTCCTATCTCAGGCTCCTCTGTCTAGCTACTGAAAATAGCTTGAGGCTGAACTGCTCTGATTGCAGATTAATGGACATTAATGGACAGGCATTGAGTTCCATAATCTCTCTTGAGTCGGTCCAGATTCCCTGGCGGAAACCCACATCTATGCTTTTGAAACTTTGGACTTGATAATGCCAATGCTCTGACCGTTTTCCACCTAATAGAACCTTAAATCTTCTAAAATTCTACTGGGCTTAAACTTACTTTCACGAAGTTCTATTTAACATGACTCGCTGACCTATATTGGTTAATGGTTTACATGCCGATCAATTTTAAAATACTCAAACCTGCTTTCAAATACCTCCATGGTCTTGGCCTGTTTTGATGTGTAATTTCCCATAACCTTAGATATTTGCAATCCTTTATTTTTGGTCCCCAAAGCTTCTCCAAGTTCAACCATTTCAAGTTCAGCCCAGTCATATTTGCAATTTTCCAATCTTCTGGAACCACCTGACTAATGATTCTTGAAAGATCACAACTAATGCATGCACAATCTCTAAAGCCACCTCTTTCAGAACCCTGGGGTGCATGTAACTTGTCCAGGGGACTTATTCACCTTCAGACCTTTCAGCTTCCCATATACCTTCTCCTTTGTGATAGCAGGGCCTAATTCTGCAACTAGAACTTATTATTTCACCAGTGGCAGCCTGGTTTTTAGCTGCTTTGTGCTCTTGAACTACCCAATTCTTGCCTCCTCCTCCCTTTAAGATGCACTTTAAAATCTATCTCTTTGATTTATCCTTTGGTCCATTAACCTTTATGAGGCATCCTTAAATTGTGTCTGACAACGCACGTGTAAAGTGCTTTGAGCCATTTTATTGCATTTCAAGACGGTATATAAATATAAATTGTATAGTAAAATATCCCTAAATGCTTCACAAAAAAATATAATCCCATAGGGTCTGACATTGAACCAAAAGAGTTAGTTTCAGAATAAGCGGCCAAATAATCTCTCAAACCTAAAGGACGGGAGCGAGATGGACGGATCATGAGGGGGAAATATCTGCCTGGCTATGTGTAACTCGTGCACATTATCAAGACACTCATATAAACTACCCTGACCTTTATACAGTAAAATGCTTAAGGATTTTAGGAGGTCGTTAAAAAAAGATTCGTCACTAATCTCAAAGGAAGTTCCAGAAGAGCATTGTAATAGGTGAAAGGATCGTTGTAACCCAGCTACTGTTTCTGTGTAATTAACAAAGGTTATTCCATGGAACTTGTCCAATGTCTGCCTGCGAGCAGCTGTGTTCTATGTTTACAAAACTTAACCAGCTTGTCTCTTTCTTAACCCATCCTGCTTGAATAGCCTGTTCATTTGGATCAAGTCAAATCCTTTCATTATTTACAAAACTAAAATGCCACAGTTGCGGCAAATCAAAATTAAAAATAGAGAACGTTGGAAATGCCCAAAGGTCACGTTTTCTCTCCCTCTCTCCCTCTCTCCCTCTCTCCCTCTCTCCCTCTCCCCCTCTCCCCTCCCCTCTCCCCCCTCTCTCCCCTCTCCCCCTCTCTTCTCCCCCTCTCCCCCTCTCCCCCTCTCCCCCTCTCCCTCCCCCCTCTCCCCCTCTCCCCCTCTCCCCCTCCCCAAACTGGAAAAAGAAAAATGAGAGGGAGAAGGAAGAGTAGAAAGGAAAAGTAATTTACAAATTGTAAGTCAGGAGAAAATAAGTGTTCAAAGGAACATTGGTGCAAGGCAAAAGCCATTGGTAACAGGACACAAAGAAATAAACGGTTGGCCCAGAAGATAAGTGAAAGTCAATTTGAGAATGAGAGAAAAGAAGTGACAAGCGAACAAAAAAAACTCATGTTCATGTTTACATGTTGAATGGTGATGATTCACAAACTGGTACCCAGTCTGCAGTTGTTGATCTCAGTCAAAGAATCGACAGTGATTTGGAGCTTCGCCTCCAAATGTGTGTGTAAATGTGTGTCTATGCACTGCAGCCCGTTGGTCGAGGTTGGGTATTATTCTGAACAATTATCCATTTGTTTTACAAAATAAGCCCACTCTAATGAGAAACCTATTGGAAGATGCAGCATTGCAACAATTTTATTTTTGAAGAGCTGCAGGGCAAGGACATAACCTTGTGCAGGAAGGAACTGCAGATGCTGGTTCATTCTGAAGACAGACACTAATTGCTAGAGTAACTTGGCGGGTCAGACAGCATCTCTGGAGAAAAGGAATAGGTGCCGGTTCGGGTCAGAACCCTTCTTCAGGCTGAAGAAGGGTTCCAATCTGAAACATACCTATTCCTTTTCTCCAGAGATGCTGCCTGACCTGCTGAGTTACTGCAGCATTTTGTGTCTATCAAGGATGTAACCTTGTTGACCACCATTGCACATTGATAATTGAATCTGCTGTAGATCTTTGGTTAAGATTGTGACTCTCAGGCAACCATGAAGCAGATTCAAAATGGAAATGAACTTCTGCAGCAGATAATTTGGGACAAATCCTCCAGTCTCCCCAGAGTTGAGGGAGTTGGGGCTTTTGTGAATCGGCTTTTGTGAATGGTTGATGCTGTTTTTGCATTTCTCATGCATGTGTGGACTGTGAAGGTCATGCCCATTGTGCTTCTGAATAGATAAAGTTTATATTGTGAATGGGGAGCAGGGTTTCAGTGTCTGGGAGGGATGTGTGGGTTGAAGAAGACCCCAACAATGAATTTTCCTGTGGCAGTTTGAAGCAAAGATACTATAGCTCCGCTCTAGTATCTTTGGTTTGAACGGAAACCTTTCTATTAACAAAATTGGATTTGTATCCAGTCTTGAAGATGGTCCTGGCTACATCTTGCCTGAGTTCCCTGCCTGTTCTTCCCTTGCTGACAAGGAAGATAAAACTGTGAACATCAGTAAGGATATTATCTGTTCTGGAAATCTTGTTTCTCAGTTGGCACATGGATTTTTTTGATTTCTGGCCTTTCAGGGGTGGCAGCAAGGTTTGGCAGGATAGCTTACATTGGAAGTGAGCGGAGGGCCTTCACATTGCGGACAAAGTCAGAATTAAGTTTTGTAGGAAGGAACTGCAGATGCTGGTTTAGTTGTTCCGGTGAGTGCTAATTGCCTCAGTCCAAGACAATTTCACCTCCCATTCTGTGCTCCATGAGGTGGGGCTTTGGGTATTTGGGTCGTAGATGGTTTTGACAGTGCTGAGAGTTTGCATCAGTCATGATTATATTATTGGAGATCGAGGCCCTCATGCATTCTATCCATTGAATAGATTTTCAGTACATTATGGGTTGTCTGTTGGCCCTCCAACTTCAGTGGTATCTGTTAAACATTGAAGCAAAGAGGAGCTATTGATTCAAAGACACTAATCGCATGGTTAATTCCTGGATCTCCACGTAGTTCTCATGAACTCCTACATATTTTCTGGTGCTGAGGCAAGTATCATCTTCACAAGGTCTAATTATGGGTTTCAGAACAATGGAGAAACTATAAGCACCATGGCCCCTGTTGGGTGTGGGTGATCAGATTGTTTGCAAGAGGCTGGGTGAAATGAGCTATCCCTGTGAGGCCCTAAAGACCTTCAAAATTGATTTTCTTGGAGCTGATTTTCTGATGCAGTTGTTTTTGGACAAGGCTCGTGGAGGAAACAGAGCACTTCAATAATGGTCAGTCCAGCAATCATCAAGATGTGTTGTGGGCTAAGTGATGTGAATGCCTTTGTTATTTGCAGGATGATGTAGAGTAACTGGTCATAAGTGATAGGACCATCAAGTCGTCTCTGACATTCAATCATGGCTGATCTATCTCTCTCCTAACCGCATTCTCCTGCCTTCTCCCCATAACCCCTGACACCCGTACTAATCACGAATGTATCCAGTAACTATTAGTTTATTTATGTAGTAGTTTAGTTTAGAGACACAGCGCGGAAACAGGCCCTTCGGCCCACCGAGTCCACGCCGAGCTTGTATCTCACCCTTTTCCCCATCCTGCATCCCTATTTTGTGTCCTTGTATCAAAAGCACTCCGAGGCATGTTTGTGAAAGAGAAGTTCAATTTATTTGAATGTGTGAATGCTGTCAGTAATTCCCAGCAGGATAATCAACTGAGGCCAATTAAACTACTTCTGAAAGTAGTCAAACTGATTGATTGATTGATTGATTGATTGATTGATTGATGGCATGAGTGATGAACCTAGAACAGTGAACAGCAGACAAGATGTACAGTTAGGTTAGATGACATAATCAATTTAAAAGGATTTTTGTCCGAAAATAAGTTTTGAGAGTTTTCGTCAGTGTTAAATGGGAGTGTTAAAACGTGCAAGATAGAGGGAAATAAAATATTCCAGAAAGTAAAGAATTGCATATCAAAAAATGCGGGTGTAATTCAGCGAGTCAGGCAGTGTCTCTGAAGAAAAGGAATAGGTGACTTTTCAGGTGGAAGCGTCACCTATTGCTTTTCTCCAGAGATGCTGTCTGACCCACTGAGTTTCTCCATCATTTTGTGTCTGTGGTGTAAACCAGCATCTGTAGTTCCTTTCTACTGATATTGCATATGAGTTGGAAGACTGGAAACATCGCCTATCCATGTTCTCCAGAGATCCTGCCTGACCTGCTGAGTTACTCCAGCATTGTTTTTTGTAACCATATTGCAAAAATGGATCTACTCAGCATTCTTTATCAAAGGTCATAATTTGAAATCAATTCTTTTTCTGGCTGAGTGTAGAGCTGAATAGATGGTGGGCCTTTTGTGTAATGTAGCAGAACAAAGCTAATCTGACTGCTACAAGGATAGACAAATTGAACTATTTTTTAAAGTGCTCAGAGCCAAATCCTTTTTAGTGGTCTAATTGAGAGAATGCAACCTAAATTCTTTGTAGGTTTCTCACTTTAGTACTTGATATTTACATTATTTGGATCAATGAATAATCTCGTTGACTGCTTTTACAGCAAATATCAGTGTATTTGTTTTGAAAAAGGAGGAGTCATATTCTGACAGACAATATGAAAACACTTATTATGCATTTGGATTTTTTATTTAAATATGTCAGTGGGTGGTTAATTTGTGACTTTGTGAATCTTACTGGTGCCAGTGTTAGCATTTCATCTTTTCCCTTTTTTCCCCTTCTGAATGTGTACACAGCCCCCTCTCTTCCACCTGTTGGTCATACTGACCCGACATATATAAGAATTACAGAGAATAAGGAAAGATAGGAGACTGATCAGTGGTATGGCTTTGATCATCATATATTAAAGGCAAGAAGAGGGAGCTGTTGGAACTACCTTCCCACCTGTCAAGTCCTGTCCGCAAGGCCAATGTTGTTTGCTCCCATCCATAATTGGTGGAGCATACTGCATGTTAGATGCATCTATTGTTCAACACGTTTTCCAAGTTTAAATTCACTGCTAATAACCATCAGCAGAGTTAATTTAGTATGGAACTGCTGGAACTATGCATTACAAACATCTTCTGCAGATTATTTACCCATTATTTTGTCTGCAGACTGTGGAACGTCTGCATCAACCACATAAAGGTTTTGTGTCAAAGATTTTCCCAGGCGAAGCATCTGTTTTTTATAGATAACGAGTTGAGCTTTAATATGCAAATCGTATAAATACCACACATTAATATTTCAGATTTTTTTTTCCTTGTTTAATATCACTTGTTGGTATACCAGGGCGAAATTGCCTGAAATTTGCTTTGCGAATGATTAGATCCAGGATTTGTCCATCTGTTAAAATAAAATAACCGGCCCAATTAAAGATTAAATTTTCTCAGTAATTGCATTGTTGATATCGGCACATGTAGGACATAGTGACCTTTCAACTGTATCACTCCCAACTAAGTTATGGGTTGGGGAGAAATATCACGTTACAGTATTTCCCTAGTAATGCTCAGCAGAAACAAATATTGTGCAAAACTCTCTTTGTTATGCCTGTCTTGGGCACGCCTGTCTTTCCAATAGTTCTCAACCGGTTACCGTATTTCCTTATATTTCAGCAGTGACTGCACTCTGAGGTAAAGTGTTTTGGAACATCCGGAGCTCATCGAGAATTGTTGAGTGATCACAGCACAGAAGGAGAGCCTCTTTGGCACGTCACATCCACACCGGCTCCCTTGCACAGTATCAGGGGCCTTTCCCCAAAGTCGTGCAAATTCATCTCATTCCCTCACAAATGTCCCCACGTCTGCAGGCAGTGTATTCCACAACCACACACAGCATAAATAATTTTTTTTACTTCTATTGCTCTTAATTATCTCCCCTTTATTTCAAACTTGTGATCTCCAGTCCTTAACTCCTCCGCCAAAGAGAATAACCTCTCACACGGGTGGTGAGTTTATGGAACGAGCTGCCAGAGGAGGTAGTTGAGGCAAGTACTATTGCAACATTTAAGAAACAGTTAGACAGGTACATGGATAGGACAGGTTTAGAGGGATATGGGCCAAATGCAGGCAGGTGGGACCAGTGTAGACGGGACATGTTGGCCGGTGTAGGCAAGTTGGGCTGACGGGTCCGTGTCCATGCTGTAACACTCCATGACAATGACTCCACTCAACATAGATTCCTCCTCATTTTATGTGTCCATCAAATGACGCTCGGTCTCCTCTTCTCTAAAGAGAACTGTCTGAGCCCCTCTCGTCTGTTCTTGCAAGTGTCGCTCCTCAGACCAGAAACCATTCTGTCTTTTTTCTCCTCCTTATAATGTAGCAATCAAATTGAATACACCATTGTACAATACAATGCCAGTGGAAACCTGTGCATGAGGATTTAAGGGTTGGGGAAAATTACTAATTAGACGAGTCAACATTATCAATAGTAATGTCTGTAGGGGATATTGAAGGTAAGTAATGGTTAACTAATCCCAAACTGAGTTGACAGCCTATCTTAACTAGCAATCCTCTGTCGTGAAATGTGTTGAACAGCAGGTCCAGTTTATATGAACAGCAATTTGCTGTCCTACAGGTCACAGCAATGCATTGGGCACAATGCAGTGTTGAAACATTTGTAATGCAGAGGATGGTGGTTAATTATTGTATTGGCATATCACGCAATAAGACGGAGAAGTTGCTGTCTATTTAGTGTTTTAGGAGAAGATATTTCACAGTGCAAAATGTGAAAATATTTAATTGGATAGAGAAGTTCTGATTTAAAAAAAAAAACACTTTTTTTCCAAGCCATTATTTTAAAAGAACATTATTTTTGCCCTCCCTCTCTCTTGCCCTCCACACTCCCTCCATACTTCTCGCCCTCCTTCTATTTCCCCCCCTCCCTCCCTCTCGCCCCCCCCCCCCCCCCCATCCATCCCTCCATCTCGTCCTCTCTCTCTCTCCCTCCCTCCCTCTCGCCCTCTCCCTCCCTCTCCCTCTCGCCCGCCCTCCTTCCATCTCGTCTGTTCTCCCTCCCTCTCGCCCACCTTCTTGCCCTCCCTCTCTGGAACACTTGGGCTGTGGTTACATGGGTACCATTAATTTTGCCAAAGGAATGTCTGAGTCCAGTCCGATGAATGATATTTGCCTAATGAAAGTAGCTGCCCTGCGGAAGACCTTTTAGAGATGGGATTCCAGTGAAAGAAAAATCCACCTGGCTGCATAAATACCAATATTACAATGAAGAATTTCAATATACATGGGAGTGAATTTGTGAGTGCCTGCAAACATGTATTTCCTGTTTTTTCATGCATGATTCATGAATGAAGATTTTTTTTAAAGCTGACTGTCAGAATGTATGAATCAGAAAAGAATTAATAAAGATGTGGTTTTGAGGATAAATTTTGTTTTCCATATACAGCGCCCTCCATAATGTTTAGGCCAAAGATTTATTTATTTGCCTCTGAACTCCACAATTTCAGATTTGTGATAGAAAAAAATCACACGTGGTTAAAGTGCACATTGTCCAATTTTATTAAAGGGTGTTTTTATACATTTTGGTTTCACCATATAGAAATTACAGCAGTGTTTATACATTGTCCGCACCATAATGTTTGGGACACATGGCTTCACAGGTGTTTGTAATTGCTGAGGTGTGTTTAATTGCCTCTTTAATGCAGTTATAAGAGAGCTCTCAGCACCAAATCATTCCTCCAATCTTCCCATCACATTTGGAAACTTTTATTGCTGTTTACCAACATAAGGACCAAAGTTGTGCCAATGAAAGTCAAAGAAGCCATTATGAGACCGAGAAATAATAATGAAACTGTTAGAGACATCAGCCAAACCTTAGGCGTACCAAAATCAACAGTTTGGAACATCAATAAGAAGATAGATAGCACTGGTGAGCTTACTAATCGCAAACAGACTGGCAGGCCAAGGAAGACATTCACAGCTGATAACAGAAGAATTCTCTCCATAATAAAGAAAAAAACCCAAACACCTGTCCGACAGATCAGAAACACTCTTCAGTAGTCAGATGTGGATTTGTCAATGACCACTGTCCGCAGAAGACTTCATGAACAGAAATACAGAGGCTACATTGCAAAATACAAACCACTGGTTAGCCGCAAAAATAGGATGGCCAGGTTACAGTTTGCCAAGATGTACTTAAAAGAGCAACCACAGTTCTGGAAAAAGGTCTCATGGACAGATGAGACAAAGATTAACATATCAGAATGATGGCAAGAGCAAAGTATGGAGGAGAGAAGGCATTTCCCAAGATCCAAAGCATACCACCTCATCTGTGGAACACGGTGGTGGGGGTGTTATGGCTTGGGCATGTATGGCTGCTGAAGGTACTGGCTCACTTATCTTCATTGATGATACAACTGCTGTAGCATAATGAATTCTGAAGTGTATAGGCACATCCTATCTGCTCAAGTTCAAACAAATCTCTCAAAACGCATTGGCCGGCGGTTCATTCTACAGCAAGACAATGATCCCAAACATACTGCTAAAGCAACAAAGGAGTTTTTCAAAGCTAAAAAATTGTCTATTTTTGAGTGGCCAAGTCAATCACCCGATCTGAACGCAATTGAGCATGCTTTTTATATGCTGAAGAGAAAACTGAAGGGGACTAGCCCCAAAAGCAAGCATAAGCTAAAGATGGCTGCAATACAGGCCTGACAGAGCATCACCAGAGAAGACACCCAGCAACTGGTGATGTCCATGAATCGCAGACTTCAAGCAGTCATTGCATGCAAAGTATAATTAGTAAAACACTAAACATGACTACTTTCATTTACATGACATTGCTGTGTCCCAAACATTATGGTGCCCTGAAATTGGGAAACTATGTATAAACGCTGCTGTAATTTCTACATGGTGAAACCAAAATGTATAAAAATGGCCTTTATTAAAATCTGACAATGTGCACTTTAACCACATGTGATTATTTTTTTCTATACAAATCTCAAATTGTGGACAAAGGCAAATAATTAAATGATAGGTCTTTGTTCCAAACATTATGGAGGGCACTGTAGATTGCCATAAAAGGGCCAGGAAGAATCCGAAAGTTGGTTTGTGTAGGAAGGAACGGCAGATGCTGGTTATACGCAGAAGATGACACGAAATACTGGAGTAACTCAGCGGGACAGACGGCATATCTGGAAAGAAGGAATGGTTGATTTTTCGGGTCAAGACCCTTCTTCAGACTGTATCTTGGTCTGAAGAAGAGTCTCGACCCGAAATGTCTCCCATTCCTTCTCTTCGGTGATGCTGTCTGTCCCGCTGAGTTACTCCAGGGGGTGGGAGATTGCAACCTTCACGTGGTCCGCCCTGTTTCGACGAAAACAATCAACCTGGCATGCACAATCAAATAAGATCAAATAGAACGAGTTGTCCTACAACTTTAGGCTGTGCACGCCATACGCAAAAAGAAGAGGTTACTCCAGCATTTGTGCCTAAAACTGCTAAAGAAATAAGTTACAGAAAAAGTATGTGAAAAAGTTTGCATGGGAGTCAAAATGGACACAAATTGTGCACATCGAGGAAAGAGGAGTGGTCAATAGCCATGAGGATCCTTTAAAAATGGATAGCCGTGATACTTAAAATGTTCAAGGCCGACGTGGAATAATTACTGTACATTATTATTTACAATAAAAGAATGGAATATCATCCCATTCATTTTTATACATATCCATCATTCTACAAGATCATTGCTGATGCTCTACCTCAGTACCACATCCTTCAGATCCTTAGATATCCAGCACTCTCTGTTTTGAATCCAATCGGCCATAAGAACTTCACAGCACTTTGAGAGAAATAATTCTAACTGGCATACACTTTATTTTGTGACCTTGAACCTTAATTCTAGGTTCCTCAGACAGGGTAAACATCTTTGCCTCATCTACTCTGTAAAGCCCTAAATTAATTTTGTCTGCTTCAGTTGTTACTTTTCATGCTGAAGGATTGAGGCCAACACTGCTCAGTTTGTCTTCATCTGACGCACCCGTCATCACACAAACCTGTCTGATGAATCTTTACTGTACTGCTTCCATAATAAGTATATGCGAGCCAAATAGGGCGCAGTGTTTGTGCTTTGTTTGCACACAGCGCTAATATAAGCAAGTTATCCTTAATCTTTTTAATCAAATCCTCTTTCAGTAAAGGTCCTTGTACTATTTGCCTGCCAAATTGCCTGCTGCATCTCCACGTCAGCTTTCAATAACTTGGCTACAAGGGCATCCAAATCTCTTTGAACATCAAAGTTTTTCATTCCCTTTAAATTTAGCCTGGAGTCCATGGGTTTAATGTCCACGGCAGACTTGTGCGTTCTATCCCATGATATTTTTCTGGTGCAGTATTTGAAGTGTGCAGGGTGATTATAAATGCTCCCTGTAGCATGAACCTGCTCAGGTGAAGACAATGCATTGAAAGTGAATTGAAGGATATTTTCTGCTATCCCAGCTTTCATTGTCATGCAAATAATGTGTCTCAAAAGCAGGTAATCTAGTTATTTAAAGTGTCTGAAGAGGGGTCTCGACCCGAAACATCACCCATTCCTTCTCTCCAGAGATGCTGCCTGTCCCGCTGAGTTGCTCCAGCGTTTTGTGTCTATCTTCGGTTTAAACCAGCAGCTGCAGTTCCTACTCACACAATCTAATTATTTATCTCTTCATTCGTGCACTTTTGTGTGCAAACTGACTGCTGGATGACTACAATAAACAGTGCAGTCCAGAAATAACTTAACAACTATAGTGGCCCAAGGTCATAAAATGCTGTGTATATGAGCTCTTCGTCTTTGTATTATACAATAAGTTTTCAGCTGATACTGCTTGCTGAATCTATTTTTGGAGATTTGAAATATCACTTTACTGCCTATATTAATACTCAGATTAAAAAGTGGCTGTTTATATAAAGTGTCAAGCTGAAGAAAGAAGAACAGCAAAAGGTGGATGAGGGAATTCTGTCGGAAACTAGAATTAGGACTATTTAGTGAATTTTACTCACTAGTTCTATAGTTGCAGAGTTTCCAGATGAATTTTTTGCTGTCCCATCTCAAACTTGAAAGTAAGTTGCTGCTGTATGAGGTTGGTTACTATGAAGAATTTGACATGGCCCTTGAATATAGGCTTTAGTTCTGTCTTGTCAATGCCATTCAAAAATTAGGCTGATGTTGATCCTTTATAGCACGGGTGTCAGACTACTGGCCCGCGGGCCGATTGCGGCCTGCGAAGGAATCCAATCCGGCCAGCTGGATGATTTTGGGGGGGGGGGGGGGAGTGTATTCATGACCATTTATTATGTATCTGTACTGCAGCTTCTCTCTCTCCTGCCGCTCTCTCTCCCGCCACTCTCTCTCCCGCTGCTCTCACCCTGGCCACTCTCTCTGTCTGTGCCGCCTGCTCCGCCGGCAGGGGCGCTCCCGAACTCCGCTCCGAGATTGGCCTCCGATCCCAGGGGGACGGTTGCCCCGGGCAACAGCCTTCAAAGAGGCAAGATGGCAGCGGGACGCTCCCATCCTCCGCTCTGTGATTGGCCCGCGGTTGCCATGGGGACGGTTGCCCCCCCCCCCCCCCCCCAACCCCTGTCAAACCAGACAAGATGGCGGCGCTGAGCTCCCCTTGGCCTCGGGCTGGCTTATCCAGCCCATGACCTAAAATGAGTTTGACACCCCTGCTTTGTAGGATATCAACTGACATGTCAAACAAAGTGACTCGCAAACTTAAGTTTGGTGTAACTTTGTCTTTATTAGTAATCAAGTTATTGGGCATGTCAGCAAACAATTATTTCTCAATAACTCTACATTGGATTTACTGCTCTCATTTATTACTTATTGTACTGAATCATGATACTCATCGGCTTGAACTTTAATACTATCCACGTGAGATGAACTGGCCAGGCTCACTCCAGTGGGGGTTGTAATCTTCTCCGAGTTCCAAACGTCTTCCTTCTGCGATGGTGGTTCCCAGGTTGCCACTGCCATCAATATCCTTGATGGTCCCTCGTTAAATGCTGTTCCTTCTGATCTTCCTGAAGGTTTGTTCATGTACCCCTGCCCAGGACCCTCATGATTCTGAGATCATTTGATCAAGGGTCCAATAAACAGGGCATATCTGTTCCATCTTTCTCCATTCCATCCATAATTTAGCAGTCTTTGCCTCCATTCAGTTTGAGCAGCCCTTCTTGTTGGGCATTGGTTTAGTTTGCTGTAATACTCTTTCTACCAGACCAGAATATATTTAAAGGTGACTTGTGTTTCCAGATTTTCTGTAAATTTGACTTGCTTTCCCATGGTGCTCAAGGGTTTAGCTATATGCTGTAAGGTCTACAGCATGCTTTTAAAAATAATTTTTTGGTGATAAGATTCCTTTGTGCAACACTCCAGTCAGATGACACTTTGTTACTAATTCTGGTTACCCCAAGATACCAAAGTGGAAATTACTACGTCTATATTTGTTAAAAAGGTCGGTCTCTTGTTCTCCAGTGTTTCTGCCTTTGTCCCAGTTGTGTGAAGTGACAAAACACAAGCATAAAGTTTTGCCCTCACAGCTAAATCATGGTGGTGCAGAGGTCGAGTTCCTGCCTTGCAGCGCAGAGACCCGGGATCAGTCCTGACTACGGATACTTGTTTGTACGGAGTTTGTACGTTCTCCCCTAAATTTGCATGGGTTTTCGCTGAGTTCTTCAGTTTCCTCCCTCACTCCAAAGACGTACAGGTTTGTAGGTTAATTGGCTTGGTATAAATGTAACATTGTCCCTAGTGTTCACATGATAGTGCTAATGTGCAGGGATGGCTGGTCGGTGCGGACTCGGTGGGCCAAGGGGCCTGTTTTTGCATTGTATCTGTAGAACTAAACAAATCATGGTCTCTTCCCAAGTTCATCGGGAACTTTGCTTGTATTGCTACGATGTGCTGCCATTTATTTTTAGAAACCAAGAAAAGTATGCTCATGCTTGGCCTGGAAGTTTGCTTATTGCTGTAGAATTTGATGCAACATATTAAAGGCAGCAATCTTCTGATTAGGATCCAGATAAAATCCAGGGACTAATTCTAAAATAGTTCCCCATTTTATTACAGTACAGATTATAAAAACCACGAGATAGACGAGGTCATATAATACCTTCAAGGTCAATTGGGCTATTCTATGCTGTATTTTTGCTTCATATTGTATTGAGGCTAGGTTGGTGTCTGTATTTGAGAAATACAAGTATAAAGAAAAATCTTGGGACAGATGGTAGTCATGATCTCCAAGAAGAGTTGAACAGCTTTGGGATACACTTCAGAATTTAGTGGTCAAGGCAGATCTATTTTCTAGATTAGATTGGTGGATAATGTTGGAATTGGTGGGTTAATGTTAGTATTTGCTAATGTTGATAATGCTTTATTTAATCAGAAAGGCTTGTTTCCATCTGCTGAGTCTTCCTTGCTAGGACACTCGCTTCCATTAAATTAAACTCACCACTACTGACTTTATAACACTTCTCCACCCATCATTATTAACTAGTTAGCCCAAACCTTTGTCATTTTGTTCAACTACGAACTGACCTTTTTAGCCGATATGCTTTCCATTATATTTGCTTCCTTCTACCTCCTAACACTACCACTGAAACCATGAACATAAGAAAATAGAGGCAGGAGAGCCCCTCGGCCTTTGAAACCAGCCCAGTCGTTCACAGTGGGTATGGCTAAACTGCCAGAGACCCAGGTTTGATCCTGACTGCGGGTGCTTGTCTGTACCTGGTTTGTACATTCTCCACGTGACCCGTGTGGGGTTTCTCCCTGTGCTCCAGTTCCCTTCCACACTTCAAAAACATACAGGTTTGTAGGTTAATTGACTTTGTATAATTGTAAAGTGGCCCTAGTGTGTGCAGGATAGTGTTAGTGTGTGGGGATCGCTAGTCGAGGGGCCTGTTTCTGCGCTGTATCTCCAAACTAAACTAAACCCTCCAGGATAGAAAATTCCAGAAATTCACCACCCTCTGCAAGGTCCACAAATAATCTAGACAATTTGAATTCCAATCACACCAAGAGAGATTGATGGGTCGAACTCTGTTCTAAAGAAATCTAGGAATAAATTGGTGTCTGCAAATAAAACTATGCAGTTGTCAGATTGTCCCAGAAATTGGGTTATACCATTGTTCTTTTGGAAAGGAAACTATGCATCTTTACTTATCTGGCATATAAACAACAATCCCTCACGAACATAGCCGAACCTTTACTGTTCATGAACTGGTCAATCAAGCCTCTATAGTTATGTGAAGCTATGAACAGAATAATGGGAATACAATTGGTTACTACCTGAACATGAAGTATATCTTGCATTTCCTTCTTTTCTAATATCTGGGAGTTGCCACATATAGGGGAATTATCCCACAGACGAATTGAGGAACATTACACTCTTAAACCAATTTTGGATTCCTCCCAAACTATCCCTGAATTTGTTCCATTCCACAGAAAGGCACCCCACTAAAGTTTGGAGAACATTGGGGGGGGGGGGGGGGGGGGGGGGGGGGGGGGGGGGGGGGGGTAGTAGGGGATGGTGGAAATTGCAAGTCCATTAACATGGTTAACATAGGACTACCGTTCCAGTAAATTAGCTTTACATCGGTAGTGGGGAAGATGCTTGAGTTGATTATTAAAGATGTAATAGCAGCGCATTTGGAAAGCAGTGACAAGCTTGGTCAAAGTCAGCATGGATTTATGATGGGGAAATCATGTTTGACTAATCTTCTGGAATTTTTTGAGGATGTAACAAATAGAATTGATAAGGGAGAGCCAATGTAGGTGGTGCATCTGGATTTACAAAAAGCCTTTGACAAGGTCTCACACAAGAGATTAGTGTGCAAAATTAGAGCACATGTTATTGGGGTAGTGTTTGACATGGATAGAGAACTGGTTGGCAGACATGAAGCAAAGAGTAGGAATAAACAGGTCCTTTTCAGAATGGTAAGCAGTGACTAGTGGGGTGCCGCAAGGCTCAGTGCTGGGACCCCAGTTATTTACAATATATATTAACGATTTAGACGAGGAATTAAATGTAACATCTCCAAGTTTGCGGATGGCACAGCTGGGTGGCAGTGTGAGCTGTGATGAGGATGCTATGAGGCTGCAGGGTGACTTGGATAGGTTGGTTGAGTGGGCAGATGCAGTATAATGTGGATAAATGGGAGGTTATCTACTTTGGTGGCAAGAACAGGAAGGCAGATTATTATCTGAATGGTGTCAGATTAGGAAAAGGGGAGGTGCAGCGAGACCTGGGTGTCCTTGTACATCAGTCACTGAAAGTAAGCATGCAGGTACAGCAGGTAGTGAAGCAAGCTAACGGCATGTTGGCCTTCATTGCGAGAGGATTTGAGTTTAGGAGCAAGGAGGCCCTACTGCAGTTGTACAGGGCCCTGGTGGGACTGCGCATGGAGTATTGTGAGAAGTTTTGGTATCCTAATTTGAGGAAGGCCATTCTTGCTATTGAGGGAGTGCAGCGTAGGTTCACCAGGTTAATTCCCGGGATGGTGGGACTGACATTTGATGAAAGAATGGGTCGACTGGGCTTGTATTCACTGGAATTTAGAAGGATGAGAGGGGATCGTATAGAAGCATATAAACTTCTTAAAGGATTGGACAGGCTAGATGCAGGAAAACATTTCCCCATGTTGGGGGAGTCCAGAACCAGGGGTCACTGTTTAAGAATAAGTGGTAGACCATTTAGGACTGAAATGAGAAAAAAACTTTGCACCCAGAGAGTTGTGAATCTGTGGAATTCTCTGCCACATAAGGCAGTGGAGGCCAATTCATTGGATGTTCCCAATAAAGAGTTAGATTTAGCTGTTCGGGCTAACAGAATCAAAGGATATATGGAAAAAGCAGGAATGGAGTACTGATTTAGGATGATCAACCATGATCATATTGAATGGTGATGCTGGCTCGAAGGGCCAAATGGCCTACTCCTGCACCTGTTTTCTATGTTTCTTTTCAATATTGATTTTGGTTTCGGGTCAAAATGGGCTAGGATATTTCCAGTTAGCTGGTATTTTTTAGACTCTTTCAATTGATGCATCTCAATGGAGCAATAGCAAGCCTGCAACCTATAATTTGGTTTCAGGATTTTGGTATCTAGCATCTGAAGTGGCTTGGGGATCATGAAGGCCCTAGCTGTCACCCTTGTTACAGGTGGTGAAAGCATCAACAAGTGGATATGAGTTACGTGACTTAATTCTCACGTATTACTGATATTATTAGTACCTGTAGTTATTACTGCTGAGTCATTGAGATAACCTGGCCGCACATCTCCACACTGAACATACTTTCCTTGTGCTGTGTACATTATAAACTTACTAGTGGTTTAAATTAAGAGCAAGATTGTTCCCATCTGGCCAAATAAAACTGACCGCCCATGAGAAGATGTGGATACAAGGAATTGCAGATGCTGGTGTATATTAAAAAAAAAAAAAGATTTAGAGTGCTGGAGTAACTCAGCAGCATCTCTGAAAAATATGGATAGGTTCATCACCAATGTCTTTGACAAAGTAAGGATGAGGAATATAATTAGGAATAAATGAAAAGTAGGTAGCAGTGGTAAGGGATATTTAATTAGAGGTATCAGAGAGCTGGTTTTTAAAGTTGTAGAAACTTGCGTTTTTGGGCTGTTATAGATCATGCGGCATTATGTGCACAATGAAGCGAAGATGGGCCCCGACATGGCATGTCCCCAACAACCCTCACCAACTTCAACAGAAGCGCCGTGGCAAACATTTTATCGGGATGCATCTTACTCTGGTTTGGAAACCGATCCATCCAAGACCGTAAGAAATTGCAGAGAGTTGTCAACGTAGGCCAGACCATCACGTAAACCAACTTCCCTTCAATTGACTCCATCTACACTTCATGTTGCTTCGACAAGGCCACCAGCATAATCAGGGACCAGTCTCGCCCTAATCACCCCCTTTCCCCCCCCCCTCTCATCCACAAGCCTCTCATCCACAGAAGTGTGAAAATGCACGCCTCCAGATTCAGGGGTAGCTTCTCAGCTGTAGTCATGGAGTGATACAGTGTGGAAACAGGCCCTTTGGCCCAACTGGATCAATGTCCCAGCTACACTAGTCCCACTTGCCTGCGCTTGGTCCATATCCCTCCAAACCTATCCTATGCATGTGTCTGTCGAACTGTTTCTTAAACAATGGTATAGTCCCAGCCTCAACTACCTCCTCTGACAGCTTGTTCCATGCTCCCACCACCCTTTGTGTGAAAAAGTTACCCCTCGGAATCCTTATTAAATCTATTCCCCTTCACCTATGTCCTCTAGTCCTCGATTACTCTGTGCATCTAACCGATCTATTCCTCTCATGATTTTGTACAACTCTATAAGATACCCCTTCATCCTCCTGCGCTCCATGGAATAGAGACCCAGCCTACTCAACCTCTTCCTATTGCTCACACCCTCTAGTCCTGGCAACATCCTCGTAAATCTTTTCTGAACCCTTTCAAACTTGACAATATATTTCCTATAACATGGTGCCCAGAACTGAACACAATATTCTAAATGTGGTCTCACCAACGTCTTGTACAACTGCATTATGACCTCCCAACTTCTATACTCAATACTCTGACTGATGAAGGCCAAAGTGCTAAAAGCCTTTTTGATCACCTTATCTACCTGCGACTCGGCCTTCAAGGAACCATGCACCTGTACTCCTACAGCACTACCCAGAGGCCTACCATTTACTGTGTAGGTCCTGCCCTTGTTCGATGTCCCAAAATGCAACACCTCACACTTCTCAGTATTAAATTCCATCAACCATTCCTCTGCCCACCTGGCCAATTGATCAAGATCCTGCTGCAATCTTTCACAACCATCTTCACTAACTGCAAAACCACTAACTTTTGTATCATCAGCAAACTCGCTAATCTTGCCCTGTATGTTCGCATCCAAATCATTGATGTAGATGACAAACAATAGTGGCCCCAGCACCGAACCCAGAGGCACACCACTAGTCACAGGCCTCCAGTCTGAGAAGCAACCTTCCACCATCACCCTCTGCTTCCTTCCTTGGAGCCAATTTGCTATCCATTCAGCTATCTCCTTGCCCGTCCAAATGCCTGTATAACCTACAGTATCCCTCAGAATACTCTAGTAGCTTTTGAACTACAGAGGTTAAGCTCACTGGCCTATAGTTCCCAGCATTTTCCCTGCACCCCTTCTTGAAAAGAGGAACAACATTTGCCACCCTCCAGTCTTCAGGCACCTCTCCTGTATTTAAGGACGAATCGTAAATATCAACGAGGTCGCAATTTCCTCTCTAGTTTCCCGCAATGTCCTCGGATGTATCTGATCAGGCCCTGGAGATTTGTCTACCTTCAAACACGACAGTGTCTTCAGTACGTCTTCGATGGTAACACTGACTGCTCTCAAGTCACTTCTATTGACTGCCCCAAGTTCCTCTGTCCTATTGTCTTTCTCCTCTGTAAATGCAGAGGAGAAATATTCATTGAGGACTTTGCCCATCTCGTGTGGCTCCACACAGAGGTGACCGATTTGATTCCAGAGAGGTCCCACTCTCTCTCTAGTTACCCTTTTCCCCCTTATATATTTATAAAATATTTTGGGATTGTCCTAATGCTACCCATCAGAGCTATCTCATGGCCCCTTTTTGCCCTTCTGATCTCCTTTTTCCGTTTACTCCTTAGTTCCCAAAACTCCTCCAGGGATGCACTTGATCCCAGCTGCCTGTACCTGTCCCATGCATCCTCCTTGTTTTTGACCAACGCCGCAGTTTCCCCTCGTCAGCCAAGCTTCCTTATGTTTGCCTGCTTTGCCCTTCACTCTGTCGGGGACGTACATATCCTGAGCTTTCGTCAGCACACTTTTAAAAACTTCCCACTTGGCCGATGTTCCTTTCCCCTTCAATAACCTGCTCCAGTCAACTTGAGCAAGACGTTCCCTCGTGCCCTCAAAGCTGGCCTCACCCCAGTTGAGCATTTTAACACATGGACCCTCTCCGTCCCGATCCATAACTATCTGAAACCTAATCGAACTGTGGTCACTGGTCCCGAAAGGCTCCTCCACAAACGCTTCATTAACTTGCCCTTCCTAATTTCCCAATACTAGATCCAGCGTTGCCCTCTCACATGTGGGGGCCTCTACATACTGCTTAAGAAAACTCTCCTGAACAATTTTGAGGAATTACACCCCATTTAAACCTTTCACACTATGATTTCCCCAGTATATATTGGGAAAGTTAAAATCCCCTACTACCACAACCTTATTTGACCTGCAATGTCGTGGCATATTTGTTGGTCTAATTCCCGTTGACTATTCGGGGGTCTGTAGTACACCCCCAACCAGGTGATCATCCCTTTCTTGTTTCTCAGCTCACACCTATATAGCCTCACTAGACGAACCGTCTGTAATGTCACCTCCGATCACTGCCATGACATCTTCCTTAACCAACAATGCAACCCCCCCCCATCCTCTTTTTCCATCACCCCTGCCTCTCCTGAAACTCCTGTACCCCGGAACATTGAACTGCCAGTCCTGTCCCTCCCTTAACCGGGTCACAGTCATGGCTACAACGCCTCAGCCGCTCGTACCTATCCGTGCCCTAAGCTCAACTGCCTTCCCCATCAGGCCCCTTGCATTAAAATACGTGCAGTTTAAACCAACCCTCCTTCCTCACTCTCTGCCTTTCACCTGCCTATTCTGTCCCCTAAATTTTTCCCACATCACCCTCCATACCAACTTCTAGCCTTTCACGTGCCTTTGTCCTGTACGAGGTCCCACCTCCCTGCCAATCTAGTTTAAACCTCCCGTATAGCATTAGCAAACCTGCCCGCTAGGATGTTGGTCCACCTCCAGTTAAGGTGCGACCCGTCCCTTTTGTACAGGTCACCCCTGCCCAAGAAGAGACCCCAATGATCCAGAAATTTAAATCCCTGTCCCCTGCACCAACCCCTCAGCAACACATTAATTTCCCATAGCTTCCTGTTCTTACCTTCAGTAGCAGAGGCACCAGAAGCGATCCTGAGATCACCACCCTGGATGTCTTGATTTCCAGTCTTTTCCCCAATTCTGTAAACTCGGACAACAACGTAAACGCCGTCAAACTACAAAACAGTCCTCTCATCAGCTAGAGTGTGGTGCTGACCTCCCATCTAACTCATTGAAGACTGAACTATCTTTAGTATGATTTTATTGGACTTTATTCATCACTAAGTGTTGCACCTTTATTTGTGCATCTGGTGGCGGCTTAGTTCTATTCACATATAGTCTTTTGACTGGTTAATACGCAAACAAAAGCTTTTCACTCTTACCTCAGTACACGTGACAACAGTAAACAAAACTAAAGTACTCCAGGATTCTGTGTCTATCCATGAGATCCTCTCTGCTGTCAACAGCATAAAACAATTTGTCGCTGCTTTGTCACCATAAAACCTGGTAACCATTCCTGGTTCAATGGAGGAATTGAGATGCTAACCTAGTAGAGTTACAACGTGGAACACTGTTCATGTTGTGGAATGAGCAGTCTGCATTCGAACCATTGGATAAGTCAACATTCTTCAGCAGTAGCCTCTAAATGTTTGTCTTTCAGTACATGGAAGAACAGGAATAATTTGTGAATGGCCATAACATTCAAATATTTCCTCTAATTCACACATGGGCACCATTCTTTCCCCCATGGGATCCAAATCCTGGAACCCCATCACCTCGGACTTTAAAGGAGCACTAATGTCACAGGGACTTGAATGCAAATCAAAAAACTGTTGCAAATAAAAAAAATAAAACATCTGGATATATTCAGCTCAAGAAACATCTGTAGAAACCATTAATATTTCAGCTCATAAGCCTTCCAGCAGAACCCTCGTGTCACTATGCTTTACATTTGAAAATATTTTTTGGGTCAAATTACTTGTGTGCCATATGGATTCCATTTATGTAAGAAATCCCATCACCAACATCTTTGACAAAATAAGTATAGAGGATGTAAATTAGCAATAAATGAAAAGTAGGAACAGAATGGGATATCCAATAGAATTAGAGGCATGAGAGGACTGAATTTTGAGGTTGTAGAGTTTCTGAGCTGTTATAGATTCTAAGGGATAGTGTGCACAATGAAGAGGAAATCGACACATTTGTTTCAAGTAAACGTCAAGATTAGGGCGAGTGGCAAAAAAAATCACTAGTGCAATCTGAGTAAAAATATTAATGTGGAAAGAGACCATTTGGAATGGGCATTTGAGTCAGGCAAAGGACTCCAAATAAATGTCATCCAAAGAACTGCCCATGTTAATGTTGTCCCTTTGGATTCATTCTTTGAGCATAATGTCGATCACTTAATGGCTGCAGTTGAATTAAACTTAATTTTTCATTTATAAATGTTTGTCTGCAAGGATTACAGTTTACCCCATTTATTGGCATGCTTCAATATATACCTAGATTGAGTTAATAAAATGATGTCATGAATAGGCAACCCTGGATGTTATTCAGAATGAATGAAACTATTAACATTTAATTTCATCTTTATAATGTTGTGACTGGGTTTCCATCCTCTGTACTTTTGTGCATTTGGTCAGGATTGTGTTTTTCATTTGAACGTTTCTGCAGCTAAATTACAAAATCTGTGATAAATTATGTAAGCTAACAGAGCTATAGTTCATTTTCTTCCTTCCTGACATCTGGATAAAAGTTTAAAATGATTTTGCTGAAGAGCTAATTTTCATCCTTGGGCCATGTCACTAAAATTAATATTTAGCAGTTATTATCTCATTACCTTCTTGTCCAACTCCATGGACAGTTTTTGGACATTGCACTTCAGTGTAGTTTACAGTAACAAATTATCCATGAAGCAAATTAATTCAGGAGGCGTTAGGGATTGTTAATACATGCTAGCCACTCCAGTAATTCTCATATTTCATGGATTAATATATCGACAATGGTTTTTGATTTTCTCAGGTTTTGGATGGTACTTACGAATGCATGTTATAGATTCATTCTGCATGGAAGCAACTTGCCCACGCTGACCAACATTAGTCCCATCTGCCTGTGTTTGGCGCATATCCCTCTAAACCTGTCCTTTCAGATTCAGATTCAGATTCAGATTCAATTTTAATTGTCATTGTCAGTGTACAGTACAGAGACAACGAAATGCATTTAGCATCTCCCTGGAAGAGCGACATAGCAAACGATTTGAATAAATAATAATAAGTGTCCAGGGGGGGGTGGTGATTGGCAGTCACCGAGGTACGTTGTTGAGTAGAGTGACAGTCGCCGGGAATGTACCTGTCTAAATATTTTATGTACCTGTCTAAATATTTCTCAAACGTTACGATAGCACCTGCCTCAACTACCTCCTCTGGCAGCTCGTTCCAAATACCGACCACCCTTTGTGTGGAAAAAAAGTATTTCCTCCTCCCCCCCCCCCCCCCCCCCCCGTTCCTTTTAAATCTCCCCCCCCCCCCCCCCCTAATGCGATTCTACCTAATAAGAAGATAGACACAAAATGCTGGAGTAACTCAGACAACATCTCTGGATATAAGGAATGGGTGACGTTTCGGGTCCAGACCCTTCTTCAGGATTCTGATCTAATAAGATTCTTCCCAGGATTTTAGGTTGCTTACTTTTGGAAAGAACAAATAATGTTACCTTTGTTTTAAAAAATGCACTTGTTGCAACCAGGGTCTGTAGGTACAAACTGCCATATATTTTGTCACCTGATGAGCATCCTACAATTTTCTTTGGCTCTCAATTATCCATGGATAAATCTGTGCATTTCTTCCAGGACGTGCCTGTGAATAATCTGAAAGGCAAACAGTATGGAGGAACTGGCACAGCAGTTTGCTGAAGGTCAAGTGGGTGAGGTATGCATGCGGGAGTCATTAAAACCAGCTTTCTCAATGTAGTCATTGGGTGTATGGTTTAGTTTGGAGATATAGTGCGGACACGGGCCCTGAGGCCCACTGAGACCACACCAACCAGTGATCCCCGCACACTAACACTATCCAACACAGACGAGACAATTTACCATTTTGCCGAGCCAATTAGCCTGTAAACCTGTACGTCTTTGGAGTGTGGGAGGAAACCGGAGCACCGGGGTAAAACCCAAGCAGGTCACGGGGAGAATGTACAAACTTTGTACATGATCGAAACTGGGTCTCTGGCCCAGTAAAGCAGCAACGCCATCCCGCTGAGTGCATTTCATAGTATTATAGGTAGCCCAGTGTCTTTGCTCAACACCTGCATTCACCCCTCCTCCATACACACTTGTCAGAGAAAAATGTATGTGGCTATGATGAGATTGCCCGGTACCAAACCAGTGTTTGGTTGATGAAACCCAGCACGATGTCTCACAATTTGATGGATTATTTCACTTTGCACAGCTGACTGGTGAAACAGAGCCATGGTGCAAATTAGTTGAAGCTTACCAGTTAAAATACGAGTTATCAAAACCATTTAATGAATTACCTGATCAAATGACACTGAGCGTTTAGTTTATTATTGTCACGTGTACCAAGATACGTCCACATGGACCAAGTTTTATCGAAAGACTCCTGTTTGCATGCTATCCAGTAAAAAATAGACTGTAAATTATTACAATCAAGCCATCCACAGGGCCAACATTTACCTGTAGAGCACAGATATAACACTGATGTGAGTGTACTGATGCTTTTAGATGCACATTATTTGAATGGTAGCAAGAAATTCCACTTATTTACAATTTGTGATGGTCAATCAAAGTTTAACTTAAAGGAAGCTTCAAGTGAACACTGGCAAATTGTCAAAATGTTACACCAGTAATTCATTGTAAAACTTTCCTCGTTTTCCTCGTTTCCTCATTTTAGAAATTCTTGCCACCGACATTAACCTCTTACTGAAAGCAGCTAGTCAAACTGGTTCAAAACCTGTCAGATTAAAATATTACAAACAATGTTTCAGTACAATAGTTCAAATTAACTTCTTGTTTGTAGATTGTTTTGAAGGATGATAGCAGTGCAGTTGTAATTTGACAGCATATATTTAAAAGTGGAATCCCAATTTTGGATTTGTAATTGTGGACATACAGCTAGAAACGTATCCTGCATTTGATTGTGCTAAATCTATAACCCATCAGTAATTGTTTTTCTCTGTCTGTGAAATCATTCCATAGGAGTACATTGCCTAGAAGCTGCTACTTGTAGCGAGTTTTCTGGTATCAACTGCGTTCATTTTTAGTGCCATTATTCCTTGGTTCAGAGCCATCCACCATTAAAAAGAGAACTTGTTCAGAATCTATATAAGAAATGTAATAATATATGGAGAAGCCTGCTACAATAATCGGGTTTATTAGAATACAATATGTGCTTCTCCTTGCCCTCCGCAGACAGAAATTGGACACCATCAGGAAATCTGTAGCTATAAACCTGTAAGCAAATTATTTAGTTTTAATTAGATGAAGAATTGGCATGCTTAATGTTACAAAACAAACACACTTCACCACATTCCTCTTAATGTGATTTTTGATGGTTTGCTTCATGGGCAACTATTTGCCTGCTGGCTTTAGATCTGTTATCAGAGGTTAAGTTAACCTTAGATCTGCCATTCCAAATAATTGGTTGATATATGTGCAGAAAGGACATTAAAACAATATTTAGTGAGCTGTTATTTTATCCATTACATATTGTGTTGGAATAGATTGAAATGAGTTGAATGTTAGATCTGTGTCAAACATTTTGACATTTTAGATGGATTCTCAACCAAGAGCAATGACATTGATGAACCACATACTGATGCCTTTCTGGATTGCACCAATATTGTGTGTAGTGCGTATATTTTACCAGTGAATTTTATAAAACATACTGTAGTCATGGAGTGTACATCCTCGGTAGCAAATGGGACCAATAACTTCGTCAAAACTGCTTCAAAGTCGTCTTGTTGATTCTCATTGTCTGAAACTCATTTTTACCTAGCCCCTAATTAGCAATGACCTGTTTCCTTTATCATCGTTACTTTTTTGCATCTTTCATTCATTTGCTAAATAACTCTCTGTATCACTGTTTATACCTCTCTTTTCCTTTTGCCCTGATCCTTAGTCTGAAGTAGGGGCTCGACCCGAAAAGTCACTTATTCATTTTCTGTCTGTGTGATGCTGTCTGACCCGCTGAGTTACTCAAGCTTTTTGTATCTATCTAGCATTTAAGGCTGTTGGATGAAATGTTTACCTGGGATATCTCCATCTTTGCCTCAACATTTAAAATGCCCTGTGTTTTCTACCAACCATACTGTGTTGTTTGTATTCTTGTAAGTCTGGATTTTCTTTGTGATTTCTGGATTTCTTTTAATCAAGTATATATTCAAGCATATCAGTAGCTGCTAGATCTCATCAAGACCTTTTGGAAAAATAGGTATGGTATTCTTCACAAGATTTCAGCAGCGGCAGTTCCTTAAGTCTCTATTGGAAAACTCAGCCTAAAAATCTGAATGAATATGGACCAATGTTGTAAGCTGTTCCACAAAGTGCAAAGATATGACTCTAATACAAAGTACCATTACATGATATTTTGTATTGAAGATGGACTCAAGGTTCTGGAGTCACATAGCTGGACAGGCAGCATCTCTGGAGAGAAGGAATGGGTTGACGTTTCGAGTCGAGACCCTTCTTCGGACCCTAAACGTCACCCATTCCTTCTCCCCAGAGATGCTGCCTGTCCCACTGAGTTATTCCAGCATTTTGTGCCTATCTTCGGTGTAAACCAGCATCTGCCGTTCCTTCCTACACAAAACATTTTTCATTTCTTTTTTTGATACACTTTTTATTGGTAGACTTTTTTCCTCGTCTGAGTCATTGGAGATCCACGTTTAGTTTAAAGATACAGCGCGGAAACAGGCCCTTTGGCCCACCGGGTCCACGCCAACCAGCGATCTCCGCACATTAACATTATCCTACACCCACTAGGGACAAAAAATTTACATTTACCAAGCCAATTAACCTACAAACCTGTACGTCTTTTTGGAATGTGGGAGGAATCCGAAGATCTCGAAGAAAACTCACGGGGAGAACGTACAAGCTCCGTACAGACAGCACCCGTAGTCAGGATCGAACCCAGGTCCCTGGGACTGCATTCGCTGTAAGACAGCAACTCTACCGCTGCGCTAACCGTTATAGATCAATCTCCTTAGACATGATGATGGAGAGAGAGGACTTTTAAAATTCCTTCATAAGATTGCTTCCTATGATTCCACCCACTCAGTTGGAATGCTGGCAAACATACTTGTTGGCGACCTCATTGTTAATTTAGTACAGTCGTACATTACAACAGCAATTTATTCAGTATGGTGCCAAGATTCTGTGTAAATTAATTAAATACAATAAAATCAACATTTAAGTGGGTGTTTAAGAAGGAACTGCAGATGCTGGGAAATCGAAGGTAGACAAAAATGCTGGAGAACCTCAGCGGGTGAGGCAGCATCTATGGAGCGAAGGAAATAGGCAACGTTTTCGGGCGGAAACTCTTCTGGAGACTGATGCGGGGGGGTGGGGGGGGGGGGGGGGGGGGGGGGGAAGAATTTCCGTGCTGTAATTGTTATATGTTATATAAGCAGAAAGGAAGAGGAGGAGAAGAGGGAGAGCTGAGAAGGGGAGGAGAAAGCAAGGACTACCTGAAATTAGAGAAGTCAATGTTCATACCGCTGGGGTGCAAACTGCCCAAGCGAAATATGAAGTGCTGCTCCTCCAATTTGCGGTGGGACTCACTCTGGCCATGGAGGAGGCCGAGGACAGAAAGGTCGGATTCGGATGGGAGGAGGAGTGGAAGTGCTGAGCCACCGGGAGATCTGGTTGGTTATAGTGAACCGAGCGGAGGTGTTGGGCGAAGCGATCGCTGAGTCTGTGCTTGGTCTCACTGATATAGAGCAGCTGGGTGTTACCATTTTGAAAATAGAGATCCAATTAAACTACCAACCTGTACATCTTTGGAGTGTGGTTGTAAAGTGGAGCCCCCGGAAAAACTCATGCTGTCACAGGAAGAACATACAAACTCTATACAGACAGCACCAGCGGTCAGGATTGAACCCGGGTCTCTGGCGCTGTAAGCCAGCAACTCTACCGCTGCACCACCGTGCTACCCGAATCATGGATTCAACCATGATCAACCATTCAAATTGAAGTATGGATTATTTATCCATCATTCTTTGGCAATCCCTTATTTGTTGGTGCACTATACTGCAATGGGATATTTCTCTGTGTTGGAGGATGGCTATTAAAGTCAATCCAGGACCAGCAAGACAGTATCGCGGCTTGATTGTGTGTTGGGATGGGTTTGGATCCCATGGGAATGTATTTAGTTCAACTTACTGTCGCTGTTGACTGTCAAGAAATTGAAGCAGCCGCATCCCAACAAAACACCTCTGAATCAGATTGTATCCCCTGCTGAAATTGGCTGTGGTAACTCCAGTCCCAAAACTATAATCCCATCGTCCATGTCTGGGAAGAGAAGGATATATCAGGAGATCTCAGATCTCCTGATATATCCTATATTGGAGGTGGCTGTAATCTTGGCCACCTCCAATATAGGAAATGGATCTGACAGTTGTGTCTTCAGAGGAGTCATCTGCTATAGAGATCTTCAAGGCCAGGGATCTCCTCAATCACCACCTCCTAGTGCCTGAAGAAGGGTCTAACCGTCATCCATTCCGTTCCAGAGATGCTGATTGTCCCGCTGAGTTACACCAGCATTTTATGTCTATCTTTGGTTTAAAACCATCATTTGCAGTACCTGCCTACACCTCCTAGTGCCTTCCAGGTATGGAAAGTACAGTGGTTTTCCAGAGTTTCCACTATGGATCTGAATTGTCAGGGTGATGAATTGCTGTTTAGGACTTGGTTAAGGAGGACCCTGGTCATCTGAATGTTGAGTAGCCCGATATCACCGCAGGTCTTCCTCCGTGCACCTTGCTAGGTTCAACTACCATTAGCAGTTTCATTCATGTCTATCCTTCCGATATTAAATTGGACATGGGGAATGTTCACTCGATTTGGAGCTCCCCAGCAAGAGAAGCAGGATATGCCGACACACAATAAGACCTGGACAATGTTCAGGCAATGGCTGATCTAGCAAATAACATTTATTGAAGCAACAAGGAACTGCAGATGAGCAAAACACAGAGTGCTGGACTAGCACAACAGGTCGGGCTGCATCTCTGGCGAACATGGGTAGGTGATGTTTTTGGTTAGGACACTTCATCAGACTGATTTCAGTATGGGGGTGAAATCTGGAAAAGAGCTGGCAGCTTTCTCCCCCAAGATCCTAGAAATGCTGCTGGACCTGCAGAGCACTGTTTTGCTCAAATAATATCTGTTTCAGGACTGACCAGCTCCATCAGGAATCTGACTAGTATTCATGGCCCTCGATGGAGCTCTGTTGCTGGGTTTCCCCGCAATCAACAGCCTTGGCCAGAAACTTACCTGGACCATCAATACTGTGACAAAGGAGTGTCAGTGGGTGTTGTTTACTTGGACTTTCAGAAGGCCACTGATGTGGTGCTGCATGTGAGGCTGCTAAACCAAGATAGGCATTAGAGAGAAAGGTACTATCATGGATAGAAGATTGGCTCTGTCAAAAGGCAAAGAGTGGGAATAAAGGGGGGCTTTTTTGGCTAGCTGCCAGTGACTAGTGATGTTCTGCAGGGGTTGGTGTTGATCCTGAATGATGGGATTGATGGCTTTGTAGCTAAGTTTGTGGATGATACGAAGATGGGTGTACGGGCAGGTAGTGTTGCGGAACCAGGGAGTCTGAAGAAGGACTTGGCAGGTTGGGAGAGAGAGCAAAGATGATTTTGTTAATGTGTGAGGAGTGTTTGAAGGCTCTGGGTCTGTACTCACTAGAGTTTAGTGGATGGGGGGGGATCTCATTGAAATCATTGAACCTACTAAATAATGAAAGGCCTAGAGAGGGTGGATAAGGAGAGGATGTTTCCAGTAGTAAGAGTCTATGGCAAAAGGGCACAGCCTCAGAATAAAATGACGCACTTTTACAATGGGCATGAGGAGAAATTTATTTAGTCCGAGAGTGATGAATCTGTAGAATTCATTATCACAGATGGTGGTGAAGACCATCATTTGGGTTGTCTTTAAGCAGAGATTTATAGGGTCTTGATTAGTAAGGGCATCAAAGATTATGGGAAGAAGGCAGGGGAATGGGGTTGAGAGGGGAAAAATAGATCAGCCATGATCGAATGACTGAGCAGACTCGATGGGCCAAATGGCCTAATTCTGCTCCTGTGTCTTATGGTACCAGATCGTGGCCGAGGCTGGTTATCCTGCACCAAATGAATTATCTCCTGACACCCCAAAGCCATCCTTTCATCTATAAGGCATGAGTCAGAAGCATGATTGAACACACTCCACAAGCCTAAATGAATATAACCATTGAAGTAGCGCATTGCAGATACTTGGCTAGAATGGTCCTGACAGCACCTCTCAATCTTGTGACCTCCACCGTCAAGGGCAAGAGCACCAGGTACATGGGAACACCGCCATCTGCAGGATGTCGCCCCAATTACACACTGTCCTGACTTGGTTTCAGTTTAGTTTATTATTGTCACATGTATCAAGGTACAGTGAAAAGCTTTTGTTTGCGTGCTATCCAGTCAAAGAAAAGACTGTACCTGATTACAATCAAACCGTTCACAGTGCACAGATAAAGGATAAAAGGTACAACATTTAGTGCAAGATAAAGTTCGATTAGAAGTGTTTCAAAGATCTCCAATGAAGTAGATGGGAGGTCAAGACCCCAATCTAGTACATGAGAGGTATGTCCAATTGCCTGATAACAGTTGGGACGAAACACCCTGAATCAGCAGGTATGAATCTGCAGGTTGGTGGCAAAAACAGGAAAGTAGACTTTTATCTGAATGGTGGCCGATTAGGAAAAGGGGAGATGCAGCGAGACCTGGGATGGTACACCAGTCATTAAAAGTAGGCATGCAGGTGCAGCAGGCAGTGAAGAAAGCGAATGGTATGATAGCATTCATAGCAAAAGGATTTGAGTATAGGAGCAGGGAGGTTCTACTGCAGTTGTATAGGGTGTTGGTGAGACCACACCTGGAGTATTGCGTACAGATTTGGTCTCCTAATCTGAGGAAAGACATTTTTGCCATAGAGGGAGTACAGAGAAGGTTCACCAGACTGATTCCTGGGATGTCAGGAATTTCATATGAAGGAAGACTGGATAGACTCGGCTTGTACTCGCTAGAATTTAGAAGATTGAGGGAGGATCTTATAGAAACTTACAAAATTCGTAAGGGGTTGGACAGGCTAGATGCAGGAAGATTGTTCCCGATGTTGGGTTAGTCCAGAACAAGTCACAGTTTAAGGATAATGGGAAAGTCTTTTAGGACCGAGATGAGAAAAACATGGAGAGTGGTGAATCTGTGGAATTCTCTGCCATAGAAGGTAGTTGAGGCCAGTGCATTAGCTATATTTAAGAGGGAGTTAGATGTGGCCCTTGTGGCTAAAGGGATCAGGGGGTATGGAGAGAAGGCAGGTACAGAATACTGAGTTGGATGTCCATGATCATATTGAATGGCGGTGCAGGCTCGAATGTGTTCACACAAAGGGTGGTGGGTGTATGGAACAAGCTGCCTGGGGAGGTAGTTGAGGCTGGGACTATTCCATCATTTAAGAAACAGTTAGACAGGTACATGGCTAGGACAGGTTTAGAGGGATATGGACCAAGCGCAGGCAAGTGGGACGAGTGTAGCTGGGACATTGTTGGCAGGTGTGGGCGAGCTGGGCCGAGGGGCCTGTTTCTACACTGTATCACTCTATGACTCTATCTTCACTCTGTCTGGCCAAACCAGTGCAGCTGTTTTGAAATTTTTAGATTTTATTCCAAAAGTGTCAAAATAAAACAAAACAAAACAGAACAAACCAAACCAAAAATGCAACTCAGCAGCCACTAAGCATAGACCAAGCTGTTCTTGCATATTACTGCACTTTCTATAATTTATGTATCCCAAGCTTCTTCTGTTCATCAATACTTCCTCCAGGGTATAGCCTGCCATTTGCTATGTAATCCTATCCTTGTTTGCCCACCCAAATGTATCACCTCACACTTGTCAGGGTTAAATTCCATTTACTTTTGCTCGGCCCAACTTTTCAGCTGATCTAAAACATAACCGCATGCTTCATCAGCGCTCCTCACTATCTACAAAACCACTTGTTTTCATATTGTTTGCAAACTTGCTGATCATACCTCCAAGGCATTAAATTACATCAAAGTCTCACCACTAACACATATGGTATACCAATGGAAAAAAAAAACAACCCACCACCAACTCCCTCAGATCCCTATAACTAGACCAATTTGGGATCTGCGTGCCCTGGACCCCATGGCCATTTGGACCAGCCTACCAGGTGAGATCTTGTCATGGGCCTCACTAATGTCCATGCAGACAACATTTAAAAATGCTCTCCTCATCAATATGTTTAGTTACCCTTTCAAAAATTCTACTCAAATTCGTGAGATAGAAGTTCCTACAAACAATGCTATGCTGACTTCCCGTAAACAGTCCAGCTTTTCCAAGTGTAGATTTTAGCTGCAGGATTAATTAAATAATCTTTATTGTAAACAAGGTTTAATGTTGTGGAATGGTCTCGACCCAAAACGTCACCTATCCATGTTCTCCAGGGATGCTGCCTGACCTGCTGAGATACTCCAGCACTTTGTCGTCATATTGGGTAAAATGGTTGTGTGAACTTGGCAAATTGGGTTGTGGCACTAAAATTGATCAAATGGAAGCAAGCTACATGTTTAAGAAGGAACTGCAGATGCTGGAAAATCGAAGGTAGACAAATATGCTGGAGAAACTCTGCGGGTGCAGAAGCATCTACGGAGCGAAGGAAATGGGCAACGCTTCGGGACGAAACGTTGCCTATTTCCTTCGCTCCATAGATGCTGCTGCATCCGCTGAGTTTCTCCAGCATTTTTGTCTACCTTCGAAGCAAGCTACATGACTGAGTTAATTTGAAGTCCCTGAAACTGCTAAGAGTTTCACACTTAATTCATTTTTGGCAGTCATTCCCAACACATTGGAGGTGCCAAAATCTGATCCTCACATTTTTAGGATGTAAGTAATTTATTCTTTACACTTGGGACTTTCAGTTGGATGAGGGAAGACTGCAAATTGTTTTGTTTTTTTTGAGGGATTGGGGGTCGGCTCATCTTAGATGATCAAATATGACTCAACTGTTAGAGGAAATAGCAGCAGCAAAAGGTCGCACAAAAGTAGCTGGCTGCAGTTTCTGTTGGATAGTGTTTGAACATGGAAGTTTGATGAACAAATTATTTGGTTCAATTTCATAGAATATGTATGTAAGTTAAGCATTTAGGGTACTAATTTTCATGGTTTGCAGTTAAAATCATTAGCTGTCAAAATTCAAGATTAAATTGATTTGATGTTTGAAGTCAAAGGATACAGGAACAAAATGTATAAATGTGACTGGGATCTTTGCTTATGGGGAAAGCAAACACCAGCAATGAGCCATTTCTATCTGGAAGCTTCAAGCTATTTTCATGTATGCTTGTCAAAGAATGTTGAGACATTACAAAACAAGGAACTGCAGGTGCTGGTTTACCAAAAAAAAAAGACCCAAAGTGCTGGAATAACTTCTTGGATCAGGCAACACATCTGGAGCACATGGACAGTTGACATTTCAGGTTGGGACCCTATTTCTGACCCTTCTTTGCTTCAGCACTTTGTGTCTCATGTTGAGACATTATTTGGCAATGAGCTTTAAACAAAGTTTGACCCTGTGCTTGCCACAGCAGGGTAGCATCAGTCACTGAATGACACCTGATGTTGAAATGCAGGCTAGCTATTCTGTCATTCCAGAGCCAATTTTCCCTTCTGTCACAAAGAAGAGAGGAATTGGTATATGTTGTTTCTAACATTGTCCACTAGAAGGGTGGCATAGAGCCTGTTGAACTGATGCATCACAGTGCTAGAGATCTGGGTTCAATCCTGACTTTGGATGCTGTCTGTGTGGAGTTTGCATGATGAGGGTTTCTTCCAGATCCTCCCACATCCCAAAGCCGTGCGGGTTTGTAGATTAATTGGCTTCCGTAGGAATAACATAGAACTAGTGTGAGCAGGTGATCAATTGGTGACATGGTTTCATTGGGCCGAAGGGCCTGTTTCCATATTGTATCTCAAAACTAAAAAACCTAGCCAAAGCAAGCATGCATGAACAACTGTTAATGGCAGAAATTGCATTGTATGGGTGTCTAATACATTGCAACCTTTACGCAGAAGGTTCATATCTGCATAATGCTAGATCAATGTTTAAAAGACAGAAATAGTTAAGAGGACAGCTAGCAACTTGTGCCTGAACTTTGGACACTTTCTCCCACATCTTGCTGTGTTTTAGTTGTGGACAACTACTGTTGGAGATGTGATGCGGGGCAGATGGGTGGATGGCTGCTTTTATGACTGGACATCTTCAAGTGGCATATCAGTGATCAGTGCGGGGAACTGTTTCTAACGTATATAGGACTTGAATGAAATTGAATGGTGGATTATGCAGATGGTGCAAACATTGATGGAGTCGAAGATAATGAAGAAGTTTGCCTTGGTACAGCAGGACAAAGATGAGATGGAAGGTTGGCAGCTGTGTTAGCAAATGGAATTGAATCAAGATAACAGTGAGATCATATCTGGAAGGTCAAATTCTGGTAGGACACAAAGAATAAATGGCAGGGGCTTGATGAGCAATGATGTACACGGAGACCTTGGGGTGCAAGTCCATTGTTCATTGAAGGTGGTAACACAAGTGGATGGGGTGGTGAAAAGGGCATTTTCTATACCTGCCTTCATAGGCTGAGGCATTGTGTGATAGTCGGTATGTCATGTTGTATTGGTCAGACTTCAGTAAGAGTATTGTGAACTGTGCTTGTTGCCACGTTTCAGGAAGGATGTGGTAACAGAGAGGTTGCGTAAGAGATTCACGTGGATGTCGTCTAGAATGGAAGACTTGTTACAAAGAGAGATTGGGTAGGCTGGGTGTATTCTCACTGGAACGTAGGTAACTGAGGCAAGACCTTGTGGAGCTTTATAAAATCTTGAAGGGCATAGACAGTCGAGAGTTTTTTGTGGGCAGGGAAGACTAAAGGGCACAGATTTAAAATGAGAAGGGAGAAATTTAAAGGAGATCTGAGGGGTAATTTTTTTCTCACACACCGGTGAATGCCTAGAAATAGATGTCAGATGAAGTGGCAGATAGAATTACAATTCTTAAAAGGCATTTGAACAGGTAATTGGATAGGGACGACATGGAGGAACACAGGTCTAATGTAGGCACATGGGATTAGTGTCGATGTACATCACAGTCAGCATGAGCGAGGTGAGTCATAACAAGAGGATTTCAGTATAGGAGTAAAGAGGTTCTGCTGTAGTTGTATAGGGCTCTGGTGAGACCACATCTGGAGTTTTGTATACAGTTTTGGTCTCCTAATTTGAGAATCTCATTCCTTGTGATTGAGGCAGTGCAGCGTAGGTTCACAAGATTGATCCCTGGATGGCGGGACTGTCATATGAGGAAAGATTGAAAAGACTAGGCTTGTATTCACTGGAGTTTAGAAGGATGAGGGGGGATCTTATAGAAACATATAAAATTTTAAAAGGACTGGACAAGCTAGATTCTGGAAAAATGTTCCCAATGTTGGGCGAGTCCAGAACCAGGGGCCACAGTCTTAGAATAAAGGGGAGGTCATTTAAGACTGAGGTGAGAAACAACGTTTTCACCCAGAGAGTTGTCAATTTGTGGAATTCCCTGCCACAGAGGGCAGTGGAGGCCAAATCACTGGATGGATTTAAGAGAGAGTTAGATAGAGCTCTAGGGGCTAGTGGAGTCAAGGGATATGGGGAGAAGGCAGGCATGGGTTATTGATAGGGGACGATCAGCCATGATCACAATGAATGGTGGTACTGGCTCGAAGGGCCGAATGGCCTCCTCCTGCACCTATTGTCTATGTTTCTAAGAGTTAAGAGCCATTTCTGTGCTGTCCATTTCTGTGATTCCATGTTTGCAGAGTAATTTGGGGACCCCTGTTTTGCAATTAAACACTCATATATAAAGTAGTGGACTCTGATACCGTCTTATTTATTCCAGGGATAAAAGAGGAAGAAGATATTCAATGTTCAACGTGTGACTGGGTGAATATGGCGGTCACACTGGGCCTCCTTGTAGAATGTTATACAACATTGTTGAGCAGGCTGGGACGCTATTCCCTGGAGCACAGGAGGATGCGGGGTGGTCTTAAAGAGGAGTATAAAATCATGAGAGGAATAGATCAGGTGGACACACACAGTCTCTTGCCCAGAGTGAGGCAATGGAGAAACAGTGGGCAGAGGTTTAAGGTGAAGGGGGGAAAGATTTTATCGGAATCTGAGGGATAACTTTTTCTCGCAACGAGTGGGGGGTGTATGGATCGAGCTGCTGGAGTAGGTAATTGAGGTAGGCACTATCGTGACATTTAAGAAGCAATTAGACAGGTACATGGATAGGATAAGTTTAGATGGATATGAGCCAAAGGCTGGCAGGTGGGACCAGTGTAGATGGACATGTTGGTCCGTGTGGTCCACGCTGTATGACTCTATAAGCTGGTCTTGCCACTGGTTGGTTTATTGCAGCTACCCTGGATTGCGAGTATTCTCGAATGCCATGCGAGTTAAACTCTTCTCACTCTCACCTTGGGCAGTATAACATTTGCTTTGCCTGTCCAATATATGCCATCTCCCCATTGGTTTCACTTATCTGCATGTCCCTACCTTAACAAAGCGGGAGAGAGAAGAGGGAGCAAACATGCCAGCAGGGTTAATTTGACTCTTGAACCATTGAAGAGACAACTTGGAACTGTGAAAGTGGCCAAGGGATTTCGTTCAGTGATTTTTGGATTTATTGCCGAATTAATTTTAACATAGGCAGATTTACATTTGCATATGAGGAAGGAAAAAAAAATATTAATTTCTGTCTTGTACAATTTAATGACCATGATTGGTAGGTTGAAGTAATGTCTTGCCTTTGTTCCCGTCCATTCCCTCTCTCTCTCCATCCCTCCGGCAAACCAAGTTGCACCAGCTTCACGTTCTCACCTGGCAAACAGCCAACAATGGCCTGTTTCCTGTATCATCGTTACTTTTGTTCTATATCTCTCCACTTCACCGTCTCTATCTCTCATTTCCCTTTCCCCTGACTCTAGTCTGAAGAAGGGTCTCAACCCGAAACGTCACCTATTCCTTCACTCCAGAGATGCTGCCTGTCCCAGCTGCTTGTGTTCACTAACACTCACCCCCAACTTTCGGTCAGAACGAGGGCCGGGATATTGGAATGAACAGTTTTTGACTTTCACTCTGTTTTCCATTATACTTCTGGATATTTGATTCTTTGCTGCACATCAATGCAACCTGAATTTTGACCACAGATCTAATCTCTTAAATTTGGGGAAAAAACTATGTAAAACAAAAACAAGTGCAGAAACTAGGAACGTGGTAACAGAAAGTATGTACGTATACTTGAAGTCCATTTAATTAAATGAGATGCATAGGAAGGAACTCCAGATGCTGGTTAGCTTGTTAGCTCCAGAAATGACAGGCAGCATCTCAAGAGAGAAGGAATTGGTGACGTTTCGTGTCTGAAGAAGGGTCTCGACCCGAAAGGTCACCCATTCCTATCTCCAGAGATGCTGCCTGTCCTGCTGAGTTACTCCAGCTTTTTGTGTCAATCTTAATAATGTTGTAATATATCTTCAATTTGCTCATTTTAAAAAAATGTTATTTTCTTCCTCCTCTTAGGCATGCTGAAAAACAAGTAATTGGGAGAAAAAGTAGCATTAAGGCGTATGAAAGCTTGAGAACGTTGTGAGGACAAGTAGCAGGTAAGTTGTTTTTTTGCCACTTTGGGAGTGGTAATAGGTTTTGAGTTTGCAATTATTCTCGTATATGGGCCATTACGACAGCATGTTGCATATGTAGAATAATCTTGACACTAATTATACAGCTGTTTCTTCTTGCCTATGGCAGTCTACAGGGCTGTACTCTGTGGAAATATTTAATGTTATCTGATTGCACACACAATGTATTTATCCTATTTTATAATATATTAAGATCTGTCCACCTGCATTGTTTGAAGATTAATTGCCCCCAATATACATGAATATTGAGACTAATTTTGTAGTAACAACATCAGTACTCATGGGATTGGTGTTGGGACAGCTGTCTGGTTTGTTTTCTATCTCCTGTTATCAGGAATACACACTCAAAAATATTGAAGTGCACAATTTTTGATATTATGAAAAATAAACTATTAAATATATCCAATGGACTGATTTATTCTATTAGCAAATATTTTATTTGAAAATCTGAATGCATACAATTTTTCTTAAAGTATTTTTCTTATACTTTGCAAGGTGGTCAAAAATATCTATCTATATTTAAAACTCTGTGTGTGTGTGTGTGTGTGTGTGTGTGTGTGTTCTGCCTGTCTTGTGGGTGCCAGCCTTTGATTCGTTGCTACGCCAACACCACACGCAAAAACGCAGATTTTTTCCATTTCGGTAGAGATTTCACTTTTCATTCCAAGTATCTATTCCTGATTAAATTTTGTCGTGTTTATATACACATTTTTAATAAAATCCTTCTCACCCCCCCCCCCCAATTCACTCATTTTGTCGCCTCCTGCTGGCCAGCGACCATAATGGCTGCTGGCACCCGCCTCTCGCCACAAAGATGCCATTTAAAAACAGCCGAGAGAAGCCGCCCCATGACCGCCAGCTGTCTCCCCCCCTCTCTCTGTCTCTGCCCTCTCTGTCTCTCTGTCTCTCTGTCTCTCTGTCTCTCTGTCTCTCTGTCTCTCTGTCTCTGTCTCTCCCTCTCCCTCTCCGGAGCACTGCCACCGCGGGCGACGCCCAGTCCGCCGCCTCGTTCGGCATCCTCGGGTCTATCCCCACCCGTGGCCCCCCTCCAGTCCATGCCTGGGCTCGAGCAGAGCCTGGAGCTGGAGCGAGTGACTGCTCCAACCCCCCCCCCCCCCCCCTTCCCCCTTCCTCTCCTTTCACCTCTCCTCCCCTCCTTCCTCCTCCTCCTCCTCCTCGCCCTCTCCCCGCAGATAGAGCAGCAGCCCCCCCCCCCCCCTCCCACAACTGCACTTTGGGGGAACAGACCCAACGGGTCTGCACTTGGTCTAGTTAATTTTAAAAAACTGATTTAATAGGCATAGAGTCATAAAGTGCTACAGTGTGGAAATTGGCCCTTTGGCCCAACTCGCCCACACCGGCCAACAATGTCCCAGCTACACTAGTCCCACCTGCCTGTGCTTGGTCCATAACCCTCCAAATCTGTCTTAACTATGTACCTGTCCAACTGTTTCTTAAAGGATGGGATAGTCCCAGCCTCCTCTGGCAGCTTGTTCTATACACCCACCACCCTCTGTGTGAAAACCATATAACCATATAACCATATAACAGCACGGAAACAGGCCATCTCGACCCTTCTAGTCTGTGCCGAACACATAATCTCCCCTAGTCCCATATAGCTGGAGAGAGCGACTGCTCCAACCCCCCCTTATCACGAACGTTATCACTTGGCTTGCTATTAAATCTTTTCCCCTTCACCTTGAACCTATGTCCTATGGTCCTCAATCCCCTTACTCTGGGTAATAGATTCTGTGCATCTAAGCGATCTTTTCCTCTCATGATTTTGTATACCTCCAAAAGATCTCCCCTCATCCTCCTACGCTCCATGGAATAGAGGCGTTTCAGGTCGAGACCCTTCTTCAGACTGAAGACAGGTCGAGACCTGAAACGTCACCTATTCCTTTTCTCCAGAGATGCTGCCTGACCGGCTGAGTTCCACCAGCTTTGTGTGTCTATCTTGGTTGAATACTTGTTCCGCTGGGGTTTTGTACTCTTTGCTGAATGGTGCTTTCTGACCATGACAGGTTCATATGCATCGGGTGTCTATGGCTGGAAGCCCACCAGTCTCCTTGGCTGAACAGGCTCAAGTAAAGCTCATCACAGTCACTGATGACTTAGTTCAGCAACTAGCTGAGCATCAGGTATGATTTATCGGATTATGGAACAGTTTTTGAATTTGCATGTATGTAAGTAATTAAGTCTGCATTGTGATTTGTTGGACCAGCTGGAAATCGTTCAGGAACAATTCCATATGGCCCATTTTGGTTTAAAACATTATTAATTCACTGGTCGACAATTTATCTCAATAAATTTTGGAAAAAATTGACATTCTATAAATGTTCCACTGCAATTCAATTCACTTTTTAAAATAGCTTTGGTTAACCATACCAGTTCTCCCACTCGTCCCACTGTCTCCGCCTACATTCTTTCTTTGTCCTACCCCCTCCCCTGACATCAGTCTGAAGAAGGGTCTTGACCCTAAATGTCGCCAATTCCATCTCTCCATAGATACTGCCTCACCCACTGAGTTTCTCCAGCATTTTGTGTCTACCTTCGATTTTACCAGCATCTGCAGTTCTTTCTCGCACACACACACACACACACACACTCACACACACACACACACACACACACACACACACACACCCACTCCCACACTCACACACACACACACACACACACACCCACACCCACCCCCACACACACACCCCCCCCACACACACACACACACACACCCCACACACACACTCCACCACACACACACACCCCACACACACACACACCCCACACACACACACCCCACACACCTTTGTCACCTAAAAAAAACATAAATCATGTTCATAAGATATGACCTGCTAACAAAGCCATGCTGACTGCGTCTAAATTGCCCATACACTTCCAAAAGGAAATAAATCCTATCCCGAAGTATCCTCTTCAATAGCTTCCCTGCCACCAATGTGAGGCTCATTGGCCTTTAATTTCCTGAATTATCTCTACATCCCTTCTTAGACAAAAGGAACAATGTTGGCTACTCTCCAGTCCTCTGGGACCTCGCCTGAGGCTGGAGAAGATAAAAAAGATCTTCATCAAGGCTCCGGCAATCTCCTCTCTTGCCTCTATGAATAACATGGGATAAACGCACTGAGCATTTATCCACCATGATGCTCATCAAGAACCACAAGACTACCTCCTTAATCTCAATGTAGAAACAAGGAATTGCAGATCTCAACATGCCCTGGCATATTAGTGCTTCCACACTGATCCCACTATCCTCCAAGGGTCTCGACACGAAACGTCACCCATTCCTTCTCTCCAGAGATGTGTTCACTGCTCCTTAAATGCTCTTCCAATAAAATGCCGGGCACCAGGCTAGCTCTTTTCCCAATACAAGGGCCAGTATTATCCCTCCTCGACTTGGACTATCCACACGCTGTTTTGGCAAACCATCTGGGACACGCCTAACAAACCTTTTGCATTGAATAAGTTCTAGTAAATATTAGGGGAAATTAAATCGAAATCCTCATTAAATCAGAGATAAAAAATAATTTCCTCCAATAATGTTGAACTTGCAGAATCTTTGCCATCTCCGAATCTTCAATTTTTAATGCTCCATTTTCCAATCCAGTTCCTCAAAAATCTTGCACTGTCCAAATAACTAATCAGCTATTTGGCCTTGTACTCGTAGTCATGTTCAAAATCAGCCATGGATAATGTTTTCAAGTTAAACTGCAGGATCCGTCTGCAAGATTCTCCCACCCAGTAGATGATCACAGCAGCAGGGAGGAAGAGTTACCTAGTCTCTGACCTAGCTGTCTTTATCAAGCAGTTTCCATGCAATATGTTGAATGGTTGAAAAACATCATTTTGGGGAAAGAGAAAACTGCATGCTGTGAGATGCCCCGTTAAAGTTGATGTTGATTTTAAGTATAGGGTCCTATTTGTAGTCTGTGGCAGCAAATTTAAAGCAAAACACAAAGCGCTGGAGTAACTCAGCGGGTCAGGCAGCATCCATGGCGGGCATGGATAGGCGACATTATGGGATGGGGCCCTTCATCACAGTGATGGAAGTCTCAACCGGAAATGTCAACAATTATGTCCTCCAGCGATGCTGCCTGACCCGCTGAGTTACTCCAGCGCTTTGTATTTTGTTCAAGATTCTAGCACCTGCAGTTCTTTGGTTCCCTGCAACAAATTTAAGGTTAGGTTGAGAAATTTTGGAGATTGTGCGGTGCTCAGCATTAAATATATATTTGGAGAAACTCAGCGGGTGCAGCAGCATCTATGGAGCGAAGGAAATAGGCAACGTTTCGGGCCGAAACCCTTCTTCAGACCTTTTGTGTACCTTTGATTCTCCAGCATCTGCAGTTCCTTCTTAAACATTAAATATATATTTGTTTTTTTACAATTGAAAAAATCTTGAAAGTTAACTTACTCTGTTGCTATGAAATACAAGGTTAATTTCTACAAGCAGAGAGGATGTTAAAATGTGCTTATTTGTAATATTGGGCTAGTTTTGATCACGGTGTGTCACATGAGGATTATTCAAGCAAGCATTGGAATTCCCAAAGCTCATGCCAATGGGAGTAAATGCATTAGGTTGAGGTGATAGTTGTATTGACCGCACGCTATAACTTAACAGAGAGTTGAGAAGACTGCAAAGGTTACGTTTTAGAATTTGTATCTAAAAGCAGTGTGTAATGAGCATTGAGGTTCCAATAATGGAATCCAGGGATATCTCTTGCTGGTTTGTTATTGGAAGAATAGGGCTGAACATGGATTGATACTTTATTATCACGTGCCACAGTGAAATTCCTCTGCATACCATACACAAGGTATGCAAAGAGTCGCCACATATAGAGCGTTGACAGATTACAAAGTGGTCAATGCAGTTGCCAATAGTCACCTCTTTGTTGTCTCAGCGGCCACGCACACAATCCCAGAGGATTTAGCCAATGAAACTCAAAAATGTTATTGCTTACATTTCTAAAATAAAACCTTTCGTGCTGTAAAAGAGCTGGAGTGAAGATCTTATTTAAAAAAAATTAAATCTTTAAATCTTTATTAAGAAGATCTTTATAAAAATTGCAGTAATTGTTAGCTGTTAAAAAATACTTTTGTCAAATACGAATGAAGCTATCCAATTTCTGTAACTCTGATGCTTCATTGTTAGTGACATGGGATGTTAGTTGAATGCTAAGTTTTAAAGCGCTATATATTTTGGGCTAATATATGAATAAAGCCTTTTAGCTAAATGTAAAAGTAATAAATCAGGCATGAATGCTGAGCAAACTCAGTCTATAAAGAAAATGACAATTACATTTGCAAACATTTGTATGCTGAAGCCAAACAGAGAAAGTCAGTGTGGATTTTGAAATCGTAGCATCATGATTCATGGGAACGTAAAATAAATTAGTCAGTAGGGATACGTAATGGATATGTATTAATATATGTAAATGTATCATCTGGAAGTATTAGCATTTTGTAATACTGCCTTAGTTTAATTTACTAAGCACAGAAACTGCAGATGTGGATTGTCCATCCCACACGGTTGTCAGCAGCCTTCTGTGCTGTTGTAATGTAAGCTCGTCTTTTGTCCGGGCCCATTGCAGCTTCCTGGCGTCAATATTGAATTCCACAACTTCAGGTAACTTGCTTTCTGTCTCCTGTCAGAACCAGCCTCACCATTGGTCTGTGGTTAGGGCTCAGTTTTTCCTCTCTCCGTTAGAACAACTTGACCTGCTGGGCATGTCCTGCAGCCTCAGTATTTCACAACTCTTCCATTCCTTTGCCTGTGCCCCTCACTAACTGCACTCATCTCAAAGCTTTGATAAATAAAAGGCCATGTTCTTTCTGCTGGTTAACCCATTGACCAGATAACCTCAGTTACATTTTATCCCCAGGGCAATCCTGGGCTCACCCCATGACATATTCCTTTTATCCTATTCATCCCATGCCCACCCTCCCTGCAGCTTAATACTAATTTGTTTGCTGCCCTTTCCAGTTGGAACAAAGAGTCTTTGACCTGAAACATTAACTCATTTAATTAACTCATTTAGTTTTTCATTTTGTAGATGCTGGCTGTCTGACCTGCCGAATGCTTTTAATATTTAATGGCTTCAGTTCAGTCTTATTGGTAAATTAACTAACTCATTTTCTCCCCTTCCCTGTTCCGACAAAGGATCTTCAACATGGAATGCTATCCCTGTTTCTCTTCACACAGATGTTGACTGTCCTGATGAGTGTTTCCAGCATTTTCTGACACTGACTGTCCTTGATTAACCACTCTCCAAATGTTGCTTTCTTTCTGCCCCCCCCCCCCCCCCCACAGTGCCTTAACATCTGCGCACCACCAATGTTAGACTGCCTGGGCTGTGCTCACTCGACCAGTATCAGGTCTGAGGAAGGGTCTCGGCCCGAAACGTCACCCATTCCTTCTCTCCAGAGATGCTACCTGAGTTACTCCAGCATTTTGTGACCATCAGGTAAACCAGCATTTGCAGGTCCATCCTACACGTTACTTGACCTTCCCCGTTGCAAACGATGGTCCCTCCAGTACTGTGTCAGTAGACAGCGATGGGTAACAAGAGTCAGAAAATATTTAATTATATTCTAGCAATATGTTTACGTGCAAAACGCTATATCAGTGCACCTCCTTAATTTCAGTGCCCATATCATCATATTTTGTTTTCACTGCACATCTTGTATGTGTATGTGACAAATAAACTTGACTTAACTATTCTGAAGATGCACGGCGAGGATTCTGTCAGAACTCATGGGTTTGTTTTAGCATCCCACATTTCTCAGTCTTTCTTTTCCAATGGAAGTCCTATGTCTGGCTGGCTGAGAATTTACAGCATTTTCTCTCTTTATTTCACATATCCAGCACCTGCTATTTTTTGTGGGGGATTTTCATTTGATGTTGAATTTATTGCTACTTCTATTCCAAGCTTGCTAACCTTGACTTTCTGATCTTCTCTCCAACATGATGCCCTTGGATCCTTTTTGCTTTGTGCTTTCACTTTAAAATAATTTGTTTCCTCATTTTTGCATTTACAACAAAGGACTATCAACTTGAAATGTTTTAACTCTGTTTCTCGTTGCATAGATGCTGCCTGACCTGCTGAGAGTTGTCAGCATTTTCTGGTTTTATTTGAGCTTGACCAAATAGTATAAGAATTGCCATGTCTCCCACTGCAATAAGCTTTTAACATGAAATAGTAGTTTTGAATGGCAAGTCCCTTCTCAGCCAGATGGGCTAGAAAGGGCTCTTATTTCTTGAGTCGTCTTTGTCCCACAACCATTAATAACCTCTACGCTCCTACAGTGATCTTTGGCGAATGCCCAATTTTAATCAATACATCACTGATGGCAATGCCTCTGTCTGGAATTTATTCCTTAAACTTCAGTACTTCGCTCTCAACCTCTTAAATAATCTTTAAAGCCAACCTGTTTGAAGCAATCATCCGTCTGTAAATCCCCTAAAATCGCACGCTGCCTTTGGACCTGTAACTTAAATAAAAGCAGTTTAACTGTATGTTACTTTTCATGAGAATTTTTTTTGTGTCATTTCTTGAAGAACATATCATTTATTTTAGAACCAGGTGTAGGCCGCTCAGTGCTTTGTGACTGCTCCACCATTCAGTAAGATCATGGCTGTTTGTGTACCTAGTCTTTTCTGCACAAACTCCATATCCCTTGATTCCCTTAAAGCAATATATATTGATGTGTTTGGTTGCTGTCGATAGCTGGAAAATTAAACGGTAAAACTGGAGAGATACTCGAACTGCGTTTGGAGTTGAGGCAATTTGACACCGAGGATGTGACCTTTCTAATCATTTTGGCAATAATGTAAATTTGTGTGCGTAATTTTCCGGTGAAATAGTTAATTTATTTTTTAGCTTCTTACAATGTGTCCAGACAGAACAAGCGAGGAAATGTGTATTTACATTGCCTTTGCATCTAGGAGGCTACAATACAAAGTGTCGCACTTAGTGTTGAGTTTTAGTGATAACTAAACCACTTTACTTGGCCTGTTGATTAGGTTTAGATTGTCATTGTTGGCATTATGGGCAAGCAGAAAAGAGAACTGGATACCCAAAAGAACAAGGGAAATAATAACAATTTGAATGTGATGAATAGGCATTGAAATTATAAATGAAATGCATATATTATTCAGAGATGTCCTTCAGAAAAGTGGGGAAAAGCCTTGATGGCTTCATAGATTTAACAGTGCCATTTCCCACACTTTTTTAAAGATAAATAAAATACGTATCTTCCGTCATGATACATTGATTTCCTGCAAACATTGCAATCATTTCTGAGGTAATATTTTGAATACTGTGCATACATTTAGACACCCTGGGTTGGTAGGAATGCTGAAAAGCTGGCAAGAAATGGTATATTTGCAGAAATAATTGTTATTTTCTCGATTAATAGATTTATTAGATATGACTGTACTTGGTAACCAGCACATAAATACAAATAGGATAATTATGTTGGCTGGTGAGTCCCCAACTAGAAAGCAGCACATCAATATTAATGAACATGGGAATCAGTTTCCCTGGCGAGAAAGCTGGAGACGGATGTGGAGTTAGAAATTGGTTCACGCTGGAAATATATAAGTAAATAGAGCCACTGTGACTGAGTGAAGGTGATACCAAAAAATCATGTGCATACTTCATTTGTAATGTTTCCGAATTGTGGCCACTGCCAACACCATTCTTTATCTCATTTCTGCATATACACGTTATGCTATTTCTACGGCAGTTAGCCGACACTGACTGAACCTAAGATTGCATCTCTCAAATGGGAGCTGTTCATTGTCTCCCGTCTCTGGCTCTTCTGACTTTGGCAAGGTTGGTGCAAGCATTGGAAGACCAGCATCTAGAGCTGCCCCCCCCCAGCTTTTGCATACGGTTGTGGATTCTCAAGTGGAAGAGGTAGTAATGAGGACATGCAGGAAGCTATTCCGGTCCATTGTGAAATGCCGTTGGAAGATGTTTTAACTGTGGTCCACTACCCGAATTTTTCACCAAGGATGTTCTGCCTGAAGAAGCTTCCTCATGTGGTTTAGATCAGTGAATACATCATTAAATCCCACATCACACATGGTTCCCCGCAATCACTGTATAACAATTTCTGACAATTACAGTTCGTACCTCCACTTTCACATCCTCAAAAGCTCACCATTATTCAGCTTGCACCCATATCTATAGCCTTGTGTATATGTTGCCAATCTTTCTGTTCTAATGGACACTTCGCTCAGATACATCAAAGTAGACTTGGCAACCCACTTCCCTTCCTGCAGTAGGAGACGGCACATAATCTCTGCCGGCAACAATGGACTGACAGTGATCAGTTGTCCGCTTGCTGTCGAAGACACTTTGCCAAGTTGCTGTCCTCCATTTCATAGATGGTTCACACTGCAGCCACTGTGTACAGTCTCATGGCAGTGAATGTTCAGGGTGTTGATTAGGGAACCCACAACTGGACTGTTTTATCCTAAATTGAAGTTGAGTGTCTTCCAAGCAAGTGAAGAATGTTCTTTTACAACCCTGACTTGTGCCTTGCAGATGAGGAAAAGGCTTTCTGAAGTCAGGAGTTGAATTCCTCGCTGCAGAATACACAGCCTCTGATCTGCTCTGCAAGCCACGGTATTAAAGATCCTGGTAAGTTTCTGGTCAGTGACCATTTCCAGGATGCAAGTGGTGGGATTTTGGCGATGGTGTTGCTGTTGGAAATCAAGGGGAGATCTTTAGATTTGTTCCTTTAGAGATGATCCATTGCTTTGTGCTTGATTTGCATGAGCCCAAAACACAATGCTGTGCAGGTCTTGCTCTACGCTGACACATAGTGCTTCATTCTTTGAGTTTTGAAAATGTTAAATTGGCTCCTTAACCAAATTGAAGGTTTTTTTTCCCAACCCAAGCAGAGGGCCTTTCTTCATCTACTGTTCTGATTGTATTCCTACTGCTTTTCCTCCACTCCTCTGCACTTCTCCTCGCTGATGTGCTGCAGTCAAAGACCGTGCCCACGTACAGACAAATCTATTTGAGATATAACAGGTGACAACGTATCCTGTAGTTGTTGTCGTAATCAGAATGGTATTTTCTCTCTCTGCCATGTTCTAGTATTCTCCCTAGTTTTCCTCACACAAATGAAGAGTGTAATGTAGATGGGACATGTTGGTCGGTGTGGGCAAGTTGGGCTGAATGGCCTGCTTCCACCTTGTATGAGCCCATGACTAAATGATCAGCAAAGACGACTGCAACCTGGTTTGGTATCAAGAGCCGTGGATTTAAGGGCTGGTCCTATTCCATGTTGGTCTAGCGTGATAGCTGAAATATGATGGATAGAACAAACTACTAAAGATACAAGGTATCTTTTTAGCTTCCCAAATGACTCGCAGTCTCAACTTGAACTTTTCATGATAATAAACTAATTTTAATGTTTGCTGAGTGAAGCCTCTTGCATTTCTGAAGAGGTGGTTGTTCCCGTGCAGAGTGTTTAATGGGACGTTTGTTGTCCACTTTGTTGCTTCCTGAATTAGAGGAAGGCCTAATGCCTTGGTGAGACTGTCTGTCCACGTTATCTGGAGGAGTTGTGGAGTTCTCCTCCCTTCATTCAGAGATGCTGAATGCAACATGTGGCTGATATTTGCCACATGTCCCTGGAATGAAGATGAAGTCAACCTTCACTGCCACTGACAGGGACTGCCAAGCCTGCATGTCTAGAGCTCGACCTACAGCATGGAAGATCCCAGAGACTAGTTTGTTTCCAGCCACATTGCTACTTCGTCAATTAGAAAAATGACCCTTACCCCCTATAGACCCTTGGAGAATACGTTCCCCAGGATAAAGTTCTTCTAAAGATAGACACTAAATGCTGGAGTAACTCAGCAGGACAGGCAGCATGTCTGGAGAGAAGGAATGGGTGACAGGTCGGGTCGAGACCCTTCTTCAGACTATTCTTCTCCCCTTCTTTAGACTATACTTTAGACTTCAGAGATATAGCGCGGAAACAGGCCCTTCAGACAACCGAGCCCGCAATGACCAGCGATCGCCTCGTACACTAAAACTATCCTACACACTAGGGGCAATTTTACAACTTGCCAAAGCCATTTAACCGACAACCCTGTACGTCTTTGGAATGCGGGAGGAAACCGGAGGAAATCCACGCGGTCATGGGGCGAACGTACAGATAGCACCCATAATCAGGATCGATGCCAGGCCTCTGGCGCTGTAAGGCAGCAACTCTACCTCTGTGCCACTGTGCCGCCCTTTCTTCTGGCTCTATGGCATGATGGACTCACCTCCTGCCTTCTCTCCTTTTGCTTCTCTCAGATATGCTACAGCCTAATATACAGTAGATCAACCTTGTTGTTGGGTCAGAATGGATACCCATGCAGCTTGGGTTTGTTCTGATCTCAACACTCATATCTTTAAATGGTATGGGAGGGCTTTTTCTTCTTGCTGGGTGGATCTGGTGGTTGGCATGTGGTTCACACTGATGGACATGGACAATTAAACATAATCGTCAGATCGGCATTGTGTGAGGTTTACCATCGTTGTATATGATTCAATCTTGAACAATTCGAGGTGTTGCACTATGTATTACAGGCTGCATACCTGCAGCTGCAGTGCTGTGTGGAGGATAGTGAGCAACTAAAGCAGTCCAGTCCTCATGCCCCCAGTAGAAATAAAATGAATCAGTCATTTGAAAGAATGGACTTAATTTCTACACCTCAGCAGTTTGAGGAGCAAGGATAATTTGTCTTGAATAAAATGCTTTCTGATTAAATCAACAGCTTGGCATGGAATTCACAGCACACAGATGTCCATTTGGCCTGTCTGTTTGCTGTCACGGGAGGAAGGATGGAGGAAGGATGGTTATGCTTAAAGTGACTTGCCTCTCACTCTGTTTCGTCAAATTGCTGTGCATCCTTCTTTTGTTCCGTTCTCTTATTTGGTTAGCTTCCCCCTGAACAGCCATCTTGACGAATATTCTTGTTGCAAAAGGAATATCCTGTCGATTCTGGACATCTGAAGTAATGGCACAAACTACTGGGAACACTCAGAAGGTCAGGGAGCACCTGTGCAGAGATAAGCAATGTTTGCAGTCAATCCTTCATCAGTACTGGGAAACATTTTGGAAATGAAACAAGATTTAAACTGGTAACAGAAGTGGTGATGCTGTATGGATCAGACACATGGAAAACAACAAAAAAGACACTACAAACAGGTTGCAAACATTCATTAACACCTGCCTTAGGACAATACTTAACATCTGGTGGAGAGACAAAGTAAGCAACGTGAACCTGTGGAAAAGAACAAGCCAGGAGCCCATTGACTTTCAAATCCGAAATTACAAATGGAGTTGGATTGGACACACCCTCAGGAAACCTGCCACAAACATCACCCGGCAAGCCCTGAAATGGAACCCCCCAAGGAAAAAGGAAAAGAGGTCTCCCCAGGAACAGCTGGAGAACAGGTGTCCAGACAGAAATGTCTGAGAGTGGCCTCAACTGGGGACTCAATCTTGAAAGAACTGCTAACAACTGAGTGAGGTGGAGGACATTTGTCAATGGCCTATGCTCCCCAGAGGAGCAAAGGGCTTAAGAAGAAGGAGAAGTAAGAAGAAGAAGTTGGGAGGTGAAGCAAGACAGAGGGCAAATTCTGTGATACTAGGGATTCACGGATACAATGGTGTGCCAGATGAAAGAAGCAATAAAAACATGTCCGGAGCTGGTGCAAATAGAAAGAGATGAGTGATTAGCACCATACCAGATGAGAGGATAAAATGAATCATTGTACAGGGACCTTGCACTTCTTCACGATGGAATAGCTATTGAACTCTTCCAACGATGTGGGCTGTTCACAATGTGGTCTCTTCCACATTGGAAAAAATAATTGGGTGCCTGATCATAAGAGATAGGTGCAGATTAGGCCATTCGGCCCATCAAGTCTGCTCAGCCATTCAATCATGGCTGATTTGTCTCTCCCTACTAACCCCATTCTCCTGCCTTCTTCCCATAACTTATGACACCTGTACTAATCAAGAATCTATCTATCTCTGCCTTAAATACACTGACTTGGCCCCCACAGCCTTCAGTGGCCAGACTTGTAGAACACCCCGTACCTGCAAGGGTGACCTTGAGCTTCCATTTGTCTGGGACTTTAATGTTATCATCTTCTATCACCTCACTGTATTTGGTCTTGTACAGCCTGGCATAGTACAAGCTTTGAAGATGATGTATTGAATTCACCTAGTTCAGGTTAATCAAGCTTTCGTCTCAAATGATCAAAATTCAGTTTCTATTTCTCCTTTTCTGCTTTTTCAGGTTGTTCGTTAACTCATGTTTACACCTCCACATTTTTTTTCAGCTGGCTTCACCATCCCCGGTCATTCTATATATGAACGTACATGCAGATTAAGAGGAGGAGTCGCCCACTTGGCTTCTCAAGCCTCCCATTCCACTCAGTAAGATCTGGTTGTAACTTCAGCACCATAAACCAATGCCATTCTTCAACCATGCTATTTATCAAGAAACTATCTATATTCAAAGACTTTCCTTCCACTGCCATTTGCACAAGAAAGTTTGAAAGACTCGGGATCCTCTGAGAGGAAATATTTTGACTCATCGAAATCCTAATTAGATGGATATCACATTTTTAAACAGTGACCTCTAGATCTTGTATGGTTCAGTCAAATCCCCTGTCACTCTTTTCAAATCCAGTAGGTGCGATCCAGTCCAAATTGTCTTTATAATTTACATTTTTAATTTCAATCTTATAAATCTCTTCGAACTGCTTATATCGTTCCTTAAATAAGACCGATAGTATTCACAGTACTTCAGATACAATACACTGTATATGCCCTGTGTAATCAAAGCGTAACCTTACGTCACCCAGTCACACAGCTTCCCTTTTGTTCTCTTTCTTTCCCACTTCTGCAATTTAAAATGTGTTTCCGTTTTAATTTTCCTTCCCGGTTCAAGCCAAAGTCATTGAGCTGAAACATTATGTTTAAGAAAGAACTGCAGATGCTGGTAAAAAATTGAAGGTAGACAAAAATGCTGGAGAAACTCTGCGGGTGCGGCAGCATCTATGGAGCGAAGGAAATAGGCAACATTTTCGGTCGAAACCCTTTTTCAATTTGATGCTCCATAGATGCTGCCTCACCCGCTGAGTTTCGTCTACCTGAGCTGAAACGTTAATTCTGTTTCTCCCTCCACAGATGCTGCCTGACCTGCTGAATACTTCCAGCATTTTTTTAAAATATGCTGTCGCATCACATTTGTCTTAAAATGAGAATACACTTAATTTCAAACTTATAATATTTAGAGTCTTTGATTTGAGCTTGTTTTTCCACATGAAGTTTTCACCGAGAACTGTAATTCTCGAATGAGATGCACTTTCCATGCTTTAATAAACAGCTATACAATAGTGGATCAGGCTACCTTGCTTTTGGTTGAGTGGGGAGCTGGGTCTTGAACCGCTATTGTGGAAAGCAAGAGGAAAAGAATGTGGGGCAGGATGGCATCCTTTAAATCTCCATCTTCAATGGACAAAGATGCTATATTTTAAAGAAATAGATATGGTTAGAAGTGCCTTTATTGATTTATTTTTTTACTGTATATTTCCTGGCAACTTCCTCACAGGTCTCCCACTCTCAAGGGATATTATCCACTGTAGCTCCAGGAACTGTAATAGGACGACCAATAATGACCAGCACCCCACAGAGGATTCAGATTGTTCCCACAGACTCTGGTGTCACAGTAGCACAGCGCATTCAGGTAGAATTTCTCTTACTAAAATGTGGTGAACTAACTTAAAAGTTGCATGTTCTCGAGCATTAAAATACTGTAAACTTGCTCCATCCCTAATGGAAACAAGTTTCAGTCTTAATAAAAAAAAAGTGATGACATGTAATGGGTTAAAATGTCCACTTTCCTTCCTCGTCCATGTGATGTCTTTCTCCCGGTGTTTCATAATACATGAACTATTTCAGTGGTTATTGATGTTTTTTACAGGCAGAACTCCTGATCGGGGCAGTATTGCTGCAAACAAATACTGCGCAAGCTGAAAGTTTAGAATGAGAAATAAAAATGCTGGGGGGTTTTCTCGAAGAGGTGGGATCTGTACACGCTGGACAGGTTATATCTGGATTGGAACGGGTCGAACGTTCTTGTGGGGAGATTTGTCAGTGCTTTTGTGGAGGGTATAAACTAATTTGGCCAGGGAATGGGGCACAGAATATATTTACAATTGGGGGGGGGGGAGTGGTGTGACAGGGACATAGATAGGTAGAAGGTTATAGAAAGCAGAAGGTTAATACATGGCATGATAAGGTATGATGGAAGAATGCAAGGCTAAATTTCATTGATTTTAATGTAAAGAGACTGAAGAAACCAAGAGCATTAGTTTGCATGAGGAAAATTGGTGAAACATGGTTGCAAGAAGGTCAACTCGACAGAATCTCCATGTGTAATGAGGCGATGAAAAAGAGAGCAGGAGAGATATGCGTCAAACTCGGGCATGGTGGCGCAGCGGTAGAATTTCTGCCTTACAGCGCCAAAGACCTGGGTTTGATCCTGACTACGGGTGCTGTCTGTACAGAGTTTGTACACTCTCCCCATGACCTGGGTGGGTTTTCTCTGGGGAGCTCCTGTTTCCTCCCACACTCCAAAGGCATGCAGGCTTGTAGGTTAATTGGCCTGGTATAAATATAAATTGCCCCCAGTGTGTTCAGGATAGTGTTAGTGTGCGGGGATCGCTGGTTGGGGCAGACTCAGTGGACCGAACGACCTGTTTCCGCACTGTACCTCTAAACTTATGTAGAATGCTGTTCATCGATTACAGCTCAGCATTCAACACCATTATTCCATCAAAACTGATCACCAAACTCGGTAACCTGGGCATCGACCCCTCCCTCTGCAACTGGATACTGGACTTTCTAACCAACAGACCCCAGTCTGTGAGGTTAGACAAGCACACCTCTTCAACCCTCACCCTGAACACCGGCGTTCCTCAGGGCTGTGTGCTGAGCCCCCTCCTCGACTCCCTCTTCACCTATGACTGCACACCTGTACATGGTACTAACACCATCATCAAGTATGCAGATGATACAACGGTGATTGGCCTCATCAGCAACAACGATGAGCTGGCCTACAGGGAGGAGGTCCAGCACTTAGCAGCATGGTGCGCTGACAACAACCTGGCCCTTAACTCCAAGAAGACCAAGGAGCTCATTGTAGACTTCAGGAAGTCCAGAGGCGGCACGCACACCCCCATCCACATTAACGGGACGGAGGTGGAACGTGTTTCTAGCTTCAGGTTCCTGGGAGTCAACATCTCCGATGACCTCTCTTGGACCCACAATACCTCTACTCTGATCAAGAAGGCTCATCAGCGTCTCTTCTTCCTGAGGAGACTGAAGAAGGTCCATCTGTCTCCTCGGAACCTGGTGAACTTCTACCGCTGCACCATCGAGAGCATCCTTACCAACTGCATCACAGTATGGTATGGCAACTGCTCTGTCTCCGACCGGAAGGCACTGCAGAGGGTGGTGAAAATTGCCCAACGCATCACCGGTTCCACGCTCCCCTCCATTGAGTCTGTCCAAAGCAAGCGCTGTCTGTGGAGGGCGCTCAGCATCGCCAAGGACTGCTCTCACCCCAACCATGGACTGTTTACCCTCCTACCATCCGGGAGGCGCTACAGGTCTCTCCGTTGCCGAACCAGCAGGTCGAGGAACAGCTTCTTTCCGGCGGCTGTCACTCTACTAAACAACGTACCTCGGTGACTGCCAATCACCCCCCCCCGGACACTTATTATTTATTTTTTATTCAAATCGTTTGCTATGTCGCTCCTCAAGGGAGATGCTAAATGCATTTCGTTGTCTCTGTACTGTACACTGACAATGACAATTAAAATTGAATCTGAATCTGAATCTGAACTAAAAAAAATGGGACCAGCTTAGACGGGCATGGATGGATTGGGCCAAAGGTCCTAGTTCCATGCTCTATAATAAGTAATAACAAACTTTATTTCGGACTCAGGTTCCAGACAAGGGACAACATTACATAAAAATACATTGCATATAAAAACATCTGAAAATATATATAAAATCCGAGTATATCACACAAAAGCATCATAAATTATATATTTAATAAAAAACACAATACATGAATAAAGACCCAGAATAAAAAGGAATGATCAATGTCCTACAACGGGACAACGATACCAGTGTCTCCACAATTGGGATTCGTAGCATGTAGTGCTAAACTTTATGCCACAAGGCCACAATAATTACATTTTTAGAGTCATTATCCTGCAAATGATCCTGCAAATGAATTTATATATATGATTTCTTAGGATAGCTTCTAAAGTACTGACTCCTGCAGCCACAAACATGTTACTAGCACTACACCATCTAGGTTTCCTTAGCAGTGTTCTCATGGCATCATTGTAGGACACCTTTAGTCTCTGCAAGCTTGTCTTTCTGTAGTATAGAGTGGTGTGCAATATGCTCTTAACAGCGACATCTTCACCACATCTATACACACACCAAACTTATGCAAGAGAATATTTGCCTGTACATACAGCATACGTTATTGCCTATAAATATCCTCATCTGTCATTTGTTCTGTAATAAAATGCCCTAGATATTTTATCTTATTACAGACACTAAGATTATTGTCAGATAATTTAAAATCAGGACATTTTAGACATTTATCCTCTTTGGTTTTACAGATCATAACAGCACTCTTACTAGCATTATATTTAATATCATGTTCCACACCATACACAGAACATATAGTAAGGAGCGGCTGGAGACCAGCGCTAGATGGACTAAAGATCACAAGACCTTCTGCATACATAATATGGTTCACTAAAATATTACCAATCATGCACCCAGTATTACAGGCTTTCAATTGTTTGGACAGTTCATCAATATAAAGATTAAAAAGGACTGGGGCCAAACCCCCCCTTGTCTAACACCATTGCTAACCCCAAATGGGGCTGAGACCCTATTGCCCCATTTTATTTGCATAGTCTGGTGGGCATACCAGTAAGCCAGAATTCTCACAATGTATTTAGGCACCACTTAATACATTTAATATGTATTTGACATTTTAACAAACAGCTTTCTGTGATTAACACGATCAAAGGCTTTGGAAGCATCAATAAAGCACATACGAATTGAAGTCTTTGCCTCTATATTTGTTTACAATCTCCTTTGGGCCATATATGCACGTCAGTCCATGTTTAGCTTTAAAACCTAACTGGTTATCTGTGGAGTTAACAAATTCATTTACTCTATCCAGCAGAACTCTTTTTAAGACTTTTAACAATATGCTGGCTAAAGCTATGGGCCTGTAATTATTTAGGCTGCCTACTTTACCAGCTTTGTCCTTAATGACCGGCACTACCAGAACAGACAACATTGAGTCTGGTTACAAGTCATGGATCATAAAGCCAGTGAAACAAATAGCAAGGACTATGACTCTGACATTCTAATACTAATTAAGGAGTTCATTATTGCAGGAGGTTCAAAGAGTTATGGTCCGGGGATCCAGGGCACTATGGCAAACTGGTTGAGGCACATATTTCTGAGGGGTGGGGATAGGATAGACTGCAAGAAGCTGTTCAAGATACTGGGGTAGAGATTTAGCTGGGATATTAGGGAGAATATCTTCACCCAGAGAGAGTAGGAAGTATCTGCAATGCACAGTCCAAGAACATGGTTGAGGCTGGGTCACTGACCGTACTTACAGTAACTGTCCAGAGAAACACTTGAATTGTTTAGGCATCGAAGGCTATGAGGCAAGTGCTTGGAGATAGGATTAATACAGAAGGGTATCCATGGGTCACTGTAGACAAGTTGGGGCAAATGTATTGGTTCCATGCTGGATGGTTGCAGAATCTTTCATCAAGAAGGACAACAGGTATAAGCTTGGTAATTAAAAGCACTTAATTCTAACATCAATGGTGGAGAAGTCATTGGGATAAAATAGCCGAGGGACAGGATTAATCTGCTGTTGGAAAGGAAGGGAAGTATCAAGGATGGTCTGTCTGTGTGGCTTAGTTAGGGAGACCAATTTGATTGAATTTCTTCCATAGAGGTAACAAAGCCCCTTCATGAGCGCTCTGTACTCGATGTGGTCTACATGGACTTGGGGAAAGCCTTTGATAAAGTCCCACGTAGGGAAACTGGTCCAAAAGGCAAGAGCCCATGGGCTTTGTGTCAAGTTGAATCCAAAACGGGTTTGATTGTAGGGGACAGAGGGTAATCATGCAGCATTATTTTTGTGATTCGAAGCTATGACCACAGGGATTAGTGCTAGAATTTTTAGTTATTTGTATTAACAATTTGGATTTACATGTCAGACATATGATTGGTAAGTTTGCAGAAGACGTGCAAATTGGTGTTGTTTTTAGTGAGCAGGATACAAATGATATTGATGTTTGTGCAAAATGAGCAGAGCAAAGTCGGATGGAATTTAATCCTGATGCATATGAGATGATGCATTTATGAGGTCTATACGGCTACAACATAATTAATGGTAAAAGGCTCTAGGGCATTTTGCAGAACAGCAGATGTGCAAATCTAAGGATTCCTGAAGGTGGATAAGGTGGTGAAGAAGACATATGCAATACTTGTCTTCATTAGCCTACAAGGAACAAGGACAGCTGAGGTAAAGTACACGTCTGGTCACTGCGCTATAAGAAGGGTGTGATAAATACTAGCGAGGGTGCGGAGCAGATTCATCAGGATGCTGGCTGGTATGCTGCGCCTTTAGGAGTGATTGGAGCACCTGGATGTATTTGCCTTTGAGCAGAGCAAGCTAAAGTAAGTCTGAGAGTGGTGTACAATATAATGAGATGCATAAATAAGGTGGATAGTCGGATCTTTTTTCCCGGAGCAGAGGTGCAAAAGCAAAGGTACGACAGAGGAGATGTCATTGAAATGATTCATGATCACTGCGCTGACATCTGAGAGAATGGGAAAAGCGTTATCACTTAAAGGGTGATTGCAATCTGAAACACACTTATTGAGAGAGTAGTGGAGGCAGCGATTCTGACATTTAAGAGTCCAGACAAAAACCTCTGTTGCCAAGGCATAGAAAGCTGTGGGTTAAGTGTTGGTTATTGATATTTGTATCGATGTTACTAGTTGGTTGCCATGGCCTTGGAGGGACAAAGAGCCTGTTTCTATGCTGTATGACCCTATGATTCCGAGTACTCAGAAAGGAATTTGTGTTTGGAAAGTTTAATAGGGTCCTTGTAGTGGGTTTAAGGTGAAGGGGTAAGGGTTATTAGGTACCTGAGGAGTAACGTTTTCACACAAAGGGTGGTAGGTGTATGGAACGAGCTGCCAGAGGAGGAAGTTGAGGCTGGGACTATTCCAACAAAGGTATGACAGAGGAGATGTCATTGAGAAACAGTTAGACAGGTACATGGATAGGACAGATTTGGAGGGATATGGGCCAAACGCAGGCAGGTGGAACCAGTGTAGCTGTGACGTGTTCGCCGGGTGTAGGCAGGTTGGGCCGAATGGCCTGTTTCCACACTGTATCACCCTATGACTGAGTAAGTAACTAGCAGTGTGTGCAAATAAAGGCAAACAAGTCGATATAGTGCAAATAAATTTCCCAAAGGCATCATTTGATAAGGTACCATACAAGGTACCAAGATTACAATGGAATCATTCTTGGTGTTGAGGTGAGTAAAGTGGAATAGTGAAAACAGAGCAAGATTAATTGTTGCTTTCAGTACAACAAACTAAATAGTGGAGTATCACAGGGATCACTGCAGTGACATCAATTATTTACATTTAATATTAATGACTTAGAAGGGGGGGATTACGCATAATTCATCCAATTTTGCTACAGCATGAAAATAGATGCAAAATTAACTAAGAACCTGAAACGGAACATTGACTAAGTAGAAAGAGGCAGCTGATGAAGTCCAATGTGGGGACATTTCAAGTTTGTTTCGGTAGGAAGTTTAGAAGATGATAAGACAGTGAGACGAAAGAATGCTGTTGTTCACAGAGAGCCGAGTGTCCTGCTGTCGGCAACCAAACTAGATGCAGGTACAGCAAGTAATCAGGAAGGGAAAATTAATGGTGCCCTTCAATGCAAGAGGGATGGAGTAGGTGTCCTGTTGTAATTGTATTGATCTTTGCTAAGATTATCTGTGGAGCAGACAAAATGTGGAAGAAGGAACTGTAGATGCTGGTTTAAACCGAAGATAGACACAAAAAGCTAAAGAAACTCAGTGGGACAGGCAACATCTCTGGAGAGAATGAATGGGTGACATTTCGGGTCGAGACCCTTCTTCAGACTGGTTAGGGATAAGTGAAATGAGAAATATAGACAGAGATGTGGAGAGATAAAGAACAATGAATGTAAGATGTGCAAAAAAGTAAAGATGATAATGGAAACAGGCCATTGGTAGCTGTTTGAAGGGAGAAAATGAGAAGCTTGGGTGGGGGAGGGATAGAGAGAGGGAGATAGAAACCCGGGCTACCTGAAGTGAGATAAATCAATATTCATACCACTGGGCTGTAAGCTGCGAAAATGAAATATGAAATGCTGCTCCTACAATTTGCGTTTAGCCTCACTCTGACAATTGTGGAGACCGAGGACAGAAAGGTCCGTGTAGGAATGGGAAGGAGAATTAAAGTGTCCAGCAACCGGGAGATCAGGTTGGTTCATGTGGGCTGAGCAAAGATGTTCCGTGAAGCAATCGCACAGTCTGCGTTTGAGTCCACATCTTGCACAACGGATACAGTAGATGAGGCTGGAGGAGGTGCAAGTGAACCTCTGCCTAACCTGAAAGGACTGTTGGGGCCCCTTGACAGAGTCGAGGGAGAAGGTATAACGACAGGTGTTGCATCTTCTGCGCTTGCAGGGGAAGGTACCTGGGAAGGGGGTGGTTTGGGTGGGATGGGATGAGTTAACCAGGGAGTTATGGATGGAATTGTCTCTGTAGAAGGCGGAAAGATGTGGAGATGGGAAAATGTGGCTAGTGGTGGGATCCCGTTGGAGGTGGCGGAAATTTTGGAGGATTTGGAGGTCATATGCGAAGGCTGGTGGGGTGGAAAGTAAGGACAATGGGGATTCTGTCTCTGTTGTGACTACGGGGAGGGGAGCAAGGGCGGAGCTGTGGGGAACCAAGGAGACGCGAGTAAGGGCCTCATCTATGATGGGAGAGGGGAACCCCCGTTCCCTAAAGAATGAGGACATCTCGGATGTTCTAATATGGAACACCACATCTTGGGCGGAACATTTGAGTGCAGGGTGAAAATTGGTGGTGAAGTTGATGACGTCCATGAGTTCTGCATGGGTGCAGGAGGTAGCACCGATGCAGTCATCATGTAATGGACATAGAGTTTGGAGATGGGGCCAGTGTACACCTGGAACAGGGATTTTTCAATGTACCCTACAAGGAGGCAGGCATAGCTGGGGCCCATGCGGGTGCCCATAGCTAAGCCTTGGACTTGGAAGAAGTGGGAGGAGTCAAAGGTGTTGTTGAGGGTGAGGACCAGCTCCGCTAGGTGGAGTAGAGTGTTAGTAGAGGCAAATTGGATGGTTCTGCAGTCGAGGAAGATATTGAGGGCTCTAAGGCCTTCCTGGTGTTGGATGGAGGTGTAGAGTGACTGAACGTCCATTGTAAAGATGAGGGAGCGGGGGCTCGAGAAAGCAGAAGTCATTAAAGAGACGAACGGCATGCGAGGTATCTTGGACATGGGTCGGGAGAGATTGGACCGGGGGGGATAGGATGGAGTCAATGTACGTAGAAATCATTTCTGTGGGACAGGAGCAGGCAGAAACAAAGGGTCTGACAGGGCAGTTGTGTTTGTGGATTTTGGGAGAAGATAAAGACGGGCTGTGCGGGGCTGGGGAACGATAAGGTTGGAGGCTGTGGAAGGCAGACAGTCAGAAGTGATGAAATCAGTAATGGTGTTTGAGATTAAAGCCTGGTGCTCATTTGCTAAGATTATACCTGGTAATCCTAATGAGGAACAGAAAGGTTCTCCTGATTGATTTGTGCACTAGAGAGTTTGTTTTATGAATGGTTGAAGAGAATAGATGTTTGCTGTCTGGAGTTTGGAAGAGTGGATGGGTGATTGTATCTGATGCTCTCGGGTGAGAGTGCATGAGAGGTGAATCTCAAAACACCTTCAAGTCTTGAGGTAAAAAGTAAAAAGGAATTTCTTAGGATGTTCAGAATTTTATTTTTACCCCAGAAAGGTGTGATCACTGAATCTATTGAAGGTTGAGATTCTCATGGGGAAATCATGCATTATAACAGTTCGGCTGGAAAGTGGAGTTGGGGCCACTGATCAGTCCACCCATGACCTTTTTGAATGGTGAAGTAGGATTAAAGGATAGTATGGTCTGCTGTGCCTCTTTTTCATATGTTCTCAGGGAAGACATACCATGATTGGCGAGTATACAATACTACATTGAAAGGGGCATATAAATTGTTATTTCGCCCTAAGAATACATGCTCCGAGTAGGAAAGGAGAACATAAATGGGGGAAACCTTTCATGCAAATAGGCTGTGCAATTTTTTTAAAAAGTTGCGTGCTGGTGATATGAACCAGCAAGGAGTGGAGGGAGCAATTGGAAAATTGATACAGGAAGGAATGTGTTTGTGGGTTTCCTCACAAAACAAGAGGTCATGATATCGGGTGAATTTAAAAGCTGCTGGAATGGGGTGGAGGGTGGTGAGGACAGGTAGACCTCTCAAAGTTCTGTGATGGAGGGACAAAATTAACAAAGTGTACAGGGTGGAACATATACGGTCGTGGGGCATGTCAAGTACAGAGAGAAAGCTCGGTTAAGTCTTAAGGAAGTCGCATAGCAGCACTGCTGCAGAAGATAATGTTGCAAGATCAGATGGTGCAAGCTGGGAGAAGAATGGAAAACTGGATGAATGGAACACTTATGGGAAGTGGGATGGAAGGGTAAATGAGGGGGCCATTGATTATGTAATGAATATCGATCACTAGTCTATTCCCCACAAAAGTAATGAAAATGTGAGGGAAGGAAGGTCAAATGTGAACCACGTGAAGAAAAGAGGGAGAGAAAATGGTCGGAAAGTTGATGACGCTCTTCACGGAGAGGAGAACATTTTGCTGTAGTAAATTTAAGTGAACTGAAAAAGGGGGAGGGATTAGATCCGGAAGAACTGGAGCAGAGAATATTGCATGTATCTGACCGAGGCAAATAAAGCTGGGATCCATAAGAAGGAAGGTAGAAATGTGGCTTTTATAGAGATTTGGAGAATATGGTCAGAGAGGGAGAATCTCTGGAGATGAGGTCAGTGATATTTTGGGAAACAATTTCTTAAATGGTTGTGTGTGGATCATGGAATGTTGAAGTTGGTATTTTGACATGCAAGGTTACAGAGGGCACCGTTAGATTGTTTTCCTCTGTGTCCTATGATAAATGGCAGCTACCAAATGATGTGTTTTTAATTGTAGATTGTCACTGATCAGCAGACGGGCCAAAAGATTCAGATAGTCACGTCGATGGACCATGGTGCAAGCAAGCAATTCATATTAACAAATTCAGATGGCACACCATCGAACAAAGTGATATTAGCCCGGCCTGATTCAGGACAAGGAAAGGTCATCTTGTCCACGCCTGATTCTGCTGGTCTCAACCAACTCATCTTTACATCTCCCGATGGATCAGCGCAGCACATACAGGTAGAGTGGACGTAAATTATACGTTGCAATGTGTGGTGACCTTTGGAACCTGAAAACTTTGTACAAGCCTGTTATTAAATTAAAGCATTGTGTTTTGTTTTTCCCCCCCACAATCTAGCCTTTCCACCTTTCCTTTGATTTCTATTTTATTTTTTTATTCCAGTCAGACAGTTACGGGCAAAATTAGCATTCAATTCTCCAGAGTCAGACAGTAAACATTTGTGTTTGCAATATCCTAAAGGCTTTATAATAATTTTTACTGAGACTAACTTTTAAATGTATATTTTTAGTGCTTTTTTCTCCCCAGAAGAGCGTTATTATTAAAAGCCACTGAAATAATTTTGGTTAGTAGAATTGATGCTTGAGTGGTGGATTGTTTCCTTGTTCATTCAGTCTGGTATCTGTGTCCATTTCTTCTGAGATAACTAATAGTCACTTGATTGAAACCTCATTCAAAATTGGAACAGTACAGCACAGGAACAGGACCTTCAGCGCTTAATGTTTGTGCCAAACATGATCCCAAGATAAATTAATCTCATCTGCCTGCACATGATCCAGATCCTTTCATTCCCTGCAAATTCATGTGCGTATCCAAATGCCTCTTTGTCTTCTCTCACTTCCGTTTTTCCTATCTTCTTGAAAATCAGATCATTTTATAGGGCTCTCAGATTCTTCCTCCTACAATCATTGGGCTATTAAAACACAAACTCGAGTGCTGCCAGCAATATACATCCTGATTTGCTTTGTCCACTTAATATCCTTTGTTTTTGCTGCACTCCAAACTTTGACTTTTTCAGATTCTGCAAAAAAAAAGGAAGTGTTTCTGGGGTGCTAGAGAGTTGAGCGAGTTAAAGGATTGACATGTCCTTTCCTGGGTATAGTGTTATTTACAGTATTGGTCAAGTAATCCAATAACCCAGAGGACAAGAATTAAAATCACACTTGCTGGGCGGAAATAAAAACCGTTTATATTTGAAGGAAAAAAATTAAGATTGGTATTTGGGGAGAAAGGTTGGTATTTGGGTTCAATAACCGCCTTTCAAAAAATGGAAATCGGCCATTATGTCTACAGTGTGAAAATAGACTCAGTGGGTCAGGCAGCATCTTTGGCAAATATAGATTTCCCTCATTGTCAGACTGAAGAAGGGTCCCAATCTGAAACGCCACTTATCTATGTTCTCCAGAGGTGCTGCCTGACCTGCTGAATTACACCAGCACTCTGTGTCTTTTTATGTGAACCAGCATCTGCTTGTGTCTCCATGTCTAAACTATAATGTATTCAAGAGAGAGTTAGATATAGCTCATAGGGCTAACGGAATCTAGGGATATGGGGAGAAAGCAGGAACAGGGTACTGATTTTGGATGATCAGCCATGATCATATTGAAATTCTTAAGGGGTTGGACAGGCTAGATGCAGGAAGATTGTTCCCGATGTTAGGGAAGTCCAGGACAAGGGGTCACAGCTTAAGGATAAGGGGAAATCCTTTAAAACCGAGATGAGAGTGGTGAATCTCTGGAATTCTCTGCCACAGAAGGCAGTTGAGGCCGGTTAATTGGCTATATTTCAGATGTGGCCCTTGTGGCTAAGGGGATCAGGGGGTAGGGAGAGAGGCAGGTATGGGATACTGAGTTGGATGATCAGCCATGATCATATTGAATGGCGGTGCAGGCTCGGAGGGCTGAATGGCCTACTCCTGCACCTAATTTCTATGTTCTATGTTTCTATGAATGGCAGTGCTGGCTCGAAGGGCTGAATGGCCTCCTCCTGCACCTATTTTCTATGTTTCTATGGGTGACTTTGCTCTTAGTCCATTCCTAACTATTCTCAGAACTGACAAAGCAAACCAACCAGCTGACGTGCCTTCTCAGGGTCACAAGGATTGTCCAAAAAATGTCAGCCCACCCAGCACATACTGAAAGGTTACGTAAGAAGAAATCCCCGCTTACAGTGTTGAGCACAGTACAGACTTGATGGTTCAAAATTGGTGGTGAACAATTAATCTGTGTCTAAACTTTTCCCTGCCTAAACTTCACTTGAGTAACTTGAGAGTAAGTGAGTTTATCAAACTGCAGGGACTTATTTTAAAAAATAATTGAAAGCTTACTCCCGTTCAGCTGATAGTGGTTGCACTTAGAACTTGTGCAGGTATGTATCATAACTCGGCCAAAGCTTTAACTGGAAGTTATATATCCAGGCCTTGTGTTGCAGAATTTCTTGCCTTGGTTTGCTCTGCATGTGTTTTTTTTAAACATGTTCATATTTTCATCTATGTAGATTGTAACGGATGCATCTTCGGCTGAGCAAAGTGCAGTCAAGCCACCACTGGAGTTTTGTGTAGTTTGTGGTGACAGAGCATCGGGTAAGAAAAAGTTACTTTAAATTCGGACTTTTATTTAAAGATAGCGGCACGGTGGCGCAGCGGTAGAGTTGCTGCCTTTTAGCACCAGAGTCCCAAGTTCGATCCTGACTCGGGGTGCTGTCTTTACGCAGGTTGTACGTTCTCCCTGTGACCTGTGTTGGTTTTCTCCGGGCGCTCCGGTTTCCTCTCTCACTCCAAAGACGTACAGGTTTGTAGGTTAATTGACTTTGGTATAATTGTAAATTGTCCCTAGTGTGTAGGATAGTGTTAGTGTATGGGGATCGCTGATTGGCACAGACTCAGTGGGCCTATTTCCACGCTGCATCTCGGAACTAAACTAAACTAAAGCTTACTTTTGATAACACATGTTTATTCACAATCATATCCTTCAATGCAGGTGATGGTTTGACATTCTAAATCTGAAGATTCGTAAAGCTGATTCCTACTCATTGTATATCCAACATGAAAGTCAATAATCTAATATTCTGTCTATTGGTAGCTGGATTTTGATCTGATTTGGTCTTTCTAGCCCAAATTCACTTATTCTGCTTGCATTGCATATGTTTAATTGACAGAGTTAACAACCATTGTCCTTAGACAGTGATGATGTCCTTTGGGGGGTAAAGAACAATTACATTTGAGATTAAAGGGCCTGTCCCACTTGGGCGTCATTTGCGAGTCTTTTTTGCGACATCATTTCCACGTCACGACGCGTGCGTTGTGATGCGTGCGTGGTGACGTAGGCAGTGACACGCGGTGCCCCAGGATTTTTGGGATGTACAAAATCTTTGCGCGCCATTTTCGTGACAGGCCCTTCAGTAACTGTTGTCAATCTGCTATCAAAGCTCTGATCCAGTACTTGATTCTGCTCTGAAGTTCCCCGAGAGAGTGGTAAAGTCCAAAACTGCACTAAATGTAGCAAGAAAGAAAACAAAAAAAAAAGCAAAGTGCTGGGGGAACTCAATGGTCAGCCGATTGATCAGCACGAGGGAGATTGAGAACCTGGTGCCCAGACAGCAACCTCTCCCTCAATGGTATCAAGACAAAGGAGATGGTGATCGACTTCAGTAAGCAAAGCAGTACACATTCATTGACAGAACCGAAGTCCAGATTGTTGAAAGGTCCACGTTCTCAGGATTAAATATCACCAGTAATCTGTCCTGGACCACCCATATTGAAGCAATGGCCACCAAAGCTTCTGCTTCCTCAGAAGGGTTAGGGGCCTGTCCCACTTTCACAACCTAATTCACAACCTTTTTTACTCGTGGATATTTAACATCATGCTAGAAAAAACGCCCCGACCCACTTGATGCCACGAGTACCTACGACTAGCATCACGGCCTGCTACGACCTCGTGACGACCATGCTGCGAGTATGAGTCAAGGGCAAACTCGGCAAAGGTTGTGAAAGTGGGACAGGCCCTTTAGGAAGTTTGGCATGTCCCCAATAACCCTCACCAACATCTACAGATATGCTGTAGAAAACATTTTATCGGGATGCATCACAGCATGATTCCTTATTCCCTCTGAACTGAAGAGGCAATTGAAAGTCAACCACATGGGGAAACTCTATTCAATACATTGCCATAACAAGGCCATCTAAATTGGTCATTTTAATTTCCAGAAATACTGAAATTGAATGGGTAAATTTTTTTTTTTATGTAGTTTTGAATGAAATACAAATGGGATTGGTGCGTTGTTTGGGTCAGCAGCCTATACTTTGGAATGCTGGATTTCTATACTTGGGAACAATGTTCTGTTAATATACAGTTCTATGTTTAATTTATTGATACAGTGTGGAAACAGACCCTTGGGCCCACCGAGTCCGTGCCGACCTGTAATCCCCGCACACTAACGCTGTCCTACGCATACTAGGGACAATTTACATTTATACCAAGCCAATTAACCCACAAACCTGTATGCCTTTGCAGTGCTGGAGGAAACCGGAGCACCCGGGAAAACCCACCCGGTCACAGGGAGAACATACAAACTCCGTAAAGACAGCAACTGTGGTCAGGATCGAACCCGGGTCTCTGGTGCTGTAAGGCAGAAACTCTACCGCTGCGCCACCGTGCTGCCCCATAATCTACCTGGAGTAATTGGAGAAGTTCAATATACTCTGTGATTAGATCTCTAGGTGCTGTAAGGGGTTGACTGGGTGCAGACAGAGAGCATGTTTGCCTTGGTGGGGACTATTTATAGCTAGGGTCAATTTGGAAGAATGGGTTGTCCGTTTAGGACTGACAGGGCAAAATTTCTCCTGAGGGTCGTGAATCTTTGGAATTCTTGATTTGCAGCACTTCTGTGTTAAAAGTTGAGCATATTCAAGGCAGTGATTGACAAACATTTCAATTGCACAGGAGTCGAGGTTTATGGAGTGGGGGGGAAGTGGTGTAGAAGCCAGAATTTGGATGGACCACCGTCATATTAAACAGCAAAGCAGACTTGAAGGGCCAATTGGCCTGCTCCTCCTCCTGTTTCTTGTTCTCTGTCCTCGTTATCTCCTAGAGTATTTTTCATGTGAAATATGGGTATTTGACACAAAATGTGCAGTAACTCAGCGAGTCAGGCAACATCTCTGGAGAAGAGGAATAGGAGACATTTTGGGTCGGGCCCCTTCTTCAGACTGAGAGCCAGGGGAGAGGGAAACCAGAGGTATGAAGAGGTACAGAACAGATCAGAGCTGATAGTGCTGATCAAAGTACCCACAATAGTTCATTGTGTGCTGTGGAGGAGGAGATAGCAAGGGGATAAGAACTGTCAAACTAGCAGGACAGATGTCCCGAACCAAAACGACACCTATTCCTTTTCTCCAGAGATGCTGCCTGACCTGCTGAGGTATTCCCTCATTTTATGTCTATCTGCGGTGTAAACCAGCATCTGCAGTTGCTTCCTATACATCGGTATTTGACAGTTCTATTTAGCTGATTATAACCATTGTCAGATTTTGAAGAATCGCGTATACCTGAGAAGTTAATCTGATTCTATTTTTGTTTTCCCTAACGTTTCAGGACGTCATTATGGGGCAGTGAGCTGCGAAGGTTGTAAAGGCTTCTTCAAAAGAAGTATAAGGAAGAACTTAGTGTATGTGTGCAGGGGGTCGAAGGACTGTGTGATTAACAAGCACCACAGGAACCGCTGCCAGTACTGTCGGTTGCAGAGATGCCTGGTACTGGGCATGAAGCAGGATTGTAAGTGAAGCCCCATATCTCCAGACCAATATATCTTGAGCCCATTCAGTAGTTTCACCGTAAATGGTTGACAGCGTCTGCTTTCTCAATAGCTGTGCAGTGTGAGCGGAAACCCATCGAAGTGTCTCGAGAAAAGTCAGCAAATTGCGCAGCGTCGACTGAAAAGATTTACATCCGGAAAGATTTGCGTAGTCCTCTGGCTGCAACGCCAACGTTTGTAACGGACAAGGAAAGTGCAAGGTAACATCTCAGCTGAAGGAGAATTCAACGGGAAAATAACCTGGTGTTCTGGTGCACCAACACTCCAGTTTAGACCCAAAGCTGACCGAAAATGTTCACCGTTTGTATTCCTCCGTTATCATCTCATCCCCAGTCAACAATGGACCATTGTGGGCTCCACCTACCCCGAGTCATCGATGCGGGCTCTGCTTTGTTCTGTACCTTCCCATACCTCTAGTTTACCCCCTCCCTGACTCGGTATTGACCCAAAATGTCACCCATTCCTTTTCTCCAGAGATGCTGCCTGACCCACTGAGTTAAGGGGCTGTCCCACTGTATGAGCTAATTCAAGAGTTCTCCCGAGTTTCCCCGATTCGAACTCGGCGAATTACGGTAATAGGTTCTCGGGGCTCTCCTGGACATTTTGCAACAAGTTGAAAAATCTTCACGAGCTTACCGCGTTTCCCGAGTACCTGCCGTTAGCGTTTTGAGCCGCTAAGAGATGTCCCCGAGCTCCGACATACCCGCTACGTACATTCTACGTGCTTACCACGAGTTTGATTTTTTTTTAAACTCGGGAGAACTCTTGAATTAGTTCGTACAGTGGGACAGCCCCTTTACTCCAGCATTTTGTGTATCTTCTGACCAAAACTGATGTTGGGAAGAGGGTTTTTTTTTAAATAAACTGTTACTTTTATTAATAGAGATCATGTTTGAGGTTAAAGTGATGATTGTAATATTGAAGATGGATCAATCTCCTCATTTGTTACAAAATAAGCAACACAGGGATGTTCAATGCTTTCGTTGTCTAAAATTGTACACTTTCTACTGTGGATTTCCATCCCATTTGTGTGCACCTGATCGATTTCAAACAGCAGCAAAATCTAATTTTGAGGAGTGGTTTTAGAATTTAGTTGTACATTGCCGACATGTCTCATCTACTCTAGTCCCACCTGCCTGCGATCGGCCTATATACCTGCAAACCTGTCCTATCCATGTACCCGTCTGAATGTTTGTTAAACGTTGTGATGCTACCTGCCTCATCTACCTCCTCTATACACCTACCACCCTTTGCGTGAAAAAGTTACCCCTCAGGTTCCTTTCAAACCTTTCCCCCCCCCTCACCTTATACCTATGTCCTCTGGTTCTCGATTCCCTTACTCTGGGCAAGAGACTCTGTGCGCCTACCCGATCTATTCCTCTCGTGAGTTTGTACACCTCTACAAGATCATCCCTGATCCTCCTGCGCTCCAAGGACTAGAGTCCTAGCCTGCTCAACCTCTCCCTCAAATTTCACTGTAGCTTAATTGGTACATGTGACAATTAAATCTTGAATCTTGAACCTTGAACCCGCGAATCCTGGCAACATCCTCGTAAATCTTCCTTGCACCCTTTGCAGCTTGACAGCATCTTTCCTAACGTAGTGATGAGGCAGTGGTGTCTTTGTGGGGAAAAAGATTAATAGACTGACTATGAAAGAGCCTGCAAAGACGTGTTGTATAAATGCAAATGCTTTTATTATTTTGTTTTACAAAGATCTGGAGGTCTTTTAGAGCCTGGAATGCTGGTAAATATCCAACAACCACTGATGAAGACAGAGAGTGCTATGCTACTCACAGCTGAGAACAAGGTGCGATATGGTCCAGCCTACTCTGCTGAATTTCCGTGCCTGCCGTAATATTCTATAGATGGATAAAGAGTGATTGTTTACCAGGGCTGTTGTGTTATTTCAGATTGAAACCTGTCAAGGTGATTTAAGCACTCTCGCAAATGTGGTCACATCACTTGCAAACCTAAGCAAGTCCAAGGATCTGTCCCAAAGCAGTGCCGATTTGTCGGGGATAGATGCCCTAAGTAATGGTGATGCTTCTTTATCAGAAATGCAGCAGGATGACCAGTCTGCGAGTGATATTACCAGGTAATCATCAAACAAACTTACATGAACTCGGAGCAAGGAGATACCATTCAGCCTTGAGTGGACTCCACCATTCACTAAGATGGTTGATCAGTTTGCAGCCTCAACTCCACATTCCCATCTATCTGCAGTCATTTTCATGTGAAAGAAAGGACTCCAGATGCTGGTTTAAAATCGAAGGTAGGCACAAAATGCTGGAGTAACTCAGCAGGTGAGGCAGGATTGTTGAATGGGGGTGAGGTGACCCGAAACGTCGCCCATTCCTTCTCTCCAGAGATGCTGCCTCACCCGCTGAGTTACTCCAGCATTTTGTGTCTACCTGCAGTCACTTTCACTTCCTTACAGTTGACGAATCTACCTACATCTGCCCAAAAATTATTCAAAAATTCTGCTCCTATTGCCACTTTGCAAAGAGATCGGCGAATATTTGGGACCAGTTGGCATCATCTCTGCCTTAAATGAGTAACCCTTCATTCAAAATTTGTCTATAAAAGGAGGCATTCTCTCCATGTCCACCCTGTCAAGCCGCCCCCTCCCCCAGATCTTGTGGGTTTCCTTTCAAGCTCTTCTGAACTCTCGCAGATACAAGCCTAGACTGTTCAACATTTCCTTATTGCAGTCCATTTATTCCAGATATCAGTCGAATAAAGTTTCCCTTAGCTGCTTGCAATGTATTTACATCCTTCCATAAATAGTGCCTTAATGTGCCGTGTAACTGAAGCATAAACCTATGCTTTTGTCTCCTTCAGGCTTTGTTCTGTCTTCATCTTTTCCAGCTTTCATCTTTCATTGCGCAACCAATGATTTACAAAAGTACTTCACAAAGCCCCTTCTCCGCCTATTATAAACAAAAAACATGATTGAAATTAGGATTAAATTAGGATTAATTAGGAAATTAGGATTAGGATTAAAACTAAATGACCCTAACGTAGTAAAAGAAAAAAATAAATGAAGCAATCCAGGTCACTGAAGTAAAACTAAACAATCTGCCACCGTCCTAAATGATGTTGGTGAGGTACAGTCTTAAAATATTCAAAACTTAGCCTGCAGCACATGAGTGTAACCCTCTTCAGTCAGTTGATTCCTTTAGTAGACACAAAATGCTGGAGTAACTCAGCGGGACAGGCAGCATCTCTGGAGACAAGGAATGGGTGACGTTTTGGATCGAGACTCTTCTTCAGACTCTGAAGAAGGGTGTCAACCCAAAACATCACCCATTCCTTGTCGCCAGACATGTTGCCTGTCCTGTGAGTTACTCCAGCATTTTGTGTCTTATCTTCGGTGTAAACCAGCATCTGCAGTTCCTTCCTACATAGTTGATTCCTTTAGTTATGCTGTGCCCTTCTCACTTTGCATTTGTTTTTTTAATATATATTTGTTATGCAGAAATATGCCTGGCAAAATTACATCAAAATAAAATATCTTTGCATTTTCTGACCATTGGTGTTTCAGGGCGTTCGACACACTTGCAAAAGCACTGAATCCCGCAGAGGGATCAGCTGTCCAGAACTCAGCGGAGTGCATGGATACCTCGGGCACCAACATCCAGCTCATCAGTGGAGAGCAGTCCCTACCTATCGTTGAGATTGAGGGTCCCCTTCTCAGTGACGTGCATGTTGCTTTCAAGGTACACTTATGTCCATTGCTTGTGTTCATTAAAATGACGGGATTTTAACATACCTTTTTTTAAAAATGTCTTATTTTTTAACTATTTCTTATGAAGGATGCGATAAGGCTAAATTCTAGGCCACCTTTTCAATATTTCTGATTCAAACATATTTCTTCTGAGTTTTCATCAGGCATTTACAAACCTCTTGATATTGTACATAAGGCTCCCTGATGTTCTCTTGTCTTTTTTTTTTTAATGTTTATTTTGTTAGAAGCAATTTTACAAGAATAAAGCAATCGGCATGAGAGTTAGACAATTTTCGTACAGCTTCATTTTTAACATTTTATAAATTGATACATAAATCGAGAAGTGTAAATTGATACATAAATCGAAAAAAAGAGAAAAAAGGAAAGAATGAAGAAAAAGAAGAAAGATGCAAAAGGGAGAGAGAAGAAAAGACCCCTGAACTACCAAAGAAGTGCGAGAAGAAAAAATAGAAAGAAGGAAAAAAAACGGAGATATGCCCCACTGTCCTTCCCCTCTCATAAGCTATTTCAGAATTCTAAAATTCCACGCCTGTTTTTGTTGGTAGTTCTGTGTTCAACTGTGGACATTTATTTGTATTAATTAACGTGGAACTCTCTCGTGCTTGGACTGGTTGAGGTGTAGGAAGCCGCAGACGAAAAGCCAGATAACACGAAGGGCACATGACTGCATGCATAAGTTGCTAAGATGGTAGGAACTCAAATAATGGCAAGCACAGAATTTATTAAAAGAAAGTTGCATCTTTTACTGCGTTCATTATTAACATGGTTGACGACAGCATTATAATTGGGGTAGATGGGAAATTTAAAAAGAAAATGTATCTCTTGATCACTTCTTTAATCGACAATAATGGAATGCCAATACCTTTGAAGGGTAAGCAGTGGGGGGGGGGGGTATGTCGGGGCATTGTGAGTGATGTGGCTCGATAGAGTGAGTATGGGGATGCGGGGGATGTGGGGAGGGCAATCAAGAAGGAGTGGGTGCAGAAGGGGGAGGGCAGAAGGGGGGGGGGGGGAGGAGAGAGAGAGTTGGAGACTGCAAGAGAGTGAAATAGAGAATGAGAAGGGATGAGTGTCCCGTGACTTAAGGGGTGAGGACATTTTGATCAATTTGTTTGATTACCCCCTGCCTCCTTCCCATGCCGTCTGCCCACACCCTGTTTTGGAAGCAATTGTCAAAAATGAATGGCTGATCACAGAATGGTACATATCCCAACTTAGGTTTTACCATTTTGGTTCCCACGTTGTATTTTGAACTTTCCAAGTGCATGAAGGTCATTATACGCAGACCTGTGCTAGGTTCCCATGTGTCATCCCTGCTCTCCGCATGGGTGATGAAGGACCAAGGTACAGGCCCACTCGACTTCTACTCAGAAATAGATCACAGTCAGTCCATGGCAGATTCGAGGCAAGTCTTTAGTCAAATTTTAAGAAAATTGCAAGCTTACCAATGTTTCTCTTTTATCAACCCTTGAAAAAAAGAACTGTATCTTTATACAGCTTTATTTATAATCTCAAGACATGACATAATGAATTATAGGCAACTAAGTATTTTTGTACTGTATATCGATTTAGTGCCAAATTATACATCTAAATGTTTCAATCCATTGATTAGAAGTTTGCTCTCAAGTGGTACTGGTTGAGGAATTGATAAGTTCATAACCCCATTTTCCTGCCTTCTCCCCATAACCCAGACACCCGTACTAATCAAGAACCTGCCAATCTCTGCTTTAAAAATATCTATTGACTTGGCTTCCACAGCCGTCTGCAGCAATGAATTCCACAGATTCACCACCCTCTGACTGAAGAAATTCCTGCTCATCTCCTTCCGAAAGGAACGTTCCGTTTATTCTGAGGCTTTGACGTCCGGTCCTGGACCCTCCCACTTGTGGAAACATCCTCTCCACATTCATTCTATCCAGGCCTTTCACAGATCAGGTTTCTGCAGGAATTAAAAACATAGAAACATAAAAAGTAGGTGCAGGAGTTGGCCATTTGGCCCTTCGAGCTAGCACCGCCATTCAATATGATCATGGCTGATCATCCAGAATCAATATTTAAGAATGAACTGCAGATGCTGGAAAATCGAAGGTAGACAAAAATGCTGGAGAAACTCAGCGGGTGCAGCAGCATCTATGTAGCGAAGGAAATAGGCAATGTTTCGGGCGTTGCCTATTTCCTTCGCTCCATAGATGCTGCTGCACCCGCTGAGTTTCTCCAGCACTTTTGTCTACCATCCAGAAACAGTACCCTGTTCCTGCTTTCCCCCCATATCCCTTGATTCTGTTAGCCCTGAGAGCTATATCTAACTCTCTCTTGAATACATCCTCCCCCTAAGATTCTCCTACTGTTGTGTCAGTTTGGGTCTTTGGACCTCCAAAAGCAGCTGGAGTGCAACTCCCACATATGCCAACTGATTGAGAGATGTATCACTGATTTAGATTTACACAGATCATTCCGAGCTTAAATGTATTTTTCCCTTCCATTTACCAAGTGCTTGGTATCTGCAGGAAGCAGAGTCCTACCCGTTCACTTTTCCAATGGCGGAACAGGGTTGATGTGACTTCAGCCAAAATAGCGTTCAGCTTTTATATTTTGCCACCTTAAACAATTTAATAAAGAGACTCGAGAGTCAATAATGTTTAAGTGTCATGTGCACTGGAACAGAACAATTACATTCTTACTGCTGTAACTCTGCTGGCTGATTAACGTAACAACAAACCAAGACAGAGATAGATAGATTCTTGATCAGTACGGGTGTCAGGGGTTATGGGGACAATAGACAATAGGTGCAGGAGTAGGCCATTCGGCCCTTCGAGCCAACTAAGTGAGAAATCAGTTTGATTCTTGTCAAGAATGTGATTTGCTTTTATGAATATTGTTGCCAGCTGCAAACTGCATTCCTCTACTACAAAATGAAACTTTGCAGTCATGGGATAACTTGATGTTCAAGTAAGTTCTTCTTTGCTCTCCGCAGCTAACAATGCCGTCACCAATGCCAGAGTACCTGAATGTGCACTATATCTGCGAGTCTGCATCAAGATTATTGTTCCTTTCCATGCATTGGGCAAGATCTATTCCAGCCTTCCAGGCTCTTGGGTTAGTGATCAAGTTTTAACAATCATGTGTTTCAATTTGTCATTTAATGCTATGGTGGCGTGCACGTATCTAGTTTAGTTTTTAGTTGAGAGATACAGGCCCTTCGGCCCACCCGATTCAGATTCAGATTCAACTGTAATTGTCATTGTCAGTGTACAGTACAGAGACAACGAAATGTAATTAGCATCTCCCTGGAAGAGCGACATAGAATATGATTTCAATAAATAAATCTATTTACATGCATACAGTCATAGACTTCTTTTTCCTGTGGGAGGAGTGTCCGGGGGGGGGGGGATTGGCAGTCACCAAGGTACATTGTTGAGTAGTGTGACAGCCGCAGGGAAGAAGCTGTTCCTGGACCTGCTGGTCCGACAACGGAGAGACCTGTAGCGCCTCCCGGATGGGAGGAGGGTAAACAGTCCATGGCTGGGGTGAGAGCAGCCCTTGGCATTGCTGAGCGCCCTCCGCAGACTACGCTTGCTTTGGACAGACTCAATGGAGGGGAGTGAGGAACCGGTGATGCGTTGGGCAATTTTCACCACCCTCTGCAGTGCTTTCCGGTCGGAGACAGAGCAGTTGCCGTACCATACTGTGATACAGTTGGTAAGGATGCTCTCGATGGTGCAGTGGTAGAAGTTCACCAGAATCTGAGGAGACAGATGGACCTTCTTCAGTCTCCTCAGGAAGAAGAGACGTTGGTGAGCCTTCTTGACCAGAGTTGAAGTATTGTGGGTCCAAGAGAGGTCATCGGAGATGTCCGCACCGACCAGCGACCCCCCACGTATTAACACTACCCAATGCACACTAGGGCTAATTTTGCATTTATACCAAGCTAATTAACCTACAAACCTGTATGTCTTTGGAGTGTGGGAGGAAATTGAAGATCTCAGAGAGAACCCACGCAGGTCACGGGGAGAACGTACAAACCCCGTACCACACGCACCCGTAGTCGGATTCAAACCCGGGGCTCTGGTGCTGTAAGGCTGTAGCTCTACAGCTGCGCCACTGTGCCACTCTTGTATGTGCAGCGTTTCCATACCGTGAGCTACAGTGCACAGTTTTGTTCTTCTCTCTGCAGATCCGCCATGTCTCTGTAAGGCCACCACACATGATACCATTCTGACTATTCGCTGGAATTTGCTTATAAATTTCAGGATCCAAATTAGCATTTTACAGTGTAACTATATTTTTGAATTTTTAATGAAGTTTGGATCCTTGATGGAAAATTAACAAAAGACTTTTATAAGTTCAAACAGATCAGCGGTTTGCAGGTGCCTTTTCTAAGAGAATTCATTAGGGCGACCAATATTGTACGGTGTCATGAATTGGTATTTAGCAGCTTGAGGTCCATCTTTACTCAAATTTCTATATACATGTCAGAATATATATAGGTTTATATATACCCATTGCACAGTCATGGGCTGTACTTGTCAGGTCAGGTGTATTCGTCACATTCACATACGAGATGTGCAGTGAAATGAAAAGTGGCAATGTTTGCGGATTGTGCAAAAAAACTACAAAACAGAATGGAACAGAATCACATATTCACATATTACATATTTGTGGGAGGAAAAAAAAGAAAAAAACAGCAATTTAAAAAAGACACCACACAACAGTAGAGTGGTACAGTAAAGTTAGTCCCTGGTGAAATAGGAGTTTACAGTCCTAATGGCCTCTGGGAAGAAACTCCTTCTCATCCTCTCCGTTCTCACAGCATGGTAACGGAGGCGTTTGCCTGACCGTAGCAGCTGGAACAGTCCGTTGCATGGGGTGGAAGGGGTCTTCAGAATATTACATAGTCATAAAATCATACAGTTCAGATGCGGTTCCTTTGGCCCAACACTTCCATGCCGACCATAGGTATCTATCTATACTAATCCCATTTATCACCGTCCATGGCCTTCTGTTTCATGACAATTCAAGTGCTTCTCCAGATACTTAAATGTTACATGTGTCTCTGCCTTCACTGCCCACTGAGCAAGTAGGTCCAGTTTCCGACTAACATTCCGGGTGAAAAATGTATTCATTTTAAACCTTCTAAACTTACCACCCCATGCATTAAATCTGTCTTTTCTAGTTTTAGCCACCTGTAATGTGGAGGAAAGGTTTGTACGATCTACCCTATTTATGGCACTTACCTGCCCTATTTATGCCTCTCTCAAGTCTCATTATAAAACCATTGTCTTAAAAGTTGTACCTTAACCTCTGTTGCAGCATACCATATTCTGCTGCCTGGCTAATGAACACAAGTAATACCATATGCCTCCTTCACTCCCTTATCTACTTGTAATGCCATCTTCACCAAGGTCCTTCTGTTCTCAATACAATGATGATGAATACGTTTATTGTCATTGCACAATACTGTGCAACAAAATTCCATTACATCTCCTCCGGTTAAAAAAATACAAACACGACAACCATTGACACATACGTACACTTATCAGTAAAATAATAAATAAGTATTTAAAAAGAATTTGGCGGCATTTCTTGGAATTACATTTTGCTTCCCCAGTGTTCTCTGTTGGAATTAAGCTTATTTATCGCACATGGGTAGAAACTATTTTTTAATCTACCGGTGCGAGCCTTCAGAGACCTGAATCGCCTCCCAGAGGGTAGCAGAGTGAAAAGGTGGTTGGCAGGGTGGGATGTGTCCTGCTTGATGTTTGTGGCCCGGCTCAAGCATCGGGCCCTATATATATCATCCAAGGAGGGCAGTTGGGTGTTTGTAATGCTCTGTGCAGTTTTTATAATTCCCTGCAGCGCCCTCCTCTCAGCCACAGTACAGCTAGCAAACCACACCAGGATTCCATAGGAGAGGAAACTTTCCACGGCGCATCGGTAGAAGGACAGCAGCAGCGGCTGTGAGACGTTTGCTCTCCGCAGAGACCTCAGGAAATACAGCCGCTGATGTGACTTCTTCACGAGAGTGACGGTGTTCATTTGCCATTTGAGGTCCTGGGAGATGTTTATTCCCAGGAACTTAAAGCCAGTGACTCTCTCCACCATGTCTCCTTTGATGTATAAGGGAGCAGGTTCCTCTCTCCTCTTCCTCCTGAAGTCAACGACCAGTTCTTTTGTCTTTGATGGGTTGAGTACCAGGTTGTTTTTGGTACACCAGACAGTCCCTGGTTACAAATGCCCAATTCATAGACATCCGTACATACACTTGAGTTCCTATAATGTTATTATGTTAAAGAACTCTGGTACGTACATCCGTTTCGTCCTGTAGAACTACATTCCTCTCTCTCTCTCTCTCTCTCTCTCTCTCTCTCTCGCTCTCTCTCTCTCTCATTGTTGATTGTTATGAGTCGTGTTATTTTTGCTGCCTTTCATTACCATACTTAGGTAGTATGCTTACTATATCATGAATTTTGTTGATTTCCCAACATGGCAAACTCAACATAAAAACACAGCCAATTTGTTACCCAGGAACGACGTGTGCTCTCTAATGCCCGATTGATCAATTTATATGTCCGAGCCTTGTTACTCCTCCCAAACTATACTTGCCAAGATTACATTTGATCTGCCATTGTTCTGCCCGTCTTAGAAATTAATTAATTATAGTGTGACCAGAGGACATATGTTCAAGGTGAAGGAGAAAAGATTTAATGGGAATCTGAGGGGTAACTTTTTCACACAAAGGGTGGTGGGTGCATGGAACAAGCTGCCACAAGAGGTAGTTGAGGCAGGGACTATCCCAATATTTAAGAAGCAGTTAGACAGGTACATGGATAGGACAGGTTTGGAGGGATATGCACCAAATGCTGACAGGTGGGACCAGTGTAGCTGGAAACATGTTGGCCGGTGTGGGCAAGGTGGACCAAAAGGCCTGTTTCCACGATGTATCACTATGACTCTGTCTAGCCTAAGACTACCCTCCTCACTACCAACAACACAACCATTTTTCATATCATCCAAATCATACTGCTTTTATGATTGTAACAAACAGTAAAGGTCCCTGCACTACTCAAATTTGCTTCCTGTCACAAAAGCAACTTGCCCCCTATTTCCTAGCCAATTTTGGATCCAATTTGGCAACTTAGCTTGGCTCCCAATGTTTCTAACCCTGTGGACCAGTTTTGCATGTGGGAACTTATTAAAGAACTCACAGAAGTACATGTATACTCTCTCAGTTACATTGCTCTCATGTGTACTTATTGGTATCTCCTTGGAAAAATGCAAATTGGTCAGACAGGAACTCCCTCTGTACATCGGCGAGATCAAGCACAGATCATTTCGCTGAACACCTCCACTCAGTCTGCCTAAACCTACCTGATCTCCCGGTTGCTAAACACTTCAACTCCCCCTCCCATTCCCACACTGACCTTTCTGTCCTGGGCCTCCTCCATTGTCAGAGTGAGGCCCAGCGCAAATTGGAGAAACAGCACCTCGTATTTCGCTTGGGCAGTTTACACCCCAGCGGTATGAACACTGACTTCCCTATCTTAAAGTAACCCTTGCTTTCACTCTTGCTCCATCCCCTACCCCTTCCGAGTTCACCGACCAGTCTTACAGTCTCCGACTACATTTTATCTCTGTTTGCTTTGTTGTTACCTTCTCCCAACTAACAATGATCTATTCTACATTTTCCTTGATCTCTATTCCCTTTGTCCTGTTTTCACACTTTACACGTCCTTATCTACACACTTCCTTATCTATGCACCACCCACTCCCCTGACGTCAGTTTGAAGAAGGGTCTCGACCCGAATCGTCACCTATTCCTTCTGTCCAGAGATGCTGCCTGTCCCGCTGAGTTACTCCAGCATTTTGTGTCTGTCTTCGATTTAAACCAGCATCTGCGGTTCCTTCGTAAACACCGATTCATTGCGATTCACACCGAAGTTTATTTATGATATAATGTTCTTTCAGTATCACAATTTTAATGAGGACTAAGAATTAAAACATGCTTATCTTTTTCCACAGGCCGGACAATAATACAGCTTTGGTACGCGCTTGTTGGAATGAACTCTTTACACTTGGTCTTGCCCAGTGTTCCCAAGTGATGAATTTATCGACCATACTCACAGCAATCGTAAACCACCTACAAACAAGTCTCCAGCAAGGTTGGCAGGGAGCTAATCTTCAAACGGTTGATTCATGTGTGTTCTGAAATGCTGTATCATAGAATTGTAGAGCATGTGTGTGCTGTGATATGCTGTGCCGTTAAGCAATGTCGTTGTGCCGGCTGTGAAATGTGATATGATAGATTAAGGTGGCATTTAAAATGCTGCTCTGATTGGTAATGCATGCATACTTTGCAGTTTTGTACCTCGCAGTTACAAAACATGTATATATGCTCCCTATAAAATCCTGTAATGCATGTGTGAGTTCTGGTGCTATGCCATGAACTAATAGTCCCCACGTCAGCACTGCAATGCTGTACCATCGGGTGGTACAAGAAATGAAAAAGTTTGTCTTCGAAATGTATGATGGTGTATCTGGGATTATAAATGTAAAGAGTAGTGGAAATCAAAGCTGGGAGACAGCATCAACTAGAGAGGGGAATTAATATGGCAATAGGAATTTTAAATATACCATTTAAAAATCTTGTGTGAGTTATAAGAGACATTTCTAAAGTTTTTAGAAGAATGGAAGTGGTGAGCGGTGATTTAGGCCCCTGGAGACGTAATTGATAAAACGTAAGTGACACATTACAAATAATTGCATCCAATCTCTCAGTACAGGAAGAGAATAATGGAATCGATATGAATAGAACAAAAATGGAGAGGAAAACATTAGATTTAATATTAAAGGAAATTGGGGAAAAAAATAATGAGACCACTATAGTCTTCAGGCACGGTGGCGCAGCAGTAGAGTTTCTGCCTTACAGCACCAGAGACCCGGGTTCGATCCTGACTACGGGTGCTGTCTGTACGGATTTTGTACGTTCTCCCCGTGAACACGTGGGTTTTCTCCAGATGCTCTGGTTTCCTCCCGTGACGCACAGGTTTGTAGGTTAATTGGCTTCTGTAAGTTGTTAAATTGTCCCTAGTGTGTACGATAGTGCAAGTGCACAGGGTGACCACCGGGTGGCACGGACTCGGTGGTCCGAAGCGTCTGTTTCCACGCTGTATCTCTAAATTAAACTAAACTAAACCTCTTGGTACAGGAAGAGAATAAAGAAATAGATATGAATAAACAAAAAGGAGAGAATTTTTCGATTTAATATTAAAGGATATTTTTTTAAATGAGACTACTGTAGACAAATGATAATAGAAAAAAATGTAGATCCTATAATCGCCACCTCCCAACAATCACTTGGTTTAGGAATTGTTCCGTTGAAGTGGATGTCTGAAGTCATCTTGTTATTTTAGAGGAGGTCACTAATCTGGCACATAATTGCACCTGTGCATGCCACTTGTGTGTACTTCTGAACACAATCAATACATTTCCACAGAATGCACATAAGAAGTACGGCTGCATGGATTTTGAGGCAGTTTCATTAGCATAGGCAGGGAATTATTTATGAAATAGAGGTGATGGACACATATGGATATATATTTCAAATGGCACTGTCTGACCTGTAGAGTTGACCAAGGATCTGCACTGGGATGCAAACCTTGTGGGCAGCACAGAGGCACAGCCGCTAGAGCAGCTGCCTCACAGCACCAGGGGCTCGGGTCTTCCCATGTGTGGAGTTAGCACATTCTCCCTGTGACCACGTGGGTTTCCTCCCACATCCCAAAGACATGCGGGTTTGTACGTTAATTGGCCTCTGTAAATTGCTACTTGTCATAGAGTGATACAGTGTGGAAGCAGGCCCTTCGGCCCAACTTGCCCACACCAGCAAACTTGTCCCTGCTACACTAGTCCCACCTGCCTGCGCTTGGTCCATATGCCTCCAAACTTGTCCTAGCAGGATTGTGCCATTGCCACAGAATAATGGTAAAACTGGCAGATTGAATTCAGTTTGCAAATTTGGTGTCATCCATTTGGGACAAAAAAAAATCATTGGCATTATGAGCAGTGAGAAGGTGTGAATCATGAAACGGGTATACATAGCTCATGAAAAATAATTTGAAACGACAAATGCCTTTCATCTTGAAGTGAGAGAAATGATAATGGGTTGAGGCTATACTACATTTATACTTAATGCTGGAGACAGGATTTATTTCTGAGCATTGTGCATGCTTGAATGATAACAGAGTTGAAATGGTTTTGTTAAAAGAGCAGATTAGGATTGTCTTTCCCTCTAGCAGTTTAAGGGCTGATCTTATAGAGGTGTTTGAAAAAATTAAAAGATTCAAGAAAGGCGGCATTTACAAGAAAATGCAGATGCTGAAATTATGTGCAAAACACAAAGTGCTGGAGGAACTCAGCGGGTCAGGCAGCAAAAATTAGGCTTTCCACTCGAGGTCATCCGAGATGTCGCTGTGGTCGTATCATCATCTTGTCCCACCCCCGCCTGTTGTGGATGGAACCTTCACCCATGTCTCCAGTGAAATTTTAGAGTGTTGTGCTCAGTTTTGAGCGCCCTGTTGTAGGAAGCATGTTGTTAAACTGGAAAGGACACAGTGAAGATTTACGAGGATGTTGCCAGGACTCGAGGGCCTGAGCTATGGGGAGAGGTTGAGCATGCTGGGGTGGGACTCCATTCCTAGGAGTGATCTTATGGAGGTGTATAAAATCATGAGAGGAATAGATCGGGTAGACGCACAGAGACTCTTGCCCAGAACAGGGGAATCGAGAATCATAGGTTTAAGCTGAAGAGAAAAAGATTTAATAGGATTCTGAGGGGTAACTTTTCCACACAGAGGGTGGTGGGTGTATGGAACGTGCTGGCGGAGGAGGTAGTTGAGGCTGGGACTATCGCAACGTTTAAGGAACAGTTAGTTAGATGCATGGATAGGACAGGTTTGGAGGGTTTATTTGACCCCATATGGAGGTTTATAAAATCATAAGGGGCATTGGCAGGGATGTGGGATCCAATGCCGGACTGAGGCGGGTGTTAAGGATGGAAGTCGGTATGGAAGGTGATGAAAGAAAGTTCACTGAACCGGATAGGTACAAACACAGCAGGGAGCAAGGAAGGTCTGTTGGACTGAATAGCATTTATTTTGAATTGGGGTATGTATGGTATGTGCCACAGGGACATTGTAGCCATTGCAGGATTCCAGCTAAGATAGGGACTGGCTTAATGTTCCACGGCAGCTGAACAAAAAGGGTGGCAGCATCATCAAGGACCCACACTATCCGGGCCACACACTCATCTCCCCACTACCTTCAGGTAGAAGGTACAGGAGCCTGAAGACGACAACGACCAGGTTCAGGAATAGCTACTTCCCCACAGCCATCAGGCTATTAATCTCGCTCGGACAAAACTCTGAACATTAATAGCCAATAATCTGTTTATTTGCACTTTATCAGTTTAATTATTCATGTGTGTGTATATATTTATGCAATGGTATATGGACACACTGATCTGTTCAGTATTCGTGTCTACTATGTTCTGGTGTGCTAAAGCAAAGCAAGAATTTAATTGTCTTATCAGGGACACGACAATAAAACTCTCTTGAACTCTTGGTCTAGATGCTATAGGTGAGATAAAGGTGGGAGTAGAAGAGGCGGGGTGCTTTATTGAGGAAGGAGAATGTCACGCCAGTAGTCTGAGATTAACATTACTGATGGTTCGTCCAGTGAGACGATATGGGTGAAGCTGAGGAATAAAAAAAGGGATGAACACCTTGTTGGGAATGGATTATAGGCCTCCAAACAGTTGATGGGAATTAGAAGAACAAATCTGCCAGGAAGCTGCAAGACTAATAGGGTTGTCACAGTAGAGGATTTTAACTTTCCCAATATAGACTGGGACTGCTACAGTGTCAAGGGCTTAGACTAGGTGGAATTTGTCAAATGCGTTCTGGATTGTTTCCTCAGACAATGTGTAGAAGACCCTAGGGTGAAGAGTAGGGGAATCAATAACCAGAGGAAACGTTTAAAGTGCAAGGGAAAAGATTTAATAAGAACCCGAGGGGCAATTATTTAATACAGTGTGTACATGGAGCGTACTGCCCGAGGAAGTAGTTGAGGCTAGTACTGTTTAATATTTAAAGACATAGACAGATATATGGATGGGAAAGGTTTAAAGGGATAATTGCTAAATGTAGTTAAGTGGGCCTAGAATAGATGACTAGAATAGATGGAGCATCTTGGTTGGCATCGGCAAGTTGGGCCAAAGGGCCTGTTTCGCGCAGTATGACTATGACCTCATCTCTCAGTTCCATCCAGGGACCACAAACAACCCTTTGAGATGAGACAGAATTTCACACTCACCTCCTCCAACCTCTTCTATTGCATTCAGTGCCCCCGATGTGGCCTCCTTCATCGGAGAGATCAAGTATTGACTAGACAACCATTTCATCAAACATTTGTCCTCTGGCCAACAAGGCCTGCTGGATCTCACGGTTGCCAACTATTTTTGCTCTCTTTTCTATCCTAAACTGACCTTTCTGTTCTTGGCCTTCTCCATTGCCAGCGTGATGCCACATACAAAGTGGAAGAATAGCACTTCATATTCCACTTGGGTAACTTACAGTCCAATGTATGAGCATTGAATTCTCCAATTTCAAGTAATCCTCCCCCCCCCCCCACCCTCATCCCCTCACTCTTCCCCCTGCCCCACCACACCACTCCATGCCCCACCCATCTCTCCCACCACCCCAGCCATATTTCTCCTTTCTCCCCCTCCCGTAACCTTCTTTCCATCCCCAAGTCCCATATTTTCTTTTCCTTTCTCCATCCCCTTCCACTCTTATCCTTGCCATCATCATCACGTTTCACATCTTCGTCTTCCCCTACCTGACACCCTTTTGCTTCCTTCTCATTATCTCCACGCATTTGCGAATTGTGACCCCCTTCCTCGCCTGTATCCAGCTATCACTTGCCAAGTTTCAGCCCCACTCCCACCTTTCATTTCCAGCTTTCTCCCCTACACCATGTCTGAAGTGTTGCCTGCCCATTACCTCCACAGATGCTGCCTGACCTGCCGAGTTCCTCCGGCACTTTGCAGGTGGGATAGTTTGGGACAAGGAGGATTATAATAAAGTTAGAGGCCATTTGTGTATGATTTGAGAAGCCCGTGTCTTTACCTGGTGGAGAGCTGAAACTCCACATCACACCTGATCGCCCCAAAATAAATCTCAACTCAGTTTAGTTTTAGTTTAGTTTCAAGATACAGCGTGGAACTGTGGCCTTTGGCCCACCGAGTCTGCACCGTCCCAACAATTAGCTCATACACTAGTTCTATTCTACTTTCTAGGGACAATTTACAGAAGCCAATTAACCTACAAACCTGCACATCTTTGGAATGTGGGAGGAAACTGGAGCCCACATGGTCACAGGGAGAACGTACAAACAGCACCCGTAGTCAGGATTGAACCTGGGTCTCTGGCGCTGTAAGGCTGCAACACTACTGCTGCCGCCCAGGAGGTTCCATCAACCAGCTGTGATTGTTGCTGGTCCCGTTTCCTTAAAGATACTTTTCTGGCTCAGGCTCCAATTATGTGAAATTCAGTTACACGGCTTGCTATTATGGGACTTTGAACTCGCAGCTGAATCAGTTTGAAGAAGGATCCTGACCTGAAAAGTCACCTGGGATCATTGTCTTGCTGTAGAATGAACCGCCGGACAATGTTTTGAGGCCGGACAACGTTAACATCCCCACCATAGTGTTTCACAGAGGAGGTGGTATGCTTTGGATCTTGGGCAGTTCCTTCTCTCTTCCATACTTTGCTCTTGCCATCACTCTGATATAAGTTAATCTTCATCTCATCTGTCCACAAGACCCTTTTCCAGAACGGTGGTTGCTCTTTTAAGTACATCTTGGCAAACTATAACCAGGCCATCCTATTTTTGCGGCTAACCAGTGGTTTGCATCTTGTAGTGTAGCCTCTGTATTACTGTTCATGAACTCTTCTGCAGACAGTGGTCATTCACAAATCCACACCCGACTCCTGAAGAGTGTTTCTGATCTGTCGGACAGGTGTTTGGGGATTTTTCGTTATTATAGAGAGAATTCTTCTGTCATCAGCTGTCGAGGTCTTCCTTGGCCTGCCAGTCCCTTTGAGATTAATAAACTCACCAGTGTTCTCTTTCTTCTTAATGATATTCCAAACAGTTGATTTTGGTAAGCCTAATTTTGGCTGATATCTAACAGTTTTATTCTTGTTTCTCAGTCTCATAATGGCTTATTTGACTTTCATTGGCACAATTTTGGTCCTCATGTTGATAAACAGCAATAAAAGTTTCCAAAGGTGATGAAAAGTCTAGAGGAAAGACTAGGTGCTGAGAGCTCTGTTATACCTGCATTAAGGAGGCAATTAAACACACCTGAGCAATAACAAACGCCTGTGAAGCCATGTGTCCCAAACATTATGGTGCACTGAAATGGGGGAACTATGTATAAACACAGCTGTAATTTCTACATGATGAAACCAAAATATATAAAAATGGCCTTTAATAACATCTGACTCTGCATTTTAACCCCATGTGATTTTTTTAAATTACAAATCTCAAATTGTACAGAGTACAGAGGCAAATAAATGACTGTTGTGTCTTTGTCCCAAACATTATGGAGGACACTGTAGATCCTTAACATTGTAAGTCTTTTTGACAGAGTTAACAGGAAGGAATCTGTTAAATATATTTGCTATTTTAAATGCAGGTACACAAAAATGCTGGAGAAACTCAGTGGGTGCAACAGCATCTATGGAGCGAAGGAAATAGACAACGTTTCGGGGCCCGAAACGTTGCCTATTTCCTTCGCTCCATCGATGCTGCTGCACCCACTGAATTTCTCCAGCATTTTTGTGTACCTTTGATTTTCCAGCATCTGCAGTTCCTTCTTAAACACTATTTTAAATGACACGGGAGGGGGAGGATTCCATCTGTGTTCTTCTATCTGGCCACAGTTGCCTCTCGATGATCTGTATGCTTCAGCTCATCAAACTAGCATGGTGTGCTTTTGATTTGCTGCATCCTTTCCGGGAGGGGATTGACTAGCTCCTGACTTCTCTTCTCACCGTCCACGGCAGCTGGTATTCCCCACACAAATAAAAGGGATCACTGTACCTATTGCAACATAAATATTTGCACAACAAATGGTTCTTTAGGAACCAAAAGCCCTTTGTTAAACTGTGGGAGAGCTGTGCAGCAAATTAGTCTTCACTCGCATGAATGAATAAATATAATTGTCCATTTATTATTTCAATTACTGGAAGGTATTCAGCAACGGGGTAGGATTAGCGTCCAGTGTCCTATTGTAAACTTTTGGCATGTTTTACCGGACTGGGAGCGCCCACCTTAAGTTGTGAGGATGCAAAAGAACACTTGAGGAAATGCAAGAGCAGTTCACAAAAGACGTTTCGTCTCTGTGGAGCAGCATAATCAGAAGGGGTGGCGGAAATGGATAAATTAGGCTGACGACAAAATGTGCAGTGGTTCAGTATCGTTGTATTGTCAAGAGTGTTTTATCGTCACATGTCCCAACACAACAATTAAATTCTTCCCTGCAGCAGCATGACAGAATATGTAAAGATAGTGCTCTGTGAACAATATACTAACACATAACAAACAAACAATGATAGTGCAAAAAGACAAAGCCAGTGCCCCTCAAGCCTATCTAGTTCCTAGCTTACTTGGATGTTATCGTGCTTTATAACTTGATGGCTGGAGGGAAGAAGCTGATCCTGATCCTGGATGTTACAGTTTCCAGGCTCTTATATCTTCCCGATGGCAGGAGTGACATAAGAGTGTGGCCAGGGTGGTGTAGGTCTCTGATGATGCCGGCTGCTTTTTGAGGCAGCGACTCCTGTAAACCGTGTAAAGTATTTGCAACACGATGACTTGTTTCTGTTGAACCAGTCTATTTGGAGGTTGCGTCGTGATGATTTTTGTTTATTTAATAAACAGATAAATTGTCGGCAGATCGAGTGAAAGTGGTGATGGAACACATCTGGAAGCTGCAGGAGTTCTGCAACAGCATGGTCAAACTAACTCTGGATGGATACGAGTACGCCTACCTGAAAGCAATCGTACTCTTTAGTCCAGGTGAGGAACGCTGAAATGTGTACAGGCAAGATGTATAGGGTGGCGCAGCGGTAGAGTTGCTGCCTTACAGCACCAGAGACTCGGGTTCCATCCTGACCACGGCTGCTGGGATATCAGGACTTTCATATGAAGAAAGACTGGATAGACTCGGCGTGTACTCGCTAGAATTTAGAAGATTGAGGGAGGATCTTATAGAAACTTACAAAATTCTTAAGGGGTTTGACAGGCTAGATGCAGGAAGATTGTTCCCGATGTTGGGGAAGTCCAGGACAAGGGGTCACAGTTTAAGGATAAGGGGGAATTCCTTTAGGACCGAGATGAGGAAAACATTTTTCACACAGAGAGTGGTGAATCTCTGGAATTCTCTGCCACAGAAGGTAGTTGAGGCCAGTTCATTGGCTATATTTAAGAGGGAGTTAGATGTGGCACTTGTGGCGAAAGGGATCAGGGGGTATGGAGAGAAGGCAGGTACAGGATACTGAGTTGAATGATCAGCCATGATCATATTGAATATGATAGTGCAAAAAGACAAAGCCAGTGCCCCCAAGCCTATCTAGTTCAGAGCTTACTTGGATGTTATCATGCTTATTAAGGGCCGAATGGCATACTCCTGCACCTATTTTCTATGTTTTAATGCTGTGGAATTTGTGCGTTCTCCCCGTGACCTGCGTGGGGTTTCTCCGGGTGTTCCGGTTTCCTCCCACACTCCAAAGATGTACATATTTGTAGGCTCATTAGCTTTGGTAAAAATGGAAATTGTCTCTGGTGTGCAGGGATCGCTGGTCGGCGGGGACTCGATGGGCTGAAGGGCTTGTTTCCGTGCTGTATCTCTAAAATAAACGAAACAACATGAGCAAACAAAGAGTGTGACTTTCTCAAACCTGTTTGAACTTTACCACACTTCTCATGGCTTATTTTAAGCTGTGTGTGTGGGGAAAATATTTGTTTAGTCTCATCCCCGTGATATCTGACTATACGCCTTCAAGTTGCCCTGATTTAAATATTTGTCCACCAAAGCACCATCTGTGTGGACTTCAGGAAATCCTGTGGAAGAAGGAATCACTGATAGTCATTCCTTGGAGCGCAGGAAGTTGCGTGGTGATCTTATAGAGGTGGACACATTCATGAGATTGGGTAGACACACAGAGTCTGTTGGCCAGAGTAGTTGAATCGAGAACCAGAGGACACAGGTTTAAGGTGAGGGATGGGAAGATTTAATAGGAACGTTAGGGGTAACATTTTTCACACAAAGGAGCTAGTCGAGGCAGGGACTATCCCAAAGTTTATGAAACATTTAGACAGGTTTGGAGGGATGCGGGCCAAACGCGGGTAGGTGGGACTAGTATGGATGAGACGCATTGGTCTGTGTAGGCAAGGTGGACTTAAGGGCCTGTTTTCACACTGTGTGATTATGAAATCTATGAGTAACTTCACTTTTACTCAAACATCAGGTCCAAGATGTAATGGTTGTGAATAGTTGTGGTTGCTTGATTGTTATTGCAACCACAAAAAAGAGATGATTATAATATTCCTCTAGAATATAAATTCTGTGCAACAATCTAAGCATCTTTCATTTGACTTTCTTAGACCACCCAGGCCTAATTAATGCTGCACAAATTGATAAGTTTCAAGAGAAGGCATATATGGAACTCCAGGATTATGAAGCAAAAGCCTACCCAGATGATTCTTACAGGTATGAGGACATTTGTTTTTACAGCTTAATTGAAGCATGATTTGGATGTGCTAGAGGCATGTCAAACGTATTTCTCGGATTGCCTGATATGCCACTTAATGTTGGTCACATTCTGCAGAATTATTTGGGTACACTGGAAAGTGGTGCTACATTTGGTATATCTTTTAGGGGGAGCATAAAACGAACGAAACTGGCGTTGCAGGTCGATAGGGTGGTAACAAAAACTTTTGGTCTGCTGTTCTTCATCAGTCTCTCTTCATCAGTCAGGGAACGGAGTATAAAAGTTGGCGCATTATGTTACAGTTGTACAAGAATTGGTGAAGCCACATTTGGAGTATTGTGTAGGATGGAACTGCAGGTGCTGGTTTACACCGAAGAGAGACACAAAATGCTGGAGTAACTCATCCCCGTAAGGGGGGGGGGGGGGGGGGGGGGGGGGGGGGGGGGTAGGAAAAGGCCAGAACAAATCAGGGCCTGCAAAACATGACCAAGGAAGGGCGGAGCCCACAATGGCCCATTGTTGGCTGGGGACGATGTGATAACGAAGGGATACAGGGATGTGAACAGTGGAACTAGTAGGACGACTACACAGGGTGTTCATTCTTGATCACCCTGCTATAGGAAAGATGCCATTAAACTAAAAAGCATGCATAAAAGATTTACAGGGGTGTGGCCAGGATTCATGGTCTTGGCTTATAGGGAGACGTTGGGCAAGCAAGGACTTTATTCCTTGGTGCATGAGGGGAACAGATCGGGTGAACGCCCTGAGACTAATTCTCAGGGCAGGGTAATTAAGAACCAGAGGACGTAGGTTTAAGGTGAGAGGGGGAAGATTTAACAAGGTACGTGAGGGGCAACTTTTTCACATGGAAGGTGGTAGTTATATGGAACAAGCTGCCAGAAGTAGTAGTTGAGGCAGGTGCAACAACAGCATCTAAACGTCTTTTGGACAGGAACATTTCTGTCCTTGGCCACATCCATTGCCAGAGTGAAGACACAGAAACTGGAGGAACAGCACCTCCTAGTCTTGAGGAGCTTACAATCCATCATTATGAACAATGAACTCCCAAATTTCAAGAAATACTTCTTCCCATTCTCTTTCCCATGCCCACTCCCGTTTCCCACACACACATTTTCCCACCACTTTTCTCCCCTCCCCTTGTCCCCTTCTGCCCATATGTCCTCTCTCTGGCTTCACATTTCACTCTTCTTTCCTTATCTGACACCATTTTGTCTCCTTTTCACCTCTAGCCCTTGTCACTCACTCCACCCAATATGGCAATCAACCCCCTCTCCCCCACCTATATTTGCCTATCATTTGGCAGGCTTCGCCCTGCCCCCACCTCTCTTTTCCAGCTTTCTCCCCCCCCCTACTACAATCAGTCTGAAATAGGTTGGGACCCAAAACGTCGCCTATGTATTTCCACCATAGATGCTAGCTGTTCTGCTGAATTACTCCAGGATTTTGTTTTGTTTTGTTTTGCACAATGTGTAGTCCAACAATTATTTTGTGGCTCTTCTGGAAAATGTGTGGCATAACCAGATTGCACCAGCTCCAATTAGTTTTTCCATTTCTCAACAACCTTAAGGGATCACTCTGCCCATCAGCCAAATAGTTGTGACAGTCTGAAGAAGGGTCCCGACCCGAAACATCAGCGATCCTTGTTCTCCAGAGATATTTCCTGATCCGCTGAGATACGCCATCATGATATTACATCGTGTGTTTGTTTTTCTCTGTTTACCTCGGAGTGACAAGTGACACAGCAAGGCTAAATATTTGATGAGCTGCCTCTGAAAGAGCCAACAGCTAAGGCACAGCGGTAGAGTTGCTGTCAGTGCCAGAGAACCGGGTTTGATCCTGGCTTCGGTTTCCTCCCACACTCCAAAGACGTGCAGGTTTGTAGGTTAATTAGCATGGTAAAAATGTTTTTAAAATTTGTCCCTAGTGTGTACGATAGTGCAGGAATGGCTGGTGGATCGCTGGTCAGCGTGGACTCGGTGGGCCAAAGGGCCTGTTTCTGCGCTGTATCTCCAAACTAAACTAATCTAAACTCCATAACTAATGTGCCCAATTTCAGTAGAGCTTCAGGCTGGATTGCACACTTCACTTGCCATCCTATTTTTGCTGAGTTTCGCATGCAGTTCTTCAAAATCTCCCTTGAAAGTGTTAATTCTCTTTGATGGCCATTGAGCCTGTGATCGCATATTACATGACAGCATCATTGTCGAGCTATGTGGTCACGATTAGCAAAATCTGACCGTTGCTTTTTTGAGACAACTTTGTCCTTTGGAAAATGCATTTTTACATAATGCTGCAGGGAGGCTGAACAAATTGTTTTTGTTGGAACAGCTCCTTGGTTTCTGAGGAGGCTGAGGGGGGGTCATTAACGAAGTATGGAGATACAAGTGTGTCCAGCTCATAAAACAAGGAGCGTACATTTAATGGTAGAAATATTAGAGGGAAAATGCGATGTCTCTTTTAAACCCAGAGGGCTGAGACCAAGGGGGTCCAGAACTTGCTGCATTGAGATAATGGTTGGATGGATGCAGAAACTCTCACCATGTTTACAAACTACAATCTTCCCAACCAGCCTTGGATTAAACTAGTTAATATTTACCCTCCCTCACTCGATTATAGTGGACAATCGGCAAAAACAAATGCCCCAACCCCCATGGTCCGTTAGAAACATAGAGACATAGAAAATAGGTGCAGGAGGAAGCCATTCGGCCCTTCGAGCCAGCACCGCCATTCATTGTGATCATGGCTGATCGTCCCCAATCAATAACCCGTACCTGCCTTCTCCCCATATCCCTTGATTCCACTAGCCCCCAGAGCTCTATCTGACTCTCTCTTAAATCCATCCAGTAATTTGGCCTCCACTGCCCTCTGTGGCTGGGAATTCAAAGCGTTATAGCAAAGGTCTACTGTACTAAAAAGGTGAATAGAGTTGTAGGCTGGAAGATAGGATCAGGCTGCATTGACCGGTATTGGCATAATCTACAGTCAATGATAGTTTGTGCTCTACCTTCTGCTCGTCCCCGAGCTGTTTTACCCCCCACCCCCCACTCCCCCCCCCACTTCCTCTGTTAGAGCTACATTTAGTTCTGCCGTTACCGATCAACTGGACTCTAACAACGTGCGTTGGTTTTCCACACACACTTTATTTTCTTGTGCTCAAGGAGAGCAGCACAGTCCCAGTTACCATACTACTCTGAAATTCCACTCACAACACTCAGCTTTTACACAGATCTGTGACCCTTGAAATGGTGCGCACTTTCTAATTTCATATCATCGATCACAATACATTCTCGAAAACATTAACACAAATACAAATAAACACTAATACAAATAAAACTGCATGCTATTCAATCCTTTATTTGTATTCAATTTTTAGTAAGAATGACGATCAAAAACCCTGTGCTCTAGGCTATAGCTAGCTGTAAGTCATTGGGTGACTATCAAGAACCTCGTGCTGTTCATCACAGGATCTTCAAAGGTCCTTGTACTGCGCAGCTATCTTAACTTGTCATACTGAAGCTTCCACGGTTCCTCAGACAACGCAAGAGTGGCCACCAAATTTTGTTTGTCCTGGTTTAATTCATTAATATCTGCGTGTCTTTTATAACGCTGTTAAAATCCAACCTATCTGGGCCACAGTACTTTTATGTTTGGCCCATCAGTGAAGAGAGAGGGACAACATAGCTGTAACTAATTTATAAACAAAAGGGAAACATTCAGCAAAACATTTAAAGTAAGGTAAAGCAGCAAGTCGCAGGCTCTTCTACCCATTGGGGATTCCACTTGAACGACAGCTGGTCTGGAGTGCTCATTCCAGTGTTCCTGGCATGGACTATGCCTTCGGACAAGACCAAAGGCTTATAACAAGACTTCCCCTTCATACACCAACACTACACCAAGATAACCAACTTCACATGACAATCGATTTTGCTATATTAGCAGTTTTAAAAGCAAAAGTGGTCAAAGAAAACAAAATTCATGCAGTTGTACGTGATCCTCCGCATGTTCCAGATTAACCTGCTCATTGCATTCTCTTTACACCTTCATTTGACAATGCTGCCTTAGGGTAACAGTGTGGATTGCTGTAGTGTGGCACTGAATTACACCGCCTGGACGTTTTTTTGTCTTTGGTTGCTGGTGTTTGTCATTATCTCAAGTAGGCTCTGCCCATTTGTGATACTGACCCAACATCTCATTTCAGTTCTAGGGACCATGTTTCATACTGAATATTTTAACTGAACTATAATATCAACAACTAGAGAGCTACTATCTATCTCACTGGAGACCATCAGACTATCTTTAATCAGACTCTACTGGACTTCATCCTGCACTAAGCTTTATTCCCTTTATCCTGTATCTGTACACTGGGGATGGGTTGATTGTAATCATTGTGTTGTCTTTTCGCTGACTGGTTAGCACACATCAAAAGCTTTTCACTTGGTACACAATAAACAAAACTCAACTAAATGCTGTGTCCCACCAACTCTCAATTCTTTACTTCGATACATTTGGTTTGAATTATTCAATATATATAATGGCAATATTGGTTTAGATTAACAAGATAAATCAACAGCAACATTCAGGCATTTATATTTGAAGTCCAGACAAAATTGCCAGTGAAAAAGAATCAATTTTAAATTGTTCCTTCTGGCAAAACAACCATATGCAACGTGTAACCGAATCTTCTGTATCAGTACAATAACCACAGCATATGCATTTATTTAATGCACTCATGCATTTAGGTCCAGCTGTTGTTACTAGAGACAAATTTCAAAGCTGATTTTCCAAATAAGTGCTTTGAGAAGCAGGTGGTGGAACGCTTTAAATCCAGTCTACCAAACAGCCTTGATCCACTGCAGTTCACAACAGGTCCACAGCTGATGCCATCCACCTGGCCCAACACACATCCCTGGAACACCTGGATAAGAGGGTCTCCTACGTCAGACTTCTATTCATAGATTACAGCTCTGCTTTTAATACCATTATTCCATCCAAACTCGTTCACCAAACTCATGGAACTCAGTGTCAGCACTCCCCTCTGCAACTGGATCCTCGACATCCTGACCAACAGACCACAATCATTGAGGGTAGGGGAGAAATCATCCTCTACCATAATCCTCAACTCTGGTGCTCTGATGCTCGCAAGGATATGTTATCCTCCTTCTTTACTCCTTGTACACCTATGACATTGGAACCAAGTACAAATCCAATTCAATTTACAAATCCGCGGACGACACCACCATTGTGGGCTGGATATCAAATATTGATGAGATTAGATTGAGAACCTCATGCCCTGGTGTCGAGACAACAACCTTTCTCTCAGTGTCAGCAAGACAAAGGAGATGATGTTAATAATAGTCTTCAGGAAACGAAGAACTCATACCCTGGTATACATTGACAGTGCCAAAGTGGAGATGGTTGAGAACTTCAAGATCCTAGGAGTAAATATCACCATCATCTTGTCCTGGACTAGCCACGTCGAAGAGATGGCCAAGAATGCACACCAACCCTCCTGCTTCCTTCCACGGATGAGCAAGTTCGGCATGTCCCCATCAACTCTCATTAACGTCGACCGTACCTCGGTACACGTGACAATAAACAAAACTAAACATAAACCTCATCTTAAAGTCTGAATTAATAAATTGAGAGAAGTGTAGTGAAACCAGTAAAATGGGATTGTAATTTTCTATTTCATTTGGATAGCAAAGAACAGCGTAGTTCAAGACCTCTCTGTGGTAGATCCAGCAATGAAGTTCCAATTTATTTTTAATTTAATTTATTTTTAATAGTCTGATAAACCTGATTCTGATTTTCTAGAAACAAGGACCAAGGTCCTGTTAGACATTTTGATTATTTTCTGTACTTATCCATGATGTTGTTTTGAGTCATGCACAGATTACAAAGGGCCCTTGAACCATATTGCCTTCAGGTTTTTTCATTTAGTTAGAAGTCTACCCTTGCCTTTAACTCGATGACTGCACATTTGTTTGCTTTGAAATACATTGTCCATTCATTCCCATTTGCTTAATCTGCCAATATCATTTTGTGATTTTATACTTCCAAGAAATACACTGCTCATAATGCCAACTGTTTTTGTGGCATTTGGAAACTTGGATATCTGGCTTTCTATCTTCTCTTCATCTATGTAATTAAAAGTCTCATCTTGACCACTTCCTGTCTGCGCTGTATATTGATTTTAGAAAAATCACTATCCTGTAACGCTGTGATTTTTGGCCATTTTACTCACAGTCCTCCTCTGCTGAGCCAGCCCCGAGGATTTTTCCCATCGATGAAAAATATAAAAGTTAGGAGTGTTTTAAAAAAAAACCTTGCGGTCAGCTGATTGGCCCTCCCGCCTGTCAATCACCGGGATGAAGGTAACGCTCCTTCCGGGGGGGGGGGGGGGGGGGGGGGGGGGGCAGGACTATAAAACCCCGGATGCCTGGACGTGAGTCAGTTGCTCTGCAAGATCGCGAGGGAGAGGCTACGTGTGTGTGAGTGAGTGTATGTGTGTGTGTGGGTGTATATGAGTCTGTCTGCGTGGGTGTATGTGTGTGTGAGTGTGTGTGTGAGTGAGTGAGAGTGTGTGTGCGTGTGTGAAGTGGAGGGTGTATGAGTGCGTGTGTGAAGTGGAGGGCGTATGAGTGTGTGAGTGTGTATATTGGAATTGGTGGAGAGGTTGAATATTGCATTGGGGGACCAGCCCTCCCGTGTGAAGCTGGGACCCAACGGGTCCCACTTAGTCTAGTTTTCATTTACAAGTGCAGTGAATTGTTAATGTTCCAATACCGATGTTTATACTAAGCTTCAAATTATGTTCTGCCAATTTGATTATCTGCCTCTTTCCTGCTGGTTGTCTATTTCCTAACTGCTCAATAGTTTTTCCTCAATTTCATACATTTTAACTGTCCCTGGTAGTCTTTTATGATGGACTTCTTCAAACGCCTTTTGGGTGTCTATTTAAATAAGATCAATCGATCAATGACCTGACATCTGTTCAATTTTTCTGGTGGGTATATGTGTGAGGGGTTATCAGAAGGAAAAGAGCTGGTCTAAGAAATTTGGACCCTTAAAACCAGATGAAGATACTTCTTCAGTTGCAAAAATTAAGGCCAAAATGGGTTCAGAATTATGACGTAAAAAACCTGATTAATTATTTAATAGGATAAGGTACCAGATCTGACAAATAAATGAATATCTGGAAATTACTAAAGCTAACATTAAGCGAGTAATTTGCTAGCGTTGTTAAAGATCGACAAAACACCAGGACTTTGTGATTGTATAAGGGCGGCACAGTGGCGCTGCGGTAGAGTTGCTGCCTCACAGCGCCAGAGACCCAGGTTCGATCCTGATTCCGGGTGCTTGTCTGTACGAAGTTTGTACATTCTCCCTGTGGCCACATGGGTTTTAGAAACATAGAACCATAGAAAATAGTTGCAGGAGTAGGCCATTCGGCCCTTCGAGCCTGCACCGCCATTCAATATGATCATGGCTGATCATCCAACTCAGTATCCTGTACCTGCCTTCTCTCCATACCCCCTGATCCCTTTAGCCACAAGGGCCACATCTAACTCCCTTTTAAATATAGCCAATGAACTGGCCTCAACTACCTTCTGTGGCAGAGAATTCCAGAGATTCACCACTCTCTGTGTGAAAAATGTTTTTCTCATCTCGGTCCTAAAAGATTTCCCCCTTATCCTTAAACTATGACCCTTTGTTCTGGACTTCCCCAACATCGGGAACAATCTTCCTGCATCTAGCCTGTCTAACCCCTTAAGAATTTTGTACGTTTCTATAAGACCCCCCCCCTCAATCTTCTAAATTCTAGCGAGTACAAGCCGAGTCTATCCAGTCTTTCTTCATATGAAACTCCTGACATCCCAGGAATCAGTCTGGTGAACCTTCTCTGTACTCCCTCTATGGCAAGAATGTCTTTCCTCAGATTAGGAGACCAAAACTACGCAATACTCCAGGTGTGGTCTCACCAAGACCCTGTACAACTGCAGTAGAACCTACCTGCTCCTATACTCAAATCAAATTTTCTCTGAGAACTTTGGTTTCCTCCCACAGTACAAAGACGTACAGGTTTTGAGGTAAAATTGGCTTGGTATATATGTAAAAATAATTCGTAGTGTAGGATAGTGTTAGTGTGCTAGTCGGCACGGACTCGGTGGGCTGAAGGGCCTGTTTACGTGCTGTATCTCTAAACTAAACTAGAGGGAAAAGGTATTGGAATTTGTCGATGGTTTAGCCATAAATTTTCCAATTATCTTCATTCCCCTTACGCACAAAAATTACAAACAAAACTGCTGGGGAAATGATGCAGTCTAAAAATAGACGGGCAAACACTTTGAGAAGTTATAGCTGATTAGAGAAAGCTAATATGGTTTTGTTAAAGATTGTTCATGCTGAACAAACCAAATTAAATGCGAGAATTAATGGACTATATGTAGCCAAATTACACGTGAAATCTTCTTAAATGCCTTCAGGAACTACATGCAAGTCCGTGAAATCAAAGGCAAATTATTAGCCGGGGTGAGAAACAGTTGAATACTAATGTAGGGTGGGATAATGGATGCAAACCGAAATAGAAAGGAGAGGATCTGTGTTGGGCACTTCTACATCATTATATTTATGAGATAAATACTACTATAGAGAACCCATGTTTCAAAGTTTGCTGCTGATCTATGAGTGATGGCATAGAGGGGAGAGTGGTCAGTAGATTCAAATTAGACGGGTGGTCAAACTCTGATGAATGGATGTCTGTGTCATTAATGGCAATATGGGCCACTAAAGAATAGATCCAAGTATTTTTGTGACATGAGGAAAAGCTAGGAAGACTGGTGATTCTTTTGTTTAAATATAGTCCGTTGCCACATATACTTTTTAAAAAGGAATAGTTAATCTTTGTAACCAGAGAGACACATACAATAGGGAGAAACTTGCTTCAGTTCAAGATTACTACTTGGGTTTGGTTTATAACCATATAACCATATAACAATTACAGCACGGAAACAGGCCATCTCGGCCCTACAAGTCCATGCCGAACAAATTTTTTTCCCCTTAGTCCCACCTGCCTGCACTCGTACCATAACCCTCCATTCCCTTCTCATCCATATGCCTATCCAATTTATTTTTAAATGATACCAATGAACCTGCCTCCACCACTTCCACTGGGAGCTCATTCCACACTGCCACCACTCTCTGCGTAAAGAAGTTCCCCCTCATATTACCCCTAAACTTCTGTCCCTTAATTCTGAAGTCATGTCCTCTTGTTTGAATCTTCCCTATTCTCAAAGGGAAAAGCTTGTCCACATCAACTCTGTCTATCCCTCTCATCATTTTAAAGACCTCTATCAGGTCCCCCCTTAACCTTCTGCGCTCCAGAGAATAAAGACCTAACTTATTCAACCTATCTCTGTAACTTAGTTGTTGAAACCCAGGCAACATTCTAGTAAATCTCCTCTGTACTCTCTCTATTTTGTTGACATCCTTCCTATAATTGGGCGACCAAAATTGTACACCATACTCCAGATTTGGTCTCACCAATGCCTTGTACAATTTTAACATTACATCCCAGCTTCTATACTCAATGCTCTGATTTATAAAGGCTAGCATACCAAAAGCTTTCTTTACCACCCTATCTATATGAGATTCCACCTTCAAGGAACTATGCACGGTTATACCCAGATCCCTCTGTTCAACTGTATTCTTCAATTCCCTACCATTTACCATGTACGTCCTATTTTGATTTGTCCTGCCAAGGTGTAGCACCTCACATTTATCAGCATTAAACTCCATCTGCCATCTTTCAGCCCATTTTTCCAAATGGCCTAAATCACTCTGTAGACTTTGGAAATCCTCTTCATTATCCACAACACCCCCTATCTTGGTATCATCTGCATACTTACTAATCCAATTTACCACACCTTCATCCAGATCATTGATGTACATGACAAACAACAAAGGACCCAACACAGATCCCTGAGGCACCCCACTAGTCACCTGCCTCCAACCCGATAAACAGCCATCCACCATTACCCTCTGGCTTCTCCCATTCAGCCACTGTTGAATCCATCTTGCTATTCCTGCATTTATACCCAACAGTTGAACCTTCTTAACCAACTTGGGTCTACTCGGGTCAAGTGGCAGGTAGATAAGGTGGTCAAAAAGGCCTTTGGTACATTGGCCTTCATCAGTCAGAATATTGAGTATAGAAGTTGGGAGGTTATGTGGCAGTGGTATAAAATGTTTGTGAGACTGCCTTTGGAGTATTGTGTTCCGTTCTGGGCACCATGTTGTAGGAAAGATGTTGTCAAGCTAGAAAGGGTACAGAGAAGATTTACAAGGATGCTGCCAGGACTAGAGGGTGTGAGCTATTGGGAGAGGTTGAGTGGGCTGGGACACTATTCCCTGGAGCGCAGGAGGATGAGGAGTGATCTTATAGAGGTGTGTAAAATCATGAGTGGAATAGATCAGGTAGATGCACTCGGACTCTCTTGCCCAGAGTAGGTGAATCAAGGACCAGAGGACATAGATTTAAGGTGAAGGTGACAGGGAAAAGATTTAATAGGAATCCAAGCGTTAACTTTTACACACAAAGGGTAGTGGGTGTGCGTGTAAATGTATGTTTTTAGTGTTCTTTAGCTTGTTTTTAAGTGAGGGCGGGGGTTGGGGGAAACTTTTTCTAATCTCTTACCTCGACGGAGATGCGATTTATTTCCGTATCGTATCTCTGTCCGCACAATCGAGGAGTTGTCGGCCTTTGCTGGAGACCGACTTCAAGAGCTCCACCGCGGGAGCTGCGGGACTTTAACATCTAGGAGCTCACAATCCCTTTGCCAGCGATCGACCTCTGAGCTCTACCATGGGTGCCTGCGGACGTTAACATCGTGGAGCTCGCGGTCTCAAGTCAGAGACCGACTTCGGGAACCAAACCGCAGGAGCTTTGATCGCCCTGACACGGGAGCTTCGATCGCTCCAACGGATGGTTCGACTGACCCGACTGCGGGAGAAAAATGAAGGAAGAAGATTAGACTTTATTGCTTTCCATCACAGTGAGGAATGTGGGGAATCCGCTGTGGTGGATGTTTATGTTAACTTTTATGTTGTGTGTCTTGTTGCTTTTTTTTCGTATGGCTGTATGGTAATTCACATATCGCTGTACCTTAATTGGTACATGTGACAATAAGACCTTTGAAACCTTTGAACACGCTGCTAGAGGAGGTAGTTGAGGCTGGGACTATTCCAATGTTTAAGTAACAGTCAAACAGGTACATGGATACGACTGGTTTGGAGGGATATGGACCATACGCAGGCAGGTGGGACTGGTGTAGCTAGGGCATGTTGAGTCCAAGATTATGCAGAGAGATTGCTAAAGTTAGACCTGCGTTTCCTGAAATATAGAGATTTCAAGAGTCAAGAGTCAATTTAATTGTCATTTGGACCCCTGGAGGTCCAAACGAAATGCCGTTTCTGCAGCCATACATTACACACAAATAGACCCCAGACACAACATAATTACATTTTACATAAACGTCCATCACATAGCTGTGATGGAAGGCCAAAAAAAACATCTCTCCACTGCACTCTCCCCCCCCCCCCCCCGATGACAGTCAAAGTCAAAGCCCCCGGCTGGCGATGGCGATTGTCCCGCGGCCATTAAAGCCACGCCGGGTGGTACGAGGTCGCACACCGGGTCTTGGTGTTGGAGCCCCCGGTGTGCGCTCGCAAAGTCCCGCGGCCATTCCAGCCGCGCGGGGCAGTGGTGTTAGGCCCCGCTCCAGGAGCTCTTCAACCCCGCAACACGGGTTTAAGATATACTTTGATCTTTTAAGATTTTGAAATGACCTGATGGTGTTGTATATCATTCTCCATTCTTTAGAGAATCTGGAAAAAAGAAAATCATTTAAAAGAAATTGAGAATCTCTTACATTCACTAATTGAGAAAAGCTTTTAACGCAGCATGGTGACACAGTGGTAGAGTTGCTGCCTCACAGCACCGGAAACCGGGTTCGATCCTGACTACGGGTTCTGTCTGTATGGAATTTTCTTCCTGCGACTGCGTGGGTTTTCTCTGGGAGCCCTGGTTTCCTTCCACATTCCAAAGACGTACAGGTTTGTAGGTGAATTGGCTTTGGTAAAGATTGTAAATTGTCCCGAGTGTGTAGGATAGTGCTAGTGTGTGGGGATCGCTGGTCGGCAAGGACTCGGTGGGACGAAGGGCCTGTTTACGCACTGTATCTCTAAGCTAAAACTAAACTCTTGATGAAACATCAATAATTTTAAATCTGAGAACCTTTCTAGGCAAGGCTGTTATAAAATATGACAGATGGTGATATAAATTGGCTCTGGTCTCATTAGATCACATGCAAGCCGAAGGGGTGAATATCTACTGATATCGACTGCTGTTCCGACAAGCTTCCTACTGCTCACAGTGTGAAGTGGGTGTGAAGGTCAGTCCCTGAAAGTGGTCGCAGTGTGTCTCAGAATCAGTCGTGACAAAGTACATCCTACAGCTTGCGACGGAAACCATCATCCCAAGAATGACTGAGGCCCTACTAAATTATTAATTTTACTCAAAATTTTACTCTGCTCCACAGCTGATGAGCAGATGGCTCACACAATGAAGTGCGAGTTAAGAAAAACGACACTATTCATATTTTTATTTTTTGCACGTTGCTCTAACAACTTTCTCGTATGCTGGTGATTTAGCAACTATCTTGTTCCTCTTAGTTCAAAATGTAGCTATAAAAACAATATTAAATGAAATTAGTCATAACTGACGATCAAAAACGCTTAAATATTGTACCAGGATGTTGTACCAATAATTGTTTTGGTTATATAGACACAAAATGCTGGAGTCACTCAGCAGGTCAGGCAGCATCTCTGGAGAAAAGGAATAGGTTGCGACCCTTCTTCAGACTGAGAGGTGGGGGGGGTTATGGTTAAATGGTTTTGTAACTTTGAAATTGCAGCTCACCACAGTGTTTCTTTTGAGAGATAAGAAGAAAAAATAAAGTAGATTCTTCAGTTTTAGGAAAGGCAAAAGAGATTGAGGTGTAGAGTTGCATCTCCTTGTCGAGAGCTTTGGTGAAACAAAATGTTAACTTTCCGTTCCTTCTGCCATTCTGTTGGACTATTCTACATGTGCAGTATTTTCTGTATTTCTTCTGGTCAAGGCTGATCAAACTATAACATAAGGTGGACATTGACCTAATTATACATGTCCTGTTACTACTTACCTACTTACTGCCTATTATGCCTCCTGGCATGTAGGGCAGCAACAAAGGTCCTCCACTCAGTAGCGTTGATTCCTTCAGTTGCTGTTTCCGTAACATATTTGTTTTACGAGACAGGGTGGTTAGCCCTGTGCTCAACTTCCAACGTGGAGGACCAGTGGATCGCTCTTCGTCTCGCCTCTACCCTTCGACCTGTCCAGCATGGGAGACCCTAACAGGAGACGAATCTCCCACTGACATAGCTCTAGGGGTCACTGAGACACACAAGCTCCCCGACCACAACAAGGTTGCAATCCAACGGGGAGATGTCCTGTTAATTCCATATGATTATGCTCAGGGAAGTGGACACAGTGTGTGGTCCCACATTCGAGTACAGTTCTGAGCAAGGCTTCAACGTCAGATGTGCTGCACTATCTATCCAACTGCAATGGGAGTCATTAAATCAAAGCCTGTCTGGGCATTCAGATGTGTATAGGAAGGAGATTGAGAACCTTTTAACTTGGTGCCAAGACAACAACCACTCCCTCAATGTCAGCAAGACCAAGGAGATTGTGATTGACTTCAGGAAGCAAAGCGGTGCATTGATGGTGCCCATGTAGAGATGGTCGAAAGCTACAAGTTCTGTGGAATAAATATCACCGCAAACTGTTCTGGAGCAGCCACATTGAAACAATGGCCAAGAGAGCTCACCAACACATCCACTTCCTTAGCAGGCTTAAAAAGTTCGACAGCCCTCACCAACTTGTACAAATGTGCTGTAGAAAGCATTTAATCGGTGTGCATCATAGACTGGGTTCGGAACAGCTCCATCCAAGATGGCAAGAAATTGCAGAGAGATGTGGATGCAGCCCAGACCATCACGCAAACTAACCTAATTTCTGTTGATTCCATCTACACCTTGCAAGACCAACAGCATAATCAAGGACCAGTCTCATCCCGATCACTCCATCTTCTCCCCTCTCCCATCAATTAAGAACAGTCTTCTCATTAGCTAGAGTGTAATCCTGACCCATCTACCTCATTAGAGATCTTTGAACATTATCTTTGGACATTATCTTGCACTAAACATTATCTTTGGACATTATCTTGCACTAAACATTACTTCCTTTATCTATACACTGTGGACGACTTGATTGTAATCATGTACAGGCTTTTTTGACTGGTTGGCTCGCAACAAAAGCCTTTCATTGTACCGTGGTACCGAAAACTAAACTTAAAATCAGAAAAACTCAAATAAACAACGCTGTGAGGTGACGTGATAATTGATGATGACAGAGGAGGTAGTTGAGGCAGGGATTATTGCAACGTTTAAGGAACAATTAGACAGGTACATGGATAGGACAGGTTTGGAGGGATGCCAAATGCAGGCAGGTGGGACGTTGATCGGTGTGGGCAAGATGGGCCGAAAGGCCTGCTTCCACACTATGTCTCTAAGACCAGATAACTGAGTTCCTGCTGTTTGGGAGACCACATTCTCCTCAGTTAACACATTCCCTTGGGATCAAGGATGACTCACTTCCACTCCAGTCTTGGGTGATAGATGAGGTCCATTTGGGAAGCATAGGTTTTTCTACCATCTCTGCTGTGTACCCTATTGTAACATCATTTGCCTCCTTCCAACAGTTGACCACATATCTGGGTGTATGGCGACTTTTACACACCTGCCAAAATCTTGCTGTACCAAGTGAACCCTTTCATTTCAAACGGTTAACTTTAAAATCAATATGGCAATGTGTAGAAATGAAGAATGCAGCTATATTTTTACCAAACCAGCCAGAGCAAGGTTTGTCACTTGGTGTGATGTGTGTTTGAATTCCTTGAAACGTCAAACTGATGCGTTTGAAATTTAATTTAGCGGCATGGTGGCGCAGCGGGTAGAGCTGCTGCCTCACAGCATCAGAGTCCCGGCCGGGTTCGATCCTGACCTCAGGTGCTGTCTGTGTGGACTTTGCACGTTCTCCATGTGACCGCGTGGGTTTCCTTCTGGTGCTCCTGATTCCTTCCCCCATCCCAAAGATGTGCGAGTCTGTAGGTGAATCGCCCCTGGTGTGTAGGGAGCGGATGGGAAAGTGGCATAACATGGAACTAGTGCGACGGGCGATCGATGATCAGCCATGGTTCGTGTCCATGCTGTATCTCTAAACTAAACTAAAAATGATCCTTTATTTTTCCAGGTTATCAAGACTGCTGCTTAGATTGCCTGCGCTACGACTCATGAGTTCTGCCATCACAGAAGAACTGTTCTTTGCCGGACTAATAGGAAATGTGCAGATTGACAGTATAATACCTTACATATTGCGAATGGAAACGGCAGAGTACAACAGTCAAATCACAGGGTCTGCAGTGTGATTTAACACCTATGAACAATCAAAGCAACCTGCTTGCAAGCTTCCTCGCCTTCTCTTCAACAAAGAGGGACAATTGCAGGTTGTTTGTGTACAAAACAAAATCACGGGGTAGTCTTTAAAAAAGAATGAAAGAAAACCGTTCATGGGGAATAGACTGTGAATATTTTTCATTGAAGAATTGTGCTTGATAGCAGTTGTAATAAAAAAAAAGTGACCATGAAAGAGCCCTTCTTTTTTTTTTAAATTGTTAGTTTCTGCAGTTTGCAGAATGCGTGTACAGCTTGGGTTGAAAACGCCATGATCATATATTTGTTTACCCCGATTTTTCTTTTTTTTTTAAATTTTTATAGGACTGTATTTGACTAAACAGTCACTTGAGAACAATGGGCTTGTTTAATGTCTCGGTAGCATATTGATAAGGCACCAATGTTGCATGTCTGAGACTGTTCCAGTATATAGCATAACATTTAGACGTAGAATCAGACACCTTCTTGGGCAAGTATTGGGCAACTCTGTGAATAGCTGGCAAATTGTCTTTTATCAAATGATCAATTGTGTCATTGTATCTGGTAGCTTAATTTTATTGATATCACACCTGTATCCTTTTTAACGAATAAGAACACAAGCAAAACCAGGAGAGAAGACAAATTATATTTTGCTGCGTAACCATTCAAACTAATGTTAGATTTAGTCGTCTGGTCCAATATAGAGTTAACTGATAACAATAAGTGCATTGAAACGACTTGGCCTTCAATGGACTGACAACCTGCCCCAACTAGTATTCATCCAAAGGAAACAGTCTCACTTCTATACTAAACTCACGCACAGCAGTACTAATTAAAAGGAAGCAAATTTAACGCGATTTGGATGTTTTTTTTTAAAAAGCAGCTATAAAAAAAACCTTACTGTAGCACTTTGAAAGCTGTCGAGAAAACGCCAATGCAAAGATTTTTCCCCCTTAACTATTCTAGTTTCTTTCCCCGCCACCCCTTCCCACTTCGGAGTTTATTTTTCAGCCACCTCCCTATTTAAAGTACATCAATGCATCGTAGAATCTGTGATTCAGATCTGTAATTATTACAGAATCTGTAATCCAGGAGGTGAAAAAAAAAAATGCACCCCAATTTCCACAAAGAATACCAGTGGCACATACCGTTATCAAGAACAATTGGAAAATTGTTACTATTTTTGCATTTACTTTTTTCCAGAAAAGAACCTCTTTTTGGTGAAAGCCCCAGCAGTCGGGCTGATCACAATTTTCTTTGTGCTAAAATCTCCTGTAGTATAGTAATTGACTTCAAAATTTATGTTCCAATGAAATGAAAATGGTTGCTAGGTATTTAGTCTGTACAGTTCCAGGTTTAGCCAGTTTTCGTGTTGCGCCAATGTTTTCTGCTGCAGTACAGTGGAAGCTTTACCTGCATCAGAACGTTATACGGAATGTCATTTGCAAAATACATGTTTTCTGTACGAATTGTGGTTTACAATATTCAACTTTAGAATTTTATAAAATGTCCTGTTAAAAAACTTGGAACTCAAAGAAATGCTAGTCTTGAGGAACTCGAGATTACCTTGCCTGATATTTTGTTGGATTTCTTTTGCTAACTACTTTCCTTCCTCTGAAAGAAGCCTTTTTTTTCCCCATTTGGCAATCGAAACCTGCTGCACATTTCCATCAAGTCTGAATCTGCATTGCTTTTATTTGAAGGTAGGGTGAGGGTTGTTTTTTTTTTGGTTTGTGAAGTCAGATGGGGCAGCAATTGAAACAGTATCACATGAAGCTTCTGACATTTGCTAGCTTTCTCACCAGCTTTTGCAGGATAACGTAAGTTGACTATTTTGTATAAAAAAAAAAAAAGAAAATATATAATTTAAAAATCATATTTGTGTCTGATTCTTTAAGCCCACTCCCCTCTTCCCATTCTACCCACTCTGTGCAGTTCACAGTCAAGGCTCTTGTATGTTTCAAAAACGTGTGTCTACTCCTCTCGAGGCACATCCAGAAGCCAGGTAGAAGAATATTAGGTCAATGTAATTGCTAGATTCCACAAACAGTTAATGTGTTCCTTACATAAAAGCTTGACAGAGCATTTGGCTGTGGGTGTTAAACTCTGGAGGAAACGTTGGTGATTTTATATTGCACCTTTCGATCCATCCACAGCTAACCAACCGGCAGAAAGGCTGAACAATTCCATTACTTGACAAAACAGCTCGAATCGCAGGTAATAGAGGGAACTTAGCACCGAATAACTAGTTGTTGCCGCGACAATCAAAAATTGGTTTCATTCTCCTGTGCTAAAGGACATGGAATTGTGGCCTGTTGAAGCCGTGTATAACATTAGGGTCGCTTACTACATATTATACACAAAATGAGGTGCAGCTTATAGATAGTGTGCGCTCTGGTTTGAAGTGCTTTGCATTCCATATCTGTATAGCATACACTAGTGATAGCTCAGTGTCTATACTGCCAGTAATTCCCCTCAGATATTTCCTCCAGTGTGCTTTTTGTATAAATGCTCCTGTAAATGTCTTGAAATCAGACTACAAGTGTAAATTCTATTTTGGCTGTATTTTTTTAAACAAATTGTAACTGATTTTATTAGGAAAAAAAATCTGTGATGTTTTACTTGTTTGTATATAGCTACATGTTAGGATGACGGCAATAAGATTGAGTATTAAACGGCAGCAAAAACTGAATTGTGTGTATTTGTGTATGATAAAAACCTAGTAAACTAAAACTGGCATTTCTGTATTTTGTTAGTGACTTTCTAATGGAAACCAGTAGCTATTGTACAAAAAGCAAAATACCGCAGATACTGGACACATGAGTTTGATAATAAAATGCAGGTCACCTTGAACATGTCAGACAGATGGGAGTAGAGGGTGGGGTTTTTTTTAGGAAGGCACACAATGTCTCACTGTGGAATCACCATTGTCATTCAATTAAACTGTGAATGATCAACTTACACTCTCTGCGTCATACCCCTGGATAGCTGCAGCATCCACAACCATCTGTCTGTCTTAAATCAGTTTAGTTTATTGTCACCTGTAGTGAGGTACAGCGAAAAGCGTTTGTTGCGTGCTAACCAGCCAGCGGAAAGACAATACTTGATTACAATTGGACCATTTACAGTGTATTAATACATGATAAGGGAATGACGTTTAGTGCAAGGTAAAGCCAGCAAAGTCCGATCAAAGATAGTCAGAGGATCACCAATGAGGTTGATAGTAGTTCAGTATTGCTCTCTGGTTGTTGGTAGGATGGTTCGGTTACCTGTTAACAGCTGGGAAGAAACTGTCTCTAAATCTGGAGGTGTGCGTTTTCACATTTCTGTACCTTTTGCCCGATGGGGGAAGAGGGAGTGGCCAGGGTGCGACTGATCCTTGATTATGTTGCTAGTCATGTCGAGGCAACGTGAGGTGTAAATGGGGTCAATGGAAGGGAGGTTGGTTTGTGTGATGGTCTGGGCTGCCTCCACAACTCTCTGCAATTTCTAGCAGTCTTGGATGGAGCTGTTCCCAAACCAAACAGATGCATCCCGATAAAATGCTTTCTATGGCACATCTGTAGACTGAGCAAGCTGTAGTTCACTGGGATACAGAATTCCAAAACCCTCTGGAGGAATTTCTCCGAGCTGGATAATTCCTCATTCCGAAACTACAATTCATTAAGAACTGAATGTGAGTCATTGATCCTGCTGATGTGTCTCCATAATGGTGGCACTATTAATGTTGTTCCATGGTGTTAAGACGAGTAGTTCAAGATTTTGAGCGGCACTTTGGAGGGAAATAGTTGTAGAACTTGAGTCATTGTGACATGTGTTTCAGGTGTTTCATTTCAATATCCCCACTGATGCCGTTTGATAAATAAAACCCACTGGACTTTCATTGAGAATTGACTGCAATCTCACAGGGAGCTGCTGGGAGTTACTTGCACAGCTTTCAACATTACTGAACTTTCATGTAAACATGGACAAATGCAATTTGTTTTAAGTGTTTCCCTCTGCTAATACTTTAGTGCAGAATCTGAGCCAGCACCAGATTACATTAGATTAGTCCGCCTAGGCCTAAGCAATCTCCAGTTGCTGAACTTCAAGTAACCCTTGCTTTCCCTCTGTCTCCCTCCCTCTCCCACCCTAGTTCTCCAATTAGTTTCACTGATTAATTTTACGCGTTGTAAGCCTCCTTGTCACCTTCCCCTCAACCAACATCGAACCATTCTACATTTTCTTAGCATTGTCTGCTTTGATCTGTTGTTTTCACACCTTGCCCTTCCATATCTCAGGTCTCCCTCTCCCCTGGCTCAGTCTGAAGAAGGATCACGGCCCCAAACGTCACCCATTACTTCTCCCCAGAGATGCTGCCTGTCCCGCTGAGCGAATCCAGCTTGTTGTGTCTATCTTCGGTGTAAACCAGCACCTGCAGTTTCTTCCTACAGATGAGATCTGGTGGTAGGGTCAATGACACCATTATTTTCAGTGAAGCAGAGCGGCTATGATGGAAAAAGGCAGATGGTGGCCGATTGGGAAAGGGGGAGGTGCAGCGAGACCTGGGTGTCATGGTACACCAGTCATTGAAGGTAGGCATGCAGGTGCAGCAGGCACTAAAGAAAGCGAATGGTATGTTAGCTTTCATTGCAAAAGGATTTGAGTATAGGAGCAGGGAGGTTCTACTGCAGTTGTACAGGGTCTTGGTGAGAGCACACCTGGAGTATTGCGTGCAGTTTTGGTCTCCAAATCTGAGGAAGGACATTATTGCCATAGAGGGAGTGCAGAGACGGTTCACAAGACTGATTCCTGGGATGTCAGGACTGTCTTATGAAGAAAGACTGGATAGACTTGGTTTATACTCTCTAGAATTTAGAAGATTGAGAGGGGATCTTATAGAAACTTTCAAAATTCTTAAGGGGTTGGACAGGCTAGATGCAGGAAGATTGTTCCCGATGTTAGGGAAGTCCAGGACAAGGGGTCACAGCTTAAGGATAAAGGGGGAAATCCTTTAAAACCGAGATGAGAAGAACTTTTTTCACACAGAGAGTGGTGAATCTCTGGAACTCTCTGCCACAGAGGGTAGTTGAGGCCAGTTCATTATCTATATTTAAGAGGGAGTTAGATGTGGCCCTTGTGGCTAAGGGGATCAGGGGATATGGAGAGAAGGCAGGTACGGGATACTGAGTTGGATGATCAGCCATGATCATATTGAATGGCGGTGCAGGCTCGAAGGGCCGAATGGCCTACTCCTGCACCTAATTTCTATGTTTCTATTACAGGTAATATACTTTGTCATAATCAATTGAGCTAAATTAAATATCAATTGCTTCCCTATGCATTTTCAATTTTTCCATTTTTATGGTTGACTAGACAAAGTGGGACCCGTTGGGTCTGGTCCCCCAACGTAACACGTTCCACAACACAATATTCCACCACACACCCGTTCCCCCAACACAATATTCCACCACTAGCCCATATCCCCGAGCACTCCCTCTCCCTCCTCTTCATGTGCGTGAGGAAAGGGGGGAAGGGAAGTGGGGTGTGTGGCGGGGAGGGAGGGGTGTGTGTGGACGGGGAGGGGGTGGTGATGGGAGGTGTGTATATGTGGGGGAGGTTGTGGGCGCAGGGTGTGCGGGTAGGGGGGCTTGTGGGGGGAGGGGGGTGGGAGGGGGTTTGTGGGGCGAGAGGCGTGGGCGGGGGGTGAGCTCGGAGAAAAGACGGGGAAGAGCCATGGGGGAGAGGGGGCATCACGGGGGAGGAGCCAGCGAGGGGGACCAGATGTGTCGTGGCTAGAGTTGGCGGTGCGATGGGGTCTCACAGAGGGCGCCGGTCGCTGGTCGTTCTCCTCCGCCAGGATCAGAGTCTCTGCTTTCCGTTTGGCGACATCTCCGACTCCAGGCTGGGTCTCCTACGCTGGGGTGCTTGGGGCAGGGCTGCTTCAGGTCCCTCTGAAAGTCCGGTTTGAAACCTCCGCCGGCCACCCTCAACTCCAGTAAAGACGCGATGGCGCAGGAAGGGGCGGACCGTCCCGGGGAGTGACGGGGGAAGAGACTAATCGGCACGCACAGTTTTTATGATTTTTTTAAACCTCGCTAACTTTTACGACATTCAACCGATCGGAACAAAACTTGGTGGACTCGCAGCACAGGAGAGCGGGAGTGAACTGGCGAAAAATTGTAGCGCTATCGCAAATCGTTTTTGCGCAAATAGAAAAACCGCCAAACCGGAAGATAACAAGATAACAAGTTTTGTTTATGTTTAGATAGATAGATGTTCACCATTAAAAAGTAGAAACAAATATCAGAGGCAGTTGGTAGCCCCGCCGCCTCCCATCGTCAGAGACCCGGGTTCAATCCTGACCTTGGGGATTGTCCCCAGGCACATTCTCACTGTGACCACCGAATGCTCTGGTTTCCTCCCATATCCCAAAGGCACACGGATTTGTAGGGTAATTGACCCTCTGTAAATTGCCCCTTAGTGTGTCGCGGAGAAAGTGTCGAGATGGTGCCAGTGTATGTTTGGAACAAAAACTGTTCCACGTAATCGACAAAAGGCCGACAAATCTAGGAGCCATTTGACTGCCCACGGATTCATCTTTAATTTGGAGAAAGTGATTGGAGTCAAAACTCTGGAACGTCAAGTGCATGGGAGACTTGATAGAAGTAAATAAAAATGATGAGAGGCATAGTTAGTTGAGTTTAGTTTATTGTCACGTGTACCGAGGTACAGTGAAAAGCTTTTGTTGCGTGCTAACCAGTCAGTGGAAAGACAATACATGATTGCAATCTAGCCATTTACAGTTTACAGATACATGATAAGAGAATAACCTTTAGTATAAGATAAAGCCAGTAAAGTCTGATCAAAGATAGTCCAGGGGCCTCCAATGAGGTAGATAGTAGTTCAGGACTGCTCTCTGGCTGTGGTAGGATGGTTCAGTTACCTGATAACAGCTGGGAAGAAACTGCCCCTGAATCTGGAGTTGTGCGTTTTCACTGATGGGTGACGGGAGAAGAGGGAGTGGTCGGGGTGCAACTCATCCTTGATTATGTTGCTGGCCTTGCTGAGGCAGCGTGAGGTGTCAATGGAAGGGAAGGGAGGTTGGTTTGTGCGATGGTCTGGGCTGCGTCCACAATTCTCTGCAATTTCTTGCGATGTTGGATGGAGTTGTTCCCAAACCAAACTGTGATGCATCCTGATAAAATGCTTTCTACGGCCTAGGGTAGGATAGACAGTCAAACCTTTCCCCAGGGTGGAAATGTACAACACTAGAGAGCATTGAGAGGAGGAAAGTTTAATGGAGATGTGAAGAGCAATATATTTATAGTGAGTGGTGGCATGCCGTGCGTTGCCAGGGGTGGTCATAAGATCATCAGTGATGGGCTGAATGTCCTAATTCTGCTCCTATCAAGTCCACTCTGCCATTCAATCATGGCTGATCAATCTCTCTTTCCTAACCCTATTCTGCCTTCTCCCCATAATCTCTCACACCCATGCTAATCAAGAATCTATCTATCTCTGCCTGAAATATATAATAATAATAATAATAATAATAATAATAATAAGTTTATTTATATAGCACGTTTATAGTCAATTTTCATTGACCCCAAAGTGCTTTACATAATTTAAAAATCAGTTCCATACAAAGCATAAAGATGGGTTAACAAAATAATAAAATGCATAAACAGGACACAACATGTAACATAAACATCCACCACAGCATTCATCACTGTGGTGGAAGGCACAAACAATTTTGGCCGTCCTCCTCCATTTCCCCCCCCCCCCCCCCGTGGACAAGACCAGAGTCCAGTCCAGGATCGGTCTTTCCTCACCGGAGACCACGGCTTCAAGTTTGTGTAGGCCGCAGGCCGGCGATTGAGATTTAAAGTCCCCGCTGACACTGACTTTGCCCCCACAGCCTACTGTGGCAAAGAATTCCACAGATTCACCACCCTCTAACTAAATAAATTTCCCCTCGTCTCCTTCCCAAAAGAATGTCCATTAATTCCGAGGCTGTGACCTCTGGTCCTAGACTCTCCCACTGGTGGAAACATCCTCTCCACTTCCACTGGTGGTGGAGGCAGATGTGATAGCGGCATTTCAGAGGCTTTTAAGATAGGCAAAGAAACATGGATCATGTGCAGGCAGATGTGATCAGTTCAACTTGGCATCTTGTTCAGCACAAACATAATGGGCCGAAGATCTCGTTCCTGTCCTGTACTGTTCTATGTTCTATAAAACAGAAATTGTTGAGGTTGAGGACAGGTTCTACCAGATGAAGAATGTTCATAGAGAGGAATAGATTTGGTTTCTGTTCAAGACCACATTTGTGGTATTGTGTTCAGTTTTGGTCTCCCTGTTATAGGAAGGATGTCAGTAATTGAAAGTGTGCAGGGACGTATTACAAAGGATGTTGCCTGAGGGCTGAGCTATAGGGAGAGGTTGGGAAGGCCAGGACTTTATTCCTTTGTGGATTGCAGGAGGCTGAGGGGTGATCTTATAGAGTTCAGTAAAGTTTCCTCAGCCAATATGTAGGGGACCTGAAGGTGAATGCATGGAGTTGTTTCCAAAGGATGGAGTCAATGGAAGGGAGGGTGGTTTGTGTGTTGGTCTGGGCCACGTCCACAACTCTGCAATTTCTTGCAGTCTTGGATGGATTTTCTCCATCCAGGTTGCGATGCTTCCTGATAAGAAGCTTTCTACACAAGGTGGTGAGGGTTGTTGTGGACATGCCAAACTCCTTCTAATCCGTCTAGGGGAGTAGAGGCATGGATGTGCTTTCTTGGCCATAGGTTTGATAGCCCAGGACAAATTGCTGGTGATATTTAATCCTCGGAACTTTAAGCTTTCTGGGGAAGATAGATCAGCCATGATTGAATGGCGGAGTAGACTTGATGGGCTGAATGGCCTAATTCTGCTCCTATAACATGAACTTTTGACCATCTCTACTTCGGTGCATCAATGTAGACTGGGTTGTGTGTGTGGTGCTTCCCATCCTGCAGTCAATCACGATCTCGGAATGAGCGGCTGGCCATTTAAAAACTGTACTACATAGGATTTTTTTTACCCCTCAGAAATGAGTGAACCTGTGGAATTCGCTGCCCCCTGAGGATGGTGGAGGCCAGGCCATTCAGATATATTTAAAGTGGAGATCAATATATAAATGAAAGATTGAGGAATTGAAGATAATGAGGAATCGGCTCAGAAGAGAGTTTGACAGCAGTTTCGATCAGATGAATGATGGAATGTAGCAAGGAACTGCAGATGCTGGTTTAAACCGAAGATGGACACAAAATGCTGGAGCAACTCAGCGGGACTCAGAGGCAGCATCTCTGGAGAGAAGGAATAGGTGATGTTTTGCGTCAAGCTCCAGACTCTGAAGAAGAGTCTCAACCCGAAATGTCACCTATTCCTTCTCTCCAGAGATGCTGCCTCTCCCTCTGAGTTACTCCGAGCGTTTTGTGTCTATCTTCGATGGAATGTCTTTGGTTGCACTAAGGACTTTTTTTAGCACTAGTATTAGGGTTATTCATTTATTGATTTTTGGTTTGTGATATGTTTTCTATGTATGTTGTTTTTACAGGCCTGTTATGCTGCTGCAAGTAAGAATTTCATTGTTCTGTCAGTACATATGACAATTAAAAACACTCTTGTCTGGACTCCATGATAATATCGGATGGTGCTCCAAGTTTTGAAGGGCTGGTGGCCTTCTCTTGCTCCCATTTTTTTTGTGTCCAATTTTTTTGGGGGGCTTCTGAATGCTTTCATATTATTTTGCCAATTTGCTCTTGTATTCTATCTTCTTTATAACTCTTGTTCAAGCTTTGTAACAATATTCCAATTCACTGTATGCTCTAACTTTCCATTTTATACCATCCCCAACTTAATTAGCCACGGTTGCCTCAGGATGCTTTCTCAGGATGCCTTCCTTTCGTAGACTAGATGTGGATACGATGCATTTAACCTTTTCTGATGTAAATGCAAGAAACAAAGGATATGCGGCACGGTGGCACAGCGGTAGAGTTGCTGCCTCACGGCCCCAGAGATCTGGGTTCGATCCTGACTATGGGTGCTGTCTGTATGTAGTTTGTCCGTTCTCCCTGTGATCTGCGTGGGTTTTCTCCGGGTGCTCCAGTTTCCCCCCCACACTCCAAAGATGTTTTGTAGGTTAATTTGGCTTTGGAAAAAATTGTAAATGATCCCTAAAGTGTGTAGGTGATGTCGCTGTGTAGTATTCACTGGATGTTTTCAAGTGAGAGTTAGATTTAGCTCTTAAGGCTAAAGGAATCAAGGGATATGGTGGAAAAAGCAGGAACGGGGTACTGATTTTAGATGATCAGCCATGATCATATTGAATGGCGGTGCTGGCTAGTACGGCTGAATGGTCTATTCCTGCACATATATTTCTATGTTTCTAGGATCGTGCTAATGTACGGGGTAATCACTGATCGGCGCAGACTTGGTGGGATGAAAGGTATCTGAAGTTGTCTAAATTACAGATCTCGCCCTCTGAACTACCGATGCTGGTTAACAAAAGAAGACACAAAGTTCTGGAGTAACCCGGACATCTGAGGTGGAAGAAAGGAATGTGCAATCAATTGCAAGTAGATGGGAGGTGAAGATTGCTGGAGTAACTCAGAGGGTCAGGCAGCATCTCTGGAGAAAAGGTGACGTTTCGGGTCGAGACTCTTCTTCAGATTGAGGGAGACACAGCATTTTTGTCTACCAGAGATATGGACGGGTAAGTTGTGAAATAGACAGATCAAAGCAGACGATGATAAGGAAATGTAGAATGTAGACATTTCGGGTCTGAAGAAGGATCTCGACCCGAAACGTCGCCTATTCCTCTCCATAGATGCTGCCTCACCCGCTGAGTTTCTCCAGCATTTTTGTCTACCTTCGATTTTTCCAGCATCTGCAGTTATATCTTAAACAGAAAATGTAGAATGGTTCATTGGTGGCTGAGGGGAAGGTGACAACGAGGCATACAAACAGTGAAATTAATCAGAAGGACAGTGAAACTAATCAGAGAACTAGGACAGGATCTGAAGAAGGGTCTCGACCCTAAACATCACCCATTCCTTCTCTCCAGAGATGCTGCCTGTCCCTCAACTCAACATTTTGTGTCTTTCTTCGGCGTAAACAAACCCAAGCAGTCGATCCTGGTGCGACAAAGGTTCACCTGCATCTCCTCCAACCTCTTCTACTGCATCCGCTGCTCTAGATGTCAGCTGATCTACATCGGGGAGACCAAGCGGAGGTTGGGCGATCGTTTCGCCGAACACCTCCGCTCGGTCCGCATTAACCAACCTGACCTCCCCGTGGCTCAGCACTTCAACTCCCCCTCCCATTCCGAATCCGACCTTTCTGTCCTGGGTCTCCTCCATGGCCAGAGTGAGCAACCACCGGAAATTGGAGGAGCAGCGCCTCATATTCCGCCTGGGCAGTTTGCATCCTAGTGGCATAAACATTGATTTCTCCTATTTCCAGTAGCACATACTGTCTCCTCCCCTTCTCCGCTCTCCCTCAGCCCTCAGGCTCCGCTTCCTTTTTCCTTTCTTCTCCCCACCCTCCATCAGTCTGAAGAAGGGTTTTGGTACGAAACGTTGCCTATTTGCTTCGCTCCATAGATGCTGCCGCACCCGCTGAGTTTCTCCAGCATTTTTGTCCACCTTCGATTTTCCAGCATCTGCAGTTCCTTCTTGAACACATCTGCAGTTGATTCCTACACCACGCGGTGGCGCAGCGAGCTCAAACCTTGCGGGGAAACACCAGCCCGCAGCTAGTTGGCGCAGTGGAGCGCTCAGTCTGCGCAATGCAGTCGGTGCCGGCGGTGAGTCTGCGCGGTGTGAGGTTGCTGCCGGCAGCCGGCGGTGAGTCTGCGCGGTGTGAGGTTGCTGCCGGCAGCCGGCGGTGAGTCTGCGCAGTGTGGGGTCGTTGCCGGCAGCCGGCGGTGAGTCTGCGCAGTGTGGGGTCGCTGCCGGCAGCCGGCGGTGTGCGCAGTCGCTGCCGGCAGCCGGCGGTGAGTCTGCGCAGTGTGGGGTCGTTGCCGGCAGCCGGTCTCCGGGGAGGGGAAGATGGCCGACATCATCCCCGTCTTCAGACGGGCCTGGGCTCAGTTCTGGAGCCACGGCGGCGTCCGCGGCGCCTTCTTCCAAGTCCTGAGGTGGGAGAGAGAGAGGAATGTGGAGGCGATTGCAAGCGAACGGGAGATGGACGTTGGGGGAGGGAGGGAGGGACATGGCGACGCAGGGGTCACCCTGAGGGAGGGAGGGAGGTGGAGGGGGCAGTGAGTGGCGGGGAGGAGAAGGCCGGGTAAAGGGCAAGAGGTGGGTGGGGGAGAGGAGAGGAGAGGTGGTGTCAAAGGGGATAGTGGGGAAGGGGTGGATGGAGAGAGGGAAGGTTGGGGCAAAGTAGGAGAGGTCAGGGAAGGTGGAGGGGGCGGGGAGGGAGGAGAGTGACAGGGAAAAGGAGGGATGGTGTAATGGCAGCAACCAGGAGGGTGGCACAGCGGTAGAGTTGCTGCCTTACAGCAAAATGTAGCGCCTGAGACCCGGGTTCGATCCTGACTACGGGTGCTGTCTGTGTGGAGTTTGTGTGTTCTCCCCGTGATCTGCGTCGGTTTCATAGAAACATAGACATTAGGTGCAGGAGTAGGCCATTCGGCCCTTCGAGCCTGCACCGCCATTCAATATGATCATGGCTGATCATCCAACTCAGTATCCCGTACCTGCCTTCTCTCCATACCCCCTGATCCCCTTAGCCACAAGGGCCACATCTAACTCCCTCTTAAATATAGCCAATGAACTGGCCACAACTACCCTCTGTGGCAGAGAGTTCCAGAGATTCACCGCTCTCTGTGTGAAAAAAAGTTCTTCTCATCTCGGTTTTAAAGGATTTCCCCCTTATCCTTAAGCTGTGACCCCTTGTTCTGGACTTCCCCAACATCGGGAGCAATCTTCCTGCATCTAGCCTGTCCAACCCCTTAAGAATTTTGTAAGTTTCTATAAAATCCCCTCTCAATCTCCTAAATTCTAGAGAGTATAAACCAAGTCTATCCAGTCTTTCTTCATAAGACAGTCCTGACATCCCAGGAATCAGTCTGGTGAACCTTCTCTGCACTCCCTCTATGGCAATAATGTCCTTCCTCAGATTTGGAGACCAAAACTGCACGCAATACTCCAGGTGTGGTCTCACCAAGACCCTGTACAACTGCAGTAGAACCTCCCTGCTCCTATACTCAAATCCTCTTGCTATGAAAGCCAACATTTCGCTTTCTTTACTGCATGCTGCACCTGCATGCCTACCTTCAATGACTGGTGTACCATGACACCCAGGTCTCGCTGCATCTCCCCCTTTCCCAATCGGCCACCATTTAGATAATAGTCTGCTTTCCTGTTTTTGCCACCAAAATGGATAACCTCACATTTTTTTCCTTCCATTATTTATTATGTAAAAGAATATGTGTGTTATGATTGTGTTTATAATTTGTTTGGTTGTTTTGTTGTTTGTCTTTTGCACAAAAGTCCTGGAGCATTGCCACTTTCATTTCACTACACATCTCGTATGTGTATGTGACAAATAAACTTGACTTGACTTATCTACATTATACTGCATCTGCCAAACATTTGCCCACTCACCCAGCCTATCCAAGTCACCTTGCAGTCTCCTAGCATCCTCCTCACACCTAACACTGCCCCCCAGCTTAGTGTCATCTGCAAACTTGGAGATATTGCCTTCAATTCCCTCATCCAAATCATTAATATATATTGTAAATAGCTGGGGTCCCAGTACTGAGCCTTGCGGTACCCCACTACTCACTGCCTGCCATTGTGAAAAGGACCCGTTTACTCCTACTCTTTGCTTCCTGTTTGCCAGCCAGTTCTCTATCCACATCAATACTGAACCCCCAATGCCGTGTGCTTTAAGTTTGTATACTAATCTCTTATGTGGGACCTTGTCGAAAGCCTTCTGGAAGTCCAGATACACCACATCCACTGGTTCTCCCCTATCCATGCTACTAGTTACACCCTCGAAAAATTCTATAAGATTCCTCCCACACTCCAAAGACGTACAGGTTTGTAGGTTAATTGGCTTGTTAATTATAGGTTAATTGGCTTGATAAAATGTTAAATTGTCCAAGTTGGCGATATGCAGAGTACTGCCCTGCCGACTACAAAAATTCAGACGGTTCAGAAGGTGGTGAGGATGGGATGGGAGGGGAAGGAGAGGAGGATGAGAAGGAAAGAGGGAGGGCAAGTTAGAGGGAACGGAAAAAGAAGAGGGGAGGCTGGAGTGCGGAAGGGAGTCAGGAAAGGGTGGATGGGAAAATAAGGAGTAGAAGAATGCTGGAATCGAGCGAAACGCAAAGTGCTGGAGGATCTCACAGGGTCAGGCAGCGTCTGTGGAGGGACCTTCTTCAGACGTGGGTCCCGACCTGAAACATTGCCTGCCCATTTCCCTCCACCTGAGCTGCTGAGTTCTTCCTGCACTTTGCTTGAGGAAGGGGAGAGGGGTGGAAAGATGGAGGGGTAGGGCGTTGTTTAGCGGGAAGACTCTGGAGGGAGAAGAAGGGACTTTGGTTTTATTTCCCCCTGTACAAACTGTACTCAAAATCAAATACCTGGATGAAATATTCTGAAAGCCATGAGGAAATAAAGTAGGAATTGGCTTTCTAACAGTGCGGTGGATTGGAAACCCCACCTTGATCCCGCCAGCAACATTGGAATAAGAGCTGCAACTTACAGTTAAGGCTGAGCAGCTCCGAGTGTGACTTCTTTTCATACATCTGCCGCAGGGGCATTGGGTTTGTGAATTCTCAAGAGAAGGAGCTGACACAAACAGAACAAATACACCATCGATGATCAGAGCAGAGAGCTCTGAGATGAAGACCATCGATGGTGTATTTGTTCTATCAGCCAAAATCAGTTATTTAACTACTTTTAGGGGTGCTATCAAGATTTGTACTGCAAAGTTGTCATCTTTTCTGGGAGTTGTAGTGATTTATTGATTTAGTGAGTTGTAGTATTTTGGCAAGATAATGGTGGCGCAGGGGTAGAACTCCTGCCTTACTGTGGAAGTCTGGAATTCGCTGCCTCAGAGGGCGGTGGAGGCAGGTTCTCTGGATGCTTTCAAGAGAGAGCTAGATAGGGCTCTTAAAGATAGCGGAGTCAGGGGATATGGGGAGAAGGCAGGAACGGGGTATTGATTGAGGATGATCAGCCATGATCACATTGAATGGCAGTGCTGGCTCAAAGGGCCAAATGGCCTATTCCTGAACCTATTGTCTTACAGCGGCAGAGACCCGGTTCGATCCTGACTACGGGTGCTTGCTTGGACAGAGTTTGTGCGTTCTCCCTGTGACCTGTGTGGGTTTTCTCCGGGAGCTCTGGTCTCCTCCCACACTCCAAAGACGCACAGGTTTGTAGGGTAATTGACTTGGCAAAATTGTAAATTGCCCTTAGTGCGTAGAATAGTGGTAGTGTGCGGGGATCGCTAGTTGGCGCAGACTCGATGGGCCGAAAGGCCTGTTTCCATGTTTTATCTCAAAACTAAACTATCATTGGTTTAAATATCTGATTTTGTTTTTAATTGCAAAAATTAGTTAAGATTAAATTTAATTGCTTTTCCCTTTTCCATCAATTGATATTATATATTGTAGAACAAGTGATCTAAAAACTGGGAAATTTATCGGGGAAGATAAGTATGGAAACAAATACTATGAAGACAAACGATACTTCTTTGGTAAGTGCTGCTATTAATCTTAATGGTTATTGTGATACATAGCCCACTGGTGATAGTCATTACTCAGTGGTAGTTCTCTGTGGGACTGGTCTGTACTAATTTCTACTTCCGCTGACACCCCGATGGTATATTGTGAGAGCACGGCACTGATAATTGTACTGCTTTTGGATGATCCATCTGCCGTCAGTATAAAATATGGCACTGTCATTTTCTGGAGAAACAGCAGAGTGCAACCTGCACATTTAACACAGTGTCATTGCTGCTGTGTAGGAGGGAACTCCAGGTGCTGGTTTACACCGAGGATAGACCCAAAATGCTGGATGAACTGGGAGCAGTTCTGGAGAGACGGAATGGGTGACTTTTCGGGTCGAGACCTTTCTTCAGACAGAGAGTCAGGGGAGAGGGAGACACGAATATGGAAGGGTAAGGTGTGAAAATGAGAGATCAAAGGGGACGAAGATCAAACAAAATATAGAATTGATCAACATACAGCGCCCTCCACAATGTTTGGGACAAAGGCCCATCATTTATTTATTAGCCTCTGCATCCGCAATTTGAGATTTGTAATAGAAAAAAATCACATGTGGTTAAAGTGCACATTATCAGATTTTATTAAAGGCCATTTTTATACATTTTGGTTTCACCGTGTAGAAATTACAGCTTTGTTTATACATAGCCCCCCCCATTTCAAGGCACAATAATGTTTGGGACACAGGGCTTCACAGGTCTTTGTAATTGCTCTGTATGTTTAATGCAGGTATAAGAGAGCTCCCAGCACCTAGTCTTTCCACCAGTCTTTCCATCACCTTTGAAAACTTTTATTGCTATTAACAACATGAGGACCAAAGTAGTGCCAATGAAAGTCAAAGAAGCCATTATGAGACTGAGAAACACAAATAAAACTGTTAGACATCAGCCAAACCTTGTGTGGGCAATGGGAAAGCAATCTGATAATGCCTATTCGGCTCTTCGAGCCAGCACCGCCATTCAATGTGGTCATGGCTGATCATCCCCAATCAGTACGGCCCATCATTCGGCCCATCGTCTACTCTGCCATTCAATCATGTCTGATCTATCTCTCCCTCTAAAGGGCCTGTCCCACGAGCATGCGACTGCATGCGGCAAGCGTGACCTAACGTGGTCGCTTGAGCCGTACGGCCTCGCGGGGCCGGTCTCACTTCGATACCCGGAGCCGTATGGAGTTGTGCGGGGCTCCGAAAAACTGACACTGTCCAAAAATTCCGTGCGGCAACGGCCTGCCGTCCCGCAGCCGCATTGAGGCCGTACGCACCGCCTCGACGGGCGTGCGCAGCGTCTCGACGCTGTACGCAGCGTCTTGACGGCGTAAGCTTAGCGCAAACTTCCCGCGGACTTCGCTCGAACTTCACGACAACTCGTATGGGATCACTCGACCTCCGCGTGGCCCCCGCTTCCGGTTTGGTCGCGCTTGCCACATGCAGTCGCATGCTCGTGGGACAGGCCCTTAAACCCCATTCTCCTGCCTTCTCCCCATAACCCCTGACACCTGTACTAATCAAGAATCTCAATCTCCGCCTAAAAAATATCCATTGACTTGTCCTCCACCGCTGTCTGTGGCAAAGAATTCCACAGATTCGCCACCCTCCAACTTAAGAAATTCCTGCCTCCCTCCTTTCTAAAGGTACGTCCTTTTATTCTGAGGCTGTGTCCTCTGGTCCGAGATTCTCCCACTAGTGGAAACATCCTGTCCACATCCACTATATCCAGACCTCAGACCAGTCGGTAGTAAGGTGTGTGATCTCACAAACTACTGATTAAACCGCAGTGTAAGAGGGAAGATTGCACATTCAAGTTAACCAGCAGCACAAGGTAGTGTTTGTCGTCATTAACTAGTCCGAAGAATGTATTTTGTTGATCATTTGCATTTTCAATTTCTAGGTCGACATAGATGGGTTGAATACACCGGAGTGATGAATGGGAAGAACACTTACTGGGAAATAGACGGGAGCATGATCCCTCCAGAATGGTAAATTTCAGTTATATTCGGGGCCTTTATCTGTAATTATGGAGGTGCTTGGTTCACAGCTTTGTGTGTTATGTGTGACACTGCGTTACTAGATAATATCCTCTCGTCGTGGTCACTCTGTAAAGGGTGGGGACCACAACACATCGAGTCCATAATCTGTAAACCACTTTAGCTTATTGTCACATGTACCGAGGTACAGTGAAAAGCTTTAGTTGCGTGCTATCCATTCAGTGGAAAGACAAGGCATGATTACAATTGAGCCATTCGCAGTGTACAGATACATGTGAAAGGGGAGTGATCAAAGGGCTTGGGATCTCTTCAGCATGTGATTAGGTTGGATCATCTTTCCTGCCATTTCGGGTAGGTTGATGTGTGGGATATAGTCCAGGTTTCCTCGCCTGTCAGCCAGTGCCTGCCATCCCAGCCTGGTGGCTAAAGATACAAGATACATTTAATTGTCATTTGGACCCCTTGAGGTCCAAACGAAATGCCGTTTCTGCAGCCATACATTACAAACAAATAGACCCAAGACACAACATAATTTACATAAACATCCATCACATTGCTGTGATGGAAGGCCAAATAAACTTATCTCTCCACTGCACTCTTCCCCCCCCCGATGTCAGAGTCAGAGTCAAAGCCCCCGGCTGGCGATGGCGATTGTCCTGTGGCCATTAAAGCCACGCCTGGTGGTGCGAGGTCTTGCTGTTAGAGCCCCCGGCGTGCGCTCGCAGAGTCCCGCGGCCATTCCAAGCCACGCGGGGCGGTGATGTTAGGCCCCGCTCCAGGAGCTCTTCGACCCCGCAACTCGGGCGGGAGAAGTCGCCGTTGCGAGAGCCCTGAAAAGCGGTCTCCCTCCAGGGACCCGCGGGCTCCCGGTGCCGCCGTCCACAGACCCGCAGTTGAAGCCTCCGACTCTCCGGTTGGGCCGCAGCAGCAGGAGCAGCAGCGCTCCTCCACCGCTCCACCCGCTCCGGACTCGGCCAGCCCCGCGACGGTGATGGTGAGTCATAGCACCAGAGTCCCCGGTCTCTTCCTGTTGGAGGACGCTCCTCGTTGCAGCCCCAACGATAACGGAAACCCGACGAAAAAAGGTCGGGTCTCCCGTGCAGGGAGAGATTTAAAAGGTTTCCCACCCCCCCACACACACACCCCAACAAAAAATAACAAAAACTACATAAAAACATAGACAAAAAATAATAAAACGCGGACAGACTGCAGAGGCCGCTGCTGACGAGAGTCGCGCCGCCCACCCAACATTAATAATAAAACATTGTCAATTAAATATGTGAATTAAACACTCTTGTAGAACAGTGCCATCGATTGTTTGAATCTGGCTCTGGCAATCAGGCAATTGAATCATCCTACCAACAACTGAAGAGCAGTCCTGAGCCACTATCTACCTCATCAGGGACCCTTGGACTATCTTTGATCGGACTTTACTGGTTTTACCTCGCACTAAACGTTATTCCCTTATCATGTATCTGTACACTGTGAATGGCTCAATTGTAATCATGTATTGTCTTTCTGCTGGCTGGTTACCACGTGACATAAGCTTTTCGCTGTACCAATACACTGAATGAACAAGTTAATTAATTAATGAATACGTTTATTGGCCAAGTATTTGCATACAAGGAATTTGCATTGGTGCTCTGCCCGCAAGTGACAACATGACATACAGTGACAGTTGGGAATGACACATAAAATATTAAACATTAATAATAAAACATTATCAATTAAATATGTGAATTAAATAAAATACCAGAGCGTGAACTGGGTGGAGATGCTGGGGCAGTAGAAGGAGCACTGTTCTGTTTCTGAGCTTTGAGCTGCCATTTGATTGTCTCTCTCTGTGTGTGTGTGTGTGTTCCTTGGCTATCTCAGGCACGGTTGGATTCACTACAGTACCGAGCATCCACCCACGACACACCCTCCAGCGGAACGGAAGTTTATCTGGAAAACTCATCAGTTTAATATGAGTGGGACGCCGGGGCAGTACGTACCTTACTCAACGACTCACAAGAAGATTCATGAGTGGGTCCCACCACAGACTGGCAAGTGAGCCGGCGTGGCACCAACATGCACTGTAAATTATACCTTCCATTTCTTCCTCATTCTGTACCAATAAAGCAGAAGTGTGGATATTTTCTTGTGTCTGTCAGTCTACGATCTGTAATCATGCCTTCAGTAAATGTTTTAGTTTGTAAGTGATCTTATAAAAGTAGCATTAAAAGCTGCAGTGATGCTTGCATAAAGGCAACGGTGGTGCAGCGGTAGAGTTGCTGGCTCAAAGCGCCAGAGACCCGGATTCCATCCTGACTACGGGTGCTGTCTGTACAGAGTGTACGTTCACCCCGTGACCTGCATGGGTTTTCTCCGGGTGCTCTGGTTTCCTCCCACATTCCAAAGACATACAAGTTTGCAGGTTAATTGGCTTGGTATAAATGTAAAACTGTCCCTTGTGTGTGTGGGGTAGTGTTAATGTACAGGGATCGCTGGTCAGCGTGGACTTGGGGAGCCGAATGGCCTGTTTCCGTGCTGTGCCTCCAAAAAAAGGGGGAAAGAAGCTTGGATATCTATTATGCATTTCATGGGGAGAATGTACAAAGTCCGTACAGACAGCATCCTTAGTCAGGATTGAACCCAGGTCACTGGGGCTGTAAGGCAGTGTTCTATGTGAAGCCAAATGTAGATTCCTTACAATCAGAGACAGGTGAATTTATAATGGGGAATAAGGAAATGGCAGAACAGTTAAACAAGTTCTTTGGTTCTGTCTTCACTAAGGAAGACACCAACAATCTCCCAGAAATACTAGTGGATCGAGGATCTAGTGGGAGGGAGAAACTTCTCTCCCACACCACCTGCCTTTATTATAGATCAGCAAACCTCCATTATAGATCAGCAGGCTCCCACTCTCTTATTTCCCTTCGCTGATTCATTTTCCTCAAAGTGGGTTTTCTCCTGGTGCTCCGGTTTCCTCCCACTTTCCAATGACGTACAGGTTTGTAGGTAAATTGGCGAAAAATTATAAAGTTGTCTCTAGGATAGTGCAGGTGTACGGGGTGATCGCTAGTTGGCGCGGACTCGGTGGGCCGAAGGTACTGTTTCCACGCTGTATCTCTAAACTTTGTTTCCCCCTGCCCCCCTGTCCCCTCACTCTCTTGACTCTATTGCTAGTTTGTGGGTGGTCAATTGATTGGGTACTGGACTGCGGGCCATGTCTTATGAGCCAGGGTGAAATTGGAAAACCAACAGGCATAAAAGGAGATCCTCGGCCTTTATTGAATGAAAGTTAACCCCCAAATACAGCTACTTCACCCTAGCATTCCCATCCCACCCACAACACCATTCCCTGTCAAAAAACACTTCTTTATTTCTGCACAAAGTTACGGACGTGGACAGATGTGAATGTTAAATTCTATGACGTAGCTGTGTTTGCCTTCCAGGATAATATTCACCCACGGGAGCTAAACATGTCCCTGTGCTCTGATCTTTGGACGTAACTGGTTGTGGCAGCTGGAGAAAAGTAATAGGTGATGTTTCAGGTTGAGACCCTTCAGGGAGTGGCACCCTTTCCTGACTGCTGATCGGTCGCGACTCGAAATGTCACCTATTCCATTTCTCTAGACAAGATTCCTGACCCGCTGAGTTACTCCAGCATTTTGTGCCTACCTTTATGTTTGTGGCAGCTGCTGAATTTACTGATGTTCCCAGTGCACTGTTCCTCCAACATACTCCTCGAATGTTAAGCAGTTTTGTCCGAGCCGAGTTCAATAGCCTGATGGCTGTGGGGAAGTAGCTATTCCTGAACCTGGTCATTGCAGTCTTCAGGCTCCTGTACCTTCTACCTGAATGTAGTGGGGAGATGAATGTGTGGCCAGGATGGTGTGGGTCCTTGATGATACTGCCAGCCTTTTTGAGGCAGCGACTGCGATAGATCCCCTCGATGGAAGGGAGGTCAGAGCCGATGATGGACTGGGCAGTGTTTACTACTTTTTGTAGTCTTCCTCTCCAGGGCGCTCAAGTTGCCGAACCAAGCCATGATGCAACCGGTCAGCATGCTCTCTACTGTGCACCTGTAGAAGTTAGAGAGAGTCCTCCTTGACATACCGACTCTCCGTAATCTTCTCGGGAAGTAGAGGCGCTGATGTGCTTTCTTAATAATTGCATTAGTGTTCTCGGACCAGGAAAGATCTTCAGAAATGCAACCGGTCAACAACTCAATGCGTTAGGCAGCATCTCCGGAGAACACGGATTGGTAACATTTCAGGTCAGACCTTTCTTCAGACTTGGGCACAAGAATGGCTTGTTCGTTCATTGCATCCCTGTGGAAAAACAGCAATAAGAGGATCCACTCCTTGAAGTTCCTCCAACATGTATCTGTAGAGATTCTACATATGAAGAAGCGTCCTGACTTGAAATGTCGCCTATCCATGTCCTCCAGAGGTTGCTGCCAGACCTGCGGAGTTACTCCAGCACTTTGTGCTCTATGCAACATTCCAGCATCTGCAGTTACTTATGTCCAGTAGTGTCATGAGTTGCTGCAATGATGGATGCAATTGACCCAGTTGTCTGTTTGGAGAAAGTAGGAAGGGGACCCATGATCACTTTGATTGATGCAAGAGGCTCCAAGCAACAAATTGTTATTTCTGCTCCCATTACCTGCATTTCATAAGTTCCTCGAGCAGAATTAGGCCATTCGGCCCATCAAGTCTACTCCGCCATTCAATCATGGTTGATCTAACTTTCCCTCTCAACCCCATTCTCCTGCCTTCTCCCCATAACGTCCAACACCCTTACTAATCAAGAATTTTAATCTCCACCGTAAAAAAACAGCCGGCTGTGGCAATGAATTCCATAAATTCACCACCCTCTGACAAGAAATTCCTCATCTCCTTTCTAAAGGTACGTCCTTTTATGCCGAGGCTGTGCCCTCTGGTCCTAGACTCTCCCATGAGTGGAAACATCCTCTCCACATCCACTCTATCCAGGCCATTCACCTTTCTGTAAGTTTCAGTGAGGTTCACCCTTCATCCTTCTAAACTCCAGCGAGAACAGGCCCGGTGCCGTCAAATGCTCATCATACATGACCGTTCTGGTAAACCTCCTCTGGGCCCTCTCCAATGCTAGCACATCCTTCCTCAGATACGGGGCCCAAAATAGCTCACAACACTCCAAAGGCATTCTGACCAGTGCCTTATAAAGCCTCAGCATTACATCCCTGTTTTTCATATTCTAACCCTCTGGAAATAAATGCAATGCATTGCATTCGCCTTCCTTACTACCAATTCCTTGTATCGCTGATCCATCACCATAATTTCTACCCCTCTCAGCTTGACACTGTTGCCACCCCCGTCTCATATATCTAAAGGAAGTATTTTGCAATTTCCCCAGCGAACTCTTCCACCAACAACACCGTACGAAGCTTTTCAAAAAGGGGGGTGGCATGACAGGATTTGTGGAACCAGAGTTGGTTTACAGGGCAAGGCCAACTAAGGCCCTTGCATTAGTAGAATTTAGTGGTAAATGGCAATATACATTCAGGAGCACCTGTTCCATTGTTTGCACAATCCGCAGGCATTGCCACTTTCATTTTACAGCACATCTTGTATGTGTATGTGGGAGTGGCGGCGCCTAACGGCAGCGGCTCGACTACAGTCGTCTGCCTTTTTTTATTTTTGTCTTGTTAAATGTATGTCTTGAGTTAGTTTTTATTTTTTTTTTTTAGCTGTGTATATGTGGGGGGTGGTGGGGGGGGCTGTGGGGGAAACCGTTTTAAATCTCTTCCCTGTGCGGAGACCCGACTATTCCCTGTCGGGTCTCGGATGTCGTTGGGCCTGACATCGTGGAGCCAGCGGTGACCTCCGGCCGGGACTAACATGAGGGCTCCAGTTGCAGAGCCTGCGGAACTGACATCGCGGAGCTGGACAACTTCGGAGCGGAAGAGCTGTGGTGGCGCGCGGCTGCGACCCGACTTTTGGAGTTCGGAGGCACCGGCCACAGACCCTGTGGACGGGAACGTCGGGAGCTCGCAGGTCCCTGGTGGGAGACCGCTTTTCCGAGCTCCGCAACGGCGACTTCTCCCGCTGGAATCGCGGGTTTAAAGGACATGGAGCCGGGGCCTAACATCGCCCGGCGTGGCTTAAACGGCCTCAGGACTTACCATCGCCCGCCGGGGGCTTTAACATCGGAGCCCCAGTTCGCCTCGACACTGCAGTTGGACTGCTGGACCACGGGAGAAGGAACAAAGGGAAGAGATAAAGACTTTGCCTTCCATCACAGTGAGGAGATGTTGGAGATTCACTGTGATGGATGTTTATGTAAACTGTGTTAAGTGTGGGTCTTGGATTGTTTTGTAATGTAAAAAACTGTAGAAATGATATTTCGTTCAAACCTAGGTTTGAATGACAATAAATTGCATTCTATTCTAAATAGACTTGACTTACCTTGACTTGACGACAACTGATTTCCTGTTGTTGGGGGGCAGTGTTAGCTGTGAGGAGGATGCTAGGAGGCTGCAAGGTGACTTGGATAGGCTGAGTGAGTGGGCAAATGCATGGCAGATGCAGTATAATGTGGATAAATGTGAGGTTATCCACTTTGGTGGCAAAAACGGAAAAGCAGACTATTATCTAAATGGTGGCCGATTAGGAAAAGGAGAGATGCAACGAGACCTGGGTGTCATGGTACACCAGTCATTAAAAGTAGGCATGCAGGTGCAGCAGGCAGTGAAGAAAGCGAATGGTATGTTAGCATTCCTAGCAAAAGGATTTGAATATAGGAGCAGGGAGGTTCTACTGCAGTTGTACAGGGTCTTGGTGAGACCACACCTTGAGTATTGCGTACAGTTTTGGCCTCCAAATCTGAGGAAGGACATTATTGCCATAGAGGGAGTGCAGAGAAGGTTCACCAGACTGATTCCTGGGATGTTAGGACTTTCATATGAAAAAAGACTGGATAGACTCGGTTTGTACTCGCTAGAATTTAGGAGATTGTGGGGGGATCTTATAGAAACTTACAAAATTCTTAAGGGGTTGGACAGGCTAGATGCAGGAAGATTGTTCCCGATGTTGGGGAAGTCCAGGACAAGGGGGTCACAGCTTAAGGATAGAGGGGAAATCCTTTAGGACCGAGATGAGAAAAACATTTTTCACACAGAGAGTGGTGAATGTCTGGAACTCTCTGCCACAGAGAGTAGTTGAGGCCAGTTCATTGGCTATATTTAAGAGGGAGTTAGATGTGGCCCTTGTGGCTAAGGGGATCAGGGGGTATGGAGAGAAAGCAGGTACGAGATACTGAGTTGGATGATCAGCCATGATCAGATTGAATGGCGGTGCAGGCTCGAAGGGCCGAGTGGCCTACTCCTGCACCTATTTTCTATGTAGGCAAAAGACGCCATCCACATGATCGCTATATACAAGCCAGGGGTATGCTCGTAACCAGTCAGGGTTAAATCTTCGCCAGTATCCATTCTTATAGAAGGCACAATATTTGTATGTTGGACCCAGTTTAAAGTGATTCTGTATGAGGTACAGCTTCTGAGCATCTGAGAGGTTGGCAATAGCTTTAGCTGCTTCTTCTATGGTTGTGGTAGAATTAAGGAGAATCAAGTGCAGACCCGTTGGGTCTGTTCCCCCAATGTGCGGTTGTGACCCTTCAACCCTGCAGTGTCCTCACTGGACCATAGAATGACATTGGGGACATTCGTGCAATCATGCGAATACTGTTGGCATGATGGCACCGGCTCGTTTACTAGTAGAATGTGTCTTCTGTTTCCCCTGTAGATCCCTCCCTTCCGATCTGGTCAGGTAAGAACGTGGTTCTGGGCAGGATTCCTTCACGACACCAAGGCGATCGTAACCTCTTGTGGTCTGCAAGCGAACGACTTGGCCCTCCGACAGTGGCTTGAGAGGGCTGCTGGTCTTGTCATAATGTTCCAACTGGAGGCGTGGGTTCGAATCCCACTTCTGACACCATGTTGAAGCTGTGACAACACTATTGATCAACTTCAAATACGTTCATTGCAAAAGGATTTGGTTCATTGCAAAAGGATTTGAGTATAGGAGCAGGGAGGTTCTACTGCAGTTGTACAGGGTCTTGGTGAGACCACACCTGGAGTATTGCGTACAGTTTTGGTCTCCAAATCTGAGGAAGGACATTATTGCAATAGAGGGAGTGCAGAGACGGTTCACCAGACTGATTGCTGGGATGTCAGGACTGTCTTATGAAGAAAGACTGGATAGACTTGGTTTATACTATCTAGAATTTAGGAGATTGAGAAGAAACTTACAAAATAACAGGCTAGATGCAAAGGGAAGTCCAGGACAAGGGGTCCCTCAAGTACAAATTTTAAAAGATAGAAGATACACATAAGTAACTCACAAGGGTAGAAGTTCATATGAAAGATAAATTTATTGGGGTGTGGGATCTTAGACCCCATGATCAAAATCGGTGCTGGCTCGAAAATGGCCTACTCCTGCACATTTCTAAACCTTTACGAAAGTCAAAGCAAAACTGGCAATCTATAGACACCAGGACCAACTAACATAAAACATAAAACAAACCCTCAAGTACAATTGAAAATAGATAACATAAGTATCAAAAGAATATATGAAAATAAATTTATTGGTGTGATCTTAGACCCCAAAATCTGCTGGAATCCACATATAAACCACATCAAAGCAAAACTGGCAAAGTTTATAGCAATATTGGGAAAATCAAGACACATCCTGGACCACAAATCATTACTCTGTATAATACACTCATATTGCCATATCTGAGTTACTGTGTGGAGATATGGGGTAACACCTACAAAAGCCATGATCATATTGAATGGCGGTGCAGGCTCGAAGGGCCGAATGGCCTACTCCTGCACCTAATTTCTATGTTTCTATGTTTCTAAAACCAATCCACAGCCATTATGCACATTACAAAAAAGAGCAATAAGAATTATCAATAACGTTGGATATCTTGAACCTACCAATTTATTATTCTTAAAGTCACATACACTGAAGTTCACCGACCTGGTTAAATTTAAGACTGCACAAATCATGTACAAAGCAAGAAATAATTTCTTGCCTGGTACCTGTCCCAAAGAAGACCCATCCCACTCACCACAACGACTACAGACCAGTAGCGCTCAACTCACATATTATGAAGACATTTGAGAGACTTGTCCTCTCCTACATCAGGACTAGTGTGTCAACTCAAATGGATCCTTTACAGTTTGCATATCAGCCCAACATCAGTGTCGATGATGCCCACATTTACATGCTGCAGAGGGTGTACACACATCTGGACATCCCTGATACATCTGTAAGGATTACATTCTTTGACTTCTCAAGCGCCTTTAACACAATTCAGCCCCGACTGCTAGGGGAGAAGATGAAGGTGAAGGTGGATCCATTACTGGTACTGTGGTGTTTGGATGACCTTTTCCTCAGACCACAGTACATGCGCCTACAGATCAATGTCTCAAGCACCATCCTGAGCAGCACAGGGGCTCCACAAGGAACTGTGCTGGCTCCATTCCTGTTTACCATCTACACAGCGGATATCCAACACAACACCAACAGCTGCTTTTTGCAGAAATTTTCAGATGACACAGCTGTTGTCGGCCTCATCAAAGGGGGCAATGAGGAGGAGGAGTATAGAGACACAATTAACAACTTTGTGAGTGGAGTGCACACAATAACCTCCATCTCAACACCACAAAAACCAAGGAGATAGTTGTGGATTTCAGGAGGGGGAGGAGGAGGACTCAACCAACACCAATCACCATCAGGGGCACTGAGGTGGAGGTGGAAGAGTCATATGGAGGCGGTGTACAGGAAGGGACAAAGTCGACTGTATTTCTTAAGGAGGCTAAGGTCATTCAACATCTGCCAACCCCTACTGTGCAGTGTCTACCATTCAGTGGTGGCCAGTGCTCTGTTTTTTGCTGTGGCCTGTTGGGGAGAAGGCGCCCGCATAGTGGACAAAAACAGACTGGACAAGCTGATCAGGAAGGCCGGCTCAGTGGTCGGGGCTGAGCAACTAACGGTCCAGCAGGTGGCAGAGGCCAGAACTCTGAACAAACTGGGTTCAATAATGACCAACCCCACTCACCCACTCCACGCCCTGAAGGTGATCAAGAGCAGGAGACTGATTGCACCAATGTGCAAAACTGAGAGATATAGGAAGCCTTGTATACCAGCTGCTATAAGGTTTTATAATGCACAAAAATAATTTTGCATTTTTTTAGTGTTCATTCATTGTATTTTAACATTAAGTATGGAAGCTATCTGAGGAAATGTGTGGTGTTATGTCTGTCTTGAAGCTGTTGTGGCACTGTAATTTCCTGTAAAGGGTTATTAAAGGATCTAATCTAATCTAATCTAATTTGCTTCCAGGAAATATACAAAAACTGTTTATGGAAAGACAGGGTGGGTATAATTTGAGAGGGGAACATAATTAAAAAACACTCAATGCCAGAACAACTCTTAAAAGTATGTGCATAGCAATCTGTGGGGTGAATTTGTGGAATGGTCTGGAACAGGAGATAAAACTTAGCACAAACATAATTCAGTTTAAAAAGATGTACAAAAACACTTTTTTAAAAGGATATTGGGATGAGGATAGGTGATTGTGAGTGGGATATTTGTTATACTGATTGTATTGGGAAGGGTGATTATAGGGTGATGGGTTGTATACTGTGCATTGAGAAAGTATTCAGACCCCTTCACTTTTTCCACATTTAGTTACGTTACAGCCTTATTCGAAAATGGATTAAATTCATTTTTTTTATCAACAATGTACACACAATAGCCCACAATAAAAAAGTGAAAACAGGTGCTTTGAAATGTTTGCAAAATAATTAAAAATAAATAACTGTAATATCACATTTACAGTATTCAGACCCTTTACTCAGTACTTTGTTGAGGCACCTTTGGCAGCGATTACAGCCTCAAGTCTTCTTGGGTATGACGCTACAAGCTTGGCACACCTGTATTTGGGTCATTTCTCCCATTCTTCTCTACAGATCCTCTCAAGCTCTGTCAGGTTGGATGGGGAGCGTCGATGCACAGCTATTTTCAGGTCCCTCCAGAGATATTCGATCGGGTTCAAGTCCGGGCTCTGGCGGGGCCACTTAAGGACATTCACAGACTTGTCACAAAGCCACTCTTGCGTTGTCTTGGCTGTGTGAGCTTTGGAAGGTGAACCTCCGCCCCAGTCTGAGGTCCTGAACGCTCTGGAGCAGGTTTTCATCAAGGATCTCTCTGTACTTTGCTCCGTTCATCTTTCCCTTGATCCTGACTAGTCTCCCAGTTCCTGCCGCTGAAAAACATCCCCACAGCATGATGCTGCCACCACCATGCTTCACCGTAGGTATGGTATTGGCCAGGTGATGAGCGGTGCCTGGTTTCCTCCAGACGTGACGCCTGGCATTCAGGCCAAAGAGTTCAATCTTGGTTTCATCAGACCAGAGAATCTTGTTTAGGTGCCTTTTGGGCAAACTCCAAGCAGGCTGTCATGTGCCTTTTACTGAGGAGTGGCTTCCGTCTGGCCACTTACAATAAAGGCCTGATTGGTGGAGTGCTGCAGATATAGTTGTCCTTCTGGAAGTTTCTCCCATCTCCACAGAGGAACTCTGGAGCTCTGTCAGAGTGACCATCGGGTTCTTGGTCACCTCCCTGACCAAGGCCCTTCTCCCCCGATTGCTCAGTTTGGCCGGGCGGCCAGCTCTATGAAGAGTCCTGATGGTTTCAAAGTTCTTCTATTTAAGAATGACGGAGGCCACTGTGCTCTTCGGGGCCTGCAATGCTGCAAAAAATGTTTTATACCCTTCCCCAGATCTGTGTCTCGACACAATCCTGTCTAGGAGGTCTACAGACAATCCCTTCGTCTTCATGGCTTGTTTTTTGCTCTGACATGCACAGTCAACTGTGGGACCTTATATAGACAAGTGTGTGCCTTTCCAAATCATGTCCAATCAATTTAATTTACTACTTGTGGACTCCAATCAAGTTGTAGAAACATCTCAAGGATAATCAATGGAAATAGGAGGCACCGAAGCTCAATTTTGAGAGTCACAGCAAAGGGTCTGAATACTTATGCAAATGTGATATTTCAATTATTTATTTTTAATTACTTTGCAAAAATTTCTAAACATCTGTTTTCGCTTTTTATGTTATGAGGTATTGTGTGTAGTTTGATGATTAAAAAAATGACTGTAATCAATTTTAGAATAAGGCTGTAATGCACCAAAATGTGGAAAAAGTGAAGGGGTCTGAATACTTTCTCAATGCACTGTATATGACTAAGAGATACTGTATAGTATATGAGTGTTTTTTCTTTTCTTATTTCTTTTTTTCTGTTTTTTTGTATGGCTTATAAATATTTGATTAGTGTATAAATGTAAATAATTTGGTGTATATATAGCTGCTGGTGTACATATGGTGTAGATATAGCTGCTAAATTTGTATAAGATAACTAGACTAAGTGGGACCCGTTGGGTCCCAGCATCACACGGGAGGGCTGGTCACCAAGGCAATATTCTACCTCTCCACCAATTCCAATATTGCTCGCCAGTAAGGGGGGGGGGGGGGGGGGGGGGCTTTCTGTTTCGCTAGTATGGGTGTTGCGGGCCGAAGGTACTGGTTTCGAGAGGGCTAGTATAGACATTGTGTGCTGAATGGATTCTTGGGCTGGCAGCCAACTGTTGCAACAAATTTAAAAGCCAAGCCAAGGCAAACAATTTGGCTGCAGCCACCCGACAACCAAAATTCATTTTGTGAACACAAACTTTTTTTAAAAGGCGAGGCAAACAATTGGGCAGCAGCCACCTGACAACCAAAATTCATTTTGTGAACACAAACTTTAAATGAAAAGCCAAACAATTTGGCAGCAGCCACATCGAGGGGACTCACTGTGGAGTAGACATGCGTTCAGTGTTATTCACAGCTCAGAGAGCCGTGACCCTCTCGCTTCCTGGGTCTGGCAGAGACTGAGTGAGGCACGACACTGCCGGGTTTTATAGTCCCTCCCCCCTCCCCCCTGCCGCCAGCGGGGGCAGCAGAGAGAATGGGGAATTAAAAAAAAACATTTCTCAGATTTTTCATCGATGGGAAAAATCCTCTGGTCCCGGAAGGCGGAGGCGGGCTCTGAGCGAGGTGGCCAAAAATGATGGCCGTAGGTGGCGGCATTCTCTTGGAAATCGCAGCACAGTGGGCGAAATGCGGTCAAGAACAGACTTTTAGTAATATAGATTATAAGCAGTTGAAAAAGGGGTGGGAATTAATAAGCTTTGGCTTCTTCATGCTCCTTTTCGGACACATACGATTTCATTTATTTATAGATATTGTTTATGACACTTTATAAATATTCTTGTTTTGTTTTTGTATGCCGTTTCATACTTGCTTTTTATTATTTTATTCTGTTCGAAATAAAGAATGAAATAAATAAATAAATAAATAAATAGATGGGCTGCCGCTATATGCCAGCGGAATGATATATAGAAAACACGGATTACGGACCGGGTGTACATCAGATCAGCTAACGTGTTTAAGAAGGAACTGCAGATGCTGGAAAATCGAAGGTAGACAAAAATGCTGGAGAAACTCAGCGGGTGCAGCAACATCTATGGAGCGAAGGAAATAGGCAACGTTTCGGGTCGAGACTCTTCTTCAGCTAACGTGATTGATCTACGCCCACCCCTCCAAGCTTCCATTTTCACACTCAACCTCCTCCCTCTCATTGACTTCAGGGGTCTCAGGAACCTTGGATCTTCAACCTTGCTTTGTCTGCAAGGCAACCTGGAGACAAGGCTCAGGGCCTGTCAGTGGGGTGTACATCTCAGACACAGAATCAGTCCCTGCACCCGTCCCTGTATGAATACAAAGGGTTGCAGCCGAATATCCAGGCCAGCAAATTCTGCAGGAAGCACTGATCATTCATAGATGTCGTGAACATTGCCATCACATAGGAATTACTGCTGTAAGGGACGATTTGTATCTTTGGTAATAGTTGCCAGCTTTCAATTCTGTTCCTTATAAATTAAACCTTTTGTTTCAATATCAGCACTTCTCAAGATTTAAAAGCTGTTGACCATTTATCAGTGAAGAGCAGAACAAGAAGCGTTAGGAATTACCCGCTGCTTCTCAGAAGGGTTGAAGAAATTGCGATTTACTCTGAGGATTCATGGTATATCATGAGGGAGCTGTCTGAAACATAGAAACATAGAAAATAGCTGCAGGAGGAGGCCATTCGGTCCTTCGAGCCAGCACTGCCATTCATTGTGATCATGGCTGATCGTCCCCAATCAATAACCCGTGCCTGCCTTCTCCCACATATCCCTTGACTCCACTAGCCCCTAGAGCTCTATCTAACTCTCTCTTAAATCCATTCAGTGATTTGGCCTCCACTGCCCTCCATGGTAGGGAATTCCACAAATTCACAACTCTCTGGGTGAAAAATGGTGGGACAATGTATAAACACAGCTGTAATTTCCACATGGTGAAACCGAAATGTATAAAAATGGCCGTTAATAAAATCTGACTGTGCACTTTAACCACGTGTGATTTTATCTTTTACAAATCTCAAATTGTGGAGTACAGAGGCAAATAAATAAATGATGTGTCTCTGTCCCAAACATTATGGAGAGCGCTAATTTCTGCATTTTGTTAAATGGATCACAGTGGAATATACACTGTACAGAAGATCCATTTTAATCTCATCTGACTGTTCTAAACCTCCCTCGTGGCCATTAATACTTGCATCAGTGCTCATTGCAATGAGACACATTCCCAGGAGTTATCTGCTCTTCCTAACATGTCAACGTACTCTTCTAATACATTTTATAGTTATGAAGGCAATTAATCTTCAGGTGACTTGCATATTTTGAAATCCTCTGATTCATTGGAGACCTCCACTGTTTTTTCATAGCGCCCACATTGCTTGTATTCTAGCAGCAACTTTTTATAAAGATTGTATTGCTGTCAGCTGTAGAAAGCTGGAAATTGAGGAAATTCAGAGTGTCTCCGAGGATCCTCCAGTGCTTCTACGCAGCGGCGGTGGAAAGCATCTTGTCCGGGAACATTACCATCTGGTTTGGGAATTGCTCTGCCAAGGACAAGAAGACTCTGCAGAGAGTAGTGCGTTCGGCCGAACGCACTATGGGAACTTCACTCGCCCCCCTGCAGGAACTATACAACAGGAGGTGCAACTCCAGAGCAAATAAAATCATGGGAGACCCCTTCCACCCCTGCAACGGACTGTTCCAGCTGCTACGGTCAGGCAAACGCCTCCGTTGCCATGCGGTGAGAACGGAGAGGTTGAGAAGGAGTTTCTTCCCAGAGATATTTCGGACTGTAAACGCCTATCTCACCAGTGACTAACTCTACAGAACGTTTTTCCTTCCATTATTTTATTATGTAAAAGAATATGTGTGTTATGATTGTGTTTATAATTTGTTTGATTGTTTTGTTGTTTGTCTTTTGCACAAAAGTCCACGAGCATTGCCACTTTCATTTCACTGCACACCTCGTATGTGTATGTGACAAATAAACTTGACTTGACTTGACCTTGAGAAACCTTGAAGGCTTGAAACCGTGCAATCAGAATAGTTCTGAGCAGGTCACTGACCTCCGGTTTGCTGAGCGTTAAAACAATGAATGCAAAATATGAGCAAATAATTTAGGAGAGGTAGACTTCGTGATCCTGCTCCAATGAGATGCTCACCTGTGGCGCAGCGCTAGAGTTGCCGCCTTACAGCGCCAGTGACCCAGGTTTGATCTTGACTACGGCCGCTGTCTGTACGGAGTTTGTACCTTCTCCCTGCGATCGCGTAGGTTTTCTCCGAGATCTTCAGTTTCCTCCCACACTCTAAAGACGTACAGGTTTGTAGATTAACTGGCTTGGTATAAATTTAAATTGCCTTTAGTCTGTGTGGGATAGTGTTAATGTGTGGGGGTCGGTGTGGGTTTGGTGGGCTGAAGGGCCTGTTTCTGCACTTTGTCTCCAAACCTGACTATATCCTCAACTTTGCTTCCCATCCCCAGTAACATGCCATCCCTTTGTTCATCCAGAGTCTTTTTTTAATTTCAAAATAGACTTTATTTGAGAAATTAATATATACAATACTTGATCCTTACAAAACTCCATCCGACATCCTTGGAGGCTATACATACATTCAATACAGTTTCCCCAAATCACAATTTTTTCCTCACATGCTTGCCACTCATGTGGCCCACTGGCATGGAATCCCTTCCCTTATTTTGAGGGGCACCTCCACCACACCCTGCCCCCCCATATCCAGCAGCGGAAGGACCCTAGATTGTGGTCCTCCCCCACCGAGTTCGTCCTGGGAGAACCTTTTTTCTAATTTCTAAAATTGGAGAAATAAATATATCCAATATACAATTCATCCAGAGTCTGTCCACCTCTTCCTAAAAAACATTCCAAGACTCTACTTCTGTTGCCATTGGTGGAAGGGAGTTCCAAGGCTCGGAAATCACTGCGTCGTAGTCCCAGCGTTTAAAAGAGTTGACCCCCCGTTGTAGTTTTTCACACAAGAGGCAGCTTCCAGTCCACACCTGCCCTGTCAACACCCCTCAAGACCGTATCGGTGTAATGAAACGCTCTCTCACTCTTCTAAGCCAACCTGGCTCAAATAATTTTTGTCTTTCGTGCAGTCAAAGCACCACAGCTGGTAGAGCGGCTGCCTCACAGCGCCAGAGTCCCGGTCCGATCCTGATCACGGGTGTTGTCTGCGTGGAGTTGGCACGTTCTGTCCGTGACACTGTGGGTTTCCTCTGGGTGCTCCGGTTTCCTCCCACATCCTAAAGACGTGCAGGATTGTGGGTCGATTGCCCTTCTTGTGTGGAGAGTGGATGGGTAAGTGGGGTAACAGAAAGAACGCATGTTCATAGGTTATAGATTATAATTCTGAAAATGAGGAGGAGGTTTTTCCCAAATAACTTTTATTTTTACGGGGATGTTTCCGTAACCGGGTTCCGTCTCCGCACTAGTATCTTTGCTCCGCTGTGGGATCTTTGGTGCGGAGACGGAAGCCGGTTACGGAAATGGGGCCGAAAATGACCCATGAATCTGCCCATGACCGTACTATGTCTTTTTCGTCTAGTGGACTATCTTGCTTGCTATAGGATCTTTGATTATGGGCTCCACCCTTCCTGAGGTCCTCTGTGGCCGGCCCTGATTTGTTCTGGCTTTTTTCCCCTCCAGTTTTATTACCCCCCCCCCCCCCCCCCCCCCTCGCTGACTATCTTACAGTCTGCAGAAGGGTTCCGCCCTGAAACATCACCTATTCCTTCCTCTCCAGAGATGCTGCCTGACCCGCTGAGTAACTCCAGCACAGTGGTGGGGAACCTGCGGCCTTAAGGCCTCATGCAGCCTTCTAGGCCATTCAGTGCGGCCTTTTGAATGAATCCACATTTTGTAGAACAAATCCTTTTCTTTTTATTAATATGTTTTTATTCGTCTTTTATTATTTTTATTTTAATCTTAAAATGAACGTATTTAAAATACCAAAGAGTAAAAGAAGATTCAACTAAATAATGCTCCCCGACTGACGGCCACAATTAAAACATTAGTAAGTCATGAGGGCTGTTTTAACAAAATAATGTACATTTTGAAGTATATTTAATTGAAGTTTCTTGGATGTGGCCTTATTAGATTACAGCTAACTTAATGTGGAATTCCAACATGGAAAGGTTCCCCTCCCCTGATCTAGCGTTTTGTCAATATCTTGGGCAGCTTAGGACGACAGATAGCACAATGGGCTAAGAGTTCGGCTGGCGACTGGAAGGTAGCCGGTCCCCTGATCTAGCGCTTTGTCAATAACTTGGGCAGCTTACAACCCGGCCATATGAATGTTGATCTCTCTGTTATCGGCCCAGTCATTTTTTTTTTTTTTACAACACGGCCATATGAATGTTGATCTCTCTGTTGTCGGCCCAGTTTTATTCTGGCCTTTTATAGCAACCTGTTCCCCCGACTCTCAGTCTGAAGAAGGGTCTCAACCCAAAACGTCATCCATTCCTTCTCTCCGGAGATGCTGCCTGACCCGCTGAGTCACTCCAGCACTTTGTGTCTATCTTCGGTGTAAACCAGCATCTTGCAGTTCCTTCCTACACAGTCAGAAAAAGGAAAACAAATGCTGACTCAGAAAAAAGTATAGGCCATATCTTCATGTAATCCCCCTGCAGTAATCAGACACCATTGTCTCTTTAGAACAGTCACCGACTTTGACAGGAATTCACTTTTATAGCCACTTGTGCAACGATACTCTATTAAACAATGTAAGTCATGGTCTTAAGTATTTTTAGCTTGCAGCAACTAAAAAACACTTATAGCTGTTATAAAGACCATTGTTTTTGAAAATCCTGGGGGAATAACAACTTTGTTACTGTGAGTTTGAAACTTACTACCGCCCCACCCCCACCTGCCCCAACCCCTATTCCCCTTTGAAACAATTATTTTTATTATGTGATGTTCTATACGTTTAGTTCAGAGATAGTGTGGAAACAAGCCCTATGGCCAACCAAGTCCACGCCGACCAGCGATCACCCCGTACACCAGCGCTATCCTACGCACGAGGGATAATTGATCATTTTAACGGCCAATTAACCTACACACGATATACAGCGGCAGCGGTAGAGTTGCTGCCTTACAGCGCCAGAGATCCGGGCTCGATCCTGACTACAGGCGCTGTCTGTATGGAGTTTGCTCGTTCTCCCCTTGGCCGTGTGGGTATTCTCCGGTTTGCTCCGGTTTCCTCCCACATTCCAAAGACACGCAGGGTTTTGGGTTAATTGGTTTTGGTAAAATTATAAATTGTTCCTAGTGTGCAGGATAATGTTAGTGTGCGGGGATCGCTGGTCAGCACAGACTCGGTGGGCCGAAGGGCCTGTTTCTGCGCTGTATCTCCAAGTTAAACAAAATAAATTACAAGCCTGCACGTTTTTGGAGTGTGGGAGGGAACTGGAGCACCCAGAGGAAATACACACAGTTACAGGGAGAACGTACAAACAAACTCTGTACAGGTAGCACCCATAGTCAGGATCGAACCCGGGTCTCTGGTGCTCTAAAGGGCCTGTCCCACTTAGGCGACTTTTTAGACGAGTGCAGGAAACTCTGCGCTGGCCTCATGATGGCCACATGGTCGCCAACATGGTCGCTGGTGGTCTCTGGTGAGTCTCCATCATGGTCACGTGGAGTTCCCGCATTCTGGGACGTGTCGCGGCCTCAGTGTGGTCGCAGCAAATGTTTCAACATGTTACAAAAACGTAAGCATGAGTTTTCAGAACCAAGGAAAACCGACCGGTAATGTTAAATGCCCGGCAAACTTCACAGCTGTTTATTTCTGGCTTATTAAAAGTTATCTGGCTTCTTACAAGTGTCTCTACTCCTTCTCCCCCCTTCTTCCCCCTCCCCCCCCGCTCTTTACTGTACACGATGCTAGCCATCTTTAACCTTCTTGTTCATCGCGGTGTGTGTCTGTATCACCTCGGCTTTGCACCGTGTGAATTTCAGACAGATCTCCCCCGCTTTCCATGGCCCCCGCTTTTGCGATGTGTTTGTGTGTGTGTGTGTTCCGCTCTGACGGTCTCTGTTCCAGTTGGCGGTTTTTCAGGCGAGTGCCGCGAGCTTGCAGGTTGCATGCGGTCCGCTGAAAAGTCGCCTAAGTGCGACAGGCCCTTAAGGCAGCAACTCTGCAGCAACTTCACTGGGCGGCACGCTACTACCATGCCACCCAGCGAATTACATTGTTTGATGGAATATCATTTCACAAGTGGCAAGTGGAAGTGAATTCTTGTCAAAGTCAGTGGCTGCCTGCAGTGGCTGCTCTTAAGAGACTATGGTGTCTGATTACTGCAGGAAAATTACATGGAAACATGCCCGAGGCTTTTTTTCTGAGTCAGCATTTTTTTTACTGTCATATTACTGAAGATTTGTTAGGGAAGCAACTATCACATTGGAGCAGAACTACCTGTACCTCATCTAAGTAGAATAAGAAACACAACAGATGGTTGTGGCTTCAACACAGATCAGATTACAGAGGGGTGGCATTACTCTAGATGCCAGTGACTTCAGCAATAGGAGGGTGAGTGGTGGAGGTGGGGCTGCAGGGATGGTGCAGGAGGGAAGGCTATCAGTTCCTGGGGCATTGGGATCAGTTCTGGGGAGAGCAGGGACATGCACAGACTACTCCAGTTGCATCTCGAGAGAGTTAAGATCATTATCCTTGTGGAGAGGTTTACAAGTGCTGTTAGGGTGGGGATAAACATATCAGCACGGAGATGGAGAAACAAGGAACTGCAGATGCTGGTTTACAAAAGAAAAAAGATACAAAGTGCTGGAGTAACTTCCACCGCCCCCCCAAACAATCTTTTGATTCGCCTCGTTGTCTTCCTTAAACGAACAGAATAACTAGCAGTCTGCAGAAGGGTCTCGACTCAAAACTTCACCTCTCCATGTTCTCCAGAGATGCTACCTGACCTGCTGAGTTACCCCAGCACCTTGTGTCTTTATTTTTCAGCAGGGAGATGGGATTTTTGCAGCAGCTTAAAAAAGATGGGGGAAATTGGACATGGAAGGTAGTCCAGAAATAAGTGTGGGAGGCAGAAGAATCAAGGCATGGGAAACAGAGAGGGTAAAGTGGATTTTAATTCATGTTTTGTGTTTTTTTAATATATAATTTATGATTATTTTAAGTGATATACTAAGATTTTATGTGCATTTTATGATGTTTTTTAAATGCAGCATCTCTGCAGGTACACAAAAGTGCTGGAGAAACTCAGCGGGTGCAGCAGCATCTATGGAACGAAGGAAATAGGCAACGTTTCGTCCCGAAACGTTGCCTATTTCCTTCGCTCCATAGATAACATATAACAATTACAGCAAGGAAACAGGCCATCTCGACCCTTCTAGTCCGTGCCGAACACATATTCTCCCCTAGTCCCATATACCTGCGCTCAGACCATAACCCTCCATTCCCTTCCCGTCCATATAACTATCCAATTTATTTTTAAATGATAAAAACGAACCTGCCTCCACCACCTTCACTGGAAACTCATTCCACACAGCTACCACTCTCTGAGTAAAGAAGTTCCCCCTCATGTTACCCCTAAACTTCAGTCCCTTAATTCTCAAGTCATGTCCCCTTGTTTGAATCTTCCCTACTCTCAGTGGGAAAAGCTTTTCCACGTCAACTCTGTCTATCCCTCTCATCATTTTAAAAACCTCTATCAATTCCCCCCTTAACCTTCTGCGCTCCAAAGAATAAAGCCCTAACTTGTTCAACCTTTCTCTGGAACTTAGTTGCTGAAACCCAGGCAACATTCTAGTAAATCTCCTCTGTACTCTCTCTATTTTGTTGACATCCTTCCTATAATTGGGCGACCAAAATTGTACACCATACTCCAGAATTGGTCTCACCAGTGCCTTGTACAATTTTAACATTACATCCCAACTTCTATACTCAATGCTCTGATTTATAAAGGCCAGCACACCAAAAGCTTTCTTTACCACCCTATCTACATGAGATTCCACATGAGATGCTGCTGAGTTTCTCCAGCATTTTTGTGTACCTTCGATTTTCCAGCATCTGCAGTTCCTTCTTAAACACAGCATATCTGCAGAATAAAAACAGACGGAACCCTTCGTCAGACTGAAGATTCAGACATGTCTGAAGAAGGGTTCCAATCCGAAACATTATTTTCTGCATCTGCAGTTCGTTGCTACATCAATCAATCCCAGGCTGCAGAATGCCATCAGTCATGAAGATGAGAGCGTATGCCAGCAGGGGGTGCTGTCCACACTATGGGAGCTTCTGTTGATGGGAGCACGAGCTCCCTGAGGGATTTCAGTCCGTTTGTGGACTCAGTCCAGTGGGATTTCAGAGTTGCGGCGTAAATTGTCAGTGATGGTTATGTTGCTGTGTTGCTCTGCCGTTGAGGGTTAAAGTATGTCAGAGCAGTGGTTCATCCACAGGTGGGTCATTTAGCAGCGACAGAGACTAAGCAGCAGAGAAATCAAAAGACCGTAACAGGAATGAGCAGTCAGTGTTACGGTTAAAGAGATGCTGAAGGTATTATCGTGTATGAAGCTGGACAGATCTCCAGGGCCGGATCAGATATATCCAAGGACATTGTGGGAAACTAGAGAGGAAATTGCGGGAGCCCTGGTTGAAATCTACCATTGACGCCATTACACACAGGCGAGGCGCCGGAAGACTGGAGGGTGGCAAATGTTGTGCATCTTTTCAAGAAGGGCTGTCGGGAAAATGCTGGGATCTATAGGCCAGTGAGCTTAACATCTGTAGTTGGAAAGTTACTAGATCCCTGCACACTAACGCTATCCTACACACAACAGGGACATTTTACAATTTTTCCAAAGCCAAATTAACCTATAAACCTGGACGTCTTTGGAGTGTGGGAGGAAACCGGAGCACCTGGAGAAAACCCACCCGGGGAGAACGACCAAACTCCGTACAGACAGTGCCCGTGGTCAGGATCGACTCCGGGTCTCTGGCGCTGTAAGGCAGTAGGTCTACCACTGCTCCACCGAGCCGTTCCTGAATCCATGTGAACTCAAGAACCACAGTTCCCTGTTTTAAAATGTGAAGAACCAAATTCCCCTGTCGATGAAAGGGGCACAACGCTCATACTTGAGGCAGCGCTCGTCCTCAATCACGGAACTTGACATTTAGCCATGCACAGTGGACGTATTTACTGTACCTTTTGCAAATGAATCATTGGTGCTTAAAGAACAATTTGTTTTATTGCAGTAATAGGAAAAGCAGCCAAAATCAGGCTGACATTAATTACACCAGGCAGCGTTAACATCAAATAGAAACATCCCCCAGAGAGACATTGGAGCAGAGTTAGGCCATTCGGCCAATTGGGACTACTCTGCCGTTCAATCATGGCTGATCTATTTTCCCCTCCCAACCTCATTCTCATCCCCAGAACCTCTGATGCCCTTACTAATGAAGAACCTATCAATCTCCGCTGTAAACGTACCCAATGTCTTGGCCTCCACAGCCATCTGTGGCAAAGAATTCCACAGATTCACCACCCTCTGACTAAAGAAATTCCACCTCGTCTCCTTTCTAAAGGTACGCCCTTTTATTCCAAGGCTGCACCCTCTGGTTCTAGACTCTCCCACCAGTGGAAACATCCTCTCCAGATCCACTCTATCCAGGCCTTGCCAAATGAAGACGACCCAATGGCCAGTCTAACGTTTTGGTTAAAGTTGCACCTGGGACCATATTCCATTAAATTCCAGCATCGCTTTTCCAACTATGAACTGTGACGGTACACTCCTGCCTTGAATATTGGCGTATATAGGTCTGCTGACCTCTATCTATCTCTCCAACCTAAGGGACGGCACGCACGGTGGCACAGCGGTAGAGTTGCAGCCTCATCGCCAGAGACCCGGGTTCGATCCTGACTCCAGGTGCTGTCTGTGCGGAGTTTGCATGTTCTCCTTGTGTCCGCTTGCGTTTTCTCCGGTTTCCTCCCACGCTCCAAAGACGTACAGGTTTGTAGGCTGATTGGCTTCAGTAAAAATTGTAAATTGTCCCTCGTGTGTAGGATAGTGCAAGTATACGCGTGATCACTGGTGAGCGCCGGCTCGATGGGCCGAAGGGCCTGTTTCCATGCTGTATCTCTAAAGTATATGAAACTAAAAAGATCTACTATTATTAGAATCTGCTTACTACTTTATCAGATCTACTTACATCAGAAATAATTCATCATATTTCCATACATTTCAAATGTATTTGACAATTCAATTTCCAGTAGTGGACCAATTTAGTTTGAAAGAATTGTTATTTTTCCCCAGAGTTATTTTCACAAGTTTATCAGATTGAACGCCAATTTTAGTTACAGTTCCACTGCAGCCACTGAAATGATGGCAGCTTCCTGCATCCGTTATGTGTCTCCATCATTATATATTAACTGCTGACAGCCACGAGATCAAAAAACACTGTCACTTCACCAGAAGCTGTGGCCTTCGTTTCAGTTCCTCCAAGAAGATCAAAGAACCAGAAATACCTCAACGGGATCCACATTTTGATGCATCAGAGATGTCAAGAACAGGCAACTGGCATGATGGAGGTTTTATCTAATTCAGGAAAAGGCTCCATAACAGTAGCCTCACTCAGTACACTGAGCACTGTCTATCTGACTCACACACATTTGCACACACACACACACACACACACACACACACACACACACACACACACACACACACACACACACACACACACACACACACACACACACACACACACACACACACACACACACACACACACACACACACACACACACACACACACACACACACACACACACACACACACACACACACACACACACACACACACACACACACACACACACACACACACACACCACTCACACACACACACACACACCACTATCCCGCACGTCACATACCCCACACAATCCTCCGACATTTTCGCCACCTCCAACGGGATCCCACATCTTCCCATCTCCACCCCTTTCAGCAGAGACCGTTCTCTCCGCAACTCCCTGGTTAGCTCTTCCACCCAGACCACCCCCTCCCCAGGTACTTTCCCCTGCAACTGCAGGAGGTGCAACACCTGTCCCATTACCTCCCCCATCACCTCCGTCCAAGGACCCCAACAGTCTTTCCTGGTGAGGCAGAGGTTCACTTGCACCTCCTCCAACCTCATCTACATGTGTGTGTATCTGCTGTTCCAAGAGTGAACTACTCTATATCGGCGAGACCAAGCGCAGGCTTGGCGATCGTTTCGCTGAACACCTCCGCTCAGTCCGCCTAAACCTACCTGAACTCCCGGTTGCTCAGCACTTTAACTCCCCCTCCCATTCCCAATCTGCCCTCTCTGTCCTTCGCCTCCTCCATTGTCAGAGTGAGGCCCAGCGCAAACTGGAGGAACAGCACCTCATATTTTGCTGGGACGAGAATGTATAGCCAGTGGTATGAATATTGACTTATCTAACTTCAAGTGACCATTGCTTTCCCTCTCCATCCCTCCCGACCAGTCTGACTGTCCTCCTGATTAAATGTTACCTTTGCATGCCTCATTGCCAGCTTCCCCTAGCTTACAATGATCTATTGTACATTTTCCTTGAGCTTCGTCCCCTTTGATCTCGTTTTCACACCTTACCCTTCCTTATCTCTGTGTCTCCCTCTCCCCTGACTCTCAGTCTGAAGAAGGATCTTGATGCAAAACATCACCCACTCCTTCTCTCCAGAGATGCTGCCTGTCCCGTGGAGTTACTCCAGCACTTTGTGTCTGTCTTCAGTGTAAACCAGCATCTGCAGTTCCTTCCTACCCACACACAGAGCCTATACCGTCCAACAAATACACATACACACTCTCTCCTTGTCTCTCTGATTTACAGAGTGCTATGCTTACCGATTCTGCTGTGCTGCTGCAAGGATTTAAGTGTTCTGTCTATGACTTATGACAATATGACTGTTTCATTTTTTTAGTTTAGTTTTAGAGATACAGCACGGAAACAGGCCCTTTGGCCCACCGAGTCCACACCGACCAGCGATCCCCGCACATTAACACTATCCTACACCTACTAGGGACAATTTTACATTTACCAGGCCAATTAACCTACAAACCTGTACGTCTTTGGATCTCAGAGAAAACCCATGCAGAATCACGTGGAGAACGCACAAACTCCGTACAGACAGCACCCGTAGACAGGATCGAACCTGGGTCTCCGGCGCTGCATTAGCTGTAAGGCAGCAACTCTACCGCTGCGCCACCGTGACCGCCCTTTGAAGCCTTACTAATCCAGATGGTTTATCTGGCATAGGTGTGACATTGCCCTCTCTCACGTTGCTCTTCGAATCTCCGTCACTGGCTGAGAGTCCAGGAGAGGCCAATCCCCAGCATCATTGGTAACCACTGGGTCCAAGTTGCTGACATTGGTTTGGCCTAACCTGAACCTTGGGAATGGGGGGGGGGATGGGGGGGGGGGGTCACGGGTTAGAGGGAGACCAAAGGGAGGGAGCATCGGGATTCTAACTCAGTAGTTGTCTTTGGGGCTACGGCTTTGTCGGCAAGCCAGACACATGGTGACTCTTCCTGCCCGTACTCTGTGCATTGTATGCAAAAACAAAGAACGTCACTGTACCTAGGTACATGTGACACAGGAGTATACTAGTGTGGGCAAACACCAGAAGAATCAAAACAGAGTGTTTGGGGAAACCGCATGGTGTGTTGCATAAAGTCATGTGATTGGAGCAGAATGAGGCCATTCAGCCCATCAAGTCTACTCCAGCATTCAATCATGGCTGATCTATCTCTCCCTCTCACCCCCATTCTCCTGCCTTTTTCCCCAGAATCTTTGACACCCGTGCTAATCAGCCTGAAGAAGGGAAGGGTCGCCCATTCCTCCTCTCCAGAGATGCTGCCTCGCCCGCTGAGTTACTCCAGCATTTTGTATCTACCTTCGATTTAACCCAGCATCTGCAGTTCTTTCTTACACATTACGAGTCAAGAACCTGTCGACATCCGCCTTAAACGTATCCATTGACTTGGCCTCCGCAGCTGTCAGTGGCAATTTAATTCATGGGCACAGGGATGCAAAGAGGGGGGGAATGGGGCGGGTGGAATTGCAATGCAGGAGGGGGCTACCATGGACTGGATGGGCTGAACGAGCTCCTTCTGTGTTGTAATGAGCGAGTGTTGCAAACCGGTTTAACTCGCTGGTCCACGTCAAGACTTCAGGGAAAGGGTGCCAGAGACAGGAAGGGGTTGCCCTGATCATCGACTGGTTTAACCAGTTCGTCACAGACTTCCCTGCAGTCGCAACTTCATTGAACCGGGACGTGAGAGAGAAATGAAGAGGGTGCCAAGCATCGTAGTAACGCAGGTAGGACACGGAACTGTGCTTTAAACTATTTGTCACACATTTTTTTGCCACTGCTACCCGACTTGAATATTTCAATCTCATAAACATTTCTTCGAGTAGGAAGTCACTGGCGGGCTGTTCAACTGATTAAGACTTTAAACTTCCTATTTTCAAAACTCTATGCTGTGCAAACTCAAAGTTATTTTTGGGATGACGGAGTTGCAACTGTTAGCATCTGTGGACTGTTGCAAACATTGTGAATTATTGGTCACACATCATTGGAGGTTGTGAAATGGTTTCATCAACGCATCAGGGTTTCAACCCGAAACGTCACCTACACCTTCTCTCCAGAGATGCTGTCTGACCTGCTGAGTTACTCCAGCTTTTTGTGTCGGTCTTAAGTTTACTTTAGAGATACAGCGCGGAAACAGGCCCTCCGCCCACCGGGTCCGCGCTGACCAGCGATCCCCGCACACAAATACTGTCTAACACACACGAGGGACAATTTACAATTTTCACCGAAGCCAAATAATCTACAAACCTGTACGTCTTTGGAGTGTGGGAGGAAACCTGAGCACCCGGAGGAAACCCACTTGGTCACAGGGAGAACGTACAAACTCCATACAGACAGCACCCGTGGTCAGGATTGAATCCGGGTCTCCACCGCTGCGCCACCGTGCTGCCCCAAATGTGTTGCGAATTGTAACAGATCTTGTCCCCGCTTGATTTGAGAAGGGACTTGCAGTTCTGAGATGCTTTTCATGCCCATTGGCCGTTTTCCAAGCAAGCAATTTACCTGTCTGAACAAGGGTCTCCACCTGAAACATCACCTATTCCTTTACTGCAGAGATGCTGCCTGACCCGCTGAGTTACTCCAGCGTTTTATGTCTATCTTCAGTTTAAGCCTGCACCTGCAGTTCCTTCCCACACAATTACATCTGAAATTTGTCACAGACCATCCCTGGTTACAACGGCTGCCCGATGGACACTGCGACTATCTCACAAAAGTCCAGCATGTGCACACACACACTTAGTTGAGTTGTCACGTGTACCGAGGTACAGTGAGAAACTTGTGTTGCGTGCTAACCAGCCAGCGGAAAGACAATGCATGATTACAATCGAGCTACTAGCAGTTTACAGATACATGATAAAGGGAATAATCTTTAGTGCAAGATAATGTCCGATTAAAGTTAGTCCAAGGGTTTCCAATGAGGTAGATAGTAGCTCAGGACTGCTCTCTAGTTGGTGGTAGGATGGTTCAGTTGCCTGATAACAGCTGGGAAGAAACTGTCCCTAAATCTGGAGCTGTGCTTTTACACACTTTTACATAGAAACATGGAAACATAGAAAATAGGTGCATGAGGAGGCCATTCGGCCCTTCCAGCCAGCACCGCCATTCATTGTGATCATGGCTGATCGTCCCCAATCAATAACCCGTGCCTGCCTTCTCCCCATATCCCTTGATTCCACCAGCCCCTAGAGCTCTATCTAACTCTCTCTTAAATCCTTTTACGTTCATTCTGCCCATGTGTCCCCTCTCTTTTCACTTTTAGTCATTGTTCTTTCTCACCTGCTCTGGCTGCCATTCACTGCGACATAATGCCAACATAATCAAGGACTATCTACACCACGATTTGGGTTGGGATTCTTCTTCATACTGGTAGGAGCAGTGAGGGAGAAAGCTGGACAAGAGGTGGGGGCGGGACAAAGTCCTGCAACTGACAGGTGGATACAGAGGAGCGAGCTTCATCGGCAGATTGGTGTCGCACAAGAAACTGCAGAAGCTGAGATCAGATCCCCCCCACCCCCCGCCCCCCAACTCTGCCGCTGCGCCCCCGTGCTGCCGTGACTTGACTGGGTAACACGCAAACAAAGATTTGTATCTCGACAGACATGACAATAGCAAACCAATGGCAAAACTGAGGTACAGTTACATACTAAGTGATTTATCAGTAGTTTATTTGGACATCTTTGAAAACGGGCTTGTTTATTACCCTGGGATAGTCTGCAACTAACTGGTGGCTCCGAGTTGATCCTCCAGTCCTACCAGTCACACAAATAACTGCACAATTTGCTCTTGTAGGGAACTCAATTGGGCCAGCTTTGGCAGGACATGTATGTGGGGGACTTTGTACCTATATTTTTCCTTGAAAGCGGCTAGGGTGGTCAGAAAGGCTTTACGGCACATTGGCCTTCATCAGTCAGAGTATTGAGTCTAGAAGTTGGGAGGTCATGTTGCAGTTGTATAAGACGTTGGTGAGGTTGTATTGTGCTGTGTTTTGGGCACCATGTTCCAGGAAAGATGTTGTCAAGCTGGAAAGGGTGCAGAGAAGATTTACGAGGATGTTGCCGGGACTCGAGGATCTGAGCTATTGGATGAGGCTCCGCAGGCTAGGACTCTATGTCTTGGGGACGCAGGAGGATGAGGGGTAATTTTGTAGAGGTGTACAAAATCGTTACAGGCATAGATCAGATACAGGCTCAGAGTTTCTTGCCCAGAGTAAGAGAATTGAGAACAAGGGGCCATAGGTTTAAGGTGAAGAGAGAAAGATTTAATAGGAGCCTGAGGGGCAACTTGTTTTCACACAAAGGGTGGTGGGCGTATGGAACGAGCTGCCACAGGAGATAATTGAGGCAGGGACTATCACAGCATTTAAGAAACATAAAGTTAGGTGCATAGACAGGACAGGTTTAGAGGGATATGGGCCAAACGCAGGCAGGTGGGACTAGTGTTGGTCGGTGTGGGTAAGTTGGGCTGAAGGGTCTGTTTCCGCGCTGTCGGACGCTATGACTATCTGAGTGGGATTTTCAACAAAAAGAGAGATGTAATGCTGAGACTCTATAAGGCGCTGGTCTGTGAGCAAATCTGGGCCCCATGTCCGAGGAAGGATGTGCTGGCTCTGGAGAGGGTCCTGAAGAGGTTTACCATTCCAGGAATGAGTGGGTTAACATATGATGCACGTTTTACACCACTGTGCCTGTACTCGCTGGAGTTTAGAAGGTTGAGGGGGGGACCTCATTGAAAGTTACGGAATAATGAAAGGCCTGGATAGAGTGGATGTGGAGAGGATGTTTCCACTGGTGGGAGAGTCTAGGACCAGAGGTCTTAACCTCAGAATTAAAAGGCACTCTTTTAGAAAGGAGGCGAGGAGGAACTTCTTTAGTCAGAGGGTGGTTAATCTGTAGAACTCGTTGCCACAGAGGGCTGTGGAGGCCAAGTCAGTGGATATTTTTAAGGCAGAGATGGACAAATTCATGATTAGAACGGGTGCTGAGGGTTATGGGGAGAAGGCAGGAAAATGGGATTAGGAGGCAGGGATCAGCCATGAGTGAATGGCGGAGTAGACGCGATGGGCCGAATGGCCTAATTCTATTACTATAACGTGAACTTGTGCTCATCAGGCAGTGTTGAGGAGGAGTGCTCTGACTACCTGCTCTCCTCACCTGCCCTGGTTTATCTGGGCCTCTGTAGAGCCTGACTGTGCAGACAGTATCATCGGAACGGGAACTTAACTCCAAGCTGAACTAACTTTCTTGCATCTTTTTGCAACTTACTTTGGAGAATAGTGGGCGTGCATTTCCATGCCAGAAAATACCAACGTGTCTCTGCAGATGGATTGAGCCGCTGGGCTTGTTGAAACAAGTGCACGAGACAGGTTGAGTGGGGCAGGGAATGAGATGGGAACCGCTCTTGGGCTTGCACAGGCATGTTGCACACAGCTCAGGAGCCGGGGGGCGGAGCTGGATGTATGAATGGGGTTACTGTGGTGCATGCAAGATGAGGTGTCCAGAGAGAAGGGGATGCCTGGTCACAAAGGCCCAAAGGTCCAAAGGCCGTAGATGTTGGATGTCAAGGGGTTCGGTTCTAAGGAGAGAACAGGGGCCGGGCCGGTGGGTGATTTTTTTTTTTGGGGGGGGGACTGGGGTGGAGGGGGGGGGGGGTGGTGGTGGAGGGGGAAGGGGAGGAGCAGAGGGTGGGGGAGGGGTGTGGTGGAGGGGGTAGGGGAGGAACAGAGGGTGGGGGAGGGGTGTGGTGGAGGGGCAGTTAGGAGGGGCAGAGGGGAGGGGTGGATGGGGTGGGGGAGGGTACCTTAAAAGTATCCATTGACTTGGCCCACACAGCCGTCTGTGGCAATGAATTCCACAGATTCACCACGCGCTGACTAAAAAGAAATCCACCTCATCTCCTTTCTTAAAGTCCGTCCTTTTTTTCTGAGGCTGTGCCCTCTGGTGCTAGACTCTCCCACCAGACGCTCGCTAATGTAGACTCACCCACCTTAACGTCTGCTGAGCCCCTGCCTGCTCACACATCCAGAGAAAGAGTTGGAGCAGGATTGGGACCAGGATTAGTGAATGTGTAAAATTGTCCTTAGTGTGTGTAGGTTGGGTTTCGCTGTTTGGTGCGGACTCGGTGGGGATGGAGATGGGGAGGGGAGAAAAAATGGTTGGCCGAGGGGCCTGTTTCCACGCTGTATCTCTAAACTAAACTAAAGTAACCAGTCCCATTCCCTCTTCCCACGTATTCCGATCAACTCCCCCCTGACTCTTCCTCCCACTAACACCAGGAACAATTTACAGTGACCAGTTAACGTACCAACCTGCTTGTCTTTGGGGTGTGGGAGGAAACCGAAGCACCCATTTAGAACGGAGACGAGGAAACACTTTTTCTCTCAGAGAGTAGTGAGTCTGTGGAATTCTCTGCCTCAGAGGGCGGTGGAGGCAGGTTCTCTGGATGCTTTCAAGAGAGAGCTAGTTAGGGCTCTTAAAAATAGCGGAGTCTGGCGATATGGGGAGAAGGCAGGAACGGGGTACTGATTGGGGATGATCAGCCATGATCACATTGAATGGTGGTGCTGGCTCGAAGGGCCGAATGGCCTACTCCTGCACCTATTGTCTATTGTCTATTGTCACCCAGAGGAAATCCACGTGGTCAAAGGGAGAACGTGCAAACTCCTTACAGACAGTAGCTGAGGTCAAGATTGAACCTGGGTGCCTGGCGCTGTGAGGCAGTGGCTATACCAGCTACGTCACTGCCATTGTGTTTTTTTATATCATTGCTAATTGAGGGTCCATGTTGGTGGTGGTGAATCTGTGGAATTCGTTGCCACAGATTCAATGTGGAGGCCAAGTCAATGGATATTTTTAAGGCAGAGATAAATAGATTCTTGATTAGTACGGGTGTCAGGGGGTTATGGGAAGAAGGCAGGAGAATGGGTTTGAGAGGGAGAGATAGATCAGCCATGATTGAATGGCGTAGCAGACTTGATGGGCTGAATGGCCTAATTCTACTCCTATCACTTATGAACCTATGAGCTTCTGTGCAAGTTTGCTGTCTTGTTACCACAGTGACTGTATTTCAGATTTCAATGGTTAGAGCTTTGAGCTGTCCTGAGATTGTGAAAGACATTTTATATATATTTCAGTTGTTTTTGGAAGTGTTAGTTATACTGCAGCTGTGGATATTGAATTGCAGCTTCCTTTAACAGCCTAAATGCAAAGATAACCACATGCAAAGATATGCAAATATTGGGGGCGGCACGGTGGCGCAGCGGTAGTGTTGCTGTCCCACAGCGCCAGGGACTCAGGTTCGATCCTGACAACGGGTGCTGTCTGCACGGAGTTTGCACGTTTGCGTGTGACCGCGTGGGTTTTCTCCGGGTGCTACGGTTTCCTCCCACGCTCCAAAGGCGTTCAAGCTTGTAAGTCAATTGGCTTCAGTCATAAAAAATTGCATATGGTCCCTAGTGTGTGGGATAGTGCTAGTGTACCAGGTGATCGCTGGTCAGCCCGGACTCGGTGGGCCGAAGGGCCTGATTCTGCGCTGCATCCACAAGGTCTAAAGTCTCTAACTTTGTCAGTAGAGTTTATCACAGTTTACGGTTTAGTTTATTGTCACGTGTAGGTACAGTGAAAAGCTTTGATTGCGTGCTAACCAGTCAGCTGAAAGACAATACACGATTACAATTGAGCCATTTACTGCGTATAGGTACATGATAAGGGAATAACGTTTAGTGCAAGATAAATGCAGCAAAGTGCAACCAAAGATAGTCCAAGGGTTATGAATGAGGTAGATAGTAGTAGATAGGTAAGCCTTTAATGCAGTGCCAATCTGCAGTGTGGAGTCTATCTGGGGAGGAGGCTGGTCAGGGTTTGATGCGGTGGGAATGAGGAGTGGAAGTTAATTTTCCTATTGAGTGTGTGTGAAATGCCGCAATGCAACAACATTACCCATATTGCTCGTGTCGTCGCCAGCAGTCATTGCCTATTGCAGCTGTGTGCTGCGTGACTGCAGTCTCTCAGCATTGCAGCAGTGAATCCCTCTCAAGGCTCGCACTGCTGCACCCAAGGGCTTTTTATGCCCCTCCACTGAACGCACTGGGAATAAAAAGAGCGATTGATGGTAGAGCAGCAGCTGTGTCACAGCAAGGCCACCGTCTGCCCCTCTCCTCCCCAGTGCACCACTTCTCATGTCTAGCATTTTTTAATCCATTACAACCAGAGCTACTAATTTATGTTTGACGGCTACCAAGTACTTCCAGCAACCCAGACTTTGGACTTTTTTTCTTTTTCTTTGTAAACGGTGCCAAAATGTGGTCCCAGAGACATACAGTGTGGAAACAGGCCCTACAACACTGACCAACATAACATACCTGCCTGCATTTGGTCCATATCCCTCTAAACCTGTCCGCTCAACGTACCTGTCTAATTGCTAAAATTGCAAATTGCTCAAATTTATGATTTTTAGTTTAGTTCAGTGTCGCTTAGTTTAAAGACACAGCGCAGAAACAGGCCCTTCGGCCCACCATGTCCGTGCCGGCCAGCGATCCCCGTACACTAACACAGCCTTACACACATTAGGGATCATTTATATTTATACCAAGCCAGTTAGCCTGCAATCCTGTACATCTTTGGAGTGTGGGAGGAAACCTGAGCACCCGGAGAAAACCCACACGGTCACGGGGAGAACGTACGAACTCTGTACAGACAGCACCCGTGGTCAGGATCGTCATCATCGAGAGTCACTGCTCAGCTAACCTTGAATTCCTCTTGGTTAGATGCAGACCGTTCTATCTGCCCAGAGAGTTCACCTCCACTGTTGTGACTGCAGCCTATATCCCTCCTGATGCTAATGCCAAGCTTGCAATGAAAGAGCTGCATACTGCCATTAGCAAACAACAGACTCACAACCCCGAGGCAGCCTTCATTGTTGCGGGTGACTTCAATCACTCCAACCTGAAGACTGTACTCCCCAAATTCCACCAACATGTATCCTTCCCCACTAGAGTAGACAAGACACTGGACAAAGTCTACACCAACATGGCTGAAGCTTACAAAGCCATCCCCCTCCCCCACCTTGGTCAGTCTGATCACGTCTCATTGTTCCTGCTCCCTAAGTACTCCCCACTCATCAGACGGGTTAAACCAACTGTAAGGACAGTTAAAGTCTGGTCAGAGGAAGCGGACTTCACACTTCAGCAGTGTTTTGGAAACACTGACTGGAAGGCGTTTGCAGCCCAGGCCACCCTTGACTCTCACACGGACATTGATTCCTATACATCCTCTGTTCTGGACTTTATAAACTCCACCATCAATAGTGTCACCTCCCTCAAACAGGTGACCATATACCCGAATCAGAAGCCATGGATGAACAGCGAGTTCAGGCTACTGCTGAAAGCACGGGACACCGCTTTCAGGTCAGGCGATGCTCGAGCCTACAGTTCATCCAGGGCTAACCTGAAGAGGGGCATCAGGAAGGCCAAGCACTGCCATAAGCTCAGGATTGAGGAGCACTTCAACAACAACTCCGACCCCCGACACATGTGGCAAGGCATCCAGGCCATCACGGACTACAGACCCTCCAACATCACCCCCACATCCAGCGACGCCTCCTTCCTTGAGGAGCTTAACCACTTCTATGGCCGCTTCGACAGGGACAATCTAGAGACAGCCATCAAGGCTGTGCTACTTGCCGATCACCAACCCCTCACACTCACCCCCTACGACGTGTACGTGGCACTGAGTAGGACTAATGCACGTAAGGCTGCTGGCCCTGACGGCATCCCCGGGCGCGTGCTCAGTGCCTGTGCTGCGCAGCTGACAGACGTCTGGACTGACATCTTCAACCTGTCACTTGCCCAAGCAGTTGTCCCCACTTGCCTTAAAGCCACCTCCATCGGCCAGTGCCAAAACACTCCACTGCGGCAAGCCTCAACGACTTCCGCCCAGTTGCACTTACCCCCATCATCACCAAGTGCTTCGAGAGGCTGGTCCTGGCACACCTCAAAAGCTGCCTACCCCCCACACTGGATCCCTATCAGTTTGCCTACCGCAAGAACAGGAGTACGGAGGATGCCATCTCAACGGCACTTCACTCCGCCCTCTCCCACCTTGACAACAGAGACACTTATGTAAGAATGCTGTTCATCGATTACAGCTCAGCATTCAACACCATTATTCCATCAAAACTGATCACCAAACTCGGTAACCTGGGCATCGACCCCTCCCTCTGCAACTGGATACTGGACTTTCTAACCAACAGACCCCAGTCTGTGAGGTTAGACAAGCACACCTCTTCAACCCTCACCCTGAACACCGGCGTTCCTCAGGGCTGTGTGCTGAGCCCCCTCCTCTACTCCCTCTTCACCTATGACTGCACACCTGTACATGGTACTAACACCATCATCAAGTATGCAGATGATACAACGGTGATTGGCCTCATCAGCAACAACGATGAGCTGGCCTACAGGGAGGAGGTCCAGCACTTAGCAGCATGGTGCGCTGACAACAACCTGGCCCTTAACTCCAAGAAGACCAAGGAGCTCATTGTAGACTTCAGGAAGTCCAGAGGTGGCACGCACACCCCCATCCACATTAACGGGACGGAGGTGGAACGTGTTTCTAGCTTCAGGTTCCTGGGAGTCAACATCTCCGATGACCTCTCTTGGACCCACAATACCTCTACTCTGATCAAGAAGGCTCACCAGCATCTCTTCTTCCTGAGGAGACTGAAGAAGGTCCATCTGTCTCCTCAAATCCTGGTGAACTTCTACCGCTGCACCATCGAGAGCATCCTTACCAACTGCATCACAGTATGGTATGGCAACTGCTCTGTCTCCGACCGGAAGGCACTGCAGAGGGTGGTGAAAATTGCCCAACGCATCACCGGTTCCACGCTCCCCTCCATTGAGTCTGTCCAAAACAAGCGCTGTCTGCGGAGGGCGCTCAGCATCGCCAAGGACTGCTCTCACCCCAACCATGGACTGTTTACCCTCCTACCATCCGGGAGGCGCTACAGGTCTCTCCGTTGCCGAACCAGCAGGTCGAGGAACAGCTTCTTTCCGGCGGCTGTCACTCTACTAAACAACGTACCTCGGTGACTGCCAATCACCCCCCCCCCCCGGACACTTATTATTTATTTTTTATTCAAATCGTTTGCTATGTCGCTCTTCAAGGGAGATGCTAAATGCATTTCGTTGTCTCTGTACTGTACACTGACAATGACAATTAAAATTGAATCTGAATCTGAACCCGGCTCTCCGGCGCTGTGTGGCATCAACTCTACAAGGTTTTAGTTTCAGTTTTTTGTTTTAGATATACAGTGCAGAAACAGACCATTCGGCCCATCGAGTCCGCGCCAACCCGTACACTAGCACAATCCAACACACTAGGGCCAACTTACAATTTATACCGAAGTCAATTAACTGACAAACCTGCACGTCTGTGGAGTGTGGGAGGAAACTGGAGCACCCGGAGAAAACCCACGCGGTCACAGAGAGAACGTACAACTCCATACAGACAGCACCCGTGGTCAGGATCGAACCCGGGTCTCCAGCGCTGTGAGGCAGCAACTCTACCACTGCCATTGTTGTGCAAAATAATTTCATTGTGCTGTGCCTATGTGAGAATAACCATTGAACCATTAAGTTAGATGGACACAAAGTGCTGGAGTAACTCAGCGGGACAGACAGCGTCTCTGGATAGAAGGCATGGGTGACGTTTCAGGTCGAGACTCTTAGAAACATAGAAACATAGAAAATAGGTGCAGGAGTAGGCCATTCGGCCCTTCGAGCCTGCACCGCCATTCAATATGATCATGGCTGACCATCCAACTCAGTATCCTGTACCTGCCTTCTCTCCATACCCCCTGATCCCTTTAGCCACAAGGGCCACATCTAACCCTCTTAAACATAGCTAATGAACTGGCCTCAACTACCTTCTGTGGCAGAGAATTCCAGAGATTCATTATCTGTGTGAAAAATGTTTTCCTCATCTCGGTCCTAAAAGATTTCCCCCTTATCCTTAAACTGAGACCCCTTGTTCTGGACTGTGACCCCTTGTTCCCCAGCATTTTGTGTCTACCATTAGTGTAAACTGGCATCGGCAGTTCCTTCCTACGCATTAAGTTTTCTGCAGTGTCTTCGGCTCTAAACTATTTGCAACCTTATCAGTTCCTCCCGCACCGTCCCTTGGGAAATTTCCTTCAGAGCAGTACAGCTTTTTCAATTTGATTTTATTGTTAAGATCAATTACTGTATATTCTCCATAAAATTTTAATCTGTTGCTTTGAGGTCAGGTCAGATCCAGATGGGGTAACTTCAACATCTGTTAGATGTTCAAGAAGCTCTCTGATGTTGAAGCAGGGACAGTGTTTACTGTAGCTGTGGTCGATCTGTGCTCCCTGGGAAGGCCAGTCACGTGGTCCTGAGGTCAGGAGAAGAGACCAAGTCACTCTCTCCGTGGACCGTGGCCTGTCGACAGGACCTGCGCCGTGAGAGTGAGCAGGGACCGGGGACAGTGAGGGGACCATCGGAGAGAGGGGAGGGCAGTTGGAGAGAGGGGGGGGGGGGGCGTCAGAGAGAGGAAGGCGGTCCAAGAGAGGAACCAGCAACGGGCGACCGTGGATGGGACTGTGGTAGGTGCCGAAGGTCAGCGATGATGTACCACTAAGAACTAAGAGGGACCATTGGCAACAACATTGAACACTTTGTAATTTTGTTTGTGCCCTTTAGGTGGCGACTCTTTGCACACTTTGTGTACGGAATGCTGAACAAAGGATGTCACACGTAACAAAGTCTCATTCATTCATTCAATCATCCATCCATTCATTCATTCAATCATTCATTCATTCATGCATTCAATCATTCATTCATTCATGCATTCAATCATTCATTCATTCATGCATTCATTCATTCATTCATCATGCATTCATTCATTCAATCATCATTCATTCATTCATTCAATCATCATTCAATCATTTATTCATTCATTCAGTCATTCATTCATTCATGCAATCATCATTCATTCATTCATACCTAATGTTCTGAAGACGTGTTTAAATCCCACCACGCGAGCTCTGGTGGAACTAGCTCATTCCATTGAACTTGGAATTTTAAATAAAGATTGTCGGAAGGAACTGCAGATGCTGGTTCACACCAAAGATAGACCAAAGTGCTGGAGTAACCCAGCGGCTCAGGCAGCATCTCTAAACAATGTGGACGGGTAATGTTGTCGTGAATTTTGAGAATTATAAGTAAGGTGAGGAGGTTATAGTTTGGTTAACCCTGGAGCTCACATACTGGGGAACATGATGGGAAAATGGCCCAAATGGAATGTAGTTAAAATAGCTAAAGCTGAAACATTTTGCTCAGATAGACACAAAAATCTGGAGTAACTCAACGGGACAGGCAGCGTCGCTGGAGGGAAGGAATGGGTGACGTTTTGGGGTCGTGACCCTTCGCCAGAAGAATTCTGAAGAAGGGTCTCGACCCGAAACGTCACCCATTCCTTCTCTCCAGAGATGCTGCCTGCCCCGCTGAGTCACTCCAGCATTTTGTGTCTCTCTTCGGTTTAAACCAGCATCTGCAGTTCCTTCCAACACATTCTGCTGAGAAGGTACCTGGGCTTCCTTATTAGTAGGGGGTCCTTTGCAGTTCTGTCTAGGTTCTTCTCCGATGCAACTTGAAATGACAGCTTGTCGCGGTGTTTAGCAGCCAAGTCTCCCAAAGGGTAACAAACAACCTCTTTTGCGAGGGGACTCCATTTGTCGAGTAGAATCTGGACATTTACGGTATCTACATGTTAGATACATGGGAGGATTTACAAAACAACAAGAAACGTAAGAATTAAAGTTAACTCTGGGGAAAGACAAAGATGAAAGGTTACATTGATTAAAGATGTTTTATTTCTACTTAACAAGTAACCATTGTATCAGCAGGGTATAAAAATGCTACAGTTACTGCAGCCTGTTGAAGCAGTTTGGGATTGTGCACATTGTTTCACGATGTACATTGCTGAGGCCTGTACTAAACCGACTTGTTTGATAGACTCACCAATGATCGATAAGCTGTTTTATTTTACGTCTGGGCCAATGTGAATAAAGTCAGATATAGAGTACGGGTAAAGGTCAAAATTACCTCCTCCAGGTGACATGTCAGGTCAGAAGAAAGGTTCCAACTTGAAACGTCACCCATCCTTTTTCTCCAGGAATGCTGCCAGACCCGCTGAGTTACTCCAGCACTTTGTGTCTATCATCAAATAAAGGTTGAAGTTAGTCACGAAATGCTGGACTGGGCTTTGAGGCTCAAGTGTTAGGAGTAGAATTAGGCAATTCGGCCCATTGAGTCTACTCCACCATTCAATCATGGCTGATCTCTGGATTATGTGACACATACAAAACATAATCCTCCGAAATTTCCGCCACCTCCAACGAGACACATTTTCACATTCCACCCCATTCCGCAGAGAACGTTCCCTCTGCAACTCCCTGGTTAACTCATCCCGTGATGGGCCAAATGACCTATTTCTGCCCCTAGAACTAATGCGAACATACATAGAACAGGAACAGGCACTTTGGCCCACAATCCGTGACAAACATGCTGCCAGGTTCAACTAATCTCCTGTGCCTGCACATGATTCATATCCCTCCATTCCCTGCATATCCTCGTGCCTATCTACTTTTAGACTTTAGAGATACAGCTTGGAAACAGGCCATTCGGCCCACCAAGTCCGTGCCGACCAGCGATCCCTATACACTAGCAATATCCTACACACTATCCTATTGCCCTGCATATCTCCTTTAAGCTTTTCCCTTCTCAGTTTTAATGTTATGCCCCCCTAGTGTTTGATATTTCCATCCTGCGTTAGTGTCCGGGGATCACTGACTGGCGCGGACCCGGTGGGCCGAAAAGCCTGTTTCTGCGCTGTATCTCGAAAGTCTCAAATCTAAAGTTACTGGGTGCCAGAACTCCTCAAGGAATGGTGTTGCCTTTTCGAAAATCCATGGGACTGCGATCAGCAAGTCCCGATGGGCCCAGTGTGGAAAATCCAGGCGAGTATTCAATATCCACACCACCCAAGGCCAAGGGAGGGATGAAAACCAAACTGAACATCCACCTCCACTCCAAGCAACACGCTGTAGAATTCCTTTCTGACAGTTCCTAAAGCAAACATCAATTATACATCAGAGCAATGTTTCAATTGTTCAGTCATCATTAGCTGATTTACGATGAAATACAATAACCCAGAAATTAACAGCCCCTAAAGCAAATATAAATTATATATCATTTATACACAGTCCACCTTTCATATGAAAGATATGTGTATAAATGATGTATAATTTAAAATTCTAGTTGTATTTTGCACTAATGATTTGTTTCTTTTGCACTGCCTTTTCTTTTCACAGTCTTGCAGAATTGATGTGTAATTAATGCATAGTTTGGTTTAGTTTCTCTAAACTAACTTTCTCTAACTTCAATTAGCCCTGCTTCCCCCCCTCTCTCTATCCCTCCCCCACAAGTTGCACCAGCTTCAAAGTCTGTACCTGTTTCCTTCATCATTGCTACTTTTTAACATATCTTTCATGCATTTGTTCTATATGCAGGGCGACAGATAGCACAATGGGCTAAGAGTTCGGCTGGCGACCGGAAGGTAGCCGGTTCAAATCCCGCTTGGAGTGCATCCTTGGGCAAGACACTTCACCCACCTTTGCCTGTAATGGAATGTACGGCGGCAGGCGCGGGCACGGGCACACTGCGACGCCCTGTGTCTCCCTTTCAAGGGAGATGCTAAAAATGCATTTCGTTGTCTCTGTACTGTACACTGACAATGACAATAAATTGAATCATTTCATTATCTCTCTACATCACCATCTATATCTCTCGTTTCCCTTTCCCCTGACTTTGGGTCTGAAGAAGGGTCTCGACCTGAAACGTCACCTATTCCTTTTCTCCAGAGATGCTGCCTGACCCACTGAGTTACTAAAGCTTATTATATCTATCATTAGTTAAGTTTAGTTTTAATTTTAGTGTAGTATAATTTAGACAGACATAAAATCATGAATAACTCAACGGGTTGAGTGGGTTACTCCAGCATTTTGTATCTACCTTCAGTGTAAACCAGCATCTGCAGTTCCTTCTTACACACTTGTTTAGTATAGTTTAGTTTATTTTTCGTTTAAGAAGGAACTGCAGATGCTGGAAAATCGAAGGTAGACAAAATGCTGGAGAAACTCAGCGGGTGAGGCAGCATCTATGGAGCGAAGGAAATAGGCAACGTTTCGGGCTGAAACCCTTCTTCAGTTTGGTTTGGTTTTGTTTAGTTTAATTTTGAGATAGAGAGCAGAAACAGGCCCTTCGGCCCTCCGAGTCCGCACCGACCAGCAATCCCCCGCACGCTAACACTATCCTACACACTAGGGACAATTTACAGAAGCCAATTAACCTACAAACCTGCACGCCTTTGGAAAGCCCACGCGGTCACAGAGAGAAAGTACAAACTCCACACAGACAGCATCCGTAGTCAGGGTCGAACCTGGGTCTCTGGTGCTGTAAGGCAGCAACTCTACAAGCAGCGCCACTGTGCCGCCCTTCATTTAAGTATAAATTGTAAATATAAGTATAATTAAAATGCAACTGTAATAATAAACTTGGAAACCTTTCAGATCTTAAATTCCCGATCTTCACTGAGGAAGCAGAGTTCAGTTAGCAAACTGGCCCAGGGTGTGATATGTGGTTACATCAATTATCTACAAGATAATTAATTGACAAAGTCCTTAACGTAATGAATACTGCAGGGAGTGAGTCGTTGGCTCTTTATCAGCTTTAATCTCCATTCAATATCATCCATAATTCATGACTTCACACAGGGTTTGCAATTAAATGCTTTTGGCTTCATTACCTTTAGTCAGCATTCTGTGAGGCTAAAATACACTGAACAATTTCACGTCAATTTGAGGACAGAACTGCAGTGGGTTTTCTAGAACATCTAGCCACGCTTGTAATTGAAAATGTTGGTTCATTGTCAGGGAGACCCATCCGAGCAATGTTTCAATTCTTCAACCCTCTGTTGTCCGATTGCAACAAAGTGCAAGAGCCCTGAATTTAGACGTGTCGGAGGGAACTGCAGATGCTGGTTTAAACCAAAGATGGGCACAAAATGCTGGAGTAACTCAGCGTGTCAGGCAGCATCTCTGGAGAAAAGGAACAGGTGATGTTTTGGGTCGAGACCCTTCTTCAGACAGCGAGTTAGGGGAAAGGGAGACCCGGGTTCGATCCTGACTATGGGTGCTGTCTATATGGAGTTTGTAAGTTCCATCCGTGACCTGCGTGGGTTTTCTCCGGGTGCTCTGGTTTCCTCCCACACTCAAAGATGTACAGGTTTATACATTAATTGGCTTTGGTAAAATTGTAAATTGTCCCGAGTGTGTGTAGGATAGTGTTAATGTGCGGGGATCACTGGTCTGCGCGGACTTGGTGGGCTGAAGGGCCTGTTTCCACGCTGTATCTCTAAACTAAACTAAACTAATGCCGGCATCATGATATCTTCTCAGAGATTAGTGTTCATTGTAGGACATCTTCCATAAAGATAGACAGAAAATGCTGGAGTAACTCAGCGGGTCTGGAGAAAAGGAATAGTGACGTTTGAAGATGTGTGATTGATCGAGACTGAGAGTGAGCGGAGAGGGAAACTATAGGTATGAAAGGTACAGAACAAATCAGACCCAGCGCCAATGAGCCCATGATGGTCAATTGTTGGCTGTGGAAGAGGTGATACAAGGAGGTACAAACAGTGCAACTAGTACAACGTCCAGGGTGGGGGAGGGATGGAGAGAGAGGGAAAGCAAGGGTTACTTGGAATGAGAGAAATCAATATTCATACCGCTGGGTTGTAAGCTTGTCAAGCGAAATATGAGGTGCTGTTCATAAGTTCATATTCATAAGTGATAGGAACAGAATTAGGCCATTCGGCCCATCTAGTCTCATCCAATCGTGGCTGATCTGTCTTTCCCTCTCAACCCTATTCTCCTGCATTCTCTCCATCACCCCTGACATCCTCCAATATGCGTGTGGCCTCTCTCTCCGGAGAAGAGATGGGCCCTGGGGGGAACGGGACAACAGCTGTTCTGCCCTCTACCTTCACAGCTGTTTTCTCCAGCGTATACTTCAGCCACAACAGTGCCAAGAGGTCATGAGCAACTAGTGGGCCAGAACTTCAGTGCAAAGATGCTGCTGATCTTGCCTACGTCAGTCCAAGGGCACTCAGCTGTACCAGCCTCTGGCGCCAGTCTTTAGACTGGGCAGCCTGTGAAGAGTTTGCTCAGGTCCAGTTCAATGAGAGAATTCAACCAAAGTCATTAAACGTACAGTGAAATAAAATAAAAACTCCAGATGATGGAAACCCTAGATAGGGCTGGAAACATCAGAGGCTGTGGGGAGACCTGATATAAGCATTTAAAATTATGAGAGGCACAGTTAGCGTGGCGAATCCCATGGAGCAAATATCAAGACTAGAGGCCACAGCTACAAGTTGAAAGGAACAAAGTTAAGGGAAGTGTGCGGGATAACTGTTTTACCCAGAGGTTGACCTGGAAGCCATTGCCAGGGGTGGTGGTGGAGGCAGATATGATAGCAGCGTTTGAGAAGCTTTTAGATAGGCACTTGGATGTGCAGGGAATGGGGGAAGATGGATCACATGCAGGCAAATAAAATGAGTTTATCATGGCCTCATGTTTAGCATTAGTGGGAGAGTCTAGGACCAGAGGACATAGCCTCGGAATTAAAGCACGTTCTTTTAGGAAGGAGATGAGGCGGTTTTTTTTTAGTCAGAGGGTGGTGAATCTTTGGAATTCTTTGCCACAGAAGGCTGTGGAGGCCAAGTCGGTGGATATTTTTTAAGGCAGAGATAAATAGATTCTTGATTAGTACGGGCATCAGAGGTTATGGGGAGAAGGCAGGAGAATGGGGTTCAGAGGGGAGATACATCAACCATGATTGAATGGCGAAGTAGACTTGATGGGCCGAATGGTCTAATCCTACTCCTATTCCTTATGACCCATGTCCTTATAGAAACATAGAAACATAGAAATTAGGTGCAGGAGTAGGCCATTCGGCCCTTCGAGCCTGCACCGCCATTCAATATGATCATGGCTGATCATCCAACTCAGTATCCCGAACCTGCCTTCTCTCCATACCCCCTGATCCCCTTAGCCACAAGGGCCACATCTAACTCCCTCTTAAATATAGCCAATGAACCGGCCTCAACTACCCTCTGTGGCAGAGAGTTCCAGAGATTCACCACTCTCTGTGTGAAAAAAGTTCTTCTCATCTCGGTTTTAAAGGATTTCCCCCTTATTCTTAAGCTGTGACCCCTTGTCCTGGACTTTCCTAACATCGGGAACAATCTTCCTGCATCTAGCCTGTCGAACCCCTTAAGAATTTTGTAAGTTTCTATAAGATCCCCTCTCAATCTCCTAAATTCTAGAGAGTATAAACCAAGTCTATCCAGTCTTTCTTCGTAAGACAGTCCTGACATCCCAGGAATCAGCCTGGTGAACCGTCTCTGCACTCCCTCTATGGCAATAATGTCCTTCCTCAGATTTGGAGTTTCCCCACTACCGATGTTAGACTAACTGGTCTGTAATTCCCCATTTTCTCTCTTCCTCCCTTCTTAAAAAGTGGGGTTACGTTTGCTACCCGCCAATCTTCAGGAACTACTCCAGAATCTAAAGAGTTTTGAAAGATTATTACTAATTGTACTTCCGGTGGTGCTGGTGCCAGCAGCCTCCACCTACAGCCCGGTATCTTTTTGTTTTTTTGTTTATTTAGTTATGTTAAAAGTGTATTTTTTTGTGTTTTTTTGGTGTTTTTATGTGGGGGAAGAGGGCACGGTGCGGGGGATACCGTACTTCAGCCGCTTCCTGGTGAGGACGCGACTATTATTCGAGTCGCGTCCTCCCCCCCCCCACAGCGGCCTACCTACCTGGATTGGTGCGGCCTTTCCTGCCGGGATCGACCGGAGCTCCAGCAGCGGCGGGACAGCGCTGGAACATCGCGGGGCTGGTGATGCCTTACCGGGGGTCGCCGTCTGGAGCCCGGAGTGCTGGACCTGCTGCACCAACATCATGGAGCTGCGGTTTGCAGAGCTCCCAACGCGGACAGCGTGGGGTCCTGCGACTCTGCCCAGCTCGACCTGTGGACTCGGGAGCTGCAGACTCCGGCAGCGGGAGGCGGCTGATCAGAAGGTCCGGGCCGCTGAGGAGGAGGATGTTCACCGTCGGGGTTCGGCGTCGGCATTCCACCAGTCCGGCGTGAGGGCCTGAACATCGGGCCACCCGGGGCGGCGACTGCGGGTGCTCGGAAGGCCCCGACTACGGATGGACACGGAGGGGAGGCTGGCTGGACTATGGTGCCTTCCTCACCTGGGTGCCATTTATGTTATGTTGTGTTGTGGACTTTCTGTGTTCGTGCTTTTGTTAAATTTTTAATTCAATTTCAATTTTATTTTTAATATGTTTTATTATTTATTTATTATTTATTTTTATTATTTTTCTTGTGATTTTTTTTTAACGATACTGCCTGTACGGGAAATTCATTTCGTTGTCTCAAAGTGAGGCAATGACAATAAAATTTGAATACAAGAATATAATGCTCCACTATTTCTGGAGCTACTTCCTTAAGTACTCTGGGATGCAGCCTATCTGGCCCTGGGGATTTATCGGCATTTAATCCATTCAATTTACCCAACACCACTTCCCGGGTAACCTGGATTTCACTCAATTCCTCCAACTCCTTTGACCCGCGGTCCCCTGCTATTTCCGGCAAATTATTTATGTCTTCCTTAGTGAAGACGGAACCAAAGTAGTTATTCAATTGGTCCGCCATATCCTTGTTCCCCATGATCAACTCACCTGTTTCTGACTGCAAGGGACCTACATTTGTTTTAACTAATCTCTTTCTTTTCACATATCTATAAAAACTTTTGCAGTCAGTTTTTATGTTCCCTGCCAGTTTTCTTTCATAATCTATTTTCCCTTTCCTAATTAAGCCCTTTGTCCTCCTCTGCTGGTCTTTGAATTTCTCCCAGTCCTCCGGTATGCTGCTTTTTCTGGCTAATTTGTACGCATCATCCTTCGCTTTGATACTATCCCTGATTTCCCTTGTTATCCATGGATGTACTACCTTCCCTGATTTATTCTTTTGCCAAACTGGTATGAACAATTTTTGTAGTTCATCCATGCAGCCTTTAAATGTCTTCCATTGCATATCCACCGTCAACCCTTTTAGAATTAATTGCCAGTCAATCTTGGCCAATTCACGTCTCATACCCTCAAAGTTACCTTTCTTTAAGTTCAGAACCATTGTTTCTGAATTAACAATGTCACTCTCCATCCTAATGAAGAAGTCAACCATATTATGGTCACTCTTGCCCAAGGGGGCACGTACAACAAGGTTGCTAACTAACCCTTCCTCATTACTCAATACCCAGTCTAAAATAGCCTGCTCTCTCGTTGGTTCCTCTATATGTTGATTTAGATAACTATCCTGCATACATTCCAAGAAATCCTCTGCCTCAGCACCCCTGCCAATTTGATTCACCCAATCTATATGTAGATTGAAGTCACCCATTATAACCGTTTTGCCTTTGTCGCACGCATTTCTAATTTCCTGTTTGATACCATCTCCAACTTCACTACTACTGTTAGGTGGCCTGTACACAACACCCACCAGCGTTTTCTGCCCCTTAGTGTTTCGCAGCTCTACCCCATACCGATTCCACATCCTCCAAACTAATGTCCTTCCTTTCCATTGCATTAATCCCCTCTCTAATCAGTAACGTTACCCCACCTCCTTTTCCTTTCTGTCTATCCCTCCTGAATATTGAATATCCCTGGATGTTCAGCTCCCAGCCTTGGTCACCCTGGAGCCATGTCTCTGTGATCCCAACTATATTATAGTCATTAATAGCTGTGACACTATGAGTATAATAGCTTATGACACTATGAGTCGATGGGCCTGTTCCTGTGCTGTTCTGTTCTATGTTCTATGTTCACTCAGCAGGTTTGTAGATTTATTGGCTTCTGTAAGTTGTAAATTGTCCCTAATGTGTAGGTTAATGCTAGAGTATGGGGCGATCGCTGGTCGGCGCGGACTCTGGGGGCCTAAGGACCTGTTTCCGTGCTGTTTCTCGGAAGTTTGAAGTAAAAAGTCTAAAGTTCAGTTCAATTCAGTTTAGTTTATTGTCACGTGTACCGAGTTACAGTGAAAAGCTTTTGTCATATAAAAGGCCACATAGCGTCTGTGTAGAGAGGGATGTCGCTTTAGGTCACGGACTCTACATTCTCAACTCCCTGCATTCACTCTCCCATCTGCTGAATGCCTCCATCATTTTTGGTTTTATTAAACACACAGAATCTCACGGGAGAGAAGGGAAGGAACGTTCTAAACCAGGGAGAGAAGTTGCAACTTCAGTCTGGGGCAGGACCCTGTTGCAGATACTATGGGAACCATCCAGCACATGTCTGTAACAACAAAACCATTCGACCCCCGGAGAAACTCTGGGTGAGTCTGAAAAAGGTTCCCGATCCATTCCTTCTCTCCAGGGATGCTGCCGGTCCCGCTGAGTTACTCCAGCATTCTGTGTCAACCTCCTGGAGAAATGTCCCCCTATCAGGACAGGGGTGTGAATCATAGCAATTTGGTAGCACAGTAGTAGAGTTGCTGCCTTACAGCGCCAGAGACCTGGATTCAATCCTGACTATGTTTGTACCTTCTCCCGTGACCGTGTGGGTTTTCTCCAGGTTCTCTGGTTTCCTCCCACATTCCAAAGACGTACAGGTTTGTACGTTAATTGACTTGGTATAATTGTAAATTGTCGCTAGTGTGTAGGATAGTGTTAGTGTGTAAGGATCGCTGGTCGGCACGGACTTTGTGGGCCGAAGTTCCTGTTTCCGCGCTGTATCTCCAAACTAAGCAAAACTAAATTCCACTGGCATGATTTCATCAAAGAGCGAGACCCATCGCAACAACAAGCCACAAAAGATGACGACTGCACTGGATGGCTGCCAGTGTGTACAAGGGAGAATTAGCCCTGTTTCGCAATGACACTGCCAGAGGCAAAGGTAGTAAACAGAGCAGCTTCAGGCATGATTGTGGTTAAAAGGTTGAGCATCACGTCGGCACAGCAGGTTAGAGCTCACCGCTCCCCTCAGACAGTTTCAATCCCAACCTCTGCTCCTGTCTTTGTGTCGGCTGCACGCTCTCCTACTATCACGCGGGTTTCCCACGAGTTCCTCCCATAACCAAAGACATGCAGGTGGGCTAACTGGTTGCTGGAAATGAGCCATTTTGGTACTCAGAGGTTAATCATTGTCCTGTGTACAGAGATACTGTGAAAAGCATTGTTTGTGTAGAATCCAGTGAAATCATACTTCATATATGAGTACAATCAAACCATTAATTAGTCCAACAGGTAATACAAAGAAAATACCAGAGGGCAGAATATATTGTGACAGTATTGGACTTTTGAGTTACATAGAAAATTAAATGCAGTAATTAAATGCATTGGGAGATCAAGACCACTCAGTGGGCGGCACAGTGGCACAGCGGTAGAGTTGCTCCCTCACAGCGCCTGAGACCCGGGTTCCATTCTGACTACGGATGCTGTCTGTACGGAGTTTGCACGTTCTCCCCGTGACCTGCGTGGGTTTCCCCCGGGTGCCCTGGTTTCTTCGTGGTTTCTTGGTTTCTTGGCTCTCCAAAATATTCCAAATGGAATTTAAACTGGAGGTGGTGGAGGGAAGACTTAAACCAGAAAGGGTTTTTTGTAGGTTAATTGGCTTTGGTATAACTGCAAATTGTCCCTAGTGTGTGTAGGATAGTGTTAGTGTGCGGGGATCGCTGGTCGGCGCGGACTCAGTGGGCCGAAGGGCCTGTTTCCACACTGTATCTCTAAACTAAACTAAACTAAAGTAAACTAGTATCTTTATACTGATAATGAACTGTGACTGTGGGTGATTACAAAATGATTTTAATGTTAAGCAGCACCCAATGAGACCTTGGCAGGACATAAGCAAAGAGCGACAGGAAGCAAAATATTCAGCAACCTAAATCAGCCACGTGCATCTGTTCTTTTGAATGTGGGGAAGGAGAAGTGGAAATATTTGACAGTGGATTGAGACATGCACAAAGCTTCATTGTGGTCTGAAATCATCACCCTACATCCTCCAAGCGACAATGGACAAGATAGTAAGGCAAGGTCAGCGTCTAAGCATTCAAAGTGATGTACTAATAACCACCAAAGAAGAACATCCTTGAGCATTAGACATGTTTTGGCTGAAAGCTGAAAGGAAGAAGTGTGCCTTTGTAGAGAAAGAACCATCTGTTCTTGAGCTAGAAGTCGATGCCACACAGTTAACACAAACTAAACCATGTGAAAATGCACACCTCCAGATTCAGGGACAGTTTCTTTTGAAGAAGGGTCTTGACCCGAAACGTCACCCATTCCTTCTATCCAGAGATGCTGCCTGTCCTGCTGTGTTACTCCAGCATTTTGTGTCTATCCACACAGTTTCTTCCCAGCTGTTACCAGGCAACTGAACCATCGTGCCACAACCAGAGAGAGCTTCTCAACTACTATCTACCTCATCGGGGACCCTCTGACTATCTTTGATCGAACTTTACTGGCTTTACCTTGCACTAAATGTTATTCCCTTTATCATGTATCTGCACACTGTGGACGGCTCGATTGTAATCGTGTATTGTCTTTCCGCTGACTGGTTAGCACGCAACAAAAGCTTTTCACTGCACCCCAGTACATGTGACAATAAACTAAACTCAACTGAAAAAATGAAGCATTTTTTGAAGTCAAAGACGCCTGAAATCATGGCGACATGTAGACTGTTTGTTAGGCACGATCAGTACTGTACTTGATCAAGTTCATAAGTTCATGTGATAGTAGCAGAATTGGGCCATTCGGCCCATTGAGTCTACTCTGCCATTCAATCATGACTGCTCTATCTTTCCATCTCAACCGCTGACATCTGTACTAATCAAGATTCTGTAAATCTCTGCCTTAAAAATATCCATTGATAGTTTCACAAAACAGCTTCGCTCAGTCTACCTGGACCCACCTGATCTTCCGTTTACTAAACCCTTTAATTCCCCTTCCCATTCCTACACTGACCTTTCTGTCCTAGGCCTCCTCCATTGTCAGAGTGAGGCTAAATGCAAATTGGAGGAACAGCATCTCATATTTCGCTTGGGTAGCTTACAGCCCAGTGGTAAATTTATGATATCTCTAACTTCAAGTAACCCCTGCAATCTCTCTCCCCATCCCTCCCCCACTAAGGTTGCACCAGCTTCTCGTTCTCGCCCAGCAAACAGCCAACAATGGCCTGCTTCCTTTATCATCGTTACTTTTTTGCATATCTTTCATTCATTTGTTCTATATCTCTCTCCATCCAACATCTATATCTCTATGGGCACACGCATGGGCCCCAGCTACGCCTGCCTCTTTGTCGGGTACGTTGAACAATCCTTGTTCAATACGTACCAGGGCCCCATCCCCGACCTCTTCCTCCGTTACATTGACGACTGCTTTGGGGCCACCTCCTGCACCCACACACAACTGACTGACTTCATCCACTTCACCATCAACTTCCATCCGGCACTCCAATACACCTGGACCATTTCCGACACTTCCCAACCATTCCTTGACCTCACCATCTCCATCGCAGGGGACAGACTTCTGACCGACATACACTACAAACCAACTGACTCACATGGCTATCTGGACTACACGTCTTCCCACCCTGCCCCCTGTAAAGACTCCATCCCCTACTCCCAATTCCTCCGCCTACGCCGCATCTGTTCCCAGGATGAGACGTTCCACACCAGGGCATCGGAAATGTCCTCGTTCTTCAGGGAACGGGGATTCCCCTCCGCCACCATAGATGAAGCTCACACCAGGGTCTCATCCATACCCCGCAACACTGCTCTCTCTCCCCATCCCCGCACTCGCAACAAGGGCAGAGTCCCCCTAGTCCTCACCTTTCACCCCACCAGCCGGCAAATACAACAAATAATCCTCCGCCATTTCCGCCACCTCCAACGTGACCCCACCACTCGCCACATCTTCCCATCTCCCCCCATGTCTGCCTTCCGCAAAGACCGCTCCCTCCGCAACTCCCTTGTCAATTCTTCCCTTCCCTCCCATACCACCCCCTCCCCGGGCACTTTCCGTTGCAACTGCAAGAAATGCAACACCTGTCCCTTCACCTCCCCCCTCGACTCCATTCAAGGACCCAAGCAGTCGTTCCAGGTGCGACAAAGGTTCATCTGTACCTCTTCCAACCTCATCTACTGCATCCGCTGCTCAAGATGTCAGCTGATTTACATCAGGGAGACTAAGCGGAGGTTGGGCGATCGTTTTGCCGAACACCTCCGCTCAGTCCGCAATAACCTACCTGAACTCCCGGTGGCTCAGCACTTCAACTCCCCCTCCCATTCCCAATCCGACCTCTCTGTCCTGGGTCTCCTCCATTGCCAGAGTGAGCAACACCGGAAATTGGAGGAACAGCACCTCATATTCCGCCTGGGTTGCTTGCGTCCAGATGGCATGAATGTTGAATTCTCTCAATTTTGCTAGCCCTTGCTGTCTCCTCCCCTTCCTTAACCCTCGAGCTGTCTCCTCCCATCCCCCCGCCCTCGGGCTCCTCCTCCTCCCTTTTTCCTTCCTTCTCCCCCCCACCCCCCATCAGTCTGAAGAAGGGTTTCGGCCCGAAACGTCGCCTATTTCCTTCGCTCCATACATTTTTGTGCTGCCTGTCCCTCTGAGTTACTCCAGCATTTTGTGTTTATCTTTGGTTTAAGCCAGCAACTGCAGTTCCTTCCTACACAGACTCTGTCCATTGTCTCAGTGTACTGCTGCTATACACTGGTACTGTATCTGAGATGCTTATCTAATAGGCATCTAAGTGCTAATGGTTGGTGCCACTTATACTGAACTGTGTACATAAATGATTTTCACTGTACCTCAGTACATGTGAGAAACAAAGTACCATGCCATACAAGATTCATACAGCATGGAAACAGGCCCTTCGGCCCCACCGAGTCCCTGCTGTCCGCCAACCACCTATCAACACTAATCTTACGTTGAACCCCATTCTATACTGCCCACATCACCATGAACTCATCCAAGAGTCTACATGGCAGAGACAATGTACAGTGAGTGGTCAGATCCCGCACCGATCTGCTTATCTTTAGAATGTGGGGTGAAACCGGAGCAACTGCCACGCGGCTACAGGGAGAATATGCAAACTCCACACAGACAGCGCCAGAGGTCAGGATCGAAGCGAAGTCTCCAGCGCTGTGAGGTAGCAGCTCTACCTAAAGAAAGCAAATGGTATGTTAGCATTCATAGCAAAAGGATTTGAGTATAGGAGCAGGGAGGTTCTGCTGCAGTTGTACAGGGTCTTGGTGGGACCACACCTGGAGTATTGCGTACAGTTTTGGTCTCCTAATCTGAGGAAAGACATTCTTGCCATAGAGGGAGTACAGAGAAGGTTCACCAGACTGATTCCTGGGATGTCAGGACTTTCATATGAAGAAAGACTGGATAGACTTGGCTTGTACTCGCTAGAATTTAGAAGATTGAGGGGGGATCTTATAGAAACTTCCAAAATTCTTAAGGGGTTGGACAGGCTAGATGCAGGAAGATAGTTCCCGATGTTGGGGAAGTCCAGAACAAGGGGTTACAGTTTAAGGATAAGGGGGAAGTCTTTTAGGACCGAGATGAGAAAAAAAAAATTCACACAAATTCACACTGTCTAAACTATACAGTGAACAAACATGCCTTTCAGACCAACTCATCTACGCTGACCAATTTGCCCAACCAAGCTAGTCCCACTTGCCTCTGCCTGGCCCATATTTAGTTTAGTTTAGAGATACAGCACGGAAACAGGCCCTTCGGCCCACCGGATCCGCGCCAACCAGCTATCCCCGCACACTAACACTATCTTACACCCACTAGGGAAAATTTTTACATTTATCAAGCCAATTAACCTACAAACATGTACGTCTTTGGAGTGTGGGATGAGACCGAAGATCTCGGAGAAAACCCACGCCGGTCACAGGGTGAACGTACAAACCCCGTACAGACGGCACCCGTAGTTGGGATCGAACCCGGGTCTCCGGCACTGCATTCTCTGTAAGGCAGCAACTCTGCCGCTGCGCCACCGTGACTGTATTCCACCAAACCTCTCCTATCCAGATACCTGTCTATGTATCTTTTAAGTGTTGTAATTATACCTACCATCTCAGACAGTTCATTCCATATATGCACCAACCTCTGTGTGATAAAGTTGCCCCTCAGTCCCATTTAATTCTTTCCTCCCTCGCCTTTAACCCATGCCCTCTAGCTTTAGACTATCCTACCCTGGGGAAAAGGCTGTGATTGTTCACCTTATCAAAACCCTTATGGATTTTATACACCTCCAAGAGGTCACCCCTCAGCTTCCTACACACCAGAGAAAGGTCTTCAGCCTGTGGTGTAAAATAGTGTTAATGTGCGGGGATCGCTAGTCGGCACGGACTCGATGGGCCGAATGGCCTGTTTCCTCGCTGTAACTCGAAACTAAACTATGCCGCCTCTCCTTAAAGTGCAAACTCTACTGATCCGCGAACAGCCTCATAAATCTTGTTTGCACGCTTTCCAGTTTGATGACTTCCTTCCTATAGCAAGGCATCCAGAACTGTACATAGTACTCTGAACAGCAAGTCCTTCCATACTGAGAATGAACGCTCCACCTCCCCATTGTGAAACTAAACTAAATATGGGCCAGGCAGAGGCAAGTGGGACTAGCTTGGTTGGGCAAATTGGTCAGCGTAGATGAGTTGGTCTGAAAGGCATGTTCGCTCGCTGTATAGTTTTTTGACTCGACAACATCATCCAACATCTCAAAGAAGGATTATACTGAAAAAAGAAAAGGTTTGTAGGTTAATGTGCAGGCAGGAACTGCAGATGCTGGTTGAAACCGAAGATAGACTCAAAACGCCGGACAGGCAGCATCTCTGGAGGGAAGCAATGGGTGACATTTCGGGTTGAGACCCTTCTTCAAATTGTAAATTGTCCCTAGGGTGTAGGATTGTGCTAATGTACAGGGTGATCGCTGGTCAGCATTGACTTTGTGGGCTGAAGGGCCTGCTTCCACACTGCTTCTCTAGAAATAAAAGTACAACATATATGATCACGAGCAGGCTCCTGTTTGGAACAGCAGAGGTGATGGATGCGCAGAGCGTTGCTGTGAGTAAGTCACACGATCTTGGCAATAGAGGGTGAGGTTTGTCACGGGGTGGGGGGAAGGAGGTTCGGCGTGATGTTAAGTCAGCAGCTCAACATCGAGAGAGTGTGGATACACCGCGGAAACCTCTGACAGAGTAAACAAACAAGATAAAGGCGAAAGCCTGGAGAGAACAGGAACTCTGGGAGGAAACGCAGGTTCCACAGGGGAAACTTGTGTCCGGCTCTTTGTAATATTTATAAAGTGCGCAACGGAGCAAGGCCAGGAAAAGCCACATCTGCATGTACACAAACTGGCATTAGTTTATTATTGTCACGTGTACCGAGGTACAGGGTAAACATTTAGCTTGTGTGCTATCCTATTAAATCAAATCATGAGTACAATCTAGACATACACATGTGCTGAACGCTTCCTCTCAGTTCCCCGAGATACACGATCTCCCGGTTGCTAAACACTTTCATTCCCCTTCCCATACCCACACTGACCTTTCAGTCCTAGGCCTCCTCCATTGTCAGAGTGAGGCCCAGCGCAAAACAGCACCTCATATTTTGCTTGGGCAGCTTACAACCCAGTGGTTTGAACATTGACCTGTAACATCAAGTAACCCTTGCTGTCTCTCTCTCTCCATCCCTCCCCCATCATAGTTCTCCGACCAGTTTGACTGTCCTCCTGAATAAATCTTATCTTTGTAAGCCTCGTTGTCACCTTTCCCGAGCTAATAATGATCTATTCTACATTTTCCTTGAGCTTCTTCTCTTTTGTTCTATCGTTTTCATCCATATCTCTGAGTCTCCCCTCTCCCTTGACTCTGAAGGAGGGTCTCGACCTCTTGTCCAGTCACCCAGTCCTTCTCTCCAGAGCTGCCGCCTGTCCAGAGTTACTCCACCATTTTGTGCCTATCTTCGGTGTAAACTAGCACCAGCAGTTCTCTCCTCCACATGTCTATCACAAGTACAACAGGTAAGTACAAAGAGAACAATAGCAGAGTGCAGTATTTAGTTTATAGCTCAGTAGTGTTACAGACAAAATGTCCAGTGTCTACGATGAAGGTACGTTGGAAGATCAGGACTATCTCCTAACCTACGGGAGTACCAATCGGTAATCTGATAACAGAGGGGAAGAACTTGTTCTTGACTTTTGTGGTACATGCGTTCAGGTTTTTGTTTCTTCTGCCTAATGGGAGAGGGGAGAAGTGGGAATGTGCATTGTGAAAAAGGTCCTCGATTTTGTTGGCTACTTTCCTGAGGCAGCGTGAGATGTAGATGGTGCTGATGGTCTTCAGTCAGAGGGTGGTGAATCTGTGGAATTAATTGCTACAGACGGCTGTGGAGACCTAGTCAATAGCGGAGATTGACAAGATTCTTGATTAGTATGGGTCAGGGGTTATGGGGAGAAGGCAGGAGAATGGGGTTGAGAGGAAGAGGTAGATCAGCCATGATTGAATGGCGGAGTAAGCTTGATGGGCCGAATGTCCTAATTCTTCTCCTATTACCTATGACCTTATAGGGGGGAGTCTGGTCTGTGTGATGGACTGGGCTACATCCACAACTCTCTCAAACTTCTTGCAATCTTAGGCAGAGCTATTGTCAAACCAAGCTGTGGTGCATCCCAATATCACAGGGTCACAAGTAATGGAAGGTAACATAGAAACATAGAAAATAGGTGCAGGAGGAGGCCATTTGTCCCCTCGAGCCTGCACCGCCATTCATTGTTATCATGGCTGTTGATCACAATGAATGGCGGTGCTGGTACGAATGGTTATGGATTACGTGCAGGCAGATGAGAGTTTGTTGCAGCATCACGGTTGGCACAGACATTGTGGGCCAAAGGGCATGTTCTTGATAGTTCTCTTCTAATGTTTTTATGTTTTAATAGTATACTTTCTATGGGGCATCGGCAGAAATAGCGTGAAGAATTGATAAACATCCAGAAGATAGACACAAAATGCTGAACTAACTCAGTGGGCCAGGCAGCATCCCTGGAGAGAAGCAATGGGTAACGTTCCAGGTTGAGATCCTTCTTCAGACTAGAGACGGGAAAGGGAAACGACAGATATAGATGGCGATGTAGAGAGATACAGAACAAATGAATGAAAGATATGCAAAGAAGTAACGATGATAAAGTAAACAGGCCATTGTTTGCTGTTTGCTAGGTTAGAGCAAAATATGAGGTGCTGTTCCTTCAATTTGCATTTGGCCTCACTCTGACAATGGAGGAGGCCTAGGACAGAGAGGTCAGTGTGGAAATGGGAAGGGGAATTAAAGTGTTTGGTAACCGGGAGATCAGGTGGGTCCAGGCAGAGGCGTTCAGCGAAACAATCGGCCAGTCTACGTTTGATCTCGCATCTTCTGCGGCTGCAGGAGAAGGTACCTGGGGAGGGGGCGGTTTAGGTGGGAAGGGATGAGTTATCCAGGGAGTTGCGGAGGGAGCGGTCTCTACCGAAGGCAGAAAGGGATGGAGATGGGAAAATGTGGCTAGTGGTGGGATCCCGTTGGAGGTGGCAAAAATGTTGGAGGATTACGTGTTGTATACAATGGCTGATGGGGTGGAAGGTGAGGACTAGGGGGACTCTGTCTCTGTTGAGACTAGGGGGAGGGGGAGCAAGGGGCAGAGCTGCGGGGTACCGAGGATACACAAGTAAGGGCCTCATCTATGATGGAAGACGGGAACCCCCGCTCCCTAAAGAATGAAGACATCTTGGATGTCCTGGTATGGAACACATCATCTTTGCAGGAAGCAGGGTGGGAAGAAGTGTAGTCGAGATAGTTGTGGGAGTCAGTAAAAGATGTTTGTCAATAGTCTATTTCCTGTGATGGAGACTTTGAGGTCAAGAAAAGGGAGGGAGGTGTCGGAGATGGTCCAAGTGATATACATCCATGTTGACAGTGAGAGCACTGCTCATAGTCATTGAGACACAGCACAGAAACCGGCTCTGCAACCCATCCAGACTGCTCTAGCCATCAACCTCCCACTATAATCTTCCCTGTCAACTCTCCACCAGATTGCACCACCACTAGAGACAAATTACATAGGCCAATTAACCTTCCAGCCTGCAAGCCTTTGAGATGTGGGAGGAAACTGGAGCACCCAGTTAAGTGGCATGGAGGTGCTGTAGTGGAGCTACTGCCTTATAGCGCCAGACACCCGGGTTCAATCCTGACTACGGGAGCTTGTCTATACGGAGTTTGTACGTTCTCCCCGTGACCACATGGGTTTTCGCCGAGATCTTCGAATTCCTTCCACACTCCAAAGACATGCAGGTTTGCAGGTTAATTGGCTTGGTGTAGATGTAAAATTGTCTCCAGTGTGTGTAGGAGAGTGTTGATGTGCAGGGATCGCTGGGCGGTTCGGACTCGGTGGGCCGAAGGGCCTGTTTCCACACTGCACCTCCAAACAATCGGAGGAAAGCCATGGGGTCACATACAGGTGCACACTCCAAACAGACAGCTCCTGAGGTCAGGACTGAACCCAGGGTTCTGCTGCTGTGAGGCAGTGGTTCTACCAGCTGCAGGTCTGGGTCAGTGTGCCGCAAGCTCATATCTGCCATTGGGGTTTATGTTGGAACTTGCCTTCCATGTTGGAGAATGTACACTTGCTTCACTGCATTGGTTATGAATCTTAGCCTATGGACAGTAGTACACTGCTGCACAGGGAGTCAGGTCTGAGCACGGATAATATTGTGTAACGATAATGATACACTTAATAGTACATCCTCAATTGAAGTGGTGATATAAGCATGAAATGATTGCAAACCAGGAATGTTTAATGAAGAAATGTTATAGAGTCATGCAGTGTGGAAACAGGCTCTATCTATCTATCTATCTATCTATCTATCTATCTATCTATCTATCTATCTATCTATCTATCTATCTATCTATCTATCTATCTATCTGTCTGTCTGTCTGTCTATCTATCTATCTCTAAAACTCTCATCATGTTTGTTTCCATCTATCTATCTATGCGCGCGTATGTGATCCCGGAACTGCGGCTATAAAGGTACGCAATAGCCCAAAACGTTTGCAGCACCTTACTCACAATTGTCCTGTGGTGGTTTGTGTCAAGTTTCGTTCAGATTAATGTTATATTTTACAACTTATTTCACATTTAAAACATTACAAAATCCCTTAACAGGAAACACTGCAGTAGCAGATGGTGGCACTTCCTGGCAGCTAGCAGCTATGACGTCACAATGGGATCTCATTTACATAAGCTACCGATCAAAGCTACAATGTTGCTATCCCAGGACACTGAGTCCTTCAGGGGAAGGTAGACAAAAATGCTGGAGACACTCAGCGGGTGAGGCAGCATCTATGGAGCGAAGGAATAGGAGACTTTTCAGGTCGAAACCCTCCTTCCGACTGATGTGGGGTTGGGGGGGATGGGAAGAAGAAAGGAAGAGGTGGAGACAGTGGGCTGTGAGAGAGCTGGGAAGGGGAGGGAAATAAGGGAAAAAGCAAGGACTACCTGAAATTGGAGAAGTCAATGTTCATACCGCTGGGGTGTACACTACCCAAGCAAAATATGAGGTGCTGCTCCTCCAATTTGCGGTGGGACTCACTCTGGCCATGGAGGGAGGCCCAGGACAGAAAGGTCGGATTCAGAATGGGAGGGGGGGTTGAAGTGCTGAGCCAGGGGAGATCAGGTTGGTTAATGCGAACTGAGGGGAGGTGTTGGGCGAAGCGATCGCCAAGCCTGCGCTTGACCTTCCCGATGTAGAGCAGTTGGCACATAGAACAGCGGTTGCAATAGATGATATTGGGACACGATAGCGCAACAAATACGGTATTGGTACACGATGGCGATGCAGCACCTTACTCACAATTGGCCTGTGATGGTTTGTGTCAAGTTTCGTTCAGATTGATGTTATAATTTACAAGTTATAAACATTTTTATCTTTACAAGATCCCACATTTGAGAAGGGTTTCTTCAAATCTGCATCTGCACTGGCTATGACGTCACAATGGGATTGCAGCCCTACCGGCTGCAATGTTGCTATCCCAGGACACTGAGACCTTGGCAGCAAATGTCCTTCAGGGGAAGATTCAGCCAGCTTAACCCTGCACATATGCGATTGCAAAGCCTTTAAATTGCTCTCTAAATTGAAAGTTTAATGATTCGATTTGGATAACAAAAGATGGCCTTGTCAGTGGCACCAACATCACATTAAAGAATAAAAATATGTCAGTGCAATTGTATTTTTTCAAAAGCTTAAAATGAGGGAGAGCCGACCTGCACAGGTGGGGGCTATGGGTGAGTGGTGGAATATTGTGTTGGGTGGAACGGGTTGTGTTGGGGAAACGGGTCAGTGGTGGAATACTGTACTTCTCAGTTTAATTTAGATCACGTAACAAATTCAGAAATAGACCCGTGTGTGCATGACGTGGTGCAGTATTTGCATGGTGCAAATGATGTGTGATTAGGTCTGTTTGCTCATTTAACACTGAGCTCTGTGCAAGTCTAACCATTACCTTCACGAACAACACCACCCACTGCGTGCAGCCACGGCTCTTATCTGCTTTCACCGGAGTTTCTCAGAACAGGACTGGCTGTTTGACACCTCCTCCTGAAATTTCATCAGAAGGTCTTGAAATCAGATTGTTGTGGCACTCCCCCTCGCTGTGAGCAGGGGAGGTGTTTACACTTTAGTTTAGTTTAGTTTAGAGATACAGCGCCGAAATAGGCCTTTCAGCCCACCGAGTCAGTGCCCACCGGCACATTAATACCATCCTACACATATTTGAGACGGTTCACAATTATACCAAGCCAATTAATCTACAAACCTGTATGGCTTTGGAGTGTAGGAGGAAAGCGGAACAGTCGGCGAAAACCCACGCAGGTCACGGGGAGAACGTACAAACTCCGCACAGACAGCACCCGTAGTCAGGATCGAAACTGGGTCTCCGGCGCTGTGAGGCAGCAAGTCTGCGCCACCATTGCGCCACCCCTAAGCTTTCTTTGTAAGTGTATCAACATTCTAGTCCCAGGTCAAGATCGTCAGAGATACACACTCTCCCCAACGCCAATCCGTCAATGAAGACAGGGTCATGGAACCGCAGCATTCCTTCCTGAAGTCAACAATCAGCACCTTGGTGGCCCCATAGCAGAAGCGTCCATGTTGCAGGGCTGGAAATTGGAAGTGTTTCGAGCTAATACTGCTCCCACCATCATCTACTGCGATAAGTGTTGGCTTCCGCTGATTGTCGCCGGAAGCTTGCGTCCTTTTCAGGACGGACGATGACGGCGAGGTCAACATTTGTAACAAGATGGACACGAAAAGAAGAAAGAAACACCTTGATTTTCCTTGGACAATTCACAACAAGATTGTTGGCATCATTCCATCAGATCATTATCAATCTCCCTTTGTACCCTGAGTAATTGTTATCTGTTGTCAGAACAGTAACAATGGTAACATTGCCAAATGTAAGGATGGCAACGACGCTGCGTCTGGCTGCACAGTATAGAGTTTCAGTTTCAGTTTCAGTTTAGTTTATCAAGGATAGTCCGAGGGTCATCTATGAGGTAGATAGTAGTTCAGGACCGTTCTCTGGTTGTGGTAGGATGATTCAGTTGCCTGATTACAGCTGGGAAGAAATTGCTCCTGAATCTGGAGGTGTGCGTTTTCACATCTATACAGTTTGCCCTATGGGAGAGTGGAGAAGAGGGAGTGGCCGGGGTGCAACTTGTCCTTGATTACGCTGCTGGCCATGCCGAGGCAGCGTGAGATGTAGATGGAGTCAATGGAAGGGAGGTTGATTTGTGCAATGGTCTGGGCTGCGTCCACAATTTACTGCCATTTCTTGCGGTCTTAGATGGAGCTGTTTCTCAAACCAAGCTGTGATGTATCTTGATAGAATGCTTTCCATGGTGCATCTGTAGAAGTTGATGAGAGTTATGGAGGACATAGAGCCATAGATGATACAATGTGGAAACAGACCCTTCGGCCCAACTTGCCCACACCGGCCAATATGTCCCAGCTACACTAGTTCCACCAGCCTACGTTTGGTCCATATCCCTCCAAACCTGTCCTATCCATGTACCTGTCTTGCTGTTTCTTAAATGTTGGGAAAGTGCCAGCCCAGGGTCATGCCCAACTTCCTAAGACTGCTAAGGAAGTAGAGGCGTTGGTGCACTTTCTTGGTCATTGCTTCAATATGGGTGGTCCAGGAGAAGGTGTTGGTGATGTTAGGAATTCAACCATCTCTATTTCGGCCCCGTCAATGCAAACTGGGGTATGTGTACCGCTTCACTTCCTGTAGTCGATCACTATCTTCCTTGTCTTGCTGATGTTGATTGTGATCTGCCAACGACTAGATCCAGTCAAGGGTCTAATTGTAAAGGGACAAGTGGAGACGCAGTTCCCTGAGGTTGGAGGGGATGATGGTGTTGGATGTCGAGCTGTAGTCTATGAACAACAGAGTATATGTATTTATTGTCAAAGTGGTCCAGTGCAGAGAGGAGAGCTGGTGAGATCGCAGGTAATAATAATAATACATTTTATTTGTGGGCGCCTTTCAAAAGTCTCAAGGACACCTTACAGAAATTAACAAGAGTAAAAAAACATATAATCCGAATAAAATAAATAATAAAGACATCACCAATACACAAATTAAAGACAGAATTCGATCCAAAGACAAAAAAATCAAAAACACAATGTGAAGAGAGAGCAGCGGCAGCTAAACCGCGCCAGCGTCCACTCTCCCTTCCGACAGCCATCTTGGACACAAACTAAAATATTCACTTACACACAAACATCATCCCCCCACAATGGTTACCACTGTGGGGGAAGGCACAATGTCCAGTCCCCATCCCCAGTTGTCCCAAAGTCAGGCCCATTTAGGCCTCCGCTATTGCCTCTATGGAGGCCCGATGATCCTGGCCGTTCTGGCCGGGTTGGAGCTGTTGCCCCGCCGTCGGGAGAGTCCTCTCCTGGAACAGCCGCTTCCTAACCGGAGACCGCGGCTTCCGAAGCCAGAAACGTGGCGACTCTTGTACAATGCCGAGGTGAGGTCCAGTGCATGATTCCACCTGTAGGCAAAACTAAGCATTTCACTGTAGCTACAGTAGGTACATGTGACAATAAAACATCTTTGAATCATTGAATGCCTGGTTGCAAACATGTTGGTAGTTACAGGCATGATCAAAGCCCTGGTTACAAGTCCGTTACAACCCTGGTTACAGGCATAAGTATAGTCTGGTTACTGCCCTGGTCACAGGCCCTTCTCTCTATAGTTTGTATGATCTTTCATCTCTATGGTTGCCTCGAACCTGCAGCCTCCACTGTGTAATCTCCACTCCATCCGACATTAGGGCAGCACAGCGGCTCATCTGGCAGAGCCGCTGCCTCACAGTGCCAGAGACGGGGGTTCGATCCTGAGCTCGGGTGCTGTTTGTGTGTGGGGTTTGCACCTTCTCCCTGTGACCTGCGTGGGTTTCCTACAGATGCTGCGGTTTCCTTCCACGCACCAGAGACGTACAGGTTTATAGGTTGATTGGCTTGGTAAACTTGCAAATTGTCCCTAGTGTGTGTAGGATAGTGTTAGTGTACGGGGATCGCTGGTCGGTGTGGACTTGGTGGGCCGAAGGGCCTGTTTCCACGCTGTTCTCTAAACTAGATTAAACTCCCTCCAGATTTACCACTCACTGACACACCCAGGGTAATTCACCGGAAACCAGAGCACCCGGGATAAATTCACGTGGTCACATGGAGAACCTGGAAACTCCACTCAGACAGCACCTGAGATCAGGATCGAGCCTGTGACTCTGGAGCTGTGAGGTGATGGCTCTACCAGCTGTGCCAGCATGCCTATGCCCACAAAAACGAGCAGGAGATGTTTTGTCCGAATCGGAACCCAGGACTGATGGAGCTACAATGCTGGAAATAAAAGTTGAAATTACGGGAAAATGCACGGCTCCACCTGAGGATAATAATTCCAGTCAAAGACTCCAGACCTGAAGCATTAACCCCCTCCCCTCCCACTAATGCTGCCTGACTGCGGAGTTTTTTCTGCCTTTTATTTCTGGTTAACAATTGATGGCGTGGATATTTGAGAGGAACAAGAATAGTCAGGGAAATATCGCACTCCTTTCAAAAAAATTGCCTAAAACGTTAGGCTCTGAGGAGGAATCTGTTCCAGGCAGAGGATGTGGGCCAATGGAATGAGCTGTCAGAGGAGGTGGCAGAGGCACAATCACTGTATTTAAAATGCATTTGGACGGGCACATGGATAGGAAAGGCGTTGAGATACAGTATATGGCAGGGGAAATGGAGACACAAGGAACTGCAGACGCTGGTTTACACAAAAGGTCACAAAGTGCTGGAGTAACTCAGGAGGTCAGGCAGCATCTCTGGAGAACATGGATGGTTGACCTTTCAGGTTGGGACCCTTCTTCAGACTCCAGCATCTGCAGTTCCTTATTTCTACTTTCCGACTGCCTCTATGTGAAATCTCATGTTCATAAGTGATAGGAGCAGATTTAGGCCATTAAGCCCATCAAGTCTGCTCTGACATTCAATCATGGATGATCTATCTCTCCCCATTCTCGTTTCTTCTCCCCATAAGCCCTGACACATACTAATCAAGAATCTATCTCTGCCTTAAAAATATCCATTGGACTCTACAGCCTCCACAGCCGTCTGTGGCAATGAATTCCACAAATTCACCACCCTCTGACTAAAGAAGTTCTTCATCTCCTTCCTAAAGGAATGTTCTTTTATTCTGAGGCTATGCCCTCTGGTTCTAGACTCTCCCACTAGTGGAAACATCTTCTCCACATCTACTCTATCCAGGCCTTTGACTATTCGGTAAGTTTCAATGAGGCCCCACTCATCCTTCTAAACTCCAGCGAGTACAGGCCCAGTGCCGTCAAACGCTCATCATATGTTAACCCACTCTTTCCTGGGATCATTCTCGTAAACCTCCTCTGGACCCTCTCCAGAGCCAGCACACATCCTCCCTCAGATATGCAGGCCAAAACTGCTCACAATACTCCAAATGTGGCCTGACCAGGAAATTCTCCTCAAGGCATGCCGATTTTGATGACGTTTTTCTCTCTGTCTGAAGAAGTGTCATGACCCAAACATCACCTATCCATGTTCTTAGGATTTGCCTGTCTGACCTGCTGGGCTATTCCGCAATTTGTGTCTTTTTTTGCAGCAAAAATTAAATGAGTGCTGATAGGCATATCGGTGGGCCTGGGTGAGTCAGGCCAGAGGGACTGTGACCATGCTAAACTACTATATGAATGGCAATTGAAGGTTTAACCCGGCACAGAGCTCCAGTCAGTGATGAATGCTGAACCTTGGCACTTGTTGCTCCGGTTATCCTTTGAACTCTCATTGTTAACTTCAAGGTTAATGTCAAGGACAGGAAAGGAAAGGAATTGTTCGGGATTCTTGGAAGCTCGTTACAGACAAACAGGCGTTTACGATTGTGGAGGAAAACACTGCAGATGTTGGTTTAAACCGAAGACAGATACAAAAATCTGGAGCAAGTCAGCGGGACAGGCAGCATCTCTGGAGATCAAATGCAAATTGGAGGTGTCAGAGTGAGGCCACACGCAAATTGGAGGAACAGCATGTTATATTTTGCTTGGGCAGCTTGCAACACAGTGGAATAACTTTTGATTTCTCTAACTTCAAGTAACCCTTGCTTTCTCTCTCTCTCCCTCCATCTCTCTCCCACCCTACTCATACTAGCTTCAAAGTCGTCTGCTATTGTTTGTAACTCGTTTTCACCTCGCCCACAGCTAACAATGGCCTGTTTATTTTTATCATCGTTACTTTTTTGCATTAGTTCATTATTCATTTGTTCTAATCTCTCTACATCACCGTCTCCCGTTTCCCTCTCCCCTGACTCGCTGTCTGAAGAAGGGTCTGGACACGAAACGTCACCTATTCCTTTTCACCAGGCATTTACCATTGTCCTGCATGTCACTATTGGGATGGCTGTTTGCCACCTGTGTTCAGTGTATTTGAATTTACACTCTGTGCTACACTGTAACCTGGTGTTGTGTATCACACTGGAGAGTGTTCTTGCACTCTGTAGGGAAACTCAGCATTCTCGTAAACTGGCGTTGACAGACTCGACTGCCGGGAGGTTATAAATGATCAAATTAGGAAGCCTCCCACTAATAAAATCAAAGGTTTAAAAGTGCCTTGGCTCACTCACACACTGCTGGACTGCGTTGGGGCAGGGAGCATGGAAGTCAGTGACTGGTGAACGAGGGTGTAGATTGTCGACAGGGGGTGGGGTGTCTGTGCCCAGGAGAGGGGCTGAGTCACATATTTCATTATATTTCAAAAATCATTCCAAAAAACAAACAAGACCACGTTGCATGGTTCCTTGAAGGTGGAATCGCAGGTAGATTGGGTGGTCAAAAGGCTCTTGGCACAATGGCCTTCATCAATCAGAGTATCGAGTATAGAAGTTGGGAGGTCATGATGCAGTTGTATAACATCTCGGTGAGGCCACATTTAGAGTATTGTGTTCATTTCTGGGCACCATGTTATAGGAAACGTTGTCAAGCTGGAAAGGGTTCAGAGAAGATTTATGAGGATGTTGCCAGGGTTAGAGGGTCTGAGCTATAGGGAGAGGTTGAGCGGGCTGGGTCTCTATTCCTTGGAGCACAAGAGGATGAGGGGTGATCTTATGGAGGTGTATAAAACCATGAGAGGAATAGATCGGGTAGACACACCGAGTCTCTTGTCCAGAGTAGGTGAATCAAGGACCACAGGCCATAGGTTCAAGGGGAGAAGATTTAATAAGAATCTGAGGGGTAACATTTTCACACAAAGTATGGTGGGTGTGTGGAACAAGCTGCCAGAGGAGGTAGTTGAGGCAGGGACTATCCCAACATCCAAGAAACAGTTAGACAGATAGATGGATAGGACAGATTTGGAGGGAGATGGACCAAACACAGGCAGGTGTGACAAGCGTAGATGGGACATGTGGGCAAGTTGGGCTGAAGGGCCTGTTTCCACACTGTATCACTATGACTCTGACTCTATGACATTAACTGAAAAGACCTGTGAGATGCCAGACCTGGGGTGCAAGCAGACTGGTTCAGTACAGTCAGAGGAATATCTTGTTCAAGAAGGAACTGCAGATGCTGGAAGATCAAAGATACACAAAATTGCTGGAGAAACTCGGCGGGTGCAGCAGCATCAGAGGAATGTCTTCACTGGTGTCTCGAACTGCCTTTGGTAATGTCACAATGGCGCAGCGGTAGAGTTGCTGAGTTACTCCAGGACTTTGTGGATTTTCTTTTGCTGCAAAAAATTAGATTAGTGCAAATAGGCAGCGGTGGCGCAGCGGGTAGAGCTGCTGCCTCACAGCGTCAGAGACCCGTATCCAAACATGATCCTGGGTGCTGCCTGTTTGGAGTTTGCACATTCTCCCAATGACCGCTCTCGTTGTCTCCCACATCCCAAAAATGTAGTTTAGTTTAATTTATTGTCACATGTACTGAGGTACAGTGAAAAGCTTTTGTTGCGTGCTAACCGGTCAGCGGAGAGGCAATACATGATTGCACTCAAGCCATGTAATTATGTGTGGACTTGTAGGTTAATTGGCTTCTGTAAAAAAATTGCCCCTGGATTGTAGGGAATGGATGAGAAAGCGGGATAACATAGAACTGGTGTGAATGGGCGATCAATGGTCTGCATGGACTCGTTGGGCCGAAGGGCCTGTTTCCATTCTGCCTCTATAAAAAGGTCTTTGCAGTAGGAAGACATGCAAAGGCAGAGATGGGATGGTTACTAATAAAAGCAAAACATGCTGGAAACATTCAGCGGGTCAGGCAGCATCTGTGGAGAGAGAATCAGTGTTCATGTTTCAGGTTTGAGACCCTCTGTTGGAATAGGTGGCCACTGAATGAATGACTGAATGAATGAATGAATGAATGATTGAATGAATGAACGAATGAATGTATGATTGAATGATTGAATGAATTATTGATTGAATGAATGAATGAATGAATGTATGATTGAATGAATGATGAATGCATGAATGTATGAATGAATGAATGAATGATGAATGAATGAATGAATGATGAATGAATGAATGAATGAATGAATGCATGCCTGAATGAATGAATGCTTTATTATCACATGTGACATGTCACAGTGAGATTCTTTGTTTTGCATACCTAGGGTTTGCAAAGAGTCAGGACAAGTTCAGACCAGCACCACCAATGGCCCAAGTCCTGATCAGCCGATGATCCGATGGCCCTAATCTGACCGGCCTGTGAAACCACTCCCTCCACACACTTGTCTATCTTCGGTATAAACCAGCATCTTCAGTTCCTTCCTGCACAAATGGAACAAGAGATTCCTTGCTCCTAGGGTATCATAGAAGGAATTGTCCCTTTCGAACGATGAAAGGGAATGGGTTGGAGTGTGCAGGAAGGAACTGCAGATGCTGGTTTAAACCGAAGATAGACACAAAAAGCTGGAGTAACTCAGCGGGACAGGCAGCATCTCTGGAGAGGAGGAATGGGTGATGTTTCGGGTCGAGACCCTTCTTCCGACTCGTGAGGGATAAGGGAAACGAGAGATATATACGATGATGTAGGGAGATAAAGAATAATGACTAAAAGATATGCAAAAAAGTAAAGATGATAAAGGAAACAGTCCGTTGTTAACTGTTTGTTGGGTGAAAATGAGAAGCTGGTGTGACTTGGGTGGGGGAGGGATAGAGAGAGGGAATGCCGGGGCTACCTGAAGTGAGAGAAATCAATATTCATACCACTGGGCTGTAAGCGGCCCAAGCAAAATATGAGATGCTGTTCCTCCAATTTGCATTTAGCCTCATTCTGACAATAGAGGAGACGGAGGACAGAAAGGCACGTGTAGGAATGGGAAGGAGAATTAAAATGTTTAGCAAGCGGTAGATCAGGTTGGTTTAGGCGGGCTGAGAGAAGGTGTTCTGCGAAACGATCGCCCAGTCTGCGTTTGGTCTTGCCGATGTATAAGAGTCCACATCTTGGACAACGGATACAGTAGATGAAGTTGGAGGAGGTGCAAGTGAACCTCTGCCAAACCTGAAAGGACTGTCGGGGTCCCTGGACAGAGTCGAGGGAGGAGGTATAGGGAATGGGTTGTCTGGTGGTAGCTTCTTGTCGAAGGACGTGGAAACTATGGAGGATGAACCACTGAACGTGGAGGCAACCACTGGACGTGAGGATAGGGGGGAAACACTCCTCACTTTAGATGAGGAAACCCAAGAGTCAAGCATCATGTTGGGCACAAACACTGTGGGCCAAAGGGCCAATTCCTTTGCTGTACTGTTCTATGTTCCAAACAGGAAATCTCAACGGCACTGGGCAAACCCATCATCAGAACATATAGTCAGTGCTGGTAAAGGGCGGCAGGATGGCGCAGCGGTAGAGTTGCTGCCTTACAATGCCAGAGACCCAGGTTCAATCCTGACCACGGGTGCGTTCTCACCGGGACCTGCTTGGATTTTCTCCGAGATCTTCGGTTTTTCCCCCACACTCTAATGACGTACTGGTTTGTAGGTTAATTGCCCTGGTATAAATGTAAAATGGCCCCTAGTGTGTGCAGGATAGTGTTAGTGGACGGGGATCGCTGTTCGGCGCGGACTAAGTGGGCCGCAGGGCCTGTTTCTTCGCTGTATCTCTAAACTAAACTGGGAGAATGGAACCATCTCCTTACAGGAAGCAGAGAGTAGGAGGTGCAGTCAAGATAGCCGAGGGATCAGCGGACTTATAATGGATAAAGTGAAAAACAAGTCTGGATTTAGCAACAGCGGATCTCTCGTAGATTTAATAAAGACCTAAATAAAAGTTTCACTGTTAAAAGTCCCGTTAAAAATCTCACAGCTCATAACAGAGGCTGCAGTTATTAAAGCGCTTGAACTTCAGACAACGCATGTTGGCCTTCCAATCTGTATCAGGTGCTGTGCATGAGACAGATTTGTTTTTATATCCGATTAATACATATCATAGGATAGTCGACTAGCAGCAACGCCAGTGAATGCAGCGGCATTGTCGGTGCACTGAGGGTGCAGTAAATCACCCTGGAGACCTGGAGAAAGATGACCTCTTTTTCTCTTGTGATGGCAATACCATAACGCCGGGGGAAGATTTCTTTTGACTTTGTGAAAGTGTAAATAAGGGATTAGTGAGTTAGTGCTGGCGTTCGGTTCAGGACGCGCTGCCGAGGACAAAGAGGGATTGGCGGCGGGCGGGGAGGGAGTACTTTTTGTATCTCTGTCGGCGTCCTATACATGGCGACAGTGGTGGACTGGCCAGGGTACCAGCTTGCCCGATGGCAAGTGGGCCCCTGATGGAGTGATAGCAAGTGATGGCAAGTGGGCCCCTGTTAAATGATAGCATTGTAGCAACCTCCAACATGACACCACCACTCACCACATCTTCCCATCTCCCCCTATGTCTGCCTTCCGCAAAGACCGCTCCCTCCGCAACTCCCTTGTCAATTCTTCCCTTCCCTCCCGCACCACCCCCTCCCCGGGCACTTTCCGTTGCAACCGCAAGAGATGCAACACCTGTCCCTTCACCTCCCCCCTCGACTCCATTCAAGGATCCAAGCAGTCGTTCCAGGTGCGACAAAGGTTTACCTGTATCTCCTCCAACCTCATCTACTGCATCCGCTGCTCTAGATGTCAGCTGATTTACATCGGGGAGACTAAGCGGAGGTTGGGCGATCGTTTCGCCGAACACCTCCGCTCAGTCCGCAATAACCTACCTGAACTCCCGGTGGCTCAGCACTTCAACTCCCCCTCCATTCCCAATCCGACCTCTCTGTCCTGGGTCTCCTCCATTGCCAGAGTGTGCAACACCGGAAATTGGAGGAACAGCACCTCATATTCCGCCTGGGTTGCTTGCGTCCGGATGGCATGAACGTTGAATTCTCCCAGTTTTGCTAGCCCTTGCTGTCTCCTCCCCTTCCTTAACCCTCGAGCTGTCTCCTCCCATCCCCCCGCCCTCGGGCTCCTCCTCCTCCCTTTTTCCTTCCTTCTCCCCCCCCACCCCCCATCAGTCTGAAGAAGGGTTTCAGCCCGAAACGTCGCCTATTCCCTTCGCTCCATAGATGCTACTGCACCCGCTGAGTTTCTCCAGCATTTTTGTGTACCTTCGATCTTCCAGCATCTGCAGTTCCTTCTTGAATGCATTGTAGTTGTGGGTGGGCCCCCTTTGTCTCCTGGCAACCAATATTTTTAGACCCAGTCCGCCACTGCATGGCGACTCTTTGCATACCTTAGAACTTTATTTATCTCAGGAGGGAATACTTTGCGTATTGTCTGCAAAACAAAGAATGTCACTAGACCAAGTGCATGTGACAATAAAATATCAATCAATCAATTTTACATCTCTCTCCATTTTTATAATCCTTTATGACACCTGTGTGAAAATGACTTGCTGATTTGAAAAACCACTTGGAAGCAAGATGTTTAAATGGCATTTTGCATCCTACCACTCCGTACAGTACTTTCCAAATGTGGTCACAGGTTAACATGGAAGATATGCCAGTCTGTTTGCTCAAAGCGAAGCTGAACAAAGGGCAAGGTGATAACAACAGATAGTTGTTCCATGATGATAGCCGAGGGATTAATGTTGCTCAAACCATCTTCCCACTTCTCTTCGCACAACGTAGATTAGTCAGTTCTATCTAATCGGTACAAATGCAGGCAATGGGCATTAAGGGAAAAATCAGTGGTTGCACAAGCTGGCAGGAGTATCCATGGACATTGTTAACCTTCCCTACTCTTCCCTATTCCAACCTGCTCCAAGAAGACCACTATCATCCCAGTACCACAGAAAAACAAGGCAGTGTGCTTTAATATCTGCGTAGGAAGGAACTGGTTTAAACTGAAGATAGACACAAAAAGCTGGAGTAGCTCAGCGGGTCAGGCAACATCTCTGGAGAAAAGGAATAGGTGCTCGAAGGGCCGAATGGCCTACTCCTGCACCTAATTTCTCTGTTTCTATGTGACGTTTCGGGCCGAGATCCATCTTCAGACTGACTCCTAATATAGGTTTGAGGTGATCTTATGGAGATCAGGGTGTACAATGTGGGGCGGGATTGAAGGCGAATATGTCAATAAGCCTGCAGCCTCTCTGGTCAGGCACATGGACTGAGGACACCTTGTCCTGGGAGTGGCCATAGGACATTATTGGTCCAGCCCTCTCCAAATAAGGTAAGGGGAATTATTTTGTCTCAGGATCTCATGGTGACTCACAACAGGAAGCCATAGAGTTATAGAGTGATACAGTGTGGGTGGGAACAGGCCCTTCGGCCCAACTTGTTCACACTGGCCCACCTACCTGCTTTTGGCTCATATCCCTCTAAACCTGTCCAATCCGTGTACCTGTCTAAATGTTTCTTAAACGTTGCGATAGTGCCGGGAAATGATCAGAGAGGATTAACCACAATGTTGTCAGGACTTTAGGGTCTGAGCTGAAGGGAGGGGTTGGGCAGGCTGGGACTTTATTCCTTAGAGCGCAGGGCACTGAGGAATGATCTATACAGGTGTATAACATCATGAGGGAAATAGATAGGGTGAATACCTATCTTTTGCCCAGGAGAGGGGAATCAAGAATCAGGGGGCATGGGTTTAAGTTGATGGGAAATATCTAATGGGAACTGAGGGGCAACTTTTTCATACAGGGTGGTGGGTATATGGAACGGGCTGCTAGAGAAGGTAGTTGAGGCAGGTACAACAACAACTTTTAAAAGGCAATTGGACAGGTGCATGGATAGGAAAGGTTCAGGGGCTAAATGTGGATAAATGTAATTAGTTCAGAGATACAGCGCGGAAACAGGCCCTTCGGCCCATTGAATCCGTGCCGACCAGTGATCCCCGTACACTAGGGACAATTTATAATCTTTACCAAAGCCAATTAACCTACACACCTGCATGTGTTGGAGTGTGAGAGGAGACCCGGGGAGGACATAATCATGTATTGCCTTTCCACTGACTGGTTAGCATGGGGCACCCAAATCTTTTCACTGTACCTCGCTACACGTGACAATAAACTAAACTGAAACCGGAGCTCCCGGAGAAAACCCACGCAGGTCACGGGGAGAACATGCAAACTCCATTCACACAGCACCCGTAGACAGGATTGAACCCTGGCCTCTGACGCTGTAAGGCAGCAACTCTACCGCTGCGCCACCGTGCCGCCCCACTGGCGTGGATGGGCATCTTGGTTGGCATAACTCGTTGGGCCAAAGGACCTGTTTCCATGCTGCATGACCCAATGGCAGGCAGTGCACAACCAAACATCCCATCTGATGCAAAGCGATGAGAAAATGGGCATCAAAGTGCTTCACCTGCAGCAGAAACTGATCTTCACTGGTAGATCGCAGAGTAAAACTGCATTTACTTTTGTGCAAACTGCCCAAATCCTTTGAGTTTTAGTTTATTGCCAAATGTACCGAGGTACAGTGAAAAGCTTTTGCTGCGTGTCAACTAGTCGGTGGAAAGACAATACACGATTACAATCGAGCCATCCACAGTGTACAGATACATGGTAAAGGGAATAACGTGGATAATGTTTAGTGCAAGATAAAGTCCAGTAAAGTCCGATCTAAGATAGTCCGAGGGTCTCCAATGGGGTAGATAGTAGTTGAGGACCACTCTCTGGCTGTGGTAGGTTGGTTCAGTTACCTGATTACAGCTGGAAAGAAACTAACCCTGAATCTGGAGGTGTGCGTTTTGAGCCTTCAATACCTTTTAGCCAATGTGAGAAGGGAGAAGAGGGAGTGGCCGGGGTGAGACTCGTCCTTGATTATGCTGCTCGCTGGCCTTTGCTTTTGTTTTCCGCACACAGAATCAAGTGGAAGAACAACTGCCGATTAGTGTTTGCAGAAACCCTCCAGCCCTTCTCGACGGATCAAAGGTCAGGACTTATCTATTCCCCCCCCCCCCCCCCCCCCCCCCTGAGATTCTGTGAGGGTGTAGGGCAGTAGGCATTGTGGCCGTCGGAATGCAAAGCTGGCTTGCAGTCGCTCCCTGGTTTCTGCCTCAGTCCTTGTTTACCGCTCACACTGTACTTTCCCCACTACCGAAAGTTAACGAGTTTCGTCCAACTTGTCGCTACTGTGTCTGCGGGCTTCAGGCTAAGGAATTCTGTGCCTGACCTCATTGCAATAGGACGACTTCATCCAAAGCGACACTTTGCTGCTTTTCATTTCATTATTTTGTTGACATTACGCAGCAGAGTTAAAGGTAGGTTTCAGCCGATGACTACATTCGTTAGCCAGCATTTTTTAGTGATAAGGAAGCTATGCTGTCATTTCCATTGACTCACTGCTGACAGGAATGCTCTGGGACAGAGCATTAATAAGTCTGAAGAAGTGTCTCAACTCGAAACGTCACCCATTCCTTCTCTCCAGAGATACTGCCTGTCCCGCTGAGTTTTCCAGCTTTTTGTGTCCGTGGTTTAATCCAGTGTCTGCAGTTCCTTCCTCCACATAGGTGAATCAAGCAGTTCATAAGGCAAATGCTATGTTGGTATATTGGTATTGGTGAATTATTGTCACAAGTATTGAGATTACGAGAAAAACGTTGGTTTCCGTGTTATCCAAGCAGATTATAATAATCATGAGTACAAAAGAGACTATACAAGTAGCGCCAAAGTGAAAATAAACAGAATGCAGAATCTTGTGCTTGAGCTGCAGAGAAGGTGGAAATAAAAAAAGTGCAGGGGCCGTAACGAGGTAGATTGGAAGATCGTGAAATTGCATTTGACAGGTCCACTCAAGAGCCTGATAACAGTGGGGAAGAAACTCTTTCTTGCATCTGGTGGTACGTGCTTTCAAAGTGTTGTCTCTTCTACCAGTGGGAGAGGGGAGAAGAGAGAATGACCCGGGTGTGAGTGGTCCTTGATTAGGTTGCCTGTTTTACAGAGGCAATGTGGCATAGATGGGTCAGAGTTTCCTTTAGACTTCTAGACTTTGGACATACAGAGCGGAAACAGGCCCTTCGGCCCACCGAGTTCGCGCCAACCAGTGATCACCCCATACACTTGCACTATCCTACACATTAGGGACAATTTACAATTTTACAGAAGGCAATTAACCCACAAAACTGCACGTCTTTGGAGTGTGGGAGGAAACCAGAGCACGTGGAGAACGTACAAACTCCGTACAGACAGCACCCGTAGTCAGGATCGAACCCGGGTCTCTGACACTGTGAGACAGCAACTCTACCGCTGCGCCACCGTGCCGCCCCTAAGGGGCGCTGTGTAGGGACCTTAAGAGATCACTGGGTCAGGTGGCCAGGGATGAACGCGATTGTAATGCCCCCGTCCCACTTAGGAAACCTGAACGGAAACCTCTGGAGACTTTGCGCCCCACCCAAGATTTCCGGGCGGTTCCCGGAGGTTTTTGTCAGTCTCCCTACCTGCTTCCACTACCTGCAACCTCCGGCAACCACCTGCAACCTCCGGGAACCGCACGGAAACCTTGGGTGGGGCACAAAGTCTCCAGAGGTTTCCGCTCAGGTTTCCTAAGTGGGACAGGGGCATAAAGCTGCGAAATTGGTTTGGGGGTGGGAACAGTGTGGAGATCAGGGAGTGTTGGCTGTGGGCTGATCCATGACGTCACAGAGCTGTACGGTACTGAACCAGGCCCTTCAGCTCGACTCATCCCTGCCGACCACGTCGCTCCACCGACCTTGCTCTACTGCACCTGGCCCATACCCATCCAAACCTTTCGTCTCCGTGTGTCTTATTAATGTCATAATTGTACCCGCCAACTATCACAACCTCTGGGAGCTCGTTCTCTAAACCCACCTCCCTCCTGTATGAAAATGTTGCCTCAGATCTCTTCTAAATATTTCCCCCCTCTTAAACCTGTGCCCTCTGGATTTACATTCCCCTGGCCTGGATAGAAGACAGAGCCAATGCCCCTTATGATTTTATAAACCTCCCTATAAACCCTCCAAATCTGTCATATCCATGTATCTTTATTAAACGTTGCGATATTCCCAGCCTCAACTTCCTCCTTCGCCAGCACATTCCACACACCCACCACCCTTAGTGTAAAAAAGTTACCCCTAAGATTCCTATTAAATCTTTTCCCCTTCACCTTAAACCTATGTCCTCTGGTTCTTGATTCCTCTACTCTGGGCAAGAGACTCTACCTGATCTACCTGATATGGTTCTCTCATGATTTTATACACCTCGATAAGATCACCCCGCATCCTCCATGAAGGATGGTTCCAAGCAGACCATCACAGGAAGGGTTATAGACAAATACGTTCAGTATGTAGAGAGGGGTAGGGCTGGTATGAAGCAAGTCACTGCTTGTACTTCCTCTGGTTGAATCATTGCCTCGTTATTCCTTGAAAGCCTCAAGCAAGCTGCAGGCATCCAGACTCATGTTGACTCACGGAGCTACGGAACCATCAGGCAGAGTTTACAGTGCGTTCAGAAAGTATTCAGACCCCTTCACTTTTTCCACATTTTGGTACGTTACAGCCTTATTCTAAAATGGATTAAATTCATTTTTTTTTATCATCAATCTACACACCCCATAATAAAAAAGTGAAAACACGTGTTTAGAAATTATTAATTCATAATAAATAACTGAAATATCACATTTACATAAGTATTCAGACCATTTGCTATGACTCTCAAAATTGAGCTTCGGTGCATCCTGTTTCCATTGATTATCCTTGAGATGTTTCCACAACTTGATTGGAGTCCACCAGTGTTAAATTAAATTGATTGGACATGATTTGGAAAGGCACACACCTGTCTATATAAGGTCCCACAGTTGACAGTGCATGTCAGAGCAAAAACCAAGCCATGAAGATGAAGGAATTGTCCGTAGACCTCCGAGACAGGATTGTGTCGAGACACAGATCTGGGGAAGGGTATAAAACAATTTCTGCAGCATTGCAGGTCCCGAAGAGCACAGTGGCCTCCGTCATTCTTAAATGGAAGAACTTTGGAACCACCAGGACTCTTCATAGAGCTGGCCGCCCGGCCAAACTGAGCAATCGGGGGAGAAGGGCCTTGGTCAGGGAGGTGACCAAGAACCCGATGGTCACTCTGACAGAGCTCCAGAGTTCCTCTGTGGAGATGGGAGAACCTTCCAGAAGGACAACTATATCTGCAGCACTCCACCAATCAGGCCTTTATGGTAGAGTGGCCAGACGGAAGCCACTCCTCAGTAAAAGGCACATGACAGCCCGCTTGGAGTTTGCCAAAAGGCACCTAAACAAGATTCTCTGGTCTGATGAAACCAAGATTGAACTCTTTGGCCTGAATGCCAAGCGTCACGTCTGGAGGAAACCAGGCACCGCTCATCACCTGGCCAATACCATACCTACGGTGAAGCATGGTGGTGGCAGCATCATGCTGTGGGGATGTTTTTCAGTGGCAGGAACTGGGAGACTAGTCAGGATCAAGGCAAAGATAAACGGAGTAAAGTACAGAGAGATCCTTGATGAAAACCTGCTCCAGAGCGTTCAGGACCCCAGACTGGGGCGGAGGTTCACCTTCCAACAAGACAACAACCCTGAGCACACAGCCAAGACAACGCAGCAGTGGCTTCATGACAAGTCTGTGAATGTCCTTGAGTGGCCCAGCCAGAGCCTGGACTTGAACCAGATCAAACATCTCTGGAGGGACCTGAAAATAGCTGTGCATCAACGCTCCCCATCCAACCTGACAGAGCTTGAGAGGGTCTGCAGAGAAATTACCCAAATACAGGTGTGCCAAGCTTGTAGCATCATACCCAAGAAGACTTGAGGCTGTAATCGCTGCCAAAGGTGCCTCAACAAAGTACTAAGTAAAGGGTCAGAATACTTATGTAAATGTGATATTTCAGTTATTTCTTTTTAATTACTTTGCTAAAATTTCTAAACACCTGTTTTCGCTTTTTTATTATGGGGTATTGTGTGTAGATTGGTGATTAAAAAAATAAAAATTTAATCCATTTTAGAATAAGGCTGTAACGTAACAAAATGTGGAAAAAGTGAAGGGGCCTGAATACTTTCTGGATGCACTGTATAACGATACCTCCACCTCCTTCCACCATCAGGCACCCCACCCACATTTTTTGTTGACATCTCTATCGAGTTTCCCAACGCTGTGGATGTGGTTTGGCGTTTCCAAAAAGGACGCTAATCTCCAGGTCAATTTTAGTTTCATTTTATTTTTGGTTTCTGTTATTGAACACGTCCTCGTATGTTATGAAAAATATTGGATGATGGGGACAAAAGAAAACCCTGCCACTGAAAGTTTAAGAATAAGGGGTAAGCCATTTAGAAGGGAGACGAGGAAACACTTTTTCTCACAGAGAGTTGTGAGTCTGTGGAATTCTCTGCCTCAGAGGGCAGTGAAGGCCGGTTCTCCGGATACTTTCAAGAGAGAGCTAGATGGGGCTCTTAAATATAGTGGAGTCAGGGGATAGGGGGAGAAGGCAGGAACGGGGTACTGATTGGGGATGATCAGCCATGATCACATTGAATGGCAGTGCTGGCTCGAAGGGCCGAATGGCCTCCTCCTGCATCTATTGTCTATTAACTGTTGGCTTTGATTAATAGTGAGATTAAACGAGTACTTACCAGTACGAAGTTTGATCTGTATTTTATGAGGAGTTACGATGAGGGATTACGTGAAGAACCCACCCAGCGCGCAGGCGCGGCATACTTCCAAGCAGCGGTGTGGAATCACAGATAGACACAAATTGAAGTAAAGATAGTAAAGATTAATGAGACATCAGGCTGAGTTTGATCTATACAATGAGGGTGGGAGCGGAGGGCACGTAATCCCTCATCGTAACTCCTCATAAAATACAGATCAAACTTCGTACTGGTAAGTACTCGTTTAATCTCACTATTTTACTTCGGAGTCACGTGAGTGACTACGTGAAGACTTCAAAGGTCTGTGATTTCAAACCGTGTAACAGTTATATCACTCACTGCCGAAAGATCATCGAGGGAGGAAGTGGTATCTAAAGACCAACGAATTTGTTAGTTTTAAAAAACAAAATGTTTATTAACAACAACAAAAAATAGCTCCCCTGGGCTTTAAATTATAAATTTGCGGTTTCTAAAATTCTCTCCGCAAAGACGTCCTTCTCCATCAGCGGTTTGTGGTAGAATTTTTGGAATGTCGATTCCCTTGACCATCCCGCTGCACTAAGGATGTGGTCTAGGGGAACCTGCATCCGCTCCGCCGCTGACGTGGACGCTGCCCTGGTTGAATGGGATTTAAAAACATCCGTGTTAATCCCTGCCGTATTAAGGACCTGTTTCAACCATCTGGATATTGTCTGGCTGGTAACCCGTCCAAAAGGCTTTCTATGGCTGACCCATAAGGCTTTCTCTCTCCCTCTAAGAGTTTGGGTTGTGTCTATGTAATCATAAAGGTGGGTCACCACACACAGCCTAGGTTCTGGAGGGTAGGCCCGGAAGATCAACGGAGAGTTGGATATACCTGGCCTGCTCTGTTTAACCATCCCCGGCATAGTAAAAGTAATGGAATCTGGGGTGGTCACCATGTGGTCCAGACTTAACTGATGTAGCGACTGAACCCTCTGAGCAGAGACAAGCGCCATGAGCATGAGGGTCTTGTAAGTGGACTGTTCCAGGCTCAGGGATCCCACCGGAGGCCAACCTCGAAGGTGTGACAATACTACACTAACATCCCACACATGGGTGTATCTAGGTGTAGGGGGTTTGGTGTTATAAATCACTTTAAGGAGTTTGATAACCAGAGGGTGGGATCCAATACTATGCTGTCCTGTGGGCATAAGGTATGCGGACAGGGCGCTCCGAGCTGCATTGATGGCACTGTAGCTCATCTTTTGGTCATGGTGCAGGTGGGCCAGGAACTCCAGCACATCCGTGATCGAAGCCGTCTTGTAAGATGTCCCTGCTTTCAGGCAGTACTGTTCCCATTTCCTGATGTAGGTCAGGTACTGTTTCTTGGTGGAAACTCGCAGGGATGCCGACATGGTGGTGATTGTTCTCTCTGATAACCCCAATCCCTGGTAAGGTCTGTTCAGAATCTGGAAACCAGGAGGTTCAATTTTTGATGGCATGGATGACTTATGCCAGTTACCGGGTGAGTCAATAATTGGGGGTGGTTGTGAAGGACCATAGGTGTCTCTACCACCATGTCGTGGAAAATTGGGAACCATGGTTGGGTAGGCCAGTCGGGTACGACCAGAATACCTGAAGCTGAGTCAGCTTGTATTTTCTGGAGTACCCGACTGATGAGGCAGAAGGGAGGGAAAGCATAGAAAAAGAAATTTCCCCAATCCAGCGTGAAGGCATCTACCGCTGCTGCCTCTGGGTCTGGTTCCCAAGCCACATACATGGGTAGTTGGTGATTTAGTCTAGACGCAAACAAATCTATATCTGGCGTACCATATTGCTTAACAATTCTAGCAAATAGTTTCGGGTCCAACATCCATTCGATGTTGTCATTGAATTTTCGTGACCTGGTGTCCGCCACTGAATTTAGCTTGCCTGGTAAATAGGCAGCTGATAGCCAAATATGTCTCTCGACACACCATTGCCAGATTATAGTAGTCAATTTGTCGCATGATACTGATTTTATGCCACCCATGTGCTGGATGTAAGATACCGCCGTTGTGTTATCAATCATAATCCTAACATGCACATGCCGCATATCAGATGCATATGCTTTTAGCCCATAAAAGGCGGCGAGCATCTCCAAGAAGTTAATGCCCAGTGTTTGTAGTAGCGATGCCTCTGAGTTAGACCATCTGCCACCTGTGCTGTCTATAGAGTTAGTAGCTCCCCAGCCTAAAGCACTGGCATCCGTTGTAATGGTTATGTTAGGATTGGCGACGGCGATAGGACTGTGACTGTGCCAAATGTTATCCACCCACCACTGAAGTTCTGATCTGGCTTCAGCGGGTAACTCCATTTTACGGTCATAATGCCCCCTATTAAGACGTAATGCATGTGTCCTTGCTCTTTGCAAATTTTGATAATGCAAGGGCCCATATTGGGCAGCCGGGAATGCTGCTACTATAGTACCAATGACTCTGGCTACGTGCCGTATCCTTGGTTGCGGTATTGCAATTAAACGGTTACAGGCTTCTGTAAGTGTAACTTTTTGTCTCTGGGCAGAGTGACAGTCATATGGATAGTGTCAATATTGAAGCCTAGGTAATCCATGTTAGTAGTAGGCTCCAATATGATTTATCTGGGTGTAGAATGAATCCCAAAGTTTCAAGGAGTTGTTTAGTGGCTAAAACTCCTGCGACAGCTAGTTCCCTTGTTCTCCCTAATATGAGAACATCGTCCAGATAGGCCACGACTAAATGTTTTGTTCTCTCAATTTTTCATGGCCACTTTAAAGAATTTTTGTTGTAAATAAATAATCTGGGAGCTGTCGTTAAACCATTGGGCAATGCTCTATACTGCCATAGCTGGCCCATCCAGATAAATTTCAGATATTTGTAATAATCCTTATGAATGGGTACTAAATAGTAAGCATCCTTGATGTCTATGCTTGCCATGTAGTATCCCTTGGAGATCAGTTGTCTGGCAGTGACAAATGTCTCCATTTTGAAATGTTGATACTCAACAGACTGATTAAGTGACGTCAAATCAATAATAATACGACATCCACCATCTTTCTTGGATTTGAGAAAAATATTCGATACAAATTCCTGCGGCTCGTGTGTGGTCATTTCTATGATGCCTTTAGCCACGAGCCTGTCTCCACTGATGCTGTTGAGTATAAACTTGTTGTTAGTAAGGGAGCACCAAACATGCTTGAAGAACCTCAAACGCCCTCCTGTTAACACAACACCCTTTGTCTGTGCATGTTGGCAGGAACCAGACCCACCTACCTCCATGTTTATTTGTGGGGGCGTTTCCGATGGGTTTGGCCCGAGGGTGTCCGTGTTGGTGCTGCGGTGGGGCGGCGCATCTTCCCACGGCTCCGCCCTGGGCCCCGCTCTAAAAAAGAGCTCTGGGGGTAGTGGGAGGCGGTCACCAGGCTTTCACCAGCTCGGTACCTACTGGTGGATGCCGAGGCGTGCTGCCAACTGGGTGTCTTCACCCTGCTCGGTCCTGGCGCTGCCCTCATGAGGCCTACAGGTTTGGCCGCCTCTTCCAATTCTTTGAGTTTCTTGGCCAAGTCTGCTCCAAATAGCAGCGCCTCCCGTTCCGGCGCTGGAGCTTTGCAGAGGCCCGCGTATTTGGGATTGAGGGCAGGCCTGATGTTTTCCCGCCGTAGGCTGTTGAGCTCGTACGTAGTGTTGCACATCAACGCCAGTGCATCCTGCTGGGGTATGGAGAGCTCTTCGTTACCGACGGACCGAGCAAAGGCGGTGATGGCTGCAGTGTGGAGCTTCAGGACCCGCTGCATTTTTACCTCCTGAGTCCTGATCTGCTGCCCCAGCTGGTTCCATATTTGCCCGTTGACAGTTTTCACCCGCAGCGCCTCACAATTTTCTGGCGCTGTATAGGTGTCAAGGGCCTGCTGAACGACCTTCTCCTGCAGCGGCTTGTTGGAAAGCCTATTGATACTGGCCGCCATTCTAGGTGGTAGTACCATCCCGGTCGTTGGGGGCGCTGCGTACCGACCGACTACACCCAGTAGCTCTTCTTCCAGCTCGCCCGGCATACTTATGTTGTCGTCCGCCTGCCCTTGTGATAGGCCAGCCCAGTCCTGGCCTCCCTTACTGCCCTCGAACAGAGAGGGTACAGAAGGGTGTGGCGATGGTATGGAGGAGGCCAAAGCCCGTCCTCCTTGGAGATGCCTAGCCTGCATCTCCTCATCGATCATCTGCTCCAGGAGCCGCCTCATGCAGCTGATGCGGGCGTCTCCCCGTTTCGCCGGTGGAGAGCGTCCCCGTTCCTCCGACGAGTCGGAGGACACCGGCCGGTCAGTTTTGCGGGTTGCCTTCCTCCCTGTGCGGGGCGTCGTAATCGGCGGCACAGGGAGCGGCTCGGTGTCGGGTGAGCGGGAGCGTTGAAATAGCTCCTCTGCTACTGGTGGCTGCCGCCCAGATATAGACCCCTCCTCGGGTGGAGTTGGGCAGGCAGTCCTTCTAGCTGGTCGCTTTCGGGTGGCCATAATTTTCTCACCGTTCAGCGACTCTGTAACACAAAAAGGCACTTACCTGAGGTCTTGTCTTTATGCTGCCGCTGGAGAGCCTGGCTCCAGCTGCTGCCGCTGTTGCACTGCTGACGTAATGCCGCGCCTGCGCGCTGGGTGGGTTCTTCACGTAGTCACTCACGTGACTCCGAAGTAAAATTAAGAGTCACTTCGGCCCACTCTGTCCTTGCCAACCAAGCTGGCACACAGGGTTAGCCACAAAGTGCTGGGGTAACTCAGCGGGTCAGGCAACATCACTGGAGAACAGGAATAGGTGATGTTTCGGCTTGAGACCCGTCTGCTGTCTGGGCTAATCACATATGCCTGTATTTAGCCTACACACTCCAGATCGTTCCTACCCATATCTCGGCCAAATGTCTTTTAAAAGTCCCAATTGTAGGCACTTCCCTAGCTTTCTTTGGTGGTTCATCCCAGGTCTGGATGTCATTCAATGAATGTTAAATTGGGAAGGGAGCAGAAGAGATTCACTAGGATGTTACCTGGGCTTTGCGGGCTTGAGTTACAGGGCGAGGTTGGTTAGGCTGGGCATTTTCTGTTGGAGTGTAGGAGGCTGATGGGTCTCTTTATTGAGGTGTACAAGATCATAAGGGGCATAGATAACATGAACATTCACAGTCATTTTCCCAAGGTAGAGGATTCTAAAACCAGAGGGCATAATCTTAACATAGAAACATAGAAACATAGAAAACAGGTGCAGGAGGAGGCCATTCAGCCCTTTGAGCCAGCACCGCCATTCATTGTAATCATGGCTGATCGTCCCCTATCAATAACCCGTGCCTGCCTTCTCCCCATATCCCTTGACTCCACTAGTCCCTAGAGCTCTATCTAACTCTCTCTTAAATAAAGTCTCCACACAGACTCTCTCTTAAGATGACAGAGGAGAAATTGAAGAGGAACCTCAGAGCCAACCTTTTCACTCAGGAGGTTGACAAAACTGGAACGAGCTGCTAGAAGGTGTACGAGCAGATACGAGTATGTGTCTTAAAAAACAATTGGACAGATATATGGACAGGAAGGGTTTTGAGGGAAATGGACCAAATGCAGACTTTCGACTTTACTTTAGAGATACAACGTAGATACCTGCCCCTCCACCCGCCGTGTCCGGGTCAACCAGCGATCTCCACACACTAACATCACCCTACACACATTTGGGACAATTTACAATTCTACTGATGCCATTAACCTACAAATCTTTGGCGTGTGGGAGGAAACCGGGGAACCTGGAGAAAACCCACGTGGTCACAGGGAGAACATGCAAACAATGTGCAGTCAAGACCCGTAGTCAGGATCGAACCCAGGTGTCTGGCGCTGTGAGGCCGCAACTCTACTGTTGTGCCACCGTGCCACCCTAACCTCCTGGGCCAGACTATGTGATACCTTGTTAAAGGCCATGCTAAAACCCATGCAATCAACATCTACTGCTCTGCCCTTATCAACCCTAAATGGGGCTAGCCCAGTTTGCCAACTTGGTGGTCATAGGAAAAGTGTGTCAAAGAACCTGTCTATGTGCTGTATAACTCTGACTATACAGTGAGGGGATTTCCGAACCCTGCAGATTCCCCATCACATTATTCTCCACACACCTTGGGGAATAATATTAACTGGTGTCATGTGAAAAACTCTACCTAATACTGAAACAAATGGAGAATCGTGGACACAAAGGAATAGTCAGTAAACCTTAGATGGACACAAAAAACTGGAGTAACTCAGCGGGTCAGACTCACTGTATCTCTGGGGAAATGGAATAGGTGACGTTTCGGGTCGCGACCCTTCTTCAGACTGAGAGTTAGAGGAAAGGGAACAAGAGACCAAATGAATGAAAGATATGCAAAAAAGTAATGATGATGAGGGAAGCAGGCCATTGTTAGCTGTGAGCTAGGTGAAAACGAGTTACTGACAATAAGACTCAACACGATGACTTTGAACCTGGTACAACGACTTGGGAAGGGGAGGGACGGAGAGACTGGATGTTCAAGGGTTACTTGAAGTTAGAGACATCAATATAAATACTGCTGTGTTGTACGTAAAGGTTGCCTGCCTGAATAGCCCAGTGGTGCAGCCAGCAGCGTTGCTGCCTCACGCGGCTGACTTCGATCATCAGATGCTGTCTGTGTGGAGTTCAGTTCTGTTTAGTTTATTGTCACGTGTACTGAGGTGCAGTGAAAAGCTTTTGTCACATGCTAACCGGTAGAGCGGAAAGTCAATACAGGAGTTCCCATGTACTTCCACCGAATGCTCCAGTTTCATCCCGTTGATAGATTACCTGCCCAATGTAAATTGTCCCTAGTGTGTTGGTGAGAGGCAGAATCTGGGGGGGGGGGGGCGTTGATGGGAATGTGCGGGGAGAGTAAGATGGGAGTATAGATGAGTGGTTTATGGTCAGTGCCGATTCACTGGCCAAAGGGCCTGTTCGTGTGTAGCATGATTCCATTATCACTAAACACTATTTGATATTGTCCAGTTTGCATCTCACTTGCCGGTAAACCTAACGCTGCTTTGAAACTATTGACGCCCACAGACTTCAGGCACGCTTGTCCAATCAGCACTTTATAAGCCAATTTCTTGTAGCTATTTAAGTTACATTTGATGATAGACACAAAAAGATGGAGTAACTCAGCTGGACAGGCAGCATCTCTGGAAAGCAGGACTGGGTGATGCCTCGGGTCATAGAAACATAGAAATTAGGTGCAGGAGTAGGCCATTCGGCCCTTCGAGCCTGCACCGCCATTCAATATGATCATGGCTGATCATCCAACTCAGTATCCCGTACCTGCCTTCTCTCCATACACCCTGATCCCCTTAGCCACAAGGGCCACATCTAACTCCCTCTTAAATATAGCCAATGAACTGGCCTCAACTACCCTCTGTGGCAGAGAGTTCCAGAGATTCACCACTCTCTGTGTGAAAAAAGTCGAGACCCTTCTTCAGATTGAGTTACATTTGAAACCATGTTTGCTTGTATCAAACACCACAGTGCATCAGGCCTATGTGTGTAATATAATAGGCCTTTCAAATCAATAACATCAAATTACATAAAGATTTACAAATGGACAAAGAAAATGAAATTGTCAATGGCAAGCATTGTAAATTAGGCTAATTAAATTGTATTGTAAATGAATGACCACACAGCCAGGCTGGTGGAATTTGGGTTGTCAGCAGCGATACAATAATAAAGAACACACAACCACAATAAAAAATGTAACACAAACATCCACCACAGCATTCATCACAGTGGTGGAAGGCACAAAAATTTGGCCAGTCCTCCTCCATTTCCCCCCGTGGACAGGACCAGAGCCCAGAGTCAGTCCAGGATCGGCTCTTCCTCACTCGATTTATAACTTGCATAAGAATTATTGAGAGTGAGTTGGTTAAAAATGTTGTGGTTGAATCGTGATGATGGAGGTGCGCAGGAAAAGATGTTCATAACTTCAGAAGTGTAGAATTAGGCCATTTGGCCCATCGAGTCTACTCTACCATTCAATCATGGGCTGATCTCTGCTTCATTATCCCATCTACCTGCCCTCCCCGTAACCCTTCTCGTAACGTAACACGTTCTAATCAAGTATTTGTCCATCTCTGTCTTAAAAATATCCACAGCCTTTTGTGGCAATGAATTCCACAGATTAACTACCCACTGACTAAAGAAGTTCCTCCTCACCTCCTTTCTAAAAGAGCATCCTTTAATTATGAGGCCTAGACTCTCCCTCTGGTCCTCGACTCTCCGATCAGTGGAAACATCCTTTCCTCATCCACTCTATCTATTCCTTTCATTATTCTGTAACTTTCAATGAGGTTCCCCCTCAACCTAAACTCCAGCGAGTACAGGCACATTGCTGTCAAGTGCTTGTCATATGCTAACGCACTCATTCCTGGAATCATTCTTGTAAACCTCCAGCGCCTTATAGAGCCACAGCATTATATCTCTGTTTTTGTATTTCAGTCCTCTTGATATAATTTAATTTGCCTTCCTTACTACCGATTCGATTTGCAAATTAACTTTTTCAAGTTTTTTTTCATCTCCGTTTTCTGGATTCTCTCTCCATTTAGAAAATAGTCGACACCTTTATTCTTATTACCAAAATGCACGACTCCGCACTTTGCTACACTGAATTTCATCTGCCACTTCTCTTCCACTCTCCTAACCTGTCCAAGTCCTTCTGCAGAGTCTTTGCTTCCTCTACACTGCCTGCCCCTCTACCAACGCATCACCAGTTCCTCACTCCCCTCCATTGAGTCTGTCCAAAGCAAGCGTTGTCTGCGAAGGGCGCTCAGCATCGTCAAGGACTGCTCTCACTCCAACCACAGACTGTTTACCCTCCTCCCATCTGGGAGGCGCGACAGGTCTCTCCATTGCCGGGCCAGTAGGTTCAGGAACAGCTTCTTCCCTGCGGCTGTTACCCTACTTAACTCTGCACCTTGGTGATTGCCAGTCACCCCCCCCAGTGACTGATCTCCCCCCCCAAAATTGCACAACTGCTACTGTATATACATATATATTTTACTGATCCATTATTCTGTGTTCGCACTTCTGGATGAGATGCTAACTGCATTTCGTTGTCTCTGTACTTATACACTGCACAATGCCAATAAAGTTTGAATCTGAATCTGAATCTATCTTAGCATCATCTGCAAGCTTGGCCACAAAGCCTTCAATCCCCTTGTCCAAATCGTTAATGTACAACGTGAAGAGAAGCTGCACCGACCCTTGCGGAACTCAACTAGTCGCTGGCAGCCAACCAGAAAAATTAAATGCTATTGTAACTCTTTGCCTTCTGCCATCCAACCAACCCGTGATCCATGCTAGTATCTTCCCTTTAATTCCATGTGCTCTCATCTTCCCTAGCAGCCTGACGTGCAGCACCTTTGCAAAAGCCTTCTGTAAATCTAGGCAAACAACATCTACTGACTCTCCATTGTCTGTCCTGCTATTAACTACATAGAAACATAGAAATATAAGAAATAAGTGCAGGAGGTGGCCATTCCCTTCTAGCCAGCACCGCCATTTATTGTGATCATGGCTGATCATCCACAATCAGTAACCCGTGCCTGCCTTCTCCCCATATCCTTTGATACCGGTAGCCCCGAGAGTTCTCTTATATAAACTCTTTTAAATTTATCCAGTGAATTGGCCTCTACTGCCTTCTGTGGCAGAGAATTTCACAAATTCACAACTCTCTGGGTGAAAACTTTTTTTTCTCATCTCAGTTTTAAATGGCCTCCCCTTTATTCTTAGACTGTGGCCCCTGGTTCTGGACTCCCCCAACATTGCGAACATTTTTCCTGCATCTATTTTGTCCAGTACTTTTATAATTTTATATGTTTCTATAAGATTCCCTCTCATCCTTCTAAACTCCAGTGAATACAAGTCCAGTCTTTCCAATCTTTCCTCATATGACAGTCCCGCCATCCTGGTGATTAACCATGTGAACCTACGCTGCACTGCCTCAATAGCAAGGATGTACTTCCTCAAATTAGGAAACCAAAACTGCACACAATACTCCAGATGTGGTCTCACCAGGGCCCTGTACAACTGCACAAGGACCTCTTTACTCCTATATTCCATTCCTCTCGTTATGAAGGCCAACTTTTTTTCTTTTTTCACTGCCTGCTGTACCTGCATGTTTACTTTCAGTGACTGGTGTATAAGGACACCCAGGTTTTGTTGCCCTTTTTCCTAATCTGACACTATTGGGATAATAATCTGCCTCCTTGTTCTTGCCGCCAAATGGAAAGCCTCACATTTATCTACATTATACTGCATCTGCTATGCATCTGGCCACTCACTCAACTTGTCCAAGTCACCCTGCAACCTCCCAGCATCCTCTTCGCAGTTCACAATGTCACCCAGCTTTGTGTCATCTGCAAATTTGCTAGTGTTATTTTTAATCCCATCATCTAAATCATTAATATATATTGTAAATAGTTGCAGCCCCAGCACCGAGCCTTGCGGCACTCCACTCGCCACTGCCTGCCATTCTGACAGGGACCTGTTTATTCCTACTCTTTGTTTCCTGTCTGTTAGCCAATTCTTTCTCCACGCCAATACCCTACCCCCAATACCATGTGCTTTAATTTTGCCCATTAATCTCCTGTGTGGGACCTAATCAGAGGCTTACTGAAAATCCAGATACACTACCAATGGCTCCAGCATCTTCCCCACTACCGTGTCAGGCTAACTGGTCTGTAATTCCCCGTTTGCTCCTTTCCTGAAAAGTGGGATAACATTAGCTACCCTCCAATCCACAGGAACTGATCCTGAATCTATAGAACATTGGAAAATTATCACCAATGCGTCCACAATTCCTAGAGCCACCTCCTTGAGTACCCTGGGATGCAGACCATCAGGCCCTGGGGATTTATCAGCCTTCAGTCCAACCAGTCTACCCAATACTATCTCTCGCCTAATGCAATTTCTTTTTCAGTTCCTCTGTCTCCCTAGATCCTCTGTCCTATAGTACATCTGGGAGTTGTTTGTGTCCTCCTTAATGAAGACAGAACCAAAGTACCTGTTCAACTCTTCTGCCATTTCCTTGTTCCCCATAACAATTTCACCTGTTCTGCCTTCAAGGGATCCACATTTGTCTTTACTAATCTTTTTCTCTTAACATACCTAAAGAAGCTTTTACTATCCTTCTTTATATTCTTGGCCAGCTAACTTCCCTTGTCAGCCATGGCTGCTTCTTACTCCCTTTGGAATGTTTCTTCCTCTTTGGAATGAAATGATCCTGCATTTTCTGGATTATGTCCAGAAATTCCTGCCATTGCTGTTCCACCGTCATTCCTGCTAGGATCCTTTTCCAGTCGACCTTGATCAGCTCCTCTCTGAAGAAGCTCCTGGTCTGAAGAAGGGTCTCGACCCGAAACGTCACCTATTCCTTCGCTCCATAGATGCTGCCTCACCCGCTGAGTTTCCCCAGCATTTTTGTCTACCTTCAGCTCCTCTCTCATGCCTTCATAGTCCCCTTTGTTCAACTGCAACACTGACACTTCTGATTTAATCTTCTCCCTCTAAAATTGCAGATTAAAACATATTATGGTCACTGCCTCCTAGACGTTTGTTTACTTTGAGTTCCCTTATTAAATCTGGTTCATTAGACAACACTAAATCCAGCATTGCCTTCTCACTGGCAGGCTCCAGTACAAGCTGCTCTAAGAATCCATCTCGGATGCACTCTACAAACTCCCTTTCTTGTGGTCCAGAACCAACCTGATTTTCCCAGTCTACCTGCATATTGAAATCTCCCATAACCACAGTGGCATTACCTGTGTACATGCCAATTTTAACTCCTGCTGCAACTTGCACCCTATATCCAGGCTAGTGTTTGGGGGCCTGTAGAATAACTCCCATTAGTGTCTTCTTACCTTTACAATTCCTCAATTCTATCCACAGCGACTCTACATCGTCAGTCCCTATGTCACCCCTCACAAGGGACTGAATTTCATCCCTCACCAACAGAGCTACCCCACCTCCTCTGCCCACCTGCCTGTCCTTTCTATAGGACGTATAACCCTAAATATTCAGTTCCTAATCCAGATCCTCCTGCAGCCACGTCTCAGTAATCCCCACAATGTCATATCTACGAACCTCTAACTGAGTCTGAAGCTCATCCACTTTACTTCTTATACTTTGCGCATTCATATATAATACTTTTAATCTATTACTCACCTCATCTTTCACATTGATTCATATTTCACTAGGCCATACTCTCCTATCCCTTCGTGAGCTTTCTGTCCCATTAACTCTGGTGTCTTTCTTAACTTTTCCTGTACCCTCTTTCCCTTTAACTACATCCTTGTATTTTCAATTTGTCTTCTCCCCCCTCACTATATAATTTAAACCCACCCGTTCATCAAAGAATTCCAGCAGATTCGTCAGGCAAGATTTTCCCTTCACAAAACCATGTTGACAGGCATATTTTATCGTGAACTTCCAAGTACTGCGTAACCTCATCCTTTATAATTGACTCTATAATTGTTCTCCTGATCACGAGAGACATGCATTGTACACAGGAGATGCTTGAAGAATTGGATGAATCATCTCCGCGTAACGTGATATATTAGTTTAGTTTAGTTTAGCGATACAGCGCGGAAACATGACCCTTCCGCCAACCGTGTCCACACCAACCAGCGATCCCCGCACACTAACACTACCCTAGGGACAATTTACAATTTTACTGAAGCCAATTAACCTGCACATCTTTGGAGTGTGGGAGGAATCCAAAGAAAACCCACACGGTCACGGGGAGAATGTACAAACTCCGTACAGCCAAGCACCGGTAGTCAGGATTGAACCTGGTTCTCTGGCGCTGTAAGGCAACAGCTCTACCGCTGTGCCACCGTACCACCTACACGTTCAGTCTCGTTAATGGGAAGTGTCTCTATTTATATTTTTACAATCGTGTCACTAATTTTACGCTCCATAATTCCAATTATGCCTCGACATTTCTAATAAAATTTACACTATTGCTGAACAGAGTCATACGGTGCCGAAACAGGCCCTTCGGCCCAACTTGCCTACACCAACCATCCTATCCCATCTACACTAGTCCCACCTACCTGCATTTGCCCCATATCCCTCTAAACCTGTCCTATCCATGTACCTATCTAAATGCTTCTTAAACGTTGCAATAGTACCAGCCTCAACTACCTTCTCCGGCAGCTCGATCCATACACCCACCACCGTTTGTGTAAAAAGGTTACCCCACAGGTTCTTTTAAATCATTCCCCCCTCACCTATGTCCTCTGGTTCATGATTGTCCTACTCTGGGCAAAAGACTGTATGTTTACCCGATCGGCTAAGCCTTGTGTTATGACCAAATACAAAACCAAGTGTTCGAGTGAGTGAGCAGGCAAGCAGGCCACTCTGCCCATCACACCCATGCTGGCCACCCATTAATATTAGCCCCATCCTCTCTACCGTACACTTCTTAGGGTGTGTGGTAGACAGCTCATTGGCTGGTTGCATCATGGTTTGGTTCGGCAATTGGAAAGCTGATGAATGAAGGACATTACAAAAGTGATGTACACCCAGTCCATTATAGGGTACTGACCTCCCCACCATCAAAGGGATCAATAGGAGGTGCTGCCTTAAAAAGGCAGCCAGTATCATCACAGCCCCACATTGCCTTGGCCAGACTATCATTTCACTCCTCCCAATGGGAAGAAGGTACAGGAGTCTGTAAACCGTGACCACCAGGTTCAAGAACATCCTCTTCCTCAACAACCATCAGGCTCTCGAACACTACAACACACTATCTAAACTGTGAATGTTTTTTGGTTGTACTAAGGATTTAGTCTTTCTGTAGTAGTATTTCATGTTCATCAGTGATAGGAGCAGAATTTGGCCATTCGGCCCATCAGGTCTACTATGCCATTCAATCATGGCCAATCTTTCCTTCTCAGCCCCGCTCCCCTGCCTACCCATAACCACTGACACCCGTACTAATCAATCTCTGCCTTAAAAATATCCATTGACTTGGCCCCCACAGCCTTCTGTGGCAATGAATTCCACAAATTCACCACCCTGTGACTGAAGAAATTGCTCCTCATCTTCCTAAAGGAACGTCCTTTAATTCCGAGACTATGGCCTCTGGTCCTAGACTCTCCCACCAGTGGAAACATCCTCTCCAAAGCCACTCTATCTCAGCCTGGGTATTTGGGTTTAATCATTTATTGATTTTTTTGTTGTTTTTAATATGTTATCTATGAGTATTGTGTTTTCAGTCTTGTTATGGTGCTGCAAGCAAGACTTTCATTGTTCTGTTGTCAATACATAAGAAAATAAAAAACTCTTGACACTTGACTCTGTACCAGCACTTGGCCCGTTGCCATGGCGATTAAAATACTCATCTAGATTGTGTGCTTGTGGACTCATTCCGAAACGTGTGGCAGCATCAGGAAGTGGGAAATGTTTCCATCAGAGCTCTGCTCCAATCATGAAAAAAATATCGCCTTTGCCCAGAGATTGCTCCAAGCCACTTTCTGCATTGAAATAGCACGATGGGGTGGGGTGGGGTGGGGTGGGGTGGGGTGGGGAGCCTCCACCATACAAGAGTCAAGAGAGTCAAGAGTGTTTTATTTACATATGTCCCAGATGGAACAATGAAATTCTAACTTGCAGCAGCACAACAGAATATTTAAACATAGTACACTGTAAACATTATAATAAACAAGAAAGAAAAGTTCTGTGTGTATATGTACATATACCCACACACACACACACATATAGATATTCAGACGCACGCATATACACACACAAACACACACATATATATGCACACATAAACAGACATATACACACACAAACATACATATATATATATATAGACAATAGATAATAGATGCAGGAGTAGGCCATTTAGCCCTTCGAGCCAGCACCGCCAATATGATCATGGCTGATCATTCCCAATCAGTACCCCGTTCCTGCCTTCTCCCCATATCCCCTGACTCCACTATTTTTAAGAGCCCTATCTAGCTCTCTCTTGAAAGTATCCAGAGAACCTGCCTCCATCGCCCTCTGAGGCAGAGAATTCCACACTCACCACTCTCTGTGAGAAAAAGTATTTCCTCGTCTCCGTTCTAAATGGCTTAGAACTCCCCCAACCTGTCCAAGTCACCATGCATTCTCATAGTATCCTCCTCACAGTTCACACTGCAACCCAGCTTTGTGTCATATATATATATATCTACACACACACACACACACACGCGCACACACACACACACGCACGCACGCACGCACGCACGCACGCACGCACGCACACACACACACACATATATATATATACTGAAATGTACACACTAATATACGAGGCACTTCGGAGCCCTGCACAGTAAATGTGGAACTTAGTGGTGGAGGTGTGCAGAAGGTTTTGGTGCTGACTCACAGCTCCAGATACTCACATAAGGCTCCAGATCCATATTATTCAATCCTTATCTCTGGTGTTGTCTGTGTGGAGTTTCCATGTATCCCTGTAACCACATTGTTTTCCTCGGGTTTAGTTTAGTTTAGAGATACAGCACGGAAACAGGCCCTTTGGCTCACCGAGTCCGCACCGCCCAGAGATCCCCGCACATTAACACTGCCCTACACACGCTAGGGACAATTTTCCATTTATACCAAACGATAAACCTACAAATCTGTACGTCTTTGGAGTGTGGGAGGAAACCAAAGATCTTGGAGAAAACCCACTCACAGGGAGAATGTACAAACTCCGTACAGACAAGCACCCGTGGTCAGGATTGAACCCGGGTCTCTGGCGCTGTGAGGCAGCGACTCTACCGCTGTGTCACCGCGCAGCTTCAGCTTCAGCCTCCTCATGCATTAAATGGATGTATAGACTGGAGGTTAACTCACCAGTTACCGAGGGTGTAGTTAGTGTGGGGGAGTGGGTAGATCAAAAGATGCCCTGGTTTGCTTGCTCCTGGGCCTGGCCAAGCTGGTAATTTGTGGGTCACAGTGCCAGGCAGACAAGGGCTCTGCCCCTTTACCGTGGTAAGATAGAGAGACTATGCACTGTCCACAGTCCCGGGACCACTGGGCACCGTGGGGGGAGGGGGGGTCACTGTATCCTGCATCGGGATTGTAATTTAGTAATTTGATGTTTAGTAGTAAGAATACTTGGCAATTTTTGTATTATAGTTGTGGGTGTTTTAATGTTTGTTCTGTAAATATTATTATAAATAATTGAATAAATCTAATTTTGTAAAAACAAAAGTGTGTAGTTGAGTGGTAGAATGTGGAGAGGGTTGTGGAGAATATAATGGGGATAAATGAGGATGGGTGTTTGACCATTTGCGTCGACTCAGTGGGCTGCAGGGCATGTTTTTGTGCTGTATGGCTCTGCATTATCACTTCTCAAGCACTGTGTTGTAAGCAATCAGGCAGCAAGTGTGGAAGGAGAAACAAACTTATCGCTTTGATTGCAAATGTGGTAAATATTCCCATGAAGGGTCTTCAAATTAATTGTTAAATCGGTTTCTCTCTCCGTAAATGTTGCCTGACTTTAGGCTTTAGAGATACTGCTCTGAAATAGGCCCTTCGGCCCACCGAGTCTGTGCTGCCCAGCAATCACCCCATACATTTACACTATCCTAGGCACTAGGAACAATATGCAATTTTTCCAAAGCCAGTTAACTTGCAAACGTGTCCGTCTTTGGAGTGTGGGAGGGAACCGGAGCACCCGGAGAAAACCCACACGGAGTACAAACTCCGTACAGACAGCACCCATAGTCAGGATCGCACCCGGGTATCTGGCGCTGTGAGGCAACAACTCTACTGCTGCGCCACCGTGCCGTCCCTACCCTGCTGACTGTTTCAGGTATTTGCTGTTCCTAAATAATGACTTTTTAATGAAAGTAAACCCTGGACTGGTTGTACTCTGCGCAGTGTTGCACAATGAGCCTCAGGTTTGTTTGTAGAAATGAAGCAGATATCCGAAACCACCTTTCACTGCCCCGTGATTTTCCAACACACTGCAACTGATGAAATACTTTTTGATTACATTCACCCTCTTTGATTACAACCAACAGCATGGAAACAGGCCCTACGGCCCACCAAGTCCACGCCGACCATCGATCTCCCGCTCACACTAGTTCTATCTTATCCCACTTTCTCATCCACTCCCCTACACACTATGGCCAATTTACAGAGGGCTGATTAACCTACAAACCCGCATGTATTTGGGATGTGGGAGAAAACCGGAGCACCCAGAGGTCCGTATATGGAACCCGGATCTCTGACGCTGCAAGTCGTCACTAGCAATAAAGTAGTAGACACAAAATGCTGGAGTAACTCAGTGGGACCGGCAGCATCTCTGGAGAGAAGGAATGGGTGGTTTTGGGTGGAGACCCTTTTTCAGACTCCACTGGTTCCCCTCCTCTTGGACTCCCCCCGGATGGCCTTTACCCTCTTTAGACCTTTTTCTAACTGCCGGCGTGACATCGACCGTGTCAACGTTTGTACACCCCTTAGCTACTCTAACCTCTCCCCCTCTGAACCCACAACCATCTGCTCACTCTACAGCAATCCCGGCAAAAAATCCTCCCTACACAAAATAGAAAATAGGTCTATTCAGAGACAGATCCTGCAAATAATGTGATAGAACTGTAGGTTAGGGAAATCCCAAAACAGAAAATGCCGGAAACGCCCAGCAGGTCAGGCAGCATCAGTGGGAGAGTAGGCTTGTTCAGAAGGATGAGGGGGAATCTTATAGAGACATATAAACTTATCAAGGAACTGGACAAGCTAGATGCAGGAAAAGGGTTCCCAATGTTGGGCGAGTCCAGAACCAGGGGCCACATTCTTAGAATAAAGGGGAGGTCATTTAAGACTGAGGTGAGAAAAAACGTTTGTGAATTTATGGAATTCCCTGTCACAGAGGGCAGTGGACGCCAAATCACTGGATGGATTTAAGAGAGTTAGATAGAGCTCTAGGGGGTTATGGAATCAAGGGATATGGGGAGAAGGCAGGCACGGGTTATTGATAGGGGACCATCAGCCATGATCACAATGAATGGCGGTGCTGGCTCGAAGGGCCGAATGGCCTCCTGCACCTATTTTCTATGTTTCTATGAAACAAGGTTGATCTGATAATGGGATTCCGATTTAAAACATTGACTGGTCTCTGGTCTGAAGAAGGAGTTCGACCCATTCCTTTTCTCCAGAGATGCTGCCTGTTACTCCAGGAGTGACTCCAGCTTTTTGTGTCAATCTTCCCCTCTCCACAATGCTGCCTGAGCCGCTGGGTATTCCCAGCAATTGCCAAACAACGTGTGCTGGTGACGTTGATTGAGAAATGAATGTTGGCTGCCTGGGGAAATTTCTCCTCCTGTTTATTTGAAACAGAAACCCGCAGGTGGGGCAGCAGTTTAGGGTTTCATCCGTGAAATGCCACCTCCCACTGGTAATGCACTCCTGCCTGCCGTGCCCCGAGTGTGCGTTTTTGAGAAGGTCTCTGCCTTTCTGATCGGGGAGCCATGGGTGAAGGAGAGGAGGGGTGGAAATAAGCAAGTGGGCGCTCTACGCTACCTACGTGCGGGAAATATAAGGTGCGGAATGCGAGAGTCTCGGTGAAACCCGTTGAAAGGAGAGGTGTGCTGGAGAGAGAAAAAGGTTGCGAGGAAAACCTGGAGGGGGCGGAGATGAAGGAGTGAGTCAAGTCGAGTGCCGGGCCAGTGGAATTCGCTCGGCTCTCGGCGCCACCTTCCTGGCAGTGTCCTCTCTCTTAGAGCAGAACAGGTTCCCCCAGTTCACTTGGAGCCGGAGATATGAGCAGAGAGGAGATCCATATGGAAATGTGGCGAACCAGGAAGGTAATGGGAACGTCCGAACATCCCCGTTTGCCGATAAGATTGCGGGTCAGGTCGGAGAGATGAACCCAAGTCAGGTAGATGTTTGTGTAGGAAGCAACAGCAGGCGCTGGCTTACACCGAAGATAGACACAACATGCTGGAGTAACTATTTTGATGTCTTCTTTTTTTTCACACCTCACATGTTCTTTGCACCGTTCCTCTCTCTGGTTTCCCACTCCCCTGAATCACAGTCTGAAGAAGGGTCTCGACCCGAAACGCCACTCATTCCCTCTATCCAGAGATGCTGCCTGTCCCGTTGAGTTACTCCAGCATTGTGTGTGTATCTTCAGGTAGATGTGTGTATGGGACGCCTGTGCAACTTATTATGGGCGGATAGGCATCACGGTGCAGAGAGTGACCTCGGACAGGGAAGGCAGACACTGTGAACGAGTTGTGGCGGCGACAACTGACCCGTCAACACGGTGGTTTGTCGGCGATTGGACGCTGGGATAAACTGCTGGTGTTTAATTTTCCGTGTTGATCAATATTGCGATGTGTTTTCTGGCACCTGGTTAAGGAGCGGCGTGGGTGCAGAGGCAGGCGACAGTGCGAATGCAATCTCGCAGTTTGTTTTAAAAACGAGGTGAAAGAGGCAGCTGCTTCCTAACACTTGTTTGTGCCGCGTCTTCGGATCACAATTGAGTGACGAACACAAGTAAAACATCGCAATTGTCTCGTGTAGGAAGGAATTACAGATGCTGGTTTAAACCGAAGATAGACGCATAATGCTGGAGTAACTCAGTGGGACAGGCAGCATCTCTGGATCATTCGGGTCGAGACCCTTCTTCAGCTCGCAGGCTTCTTCCCTCTTTTGATTCGCCTCGTTGTCTTTCTTAAACGAACAGTATAACTTGCAGACTGCAAGGGTAGAAGCAGTCTGAAGAAAGCTTTCGACCCGAAACATTACCTATTCCTTTTTCTCCGGAGATGCTGCCTGACCCGCTGAGTTACTCCAGCATTTTGTGTGTATCTTGGGTATAAACCAGCATCTGCAGTTTCTTCCTGCACATAATCACTTGGAGGCATGCAGATGCCGGCGGGGACCCTAGAGAGGCGAGTTTGTAGCGTGGTTGCTGTTGAAACGCAAGGGACGCGTTTGGTAGTTAGTGAATCTCACAAACAGTCGCATAATAACCGCGCAGTCTTGTTCAGCGATGCGGTCTGAAGCGTAAACACAGACGGATTGTTCCTCCCATCTCCTTCCCCCACAGACTGTTCCACGGACTAACTTGTGTCGGAAGGAACTGCAGATGCTGGTTTATACCAGAACATAGACGCTAAATGCTGGAGTAACTAGTGGGTCAGGCAGCATCTCTGGAGAAAAGGGGAATAGGTGACATTTCGGGTCTGAAGAAGGGTCTCGACCCGAAACCCCACCTATAATTTTTCTCCAGAGATGCCTCTTTACCCGTTGAGTTACTCCAGCACTTACATACATTCTAGGAGCAGAAATAAGCCATTCGGCCCATCGAGTGTAAGTGCCCATTAATTACAAGTCTATTCCGCCATTCAATCATGGCTGATCTATTTTTCCCTCTCAACCCCATTCTCCTGCCTTGGCCCCATAACCACTAATCAATACACTTTGGGTCCATCCCTGGACTAACTTGCTGTCTCTGTCCCCTTCCCTCTCTCCCTTCCCTCTCTCCCTTCCCTCTCCCCTTCCCTTCCCCCTCCCTCTCTCTGTCTATCTCTCTCTCTCTCTCTCCTTCTCTCTCTCTGCTTCTCCCTCTCGCCCTCTCTCTCTCTCTCCCACCCCCTCCCTCTCCCCCCCTCTCCCTCTCCCTCCCTCTCAGTTCTGGGTCCGGCCTGCAACGTGAAGTCTATCTTTCCACAGATACCGCCTCGTTAGTCCAACCTTTCTGGTTGTGTAGTAAACACGGAGCAGGAAGTAGATAGCACAGTCGCTCCACACAGTGTGGCGGGGGGAAGCTTTGTTCCCCCCGCGGGGCCTTGACTGAGGAGAGGAGGGTAGAGGGTGACTGGGCGGTGCCCCGTCCCAGGGGCTGCAGTGGTCTGGTCTGGTTCATAGTTGAGACCCGCTCTGTAGAGCCGCAGCCGACAACGTTAAGCGCAGTCTTGAGAGAGGGAGAGAGAGAGAAAAGCAACGTGAAGTTTAAATGGAGCGTGAAGTTCTGACATCCAGGCTCTTCCTAGTTAATCATTGGGTGATTTATTGTTTGGACTTTAGAGATACAGCGCGGAAACAGGCCCTTCGGCCCACCGAGCCCGTGCCAACCAGTACATTAACACTCCTATCCTACACACTAGGGACAATTTAATAATTTACCGAAGCCAGTTAGCTAACAAACTTGTACGTATTTGGAGTGTGGGAGGAAACCCGTGCAGGTCACGGGGTGGACGTACAGACAGCACCCGTAGTCAGGATCGAACCCGGGTCTTTAACGCTGTGAGGCAGCAACTCCACCGCTGTGCCGCCCTTCCCAGCCGTTTGTTACTGAAACATTTAACCGTGAGTTATCTCAATGAGATTTGCCAAACGCGGCCAGGTGTAGATCTTGGCCAGCATAGGCAAGTTGGGCCGAAGGGCCTGTTTCCGTGCAGTATGACCCTATGACTCCCGAGTGTAGAAGGTCATTCAGCCCATTGCCTGCTCCTTTCCCAACGCCCCTCAAGTTTCTGCTCTGCCCATCCTTATGGCCAGTGAAAGATTCTGTAATAATTAACTGCAGGAATAATCTCACTACTCCTGTTTTCTTTTGTTTGTTAATCACGTCTTGTACTCACCCACCCAGCGATTCAATCACCTGTTGCCCCACCTATGGGCTGTTCTACACTGGCCTCACCGGTCAGAGCCAACCACACTATTCTGGTTTACCCTTAACTCCTCATCCCCATCTATCACAGCGACCTTTCACCCCCTTGTTTACAAAGCACTTCACCCTTTGCTCACTGATACCTTCTGATAGTTTATTGTCATGTGGACCGAGGTACAGTGAAAAACTTTTGTTGCCTGCTATCCAGTCAGCGGATTCAGATTCAATCTTTATTCAGATTCAGATTCAATCTTTATTGTCATTGTGCAGTGTACAGTACAGAGACAATGAAATGCAGTTAGCATCTCCCCCAGAAGAGCAAACATAGAATAATGGAACAGTAAAATATATATATGTACATACAGTAGCAGTAGTGCAATTTTTCTGGGGGGAAAAGTGTCGGGGGGTGGGGGTGGGGGTGGGAATGACGGCGTGACGGGCAATCACCGAGGTGCAGAGTTAAGTAGTGTAACAGCCGCAGGGACAAAGCTGTTCCTGAACCTGCTGGTCCGGCAACGGAGAGACCTGTAGCGCTTCCCAGATGGGAGGAGGGTAAACAGTCTGTGGCTGGGGTGAGAGCAGTCCTTGACGATGCTGCGTGCGAACTATAGGCTCGAGCATCGCCTGACCTGAAAGTGGTGTCCCGTGCTTTCAGCAGTAGCCTGACCTCGCTGTTCATACATGGCTTCTGATTCGGGAATGTGGTAATCCGTTTGAGGGAGGTGACACTGTTGATGGTGGAGTTGATAAAGTCCAAAACAGAGGATGTATAAGGGTCAATGTCCGTGTGGGAGCCAAGGGTGGCCTGGGCTGCAAACGCATTCCAGTCAGTGTTTCCAAAACGTGCCTTAAGTGTGGAGTCCGCCTCCTCTGACCAAACTTTAACTGTCCTCACTGTGGGTTTAACACGTCTGATGAGTGGGGAGTACTTAGGGAGCAGGAACAATTAGAGGTGATCAGACTGTCCAAGGTGGGGGAGGGGGACGGCTTTGTAAGCTTCAGCCATATTTGTGTAGACTTTGTCCAGTGTCTTGTCTTCTTTAGTGGCGAAGGAGACATGGTGGTGGAATTTGGGGAGTACAGTCTTCAGGTTGAAGTCACCCGCAACAATGAAGGCTGCCTCGGGGTTGTGAGCAGAAAGGCAATATATGATTAGCTGTGCACGCAGCATCTCTGGAGAGAAGGAATGGGTGGCGTTTTGGGTCAAGACCCTTCATCAGTCTGAAGAAGTGTCTCGACCCAAAACATCACCCATTCCTTCTCTCCAGAGATGCTGCCTGTCCCACCGAGTTAATCCAGCATTTTGTGTTATCTTCGGATGTAAACCAGCATCTGCAGTTCTTTCCCACACACACATGATTAACTGTAGCTGGTGGAATGACTGCCTCACAACAGCAGAAACGTGGGTTCGATCCTGACCTCAGGTGCTGTCTTTGTGGAGTTTACACATTTCTCCAGGTGCTCCAGTTTTCTCCCACATCCCAAAGACATGCCGGTCTGTAAGTTAATTGGTCTTTGTAAATTGCCCCTAGCATGCAGGGTGTGGATGAGAAAATGAGATAACATAGAACTCGTATGAACGGGTGATCGATGGTCGGTGTGGGCTGAAGGGCCTGTTTCCATGCAGTATCTCAAAACTAAACAAAATCTTATATGCGCAGCTTCACTCCTTACTCATAATCCTGTGCTTGGATATCTCAACATCTCCAAAGTTGGCCGTTTATTCTAAACTTGAGCCAGATTTAAATGCAGCGTTGCAGATGGGAACTAACTGTGTTTACAGGGTTTCAGCATTCCAGCAAGGAAGCAGACCACAGATAGGCACAAAATACTGGAGTAACTCCGCAGGGCAGGCAGCATCTCAGGAGAAAATAAATAGGTAATGTTTTGGGTCGTGACCCTTCTTCAGACTCTGTAACCAGAGCTTTGGTCTGGCGATGATGGCCCAGGAGAGACCGCGGACATTGGTTTAGTAGTCCTGCCCTTGGGTCGGCGGGGTTTGGTGTCCCTTTCCATTCTTGTACAGAGTGTGAGACTGTAGCAGACTTCACTGCTGCCCAGTACACCAGGAGCTCAGTGCCGTGTCTGAGATCTTGCCCTTTCCCTCAGTTGGCTGAATGCTCTGCTGGTGCCCAGAAGGAGTGTCTGTCCCAGCTGGGAGGCAGCTGTTGCAATGTGGAAAACACTCCATCTTTACCAGAGTCCTGCCATGCACCATTATCGGCATGGCAGGGACGGGGCAGATCAATAGAGGAGCTTTGCTTTGTGTATGGTTTATGTAAGGCCCATTCCCTCATTTTTCATCAAACAACTCAACAATGACTTGAAGCCTGGTCTCTCAACGTGTGCATCCCACAAGAAGAGCCAATGTGGTCCCAAAACGGGCTCCATAAAATATTGCAAACTTCCCTCTAGTTTGTTATCCCATTGTGCACCACCATTCTATTTATCGGGGCGGTGTATTGGCATATATATATGTGTGTACAGTATATGTACAGTATATATATACACAGTATATGTACAATATATATATATATGCACTTCTCCAGTAATCCCTTTCATTTTTATTTTGCAAATGTGTCTATAATATAGCACTTTATAAAACTGTCTTTTGAAAGTATGTACACAACGTCAACCATCATCCACCCTGCCTGTTACTTCAATCATTAGTGGTGTACAATTTGGTTTTAACCAATCCATGCTGCCTTTCATTTATTGAGTCATGATTTTCCAAGCAGCAGAGTCATTGACCCATAATCACAGAAACAGGCCATTTGGCCCACCTTGTTCATGATGGGCTCGTCCAATTGAATTCTCCAATTTCAGGTAACGCCCTCCTCCCTTTTTTCTCTCCTCTCTTCCTTGTGACCCACCCTGGTACGCACCCATTGCTCCAACTATCCTGGCCCCTTTCCCCTTCCCCATGTTCCCTCCCACCACTATATCCATTTCCCTAGCTTCACATTTCACTTTTCTCTTTATCTTTTGTCACCTTTTCATCTCTGGCCTTTGTCGACCCATCTGCCAAACAATGCCCACCCCCTTCTGTATCCACCTGCCATGCTTTGTCTCCCCCCACCTCTTTGCCAACCTCCCCCGACCCCCATCCCCCGACCCCCCACTACAATCAGTCTGACATTATTGCCATAGAGGAAGTGCAGAGACGGTTCACCAGACTGATTCCTGGGATGTCAGGACTGTCTTATGAAGAAAGACTGGATAGACTTGGTTTATACTCTCTAGAATTTAGAAGATTGAGAGGGGATCTTATAGAAACTTACAAAATTCTTAAGGGGTTGGACAGGCTAGATGCAGGAAGGTTGTTCCCGATGTTGGGGAAGTCCAGGACAAGGGGTCACAGCTTAAGGATAAAGGGGAAATCCTTTAAAACCGAGATGAGAAGAACTTTTTTCACGCAGAGAGTGGTGAATCTCTGGAACTCTCTGCCACAGAGGGTAGTTGAGGCCAGTTCATTGGCTATATTTAAGAGGGAGTTAGATGTGGCCCTTGTGGCTAAGGGGATCAGGGGGTATGGAGAGAAGGCAGGTACGGGATACTGAGTTGGATGATCAGCCATGATCATATTGAATGGCGGTGCAGGCTCGAAGGGCCGAATGGCCTACTCCTGCACCTAATTTCTATGTTTCTATGTTTCTATGAAGTAGGGTCCAAACGCAAAACGTCACCTATAAATGTCGCCCAGAGATGCTGCCTGACCTGCTGAGTTACACTAGCACTTTTTGTTTTATTTCCAAATAACTGTTAGCTTTGGCCCAGTTTCATGGTACTAAAGGATTTCCCAGAATTTTTGGTAGACTGATTAACCTTGTCAGATTTATGCCTGCTTCCCTTTTAGATAGAACTAAATCATCCGCAATACTCCTGCTCTCTGGCACAAACCCCATATCCAAGGAAGGTTTTTTTTTGCAGGGTATTGCTGACCAAACAGAATAAATTCTGGACTTGAGTGTCAATTGTTTTCATAGTGTGTTTTCATTAATGGATGTGCTGACCCTTGTCCAGTGTGTGTGGGAAGGAACTGCAGATGCTGGTTTAAACTGAAGGTGGACACAAAAAGCTGGAGTAACTCGGCGGGTCAAGCGGCATCTCTGGAGAAACGAAATAGGTGACATTTCGGGTTGAGACCCATCTTCAGGCTGAGAGTCAGGGGAGAGTGAAACGAGAGATATAGATGGTGATATCGATATAGAACAAATTAAGGAAAGATATGCAAAAAAGTAACAATTACACTGTCTATCCCCTTCCTAGTTTAAAGACTTTAACGTCATAGGTAGACAAAATTGCTGGAGAAACTCAGCGGGTGCGGCAGCATCTATGGAGCGAAGGAAATAGGCAACGTTTCGGACCGAAACGTTGCCTATTTCCTTCGCTCCATAGATGTTGCCACACCCGCTGAGTTTCTCCAGCAATTTTTGTCTACCTTCGATATTCCAGCATCTGCAGTTCCTTCTTGAACACTTTAACATCATAGATTTTGCGATGGCCCATATTAAATGTGAGTAAAGATACAGAAGATGAATGAAATTGCATGTAAAGAAAGGTGGCCACATAATGGTAACTTTTGCTAAAGCTGCTAAAATCTTAATGGACTGGCATGTAGAGGAAGATGACATCCTGCAGTGCGTCGATGTGTTGCTCCGCTCCTGCACCCTACATCTCAAAAAAAGATTTGTGCACATGTTGTTGGATATGCAAACTGATAATGGACAGCAAGGTTTATGGCACATCTGAGAACGAGAGTACCAAAGATAGACACGAAATGCAGGATTAACACAGTGGGTCAGGCTGCATCTCTGGAGAAGAGGGATAGGTGACGTTTCAGGTCGCGGCTCTTCATTAGACACATACCAACACTCCACCTCCTCAACCAAAGGACTCAAAGTCAAAACAGAGGCAGAAAGATGACGAAAAGATATAATCTGCAGTTCCTTGTGTCTTCATCTTAAATAATCATTGTAGTTCCTCGCGTCTTCATTTTAAATCCAATCTTTTATCAGAAACACTCCAAGAACTTCATGGAATGAAACTCCACTCTTCTCATTCCTCGTTCTCTAGATCAGAGAGCAGCACCAGCATTTATTGCTTATTCCTCACTGCCCTTGACCAGGTGACCGTGAGCTGCCCTTGACCAGGTGACCGTGAGCTGCCCTTGACCAGGCCCTTGACCAGGTGACCGTGAGCTGCCCTTGACCAGGTGACCGTGAGCTGCCCTTGACCAGGTGACCGTGAGCTGCCCTTGACCAGGTGACCGTGAGCTGCCCTTGACCAGGTGACCGTGAGCTGCCCTTGACAAGGTGACCATGAGCTGCCCTTGACAAGGTGACAGTGAGCTGCCCTTGACCAGGTGACCGTGAGCTGCCCTTGACCAGGTGACCGTGAGCTGCCCTTGACCAGGTGACCGTGAGCTGCCCTTGACCAGGTGACCGTGAGCTGCCCTTGACCAGGTGACCGTGAGCTGCCCTTGACCAGGTGACCGTGAGCTGCCCTTGAGCAGGTGACCGTGAGCTGCCCTTGTTAACCACTGCAGTGCTTCTGGTGAAGATGCACGCTCTCACAGTCCTGTCAGGGAGTGGGTTCCAGGATTCAGACCCAATGGCAATGGAAGAACAGAAAAATGTTTTCAAGTCAGGATGGTGTGTGACTTGGAGGGGAACCTGCAGGCCGTTGTGTTCCCCTGCACCCGCTGCCCTTGTATTCCCTGGTGGTAGAGGTGGTGGGCTTGGGAGATGCTGCCAGTGGCTCCTCGGCGAGTAATGGCAGTGCATTTTGTAGATGGTAAGGGCTGCAGCCACTGTGCACCAATAGTGGAAGCAAGGTATGTGTAGGGTGGAGGGAGTGACAGCTAACTGGGATGCTTTGACCTGGATGGTGTTGAACTTCCTAAGAATTGTTGGATCTGCACTCACCCAGGCAAGTTTAAGGGATCCCATCACACCCTTGCCTTGTGCCTTGCGGTTGATGGGAAGGCTTTGGGGTATCAAGAGGGGAGTCACCATCAGTACCCAGCCTCTGATCTACTCTTGTAACCACATGATATATATATAGCAGGTCCAGTTGAGTTTCAATGATATCCATAGGATGTAGATGGGGAAGGGCTCTGTGATGGTGATCCATTGAATGTCAATGGTAGGCGGACATGTTGGAGATGATCATTACCTGATACTCTCGTAGCGCAAATGTTACTATGTATCGGCCCATGCCCAAATATTTCCAGGTCTTGCTGTAGGTAGTGAAGACCTGATGGTATGGTTGGGCATTTAAAAAACACTTGTCATGGAAAGAAGGCAGGAACGGGGTACTGATTGGGGATGATCAGCCATGATCACATTGAATGGCGGTGCTGGCTCAAAGGGCCGTATGGCCTACTCCTGCATCTATTGTCTATTGTTTATTGTTTATGGACTGGAGTTATGCATTAGCCAGGCCAAATGTGCTCCCTTGTGGGACATAAATGGCTTATTACAACAATCCACTAGCATTCATGATGATAAATCATTGAGGCCCTTAGTTATTTTTTTCTAAATTTAATTTAACTGAATTTAAAATCCCACAGCTGCTGGTTCAGATCTCTGGATTATTAATCCTGTAATTTGATCACTGCGCCACCAATGTTAATGACAGGCACGAGCAGTTATCACATATTGAAATTCTGTGACAAGTTTAATGGCCAATTAATGCAGCAATTTCATGAAAATTGTCAGAGATTGAGCACAGTTATGGTGTTTCATATATGTGCAATTGATTAGCATTCTGTGGCTGTTTGGAGTCTAAAGGACATCTCTGTCACAAATTGCTGATCAATTTACACAGCAATCCTGGTTTGCACTATTCAACCCCCTGTTGTTTATTCTGCAAATTCTGATCCATAATGCAACTAGTTAATTCTATAACTGGGGTGAGATTGTTAAAGTTGAGGTGCTTTCAGAACAAAATGATCATAGATTGTGCATGGTACCAGAGAACTGGATTTGATCCTGACTACGGGTGCTGTCTGTATGGAGTTTTATACGTTCTCCCCGTGACCATGTGGGTTCTCTCCGGGTGCTCTGGTTTCCTCCCATATTCCAAAGGCGTACAGATTTGTGGACAAATTGGCTTGGTATCATTGTAAATTGTCCCTAGTGTGTAGGATAGTGTGGGGATCACTGACGGCGTGGACTCAGTGGCCGTAAGGGCCTGTTTCAGCGCTGGATCTCTAAACTAAACTAAAATTAAAGTAATGCTGGGCGCTTGATCCAAAGACGGGGTTTGTTGGAAACACTCAGTGGGTCAGGCAGTGGCTGTGAAGTGGCAAGCAGAGATCATGCTTTAGGCGAATGATCCTTCGTCTATCATCGTGATATGGGTTTAAACCTTCTCGGTTCTATAGTGATGTCAAGTTGAGTTGAAACGTTGATGCTGTTTTCCCTCTTCATGGATGCTGCTTGATCTTCTGAATGTTTCCAGTGCTTTTGTTTCAGACATTTGATGGAGTTATATTGGTGGATGGTGAACAGATATAGTTAGAGCAGGATTTTACACCAACAGTATAGGAAGTTTGGAATATATCCAAGAAGGCTGTGGGTGCCAGGGTTATTGGCCAGCATGTATGTTGTAGGCCGCAGGACCTGCTCCAGTGCTGTACTGTTCTAAGTTTGAGTTGCAGAGTTTAACCTAAAGATTGCAGTTGTCCAAGGTGCAAGTTAACCAAGGTGATCTGGATTGAATGTGGATGAATGGAATCTTGTAGCTAAGTTTCAGAGCAGGCTCAGGGAGGCAAATGTGGGGAAATTTAACTGTTCTCTAGTAATAAGTTCATGTTCATCAGTTCTAGGAACAGATTTAGGTCATGTGGCCCATCAAGTCTACTCCACCATTCAATCATGGCTGATCTATCTTTCCCTCTCAAACCCTGTCTCCTGCCTTCTCCCCATAACCCCTGACACCTATACTAATCAAGAACCTGTCAGTCTCTGCCTTAATAATACCTATTGATTGCCTCCGCAGTTTCTGTGGCAATGAAATCCACAGATTCACCACCCTCTGAATAAATTCCTCCTCATCGCCTTTCTAAAGGTACATCCTTTAATTTTTAGACTATGGCCTCTATTCCTAGACCCTCCCATTAGTGGAAACATCCACAGCATATCCACTCTATCCAGGCCTTTCACTATTCGGTAAGCTTCAATGAGGTCCCTCCTCATCTTTCTAAACTCTAGCGAGTGGAGGCCCGGTGCCATGAAATGCTCATCAAATGTTAACCCAATCATTCCTGGGATCATTCTTATAAACCTCCCCTGGACCCTCTACAATGCCAGCCCATCCTTCCTCAGGTATGGGGCCCAAAACCGATCTGGTAATGGGGGATATCATTGCGAAGCTAGTGGAGCTGCTGCCTCACAGCTCCAGCAACCCGTCTAGATCCTGTCATTTGGTGCTGTCTGCCTAGACTGTGTGGGATTCCCACAGGTGCCCCAGTTGGCTCCCGTATCCTAAAAACATGGGTTGGTTAGTTAATTTGCCACTGAAAACTACCTCAATACCCATGTACTATGTGGGAGTTGATGAAAATTGGGGAGAATAAAACTAAAGTAGGTTTACATAGAAACATAGAAATTAGGTACAGGAGTAGGCCATTCGGCCCTTCGAGCCCTGCACCGCCATTCAATATGATCATGGCTGAACATCCAACTCAGTATCCCGTACCTGCCTTCTCTCCATACCCTCTGATCCCCTTAGCCACAAGGGCCACATCTAACTCCCTCTTAAATATAGCCAATGAACTGGCCTCGACTACCCTCTGCGGCAAAGAGTTCCAGAGATTCACCACTCTGTGTGAAAAAAGTTCTTCTCATCTCGGTTTTAAAGGATTTCCCCCTTATCCTTAAGCTGTGACCCCTTGTCCTGGATTTAATGGAGGATTAGTGGATTATGGTTGGCACAGACTCAATAGGCCAAATTATTTGTTTTCAGTATTTACTTCACTGAGTACTTACATACACAGAGGAAACGAAAAATTGTTTCTCAGTTCCTGTCAGTGCAATTAATAAAAACAGAGTAAATACATACAACTTTAAAATTAACTTATCTAAAATAGACTTTAAAATTGAACTAAAAAACAGACATTCAGACCGGACAGTGGCTTTGCTTTGACAGGTGTCTAGCTGTCAAAGTATGGGCGAGGTTAGGTGTGTTGGTGTATGATGTACGGGGTCCGTTAACCAGTTTTATTGCCTGTGGGATGAAGCTGTGTAGCATTCTGCTGGTTCTGCAGCTGATGCTCCTGTACCTCTTCCCAGATGGCAGAATGGAGAAGATGTGGTGTGATGGATGATAGGGGTCCTTAATAATGGAGATGGCTCTGCGGATGCTGCGCTTCTGATAGATCTCCAACAGGAAAGGGAGTGGAGCACCAATGATCCTACTGGCTGTCTTCACTATCCTGTTAAGTTCCCTGCTGTGCTTGTATACTGATGTACAGTTGAGGGATCGAGTCTGTAGGAGTTTATGGGAATATGGGGAGAATAAAACTAAAGTGGGTTTAATGTAGAATTAGTGGATTATGGTTACCTCAATCAGCCAAAGAGCCTGTTTCCCTGCTGTACCCTTCTACGACAAAACAACCTCCTGTCCTGAAGAAGGATTCTGACCCAAAACGGTGCCTGTCCATTCCCTCCAGAGATGCTGCCTGACCCACTGAGTTACTCCAGCACTTTCTGTTTTACACAAGGTACCAGCACCTGCAGTTCCTTGTGTCTCCAATTTTCCACCCTGCTCATTGATAGCTGGCCATGCTGAGCTGGTGAGATGAATGCCCCTTCCGGCATCCCATTGTACAGTTGTACGTGTCTGGGTAGGGGAATGTTGGGGTTGAGAGAGAGAGATAGATCAGCGATGATTGAATGGCTACACATAGACTTGATGGGCCGAATGGCCTAATTCTGCTCCTATTGCAGAAATTTGTGGACGCAGCCCAGACCATCACACAAACCAATCTCCCTTGACCATTGACTCCATTTACACCTCAAGCTGCCTCGGCAAGGTCAGCAGCGTAATCAAGGACGAGTCGCATCCTGGCCACTCCCTCTTCTCCCCTCTCCCATCAGGCAAAAGGTACAGAAGTGTGGAAACGCTCACCTCCAGATTCAGGGACATTTCTTCCCAGCAATTATCAGGCAACTAAACCATCCTACCACCACCTGAGAGCAGTCCTGAACTACTGGCTACCACCCTGGTGACCCTCGGACTAACTTTGATCGGACTTTGCTGGCTTTACCTTGCACTAAAAGTTATTTCCTTATTCGTGTATCTGTATACTGTGAATGGGTCGATTGTAATCATGTATTGTCTGATTAGCACACAACAAAAGCTATTCACTCCCTTGGTACACATAATAATATACTAAACTAAACTAAGTAAACTAAACAAAACTATCACTTATGATCGTTGAGGGGATATCAGTTCAAAAAACTGGCATGTGTACAAAGATTTGTTCTACGGACAGCAGAACTAGTTTTCTCTCTCCACTCTTAGTTAATGTTCTTTCTTACGTGACTTTGAGGCCATTCTTTATAGTACTGTGAAGATATGATTACAGAATGGAGTAGTTTCTAACCTGTAGACAAAATAGACTTAAGGATGCCAGTTGTTACCTGGGAACAGCCTGCAGCTTAAAAAAGGTATTAAATATATTAAAAAATACACTAAATATATTACGAGGATGTTGCCAGGACTCCAGGGCCTGAGCTGTAAGGAGAGGTTGAGCAAGCTTGGCTTTTATTCCATGTATTGCAGGAAGATGGTGGGTAATCTTATGGAAGCAAATAAGATCATGGGAGGATTACATAGGGTGAATGCACAGAGTCTCTTTCACACAAATGATGGTAGGTGTATGGAACAAGCTGCCATAGGAGGTAGTTGTGTCAGGTACTATCGCAATGTTTAAGAAACATTTAGACAGGTACATGGATAGGAGGGACAGGTTTGGAGGGATATGGGCTAAACACAGGCAGGTGAGACTAGTGTAGCTGGGACACGTTGGTCGGCGTGGGCAAGGTGGACCAAAGGACCTGTTTCTACACTGTATCACTCAATGACTGTATCTAACAGCAGGCTACTGACCTTGTATGACTTCAGGGCCTTGAGTGCAATTGTCTGGATAGGAACAGCCTGAATCAGGCATCCTCAAAAATAGATTAATGTATTGGGTATCCCTCGATTGCAACAAAAACATAAGGAAAAGGGCGGAGATGGACACAAAATGCTGGAGTAACTCAGCCGGACAGGAACCATCTCTGGAGAGAAGGGTGACATTTTGGGTCCAGATCCTTCTTCAGACGACCCGAAACGTCACCTATTCCTTCTCTCCAGAGATACTGCCTGTCCCGCTGAGGTACTCCAGCATTTTGTGTCCATCTTCGGTTTAAACCAGCATCTGCAGTTCCTTCCTACACATAAGGAAAAGGCAATTCCCATTGTGGAAGTAATTTGTTCCAAATGCAGGGTCGAGCAGTGAGAATTAACGGTGAGGACAGGGAGCATGAGCTGGAGTGGTGGCACTGGGCCAGCAGATCAAGAGTTCAAATCCTACCATCACTCAGGGGAGATGAACGCAGTAACAATCTCTGCTAACTACACAGTCGGTTCAGTGAGTTCAGGGCAGGGCAGGTTGTGAACACAGCAAACACATCAATTTATTCAAAACATTATTTGAAGTGCACAGGAAACAGAATTTGGGAAAGAAATTAGCACAAACACCCAATTAAAAGTCGGGTAAACTTTCAAGAAAAATACCATAACTAGAGGATAGCTGCGTGTTAAATCAATCCCTCTACTCGCTGGTGTTTAGAGGGATAAGCGGGGACCTGATTAGAAACTTACCAAACAGTGAAAGGCCTGGATAGAGTGGATGTGGAGAGGATGTTTCCACTAGTGGGGGAGTCTAGGACTAGAGGTCATAGCCTCAGAATTAAAGGATGTTCCTTTAGGAAGGAGATGAGGAATTTAGTCAGAGGATGGCGAATCTGTGGAATCCAATATCACAGAAAGCTGTGGAACCCAAATCAATGGATATTTTTTAAGGCAAAGATAGTTAGGTTCTTGATTAGTACGAGTATCATCGGTTATGGGGAGAAGGCAGGAGAATGGGGTTAGGGGGATAGATCTGCCATGATTGGATGGCGGAGTAGACTTGATGGGCCGAATGGCCTAATTCTGCTCCTATCTCTTATAAACTTATGAACTCTCTTCCTGGCTCAGGAAGCGTAACTGATTGTGAGCATCACTGATAGACGTCCCTGATCAATGTCCCTGATCGACAGTCCTCATTGCCATGGGTGCCTGATCCTCAGCAATGGTTCAATGGTGTTGTATTTGTCACACGTGCAACTGCACAGTGAAATTATTTTTGCATATATTACACATGCGGCGCCGCCATTTTTGGCGCCATTACTCAATGTCCAAAGTCCGGTCGGCCCGCACGCTCGATGTAGTGGAGCAGTTTCATCGAGCCGACGTCCCTCTCCTCTCTCGGCCATCTTTGTGCCTCCTGCAGCTGACCTTTAAGGCGCTGGAGACATTACCCCGGTTCACCGTCCCACCGGCCCTTGCTCCGCCCAACTGACATCTCCAGCGGCCCCATCCCGGTTACCCCGACCGACAAGCCTTGATTGACCGCGGGTTGCCAGCTTCCAATGGGAATAACGTTTCTTTAAACACTGTTCTACCATGTGTAGTTGCAGTTGGATTGCTGTAAAAGCAACTTTGTGATCCATGTATTTCCAATGTCTGGATAGACACTCCATAACAGTCTGATCGATGATATAGATCACGGATTGGGTGCACAGTTGTCCGCTCAGAGTGCAGACTATTTGAAGAGTCATCTGGTCTCTGGGAACAAAAAATATCTTTCAGATTTGCACCAGGCAGTGATTTCAGCTGCTGCTTAGAAACAGGAAGCATGATGTGACAATAAATAAGTCTTTCTCACCATTCATCCTCCTGCTTCTCAGTTTAGTTACGGCTGCATTCCCGACGTGCAGTCACTGTGCGAAATGAATGTTAAACTCCTGCACGTCTAGTCTTCCTCAGGCTTAGCATGGACAGGCCAGATGTGCCAGGACTCGTATGCGCATTGATTTAGTTCAGTTTAGTTTACAGCGTGTAAACAGGCCAATTGGCCCACTGCGTCCATGCTGACCAGCGATCTCCTACACACATACATTGGGGACAATTTACAATTTTTACCAAAGCCTATTAACCTGTAAATCTCTATGCCTTTGGTGTGTGGGAGGAAACCGGAGCACCCGGAGAAAACCCACGCAGGTCACGGTGAGCATGTACGAGTCCGTACAGACAGCACCCGTGGTCAGGATCGAACACGAGTCCCTAGCGCTGTAAAGCAACTCTACCGCTGTGCCACTGTGTTGCCCTAATCTTGGGATCCAGGTACAGAGCTCACAGGAAGTTGATATACAAGGACACAGAGTGGTGAAGAAGGCCACTTCATCGGTCAGGGCATCGAGCATAAGTGTCAGGAAGCCATGATGCAGCTTCATCTGACTTTAGTTAGGCCACATTCAGAGAATTGTGTGCAGTTTTGGTGCAAGAAGTGGAGGCTTTGGAGAAGGTGCTGGGTTGCTGCCTGGATTGGAGGATCATGCACAACAGGAGGGATTAATTTCATTTAGCATAATGTTCGGCACTTTGCCATCGTGGGCCGAAGGGCCTGTCCCTGTGCTGTACTGTTCTATGTAGGAAGGAACTGCAGATGCTGGTTTAAACCAAAGATAGACACAAAATACTAGAGTAACTCAGCGGGACTGGCAGCATCTCTGGAGAGGAGGAATGGGTGACGTTTCGGGTCGAGACCCTTCTTCAGACTGATCTGAAGTATATCTGAAGAAGGGTCTCAGCCTGAAACAGAGATTCTTTCTCTCCAGAGATGCTGCCTGTCCCTCTGAGTTACTCCAGCATTTTGTGTCTACTGTATTGTTCTATGTTGTACATGGTGAAGCAGTGCATAACTATCGGCCCAGGATGGCATCAGGAGCACAATCAGGACACACCATTGGGCAGGAGTTGAGGAGAGAAGATTCAACCTGTGCTTGGCGTAAGGGTCCCTGTGCTCGAGGATAGTAAATGGAAGAGAGATGTGGAAATGAAATATCAGGTTTCACTGTGGCATTTGCCCCACAGGGGATAGCATTTCTTGTCTAAACTCACATAGGAACATTAACTCTGCAAGTGAGCCTCTAGATAGGGACCTGATCCTACAGAACCTACCATCAACTGTGGAAGGAACGGAGAATACTTCAACAACATGACTAAGGGCCCAGACCCGAAACATTGTCTTTCCAATTCGCTCTGCAGATGCTGCCTGACCTGCCTGACCTGCTTAGTTCCTCCTGCAGTTTGTTCTTTGCTGACGAAAGGGAGAGCTTATTTTAATGGGATTGGAGTCCTAAATTAGTCAGTTTCCCCTTCCCTGATGAGCATTGTATGTAAACAGGCTTTCTAGGTGAACTCCTCTACAAGGGTAGCTATGTCCCACACAGGTCTCTCCTCACCTTACTACAGGTCCACCACAGATTATCCAGCACCCTTGGTTCCAGAGCCTTGCTGGATTGTCCATTATCCTAGAGGAATCTGCCGTTATCGGAACGGTCCGCATAGGCTGCCGAGGAGCCGAGATATCGGCCCGCAGAGTTGGCCTCGGACGTCAGCAATGTGGATGGATTTGCCGGCTCCAGTCAGACCACAGTTCCAGAGCCCCGGCCACAGGGGGCAATTTCGATCGGCCACGGAAGGCAGATCTGGGAACGGATCTGTTGGATCGGAATTCCAGAGCCCTGACCGCATTTGACCCGGATTGGCACGGAAGTCCCGATGAGGTTGAGATTGGCCACCTCACCCGGCCTGGAACGCCTAATTTTAGGGGGGACTTCCAGGGGGTGGGGATTTCAAGTGTATTTATGCAATTTCTGTCCAGATTTTGTCCAGATTAGTGGAAGCGCCGGACCACCAGTGGCTGGAAAATGTGGGGTGGGCCTGTACTTGCCATCCAACATCACTTCCTCCAGCCTCTTTGGCTAGTGGTATCATGGGATATGGAGAGAAGGCAGGCACGGGTTTTTGATTGGGGATGATCAGCCATGATCACAATGAATGGCGGTGCTGGCTCGAATAGCCTCCTCTAACACCTATTTTCTATGTATCTATGTGTCTATGTTTCTTCCTCGTGGATTAGTTGAGCAGCGCCTTAAATGCATCTGTGTTATCCACCCTGCTTCATTCCCACCGCTTTGAGAGAAGGGCTTCGCAAAGTTCCATACTGGATTTAAACCACCATTACCGTGAGCGTTGTGGTAATTTTGCCAATGGCAGCTTTTCATTTCTAGAGTTTGAAAAGTGATCTTTGGAACTACCATGGTGGAATTAAACTCTAGTTTGCATAGCTGATTAAGTTCCATGACATGATCGCCACACATTCCCCACAGAGCGTTCACAATCCCATGCTAATGTAGAAACACGATAATCCACATAATTTAATTCCTGTCATACTTTAGCACTAGGTTTTCTGCTCCTCGTATAAACTGTCAGAAAAAATGGTATGGCAATAATATTGTTTGAGATTTATTAGCCTTTAAGGGAAAATTTCTGTCCCTTTGATATACTGAATCCATTAGCTGAAGAATTGATATATTTAGTCCATAAATGTAATCTGCTGAATCATAAATCTTAAGAATAATTCATTTTGGTTCTGTTTCTGACATAGGAGGCCATTTCAGCCCATTGAGCCAGTACTGTCTCACAATGCAATCCTATTTCATCCTACATTTTCCCCCTACCTATTTAGTTTAGTTTAGTTTAAAGATACAGCATGAAAACCGATTCTTCGGCCCACCGAGCCCGCGCCGACCAGCGATCCCCGCACACTAACACTATCCTACACACACTAGGGACAATTTACATTTATACCAAGTCAATTAACCTACAAACCTGGAGTGTGGGAAGTAACCGAAGATCTCGGAGAAAACCCACACGGACACAGGGAGAACGTACAAACTCCGAACAGACAGCACCCATATTCGGGATCGAACCCGGGTTTCTGGCGCTGTAAGCTCTGAAAGGCAGCAACCCGTGCCACCCTATTCTGTCCACATTTCCTTCGACTCTCTCCAGATACTGCCATGTGAGGTAATTTACTGCATCCAGTTAACCAAGCCACCTACACGCCATTATGATTTGGGAGGAAACTGGAACGCCTGGGTGGGAGCACAAGTGGTCACAGGGAGAACATGCAAACTCCACACAGGTATTACCAGAGGTCAGGATTGAACTTGGCCCACTGGAGCTGTAAAATGGCTGCCCTACCAGCTGTGCCAGTGTTAATCTGAGACCCAACTTCCCTTCCGTTGACTCCATCTACACCTCATGCTGCCTTGGCAAGACCACCAGGATAATCAAGGACCAGTCGCTCCCCGGCCACTCCCTCTTCTCCCCTCACCCATCGGGCAAAAGGTATAGAAGTGTGAAAACGCACACCTCCAGATTCAGGGACAGTTTCTTCCCAGATGTCGTCAGGCAACTGAACCATCCTACCACACCCAGCGGAGCACTTCTGAGCTATTATCTACCTCGTTGGAGAATGTTGGTCTATCATTGATCGGATTTATCTGGACTTTATCTTGCACTAAACGTTATTCACATTATTCCCTTTATCATGTATCTGTACTCTGTGGACGGCTCGATTGTAATCGTGTATTGTCTTTTCGCTGACTGGTTAGCACGCAACAAGAGCTTTTCACTGTACCTTGGTACACGTGACAATAAACTAAACTTAAAAAAAGGGACGACAGATGGCACAATGGGCTAAGTGTTCGGCTGGCGACCGGAAGGTAGCCGGTTCGAATCCCGCTTGGAGTACATACTGTCGTTGTGTCCTTGGGGCAAGACATTACATTACATTAATTACATTACATTTACACACAGGCAAAGGTGGGTGAACCTTTGCCTGTGTGTAAATGTAATGTAATTATGTGAAGCACTTTGGGGTCAATGCAAGTTGACTAAAAATGTGCTATATAAATAATATTATTATTAAACTAGACCAGGAGCATTTAATAGGAGGACTGGTCCGAGGCTTGTATGAGTGAGTTTTCAGCAGTGTTTTGGAGAAGGAAAGTGAAAGGAGTTCTGGGAGGGTATACCTGGTCTGCAGCAGGTATGATTGTTCATGAGGGGACTTAACCTGGGGTAGGAGGAGTGTGCGGAAGGAAGATGGGGACAAGAGGGAGTAGGGAGTGTGGGAAGAGGAGAAGTGGGGGGAGGGGGGCAAGTTTCACCAAGTGAGCTGGAGAGATGGAAATGGGAGGGCAAGGGGAGGAGAGGAGCAGGGTGGGGTTGGGAGAGGGGAGGTTGGATACCATGTAAGGGGAGTGTAGGGTGGAAACGAAGGGTGGCGAGAACCTTTAGAGATGAGGAGAGTGTTAGGCAGCCGAATTGCAAGCGAGGAGAGGAGGAAAGTGAGAGCTTTGAAGTGAGTCCCGTCGGCAAGAAGGCAGTGTTTCCGTGATGGGCAGAGTAATGGAGAAATATTGGGCCTCACTTGGGGAGGGAGTTTTTACCACGTCGGAAGTACAGCAGAGTTCCTGAGACAACTTTGGAGGTCAGGCTGGACAGTTGAGAGCGAACCTGAGGGCCCTGTCCCACTTTCCCGAGTTATTCACGAACTCTCCCGAGTTTCTCCCTTGATTCAAACTCGGAGAATCACAGTAATAGCCAACCGTAGGTACTCGGGGCTATTTTCTTTATTTGTGGACATTTTTCAACATGCTGAAAAAACGTCCCGCCTTACCTGATGCCCCGAGTACCTACGGCTGGCATTACGAGCCGCTACGAAACATCTACGGACTCCTACGAGCTCGCTACCGTCATTCCCCGACAATCGCCGAGTTCGAATCAAGGGGAAAACTCGGGAGAGTTTGTGAGTAACTTGGGAAAGTGGGACAGGGCCTTGACACAGCGGGAGCTGCCATGGTCCTGGGTTCTGGTCCATTCTGCGGCCAGGGCCCTAGGCTCCTGGTCACGATGGTGCCATGGTACTGCGGTATGGTTCATAATGCCGTGGCAGTCCTGGTTCTGCAATGGTCCAAGGGTCCAGTTCACCGTGACACCAGGGTCCTGGAATCTGGTAGTAGTGCTGGGGTCCTTGTGTTGCCATGTTCCTGGTGCCGTCAGGGTACTGGTGTACCGGGGTCCAGATTCAGCTGCTGACGGGGTCCTCGTGCCCCCAGGGACCCAAAGTCTGGTCTCTGATGGCACCAGGGTCCAGGAGCCCAGTGTCTGGTGCTGCTGTGGCCCCTAGTGCCACTGGCACTCAGCTTCCATGACTTGAGATTTTGGACCCATGGGAACCCACCTGGGGGGGGGCCAGTGAGCAGACCGGCTGCGGGAGGAAGGGCATTACATCGACGGGGGACGGGGCGGCTGGAGGCTCTGCAACAGCCTGGGGCTCGGGTGGACGGGGCACCGCTCCTAGAGGCCGAGCACGTGGACCGCCCGCGGCCTACAGCGGTGGAGGACACCACGGCTACGCTTGGCCAGGCCGACCCTGCAACGTCGCCATGACAACAGACATTCATGGTCAGGTCAGGATCCCCGCGCTTACAACAACTGGGACTTGAAAATAGTGCCAAACTGGTGACTCCGTAAACTGCCCCAGTATACTGCTACTATGCACTTGCATAATATCTGAGATGCTTAGTTTAATTTAGTTTAGATATTCGATTTATTTCAAGGGGTTAAAGGAATCAACTGATATGGGGGAAAAGCAGTAATGAGGTACTGATTTTATATGCAGCCATGATCATATTGAATGGCGGTGCTGGCTCGGGCCGAATGGCCTATTCCTGCACATATTTTTCTATGTTTCCATACAGCGCAGAAACAGGCCCTTTGGCCCACTGCAACCTGCAATCCCCACACATTTACATTATCCCACACACACTAGGGACAATTTACATTTATACCAAGCCAGTTAACCCACAGACCTGCACGTCTTTGGAGGGTGGGAAGAAACCGAAGATGTCGTTGAAAACCCACGCAGGTCACAGGGAGAACGTACAAACTCCGTACAGACAGCAGCCATAGTCAGGATGGAATCTGGGTCTCTGGCACTGTAAGGCAGCAACTCTATCACTGCACCACCCTGTTTGTCTATGATGTATCTAAGTGCTTATGTATAATGATACTTGTACAGAACCGTATACAAAATGTAATTTCACTGTACCTCAGTACAGGTGACAAATAAAGTACTGTACCATCGTACATGGTTTGTGTTGCTGACCTGTCCTTCTCCTTGATCTTGCAGGCCGACCGCTCGGATATGAGCAACCTCGCTCTGCCAGGGAACATGAGGCGGGGGGGCTCGGACACCAACCTGAACCTCAGCGTGACAGACGGGCTGCTGGAGCTGCAGAGCGACCGGCTGACGGCAGACAAGCTGAAGCAGAAGGTGCTGAAGGTGACGGAGCAGCTGCGGGTGGAGCAGGAGCAGCGGGATGCCAACGTGACCGAGTACCTGAAGCTGGTGAGCAGCGCGGACAAGCAGCAGGCCCGCCGGGTCAAGCAGGTCTTCGAGAAGAAGAACCAGAAGTCGGCCCACAGCATCGCCCAGCTGCAGAAGAAGTTCGACCACTACCACCGCAAGCTGAAGGAGGCCGAGCTGAACGGGGTGCGGCACTCCAAGGAGGGTCTGCGGGGCTCGCAGCAGAACGTGAGGGAGGTGAGCGGCAGCACGGCGAGGCTGGCGGCGGCTCCGAGCGTGGAGGGCGGCCGCGGGCTCCCGGGGGTCACCCTAACCCCGCCGGCCTTTGTCTTCAACAAACCGCGGGAGCTCGCCAACCTGATCCGCAACAAGTTCGGCAGCGCCGACAACATCGCCCAGCTGAAGAACTCCATGGAGGACTTTCAGCGGGACGCCGGCCACCGGGCACTGAGTGGCAGCGCGGTACTGGTGTCCAAGGCCAAGTATGCCAGCGACGACGAGGCCTCCAGCCCCAGCGTCTCCGGAGACAGCAACGGCAACTCCGACTTTGGCGTCAAAGACACGGCCAGCCCAAAGTCCAGCTCCCTGGAGAGGGAGCACAGCAAGCTGCCCGCAGTCCTAGAGGAACTCCGCGAAATGAAAGAAGCACAGTCACAGCTGGCAGCGGACATCCAAAACTTAAAGGCTCAGTTTAACAGAGACTATGGCATCGTCACACAATCACTGCAGGAGGAACACTACAGGTAAACAGTTTGTCTACGTCTCACTTTATTACACAGCGCCATGATTTTGATTGATACTTTATTATCACGTGTACTTGGTACAGGAGATTCTTTGTTTGCATACAGTACAAGTAGTTTAGTTTAGCGATGCAGCGTGGAAACAGGCCCTTCGGCCCACCGGGTCCGCACCGACCAGCGCTCCCTGCACATCAAAAAAAAAAAAAAATGAAAATGAAATGATTCAATTTATTGTCATTGTCAGTGTACAGTACAGAGACAACGAAATGCATTTTTAGCATCTCCCTTGAAAGGGAGACACAGGGCGTCGCGGTGTGCCCGCGCCTGCCGCCGTACATTCCATTACAGGCAAAGGTGGGTGAAGTGTCTTGCCCAGGGACACAACGACAGTATGCACTCCAAGCGGGATTTGAACCGGCTACCTTCCGGTCGCCAGCCGAACTCTTAGCCCATTGTGCTATCTGTCGCCCTGTCAACACTACCTTACACACACTAGGGACAATTTAACATTTTATACCAAGCCAATTAATCTCCGTACAGATAGCACCCGCAGTCAGGATCGAACCCGGGTCTCTGACGCGGTAAGGCAGCAATTCTACTGCTGTGACGCCCACAAGTATGCAAGAGTAAAGGGCGCTGACAACGTTTGCAAAATAATTCAATATAATCCCTCTTCCTTCTCCTCCCCCCCATAATGTCACAACTGACCAGCAGTCTGTGTCAGAGGCATGATGATTTGCTCACTTGTAGCCTGTGGTGTGACTGGCACAGGTTCTGTCGCTGCCTGAGCCACAGTTTCCTGCAGGGAGAATGAGGCATCCTCTGTGGCCACAACATAAACCCTACTCTCATCTTTCTCTCCAACCACGCTCGTAGGGGAAATGGGCTGAGCCTGGGGTAAGATGGTATCTCTTGCCTCAGCACGACTATCTACTTAGTTTAATTTAGTTTAGAGATACGGGGTGGAAATGGGCCCTTGGGCCCACTGACCCCGCACTGACCAGTGATCCCCACACACACTGGGAACAATTTACATTTGTACCAAGCCAATTAACCTTCAAATCTGAAGGTCTTTGGAGGAAACCGAAGATCTCGGAGATAATCCAAGCAGTCACGGACAAATTCCGTACAAACAGCACCCATAGTTGGAATCGCACCCCGGTCTCTGGTGCTGTAAGTGCTTTAAGGCCACAACTTCTACCGCTGTGCCACCGTGCCGCCCTTTGGCTCCTGAAACTGCTACTTCTGCAGGCACAGATCCAGTCAAAACTATTGAAATGTTCTTCTGATCTACCTCAAATTCTGTGCATTTTATCCTAAGCAAAACACTGTTGCCAATACCAACGGTTCTTTATTGCCACATTTGCACAGCACAATGAAATCCTTTTTGCACAACAAGCAAATGCACAGTCGACATATTTTGATGCCGTTTACAAAAAAACAGTCCAAAGTCCAGTCCAGGTGCTGGAAGTACTGGAGCACCCCGATCCAGGTCAGTCCCAGGCTGCTGCAAGCCTGAGACCCAATGTCCATCTCCTTGCCCGACTGACCACCTCTTGTCACTGGGGAACCTCCTGCAGACGACTTTGAAGATGCTGGAGGCAACACCTCATACCGGCCCACTCCTCGCGTCCGTCCCCACCAACGGCCCCCTCCTCCGACACTCTCCGGTCATCCGGACTTCTGAGCTTCCCCCTGTGCCTCTACAACTCATCCAGTGCTTGCTGAACCTGAACGCCTGTTTTTTCTGGAAAGCTGACAGTGTAAACATTTCATTGTTTCAGTCTATCTTCTTTATTCCCGATGTTCTCCACCTGGGCAGCATTTCTTGGGTATCCTTTCCCCGGGCCACGGTGGCTGTGCCTTCAGTCATCTGGAGTACAAGACCAGAAATTGCTCCCCAAATCTCCCTCACCCTTCACCACTCCTACTTTAAGAATCTCTCTCAAAACTCACACAGCAGGTGGCACAGTGGCGCAGCGGTAGACTTGCTGCTTTACAGCGCCAAACACCTGGGTTCAATCCTGACTACGGGTGCTGTCTGTGCGGAGTTTGTACGTTCTCCCCGTGACCTACAGAGTGCTCTGGTTAACTCCCAGTCTCCAAAGACGTGCAGGTTTGTAGGTTAATTGGCTCCGGTAAGATTGTAAATTGTCTCTAGTGTGTGGGAGAGTGTTAGTGTACGGGGTGAATGCCAGTCAGTGCAGACTCGATGGCTGAAGGGCCTGTTTCGGCAGGTGTATCTCTAAAGTTTAAAGTCTAAAGTAGAGCCGCTGCCTCACTGCCAAAGATCCGGGTTCGATCCTGGGTGGAGTTCGCACGTTCTCCCTGTGGTCACATGGGTATCCTCCCACATCCCAAAGACGTGCAAGTTAATTGCCTTCTGTAAATTGCCCATTGTGTGCATGGAGTGGATGAGAAAGTGATTTGTTGATGAGTGGTTGGCGTGGTCTGATGGGCTGAACGGCCTGTTTCCATGCTATATCTCTTAACTAAACTAAACTAATCACACTTTTCAGCAAACATTCAGATATGCTCTCTGCAGCCTCTGCCCCCACCCTCCTCTCACCCCTACATTTGATTCAGGGCAAATTGTTGGTAATTTCTCTGTGAAGCATCTTAGGATGTGTAAATGTGTCAAAAGAGGTACGTAGATGCAAGTGTTTCCTATTGCCTTTTTCAACCTCTTTTTGGACGGTTCCCTAGCTTGTCATGTGGGGATTTGGCTAAATAGTGACTCGACCGAGAGATCATCAGAATCAGGGAAATCTAGGAAAAGGAATCTTTTCCTAAACTTTCCAAAACACTTTCTGGTTGACTCAAACAATCAGATGCAAATAGATTAAACACATTTATTTAGCACTTTTCAGATTCCCCTGAGAACACTGCAGCTAATTAAGTATCTCTACATGCCCCCATGGGAAACACACAAGCAGATTTATAGGCAGCGAGACCCCACAAACAGCAAACAGGTAATCGGATTGGGTGGCACCTTGAAGCACGTGGAACATTGGATATATTTAGTATCATCCTACCGTGACAACAATGCAGAACATTGAATTCTCACATCTTTTAACCGGTAAATTGTTGTGTAATGATTGTTCAATGGTCCAATGGCATGGTGGCGCAGCGGTAGAGTTGCTGCGATCCTGACTCCGGGTGCTGTCAGTACAGAGTCTGTACGTTCTCCCCATGACCACGTGGTTTCCCCCCCCAGGTGCTCCGGTTTCTTCCCACACTCCAAAGACGTACAAATTTGTAGGTTAATTGGCTTTGGTAAAAAATTTAAATTATCACTAGTGTGTAAGATAGTGCTAGAGTACGATGCTGCTACAACTTCTTACGAGAGGGCAGACAGGGTTCAAAAGATGGTATCTGTGATTGTCAAGTGTTCTCTCCATACAGGTAGTCCCGTTGTTATGCATTAGTTACATTAATAAGATTGCATTTTAAATAAAAATAATTGCATCAATGGGGGAAAGGGGGCTAGGTGATAGAGAGATTCATATTCGCAATGACAATGTTTTCTTGCAGGATTTCAAAAGCAAAGTTTTTATTTTAATAGTTGAGGTTATTTTTGTCACTGCAATCTAAAAATAATAAAGGCTGTATCTTACTTTGTTTAATAAGATAATCATGGCACAGTATAATACAAGTGATTGCTTGTCAGTTTCAATGACTACCTGTGGTGAAATCGACAGGCTGTGCTCTTAAGAGACACTGGTGTTTGATTACTGCTGGGAAGTTACGTGAAAAACATTTTTTTTCCCTCTAGACTATTTTCTTGCTGTCAGCTTTTTTTCTGTCATTTTCCAAAGCAACAGTTAAGCAGTTTGCTAGTTTCCAATTGAAACCTTTTTTTTTGAAAATCCTGCGAATAAACAATGTTATGGTAAATCTGAAACTTTCCAGCCCAAAACACTCTTTTCCCCCTTGTTATAACCAATTTGGCCTGTGCAATACAAATAGGGTCCACTAATTTATGAATCAAGTTATATCTAATTCACATTATGGAAATGTATGTTTTAGCAGAACTATTTGTACTTGTATACCGAGTCATGCCGGATTATTTGTTCAAGTCTAGCAGGGCTGGGTCAAGACCTGCATAAACTGTGTGCAGGAAGGAACTGCAGACACTGGTTTACACCGAAGATAGACACAAAAGGCTGGAGTAACTCAGCGGGACAGGCAGCATCTCTGGAGAGAAGGAATAGGTCGAAACCCTTCATCAGACTGAAGAAGGGACTTGATCCGTAACATCACCGATTTCTTCTATCCAGAGATGTTGCCTGACCCACTGAATGACTTCAGCCTTTTGTGTCTACCTTCGGTGAAAACCAGCATCTGCAGTTCCTTCCTGCACACAAGCTACATACACTGAGCCTCGCTTGATTTCCATGAAGTCTGCTTTGTCTGTGATTCCCATCTTTGGAGGCATTAAATCTTGCTTCTGGGGTTTGCAGCGAGAAAAAAATATGGAAGGAAAATAATTCAACATTCAGAGAAAGAAAGCATATTTGACAACTGTGTACGCAAGAAACTGCAATTGTTGGTTTCCTAGAAAAAACACAAAGTGCTGGAGTAACTTAGAGGGTCATTGAAAGAAAACAAAGGTGATGTTTTGGGTTGGGACCCTTCTTCAAACTGGCCACTTGGAGATTGGATTACAGAAGTATCCTGGGCAGAACCAGTGCAAAATTCTAACTTCCCTGACATCTCCCAAGCAATCGTGGGTGGCATGGTGGCGCAGTGGTAGAGCTGCTGCCTTACAGCGCCAGAGACCCGGGTTCGATTCTCACTATGGGTGCTATCTGTAGGGAGTTAGTACGTTTTCCCCATGACCTGCTTGAGTTTTCTCTGGGTACTCCGGTCTCCTCCCATACTCCACAGGTTTGCAGGTTAATTGGCTTGGTAACATTGTAAATTGTCCCTAATGTGTGTAGGATAGTGTCAGTGTGCGGGGATCACTGGTCGGTGCAAACTTAGTCGGCCGAAAGTCCTGTTTCCACGCTGGACTTATCTCTAAACTAAACCAAACTAAAAGAACAGGTAAAAATGGTCCTTGATTATCTTGGCTGTATTCTAAACCGCGAAAATATGAGCAATCTGTTGTCTCTCCATGGCAGATGTCAGCGTTATAATTAGACAACCTGTTCGCAAGAGCCACAGTATCCTCGGGGGAAGGGGAACGGAAATCCAAGGACAATCAGGGAATTAAATCAGGTGTATTCATTTGGCGATGAAAAGCTGAGCAGGACCACAAGCAGGGCACGGTGCTGCAGCGGTAGAATTGCTGCCTTAGAGTGCCAGTGACCCAGGTTCAATCCTGTTTACTTCTTTGTACGGAGTTTGTATGTTCTCGTACGTTATACGTGACCTGTGTGGGTTTTCTCCGGGTGCTCCGGTTTCCTCCCACACTCCAAAGCCACACAGGTTTGTAGGCTAATTGGCTTGGTATAATTGTAAATTGTCCCTAGTTGTGTGTGGGCTAGAGTTAGTGTACGGGGATCGCTGATTGGCGCGGACTCGGTGGGCCGAAGAGCCTGTTTCCGCGTTGTATATCTAAATTAAACTAAAAATCATGCAGGTTGTAATCTACAGAGTCGAAGCCCATGCCATAATCCCATGACTTCTCGAGGGGAAAATGATTCTCCTCGCCAGTACCTTCAGCAAATTGCCTGAAATCTGCAAAGTTAGTCAGTGGAAGAGTAACTTTCCAAGCTGTGAGAAGTGATACGTGTACCGAGGTGCAGTGAAAAGTTTTTGTTGCGTGCTGACCAGCAAGCGGAAAGAAAATACATGATTACAATCGAGCCATTCAGCGTACAGATACATAATAAGGGAATAACGTTTTGCTCAAGGTAAAGCCAGTAAAGTCCGATCAAAGATAGTTCGATTGTAGTTCAGGACTGCTCTCTGCTTGCGGTATGATGGTCCAGTTACCTGATAACAGCTGGGCAGAAATCCCTGCATCCGGAGGTGTGCGTTTTCACACTTCTATACCTTTTGCCCAATGGGAGAGGGGTGAAGAGAGTGGCCGGGGTGCGACTCGGCCTTGATTATGCTGTTGGCCTTGCGGTGTGGGTGGAGTTAGTGGAAGGGAGGTTGGTTTGTGTGATGGTCTGGGCTGCGTCCACAATTCACTGCCTCCTCTCCGCACCAGAAATTGGTACCGAGGTTTGAAGGGTCAGACAGGTCTCTCCACAGATGCTGCCTGACCGACTGACTTACTCCAGTGCTTTGTATGTTGCTCCATGGAAACCTGCTGGGAGCCAGGTGCTTGTCACAAGGGATGTTGAAGAGACTATTTATAGTGCCAGTGGAACCCTGGCTTGTGCTGTCCAATGTCAGCAAGGTGTTAAATTCAGCCACTGCATTGTATGCTGATTGACTGGCCTGAATATGATCGTCACTCAGGAGCAGGAATACATTTATGTTGTCGGTTCAAGTGTTTTGAACAAGTTATTTTTGAGCAAAGTTGCTACATGTAATATGCCATCTAGCCACTGGATGGTGCTGCATCACACTCAGCAAAAATTAATACAAACATTCCGCACAATACTTTAGACTTTAGAGATACAGCGCGGAAACAGGCCCTTTGGCCCACCGAGTCCGTGCTGACCAGCGATCACCCCGTACACTATCGTAGCACTATCCTACACACTAGGGACAATTTACAATTTTACCAAAGCCATTTACCCTACAAGCCTTTAAGCCTACCAGAGCACCCGGAGAAAACCCACGCAGGTTACAGGGAGAACGTACAAACTCCGTACAGACAGCACCCGTGTTTAGGATCGAACCCGGGTCTCCAGCGCTGTAAGGCAGCAACTCTACTAGTGTGCTGTCCATAAACCTTTCGGATAATATTGACGTTATTTCAAGCTGTAACTACAGGCAGTAAAAAGTGAAGGTAAATGTTACAGATTAAAGTATCAGCCATGCTTGTGAAAGTGTCAGGTCTGCCCCCAAGACATGAGCATGTAATCTAGGGGTCCATGTACTGATGTGGATGTTGCCTTTATTAGTTAAGAGTCAAGAATCAAGAGGGTAAAACGGGTTTCATTGGCATTAATACAGGCAATGGAAGAACAAAATTCTTACTTTTGGACTGATCAGTCTGATGAAGGGTTTCGGCCCAAAACGTTGCCAATTTCCTTCGCTCCTTAGATGCTGCTGCACCCGCTGAGTTTCTCCAGCACTTTTGTCTACCTTTGATTTTCCAGCATCTGCAGTTCCTTCTTAAACACTACACAGAGGGCGACACGGTGGAACAGTGGTAGAGTTGTTGCCTTACAGCGCCAGAGTCCTGGATTCGATCCCTACTACGGGTGCTCTCTGTACGGAGTTTGTACGTTCTCCCTGTGACCGTGTGGGTTTTCTCTGGGTGCTCCGGTTTCCCCCTACTCTCCAAAGAAGTATAGGTTTGTGTGTTAATTGGCTTCTATAAAATTGTCCCTAGTGTGTAGGATAGCGCAAGTGTATGGGGTGATCGCTGGTCGGTGCGAACTCGGTGGGCCGAAGGGCCGTTTTCCACACAGTAACTCTAAAGTCTAAAGTAACCCTAATGAGGCAAAAACAAAGTCCATAGTGCAACTGAATAAACATTGATACAATCACAAAGAACGCTCATCAACGCCTCTACTACTTCCTTTGAAGATGGAAGAGATTTGGTATGTTGACGTATACTCAATCGAACTTCTTTAGATGTACGATAGAGACCATATTAACTGTTTGCATCAAGGCCTATTTTGGCAATTTGAACATCTAGGACCAAAGGAAAATACGGAGAGAGGTTGGCATTACCTTGTTCATCATAGGTACTGGTCTCCCCAACATTGAAGGTAGCAAACGTAATTTAAGGCCCACACCACTCTGGCCATGTTCTCATTTCTCCATGACCATCAGGCAAAAGTACAGGAGCCTGAAAGGTTCTTCAGGTTCAAGAAGAACTTGCCCAGGAATTTGACGCAGGTAACTTTCTCCACCGCCTTCCCATCGATGAAGACTGGTTCATGGATCACTGGCTTTCCCTCCTGAAGTCAACAATAAGTGCCTTGGTCTTGCTGATGTTGAGAGCAAGATTGTTGTTCTAGCATCATTCAGTCAGATTTTCAATCTCCCTCCTGTACTTTGTACTCATCTTTCCTCGCTATTCAACCAACAATGGTGGTGTTGTGGGCAAATTTAAAGATGATGTTGGAGCTGTCCCTGGCTACACGTTCATGGGTATAGAGCAAGTAGAGCAGGGGGCTGAGCACAGAACCTGAGCTGTCCCTTTGCTGATTGTTATCAAGGAGAAAGCGATGTCGCCAATTTGCACTGATTGTGGTATGCCGATGAGAAAATCGGGGATCAAATTGCAGAGGGAAGAGCAGAGATCCAATTCTCTGAATTTGGTGATAAGTTTGGAGGGGATGGTGATGTTGAATGCTGAGCTGTAGTCAATGAACAACAGTCTAATGTCCAGTGCTTTACCCAGCCCATGTCCTCTTGCATAGTATTAAACCCGTTAAGGGCCTGTCGCACTTACGCGACCTATACAGGTGACTGCCAGCACCCATAGTAGGTCGCCAACATTTTCAACATGTTGAAAATTCAGCGGCGACCAGAAAGATGCTACAACTCTTTGGAGACCTCTTAGGACCATAGGAGACCTCTCACGACCATAGACCTCTCACAACCATACAGCGTCTTTCTGGTCACTGCTGAATTTTCAACCCGTTGAAAGTTTCGGCGACCTATCATGGGTGCCGGCAGTCGCCTGGAAAGGTCGAGTAAGTGGGACAGGCCCTTAACTTACTGAACTTGCACTCCTGGCCTTGACCACCCACTTACCAGCATCCCATTGATGATGGCTAACCAGCATAGAAACATAGAAACATAGAAATTAGGTGCAGGAGTAGGCCATTCGGCCCTTCGAGCCTGCACCGCCATTCAATATGATCATGGCTGATCATCCAACTCAGTATCCCGTACCTGCCTTCTCTCCATACCCCCTGATCCCCTTAGCCACATCTAACTCCCTCTTAAATATAGCCAATGAACTGGCCTCAACTACCCTCTGTGGCAGAGAGTTCCAGAGATTCACCACTCTCTGTGTGAAAAAAGTTCTTCTCATCTCGGTTTTAAAGGATTTCCCCCTTATCCTTAAGCTGTGACCCCTTGTCCTGGACTTCCCTAACATTGGGAACAATCTTCCTGCATCTAGCCTGTCCAACCCCTTAAGAATTTTGTAAGTTTCTATAAGATCCCCTCTCAATCTCCTAAATTCTAGAGAGTATAAACCAAGTCTATCCAGTCTTTCTTCATAAGACAGTCCTGCCATCCCAGGAATCAGTCTGGTGAACCGTCTCTGCACTCCTTCTATGGCAATAATGTCCTTCCTCAGATTTGGAGACCAAAACTGTACGCAGTACTCCAGGTGTGGTCTCACCAAGACCCTGTACAACTGCAGTTGTTGGTAGGATGGTTCAGTTCATAATCAAGGATGAGTTGGCTCCCTGGCCGCCCTCTCTTTTCCCCTCTCCCAAAAGGTACATGTGTGAAAACGCACACCTCCAGATTCAGGAACAGTTTCTTCCCAGCTGGTATCAGGCAACTGAACCATCCTACCAACAACGAGAAAGTGGTCCTGAACTACTATCTACCTCACTGGAGACCCTCAGACTATCTTTGATCAGAGTCACAGGCTTTATCTTGCTCTAAACGTTATTCACATTATTTCCTTTATCAAGTATCTATGTATCTACACTGTGAACGGCTTGATTGTAATCATGTACTGACTTTCCGCTGACTGGTTATCATGCAACAAAAGCTTTTCACTGTACCTCGGTACATGCGGCAATACCCCAGCCCATGATCTGGATCTGACCATCAACACGCTCCTCTCTCTAGGCTCAGTTTTAGAACTAGATGTGGCAATTCTCCTTGGACACGTTTAGACCATGCAGGAGGAGAAGAGTAAAGCTGATCAGTGAAGTCTGAAGTTCACAGCAGGAGATCCACAAATGGGAACAGTGGAATACAATGCCAGGCTGGGAGCTGGCCACATTCCTGTTTATTGGAACTAGCAGTGTAAAAATTAGTTCTTTCCTGTTTTACAAGTGTCTACACTTCAGGCTGATAGATTTTAGTTTAGTTTAATTTAAAGATACAACGCGGAAATGGGCCCTTCGGCCCACCAAGCCCACGCCGACCAGCAATCCCCACACATTAACACTATCCTACACACACTGGGGACAATTTACATGTATACCAACCCAATTAACCTACAAACTTGTACGTCTTTGGAGTGTGGGGGGAAACCGAAGGTCTCGGAGAAAATCCACGCGGCCACGGGGAGAACACACAAACTCTGTACAGACATTACCCATCGTCAGGATCGAACCCGGGTCTCTGGCGCTGTAAGCGCTGTAAGGCAGCAACTCTACCGCTGCACCACTGTGCCGCCCCGCAAATTTTATTTGTATATAAAATTCTTTGGAATCTCTTGTAATTGTTCAAGGTGGTATACCCAGATTGCATAATTACAAGTCTGAAACTGAAAGACAAACTCATTACATAAATACGTGCTAGATCTAAGGATCTATGTTTAATGTTTCAGGTTGGCATGTTTGGAAGATCAGTTAAATGACCTCTCTGAGCTTCATCAACATGAGACGATGGATCTAAAGCAAGAGCTGGCAAGCATTGAGGAGAAAGTAGCCTACCAGTCGTACGAGAGGGCACGTGACATACAGGTCTGCAGTTTTCTGATACAACTCTCTGTTTCCCCTACTCCCACTAACACTAAATTGTCAAGTTTGTGTTCAAGGCCTTTGATTAACTTCAATCCTGCCAGTTCATTGGCTATATTTAAGAGGGAGTTAGATATGGCCCTTGTGGCTAAAGGGATCAGGGCGTATGGAGAGAAGGCAGGTACAGGATACTGAGTTGGATGATCAGCCATGATCATATTGAATGGCAGTGCAGGCTCGAAGGGCCGATTGGCCTACTCCTGCACCTATTTTCTATGTTTCTATGTTTCTGTTACCTTTCTTTGGCCTCACAGCCCTTGCGTCTTCCTCCAATTCTGACCCCCTCGGACTTGCTGCTCCTCTGTAGTTGTACCTTCAGCTGCAAGCTTTGGGAACTTTCTTCTAAAAAACTTTTTTTTCAATAGCTCCTCCTTAAATTACCCTTTAAAACATGTGTTTTGGACACCAGTCCTGATAATCTATATTACTAAAACTCTGTTCTTGACCGGTTTTGGCTTTCTGTGCTGCGGTTTCCGAGAGTACGTTGCCACCTACGGCCGTCATTTTTGGCCACCACGCTCAGAGCCCCCCTCCGCCGCATGTGTGCCGAGGATTTTTCCCGTCGATGAAAATTGACAGAGATATTAATCTTTTTACAACATTCCCTCTGCTGCCCCTGCTGGAGGGAGGGGTCTATAAAACCAGGAAGTGGTGTGCCTCAATCAGTCTCTGCAAGTGGTGTGCCTCAATCAGAGCTTTGAATGACACTGACAAATGTCTACAGCACTGTGAGTACCCTTAATTTGGTTTGAAAATGAAAATATAGTTAGAGATGTAAAAAAAGCACTGCCTGCAAATGTTTGTTTGGGTTTTGGTTGAAGTAAAAAAGCACTCTCTCTCTCTCCCCCCCCCCCCCCCCCATCCCCCCCCCCCTCCATCTCCTCTCCCCCCCCCCCCCCCCCCCCCCCCCCTCTCCTCCCCCCCTCCTCCCCCCCCTCCCCCCCCGTCCCCCCCACTCCCCCCCCTCCCTCCCCCCCCCCTCCCTCTCCTTCTCCCCCTCCCTCCTCCCCTCCCCCCCCCCCCCCCCCCCTCCCCCCCTCCCCCCCCCCCCCCCCCCCCCCCCCCTCCCCCCCCTCCTCCCCCCCCCCCCGCTCCCCCCCCACCACTCCCTCCCCCCCCCCTTCCCCCTCCCCCCCCCTCCTCCCCCCCCTCTCCGCCCCTCTCCTCCCCCCTCTCCTCCGCCCCTCTCCTCTCCCCCTTCTCCTCTCCCCCCTCCTCCCCCCCCCCCTTTTCCTCCCCCCCCCTCTCTCCCTCCTCTCCGCCCTCTCCTCCCCTCCCCCCCTCCTCCCCTCCTCCCTCCCTCTCCTCCCTCCCTCTCCTCCCCCCCTCCCCCTCCTCTCCTCTCCCCCCCCCCCCTCCCCCCCTCTCCCCTCCTCCCCCCCTCCCCTCTCCCCCCTCCCCCTCTCCCCCCTCCCCTCTCCCCCCCCCCTCTCCTCTCCCCCCTCCCCCTCTCCCCCCCCCCTCCCCCTCTCTCTCCCTCCCCCTCCCTCCCCCTCCCTCTCCCCCCCTCCTCTCCCCCCCTCCTCCTCTCCCCCCCCCTCTCCCTCCCCCCCTCTCCTCCCCCCCCCTGTCCCCTCTCCTCCCCCCCTCCCTCCCCCCTCCCCCCTCTCCCCTCTCCCCCCTCTCCTCTCCTCTCCTCTCCCCCCTCCCTCTCCTAGCATCATATAAACATCAAAATCCGGTGCAAGAGTCCATTCCCCCCCCCCATCCCTCCCGCACCCCTCCCCATTCCCCCATGTCATGCCCCCCCCCCCCCCATCCCATCCCGTCCCTCCCCTCCTCTCCCCCCCCCCCCCCCTCCACCCACCCCCCCCCCCCCCCCCCCCCCCCCACAACCGCACGTTGGGGGAACAGACCCAACGGACCTGCACATGGTCTAGTGTAAGTTAAAAACAAATGGAAAAACTGCAGGTGCTGGAACTTAGAACAATGTCGGCTGTTCAGGCAACATCTGTGGAATGAGAATCATTGATGTTCCAGGGTAGACAAAAATGCTGGAGAAACTCAGCGGGTGCGGCAGCATCTATGGAGCGAAGGAAATAGGCAACGTTTCGGGACGAAACGTTGCCTATTTCCTTCGCTCCATAGATGCTGACGCACCCGCTAAGTTTCTCCAGCATTTTTGTCTACCTTCGATGTTCCAGGCCAGTCAGGCGGATGTAATACAACAAAAGACATTCCCCCAAAGCACTTTAATACATTGTACAAACTTAGTACAAGTTCATATTGTTCTATACATCTGGGTATAAGGAAATTACTTGGTTCTTGAAGCTTACAGAGTAATAAATATTATACATGTGATAATGATACATCACAGAGTTAACAGTATTTATTTAATAATGATAAATACAACACGGCAAGAATAAAATGGCAAAATGTTTCATGATTGCACTGCAAAAAAAAACCAAATACTGTAAAGGAATAACCATATGAGATAGAGTTAAGATTAAGAGTATGTCACACAACCAGCAGGAAGGGAGTGTGAAAGAGATGATAGCAGAATTAATGATAAATATCATTATGATAGGAGCAGAATTAGGCCATTCGGCCCATCAAGACTACTCAGCCACTCAATCATGGCTGATCCTCTTAATCCCATTCTCCTGTCTTCTCCCCATTACCCCCTGACACCCATACTAATCAAGAATCTATCTATCGCTATTTAAAAAATATCCATTGCCTTGGCCTCCACAGCTGTGACTAGTTCATGAGCCTGATAACAGTGTGGGTAAAAGCTTTTTTTTCCCCAATAACTGGGGATTTTTTTTAAAAGCCTAATTAAGGCAGAAGACCTGCAACTTGAGATGGCTGGTTTTAGAATGCGGATATTAGTTTTAATGTAAGTTCCCTTTTTTAATAATAGAAGCAAGCATACTATATGTCACTACCTACTATTTCAGCAAAGTCCACATTCTGCAGACGCTGTAACTGTGAGGTGGTTGTGCAGATGGCTCGGTCACTTCCTGAATGGGTTTTTTGTTCCCGTAATTGTGGAGGAAGTTCACATCCAGAGTCTTAACTTGCTTTCCCCAATGAATGGGCTGGCCTGTGATTTCAAGTTCAAGTGAGTTTATTGTCATGCGTCCCTGTTAGGACAATGAAATTCTTGCTTTGCTTCAGCACAACAGAACATAGTAGGCATTGACTACAAAACAGATCAGTGTGTCCATATGCCATTATATAAATATATACACACATAAATAAATAAACTGATAAAGTGCAAATAACAGATAATGGGCTATTAATGTTCAGAGTTTTTACCTAGCCAAGTTTAATAGCCTGATGGCTGTGGGGAAGTAGCTATTCCTGAACCTGGTCGTTGCAATCTTCAGGCTCTTGTCTTGTTCCTTCTACCTGAAGGTAATGGGGAGATGTGTGTGTGGCCAGGATAGTGTGGGTCCTTGATGATACTGCCAGCCTTTGTGATAAATCCCCTCGATGGATGGACTGGGCAGTGTTTACTACTTTTTGTAGTCTTTTCCTCTCCAGGGTGCTCAAGTTGCTGAACCAAGCCACGATGCAACCGGTCAGCATGGTCTCTACTGTGCACCTGTAGAAGTTAGAGAGAGTCCTCCTTGACAAACCGACTCTCTGTAATCTTCTCAGGAAGTAGAGGCGCTGATGTGCTTTCTTAATAATTGCATCAGTATTCTTGGACCAGGAAAGATCTTCAGAGAAGTGCACGCCCAGGAATTTGAAACTCTTGACCCTTTCAACCATCGACCCGTTGATATAAACGGGACTGTGGGTCCCCATCCTACTCCTTCCAAAGTCCACAATCAGTTCCTTGGTTTTGCTGGTGTTGAGGGCCAGGTTATTGTGCTGGCACCATATGGACAGTTGCTCGATCTCTCTTCTATACTCTGACTCATTCCCATCAGTGATACTTCCCACAACAGTGGTGTCGTCAGCGAACTTTATGATGGCGTTCCTCTTTGTGGAAATAACTGGAGAAGTTGAGAGGGGGGAACTGAGTGGATGTGAGCTTGGCTCCCTCGGCACAACAGTCTTTAGCTAATTTGATCCACTGCATATGATATCAAGAAATAGCTAACTGCATTGGATACAGTAAGGCTCTGGGCCCCAACATTCCAGCAATGGTACTGATGACTTGTATTCCAGAACTTGCTGTGCCCATGGCAAAGCTGTTCCAGTATAACTACTACACTGGCGTCTTCCTAACAATGTGGAAATTGGCCAGGTATGTCCTATCCACAAGAAGCAGCACAGATCCAACCTGGCCAATAACCACCCCATTAGTCTACTCATTGAGAGTGCCATCAAGCGGCACTTGCTTTGCAACAACCTGCTTACAGAAGCTCAAAGTTACATGGCTCCTGCCCTCATTACTGCCTTGGTCCAAAAATGGACAAAAGAGCTGAACTCCAGAGTAACCGCCCTTGATATCAAGGCAGCATTTGACCGAGCATGGCTTCAAGGAGCCCTGGCAAAACTGGTCACTGGAAATCTGCCAAGATGGTTGTGGGCCTGTTTCCGCTGTTTCTCTAAAGTCATGTTAGAAGATTCAGCACACTTCCAAATAAAATAAAGCAGATCATTATTTTGAGAATCAGAAAACTGAAGATGCTGGAAATCTGAAATGAAATGCCTGTGAACATTAATTTGTTTCTCTTTCTACCTGCTGGACCTGCTGAGTATTTCTGGCATTTTCCCTTTTTTGGGAAACGCTTTGAGACTCTACATTTTTTAAAGTATTTGATATGTATGAATAGAATTTCTGCTTAATGAGAGTAGCACGTGGATCTGTCTAGGGTGAAGGAAGTGTGATTGAAAAAGGTCTTAAGAAGACTGCTGAGCTAGCGAATAGAAAAATCTTCCCGTCATCCGAGCACAGTGATTTCGAAACTAGGTAACGTTTAAAATGTCAGTCAAGATCACCGTCGTGTTTTGCCCACAGACATTCCTCCCTGCTGTTATCAGACACTTGAACCATCCTACCATGACCAAAAGTGCAGTCCTGAACTACTGAACTCATCAGGGACCATTGGACTATCTTTGATCAGACCCAAGATAGACACAAAATGCTGGAGTAACTCTGCGGGACAGGCAGCATTTCTGGAGAGAAGGAATCGGTGACCTTTCGGGTCAAGACCCTTCTTCAGACTGATCATTTCCTAGGGACAGCAGAACTAGATTTCTCTCTCCACTTTTAGATAATGTTCTTTCTTATGTGACTTTGAGGCCATTGTGAAGATATGATTACAGAATGGAGTAGTTTCTAACCTGTAGACAAAATAGACTTAAGGATGCCAGTTGTTACCCGGGAACAGCCTGCAGCTTAAAAAAGGTAATAAATATATTAAAAAATACACTGAATATATTACGAGGATGTAGCCAGGACTCCAGGGCCTGAGCTGTAAGGAGAGGTTGAGCAAGCTTGGCTTTTATTCCATGTATTGCAGGAAGATGGTGGGCAATCTTATGGAATTAAATAAGAAAATGGGAGGATTACATAGGGTGAATGCACAGAGTCTCGTGCCCAGAGTAGAGGAATCAAGAACCAGAGGACGTAGGTTTAAGGTGAGGGGGAAAGATTTAATAGGAACCCGAGGGGTAAATTTTTCACACAAATGATGGTAGGTGTATTGAACAAGCTGCCGTAGGAGGTAGTTGTGTCAGGTACTATCGCAATGTATAAGAACCATTTTGACAGGTACATGGATAGGAGGGACAGGTTTGGAGGGATATGGGCTAAACACAGGCAAGTGGGACTAGTATAGCTGGGACACATTGGTCGGCGTGGGCAAGTTGGACCAAAGGACCTGTTTCTACACTGTATCACTCTATGACTGTATCTAACAGCAGACCTTGTATGAATTCAGGGCCTTGTGTGCAATTGTCTGGATAGGAACAGCCTGATTCAGGCATCCTCAGGAACAGATTAATGTATTGGGTATCCCACGATTGCAACAAAACCTAAGGAAAAGGCAGAGATAGACACAAAATGCTGGAGTAACTCAGCCAGACAGGGAGCATCTCTGGAGAGAAGGAATGGGTGGCATTTTGGGTCGAGACTCTTCTTCAGACAACCCAGAACATCACCCATTCCTTCTCTCCATAGATGCTGCCTGTCCCGCTGAGTTACTCCAGCATTTTGTGTCTATATTCAGTTTAAACCAGCATCTGCAGTTCCTTCCTACACATTAGATCGAACCTGACTGACTTTACCTTGTACTAAACATTATTCCATTATCTTGTATCTGTACACTGATCTGTACACTGCGAATGGCTCAGTTGTAATCATGTCTTGTCTTTCCGCTGACTGGTTAGCACACTATAAAACCTTCTCACTGTACACATGACAATAAACTAAACTGAAACTGAAACTAGCGTGTAATTGATGAAAGGTCGTCAGGTCGAATCATTAATTGTCTCTCTTAATGCAGATGCCTCCCGCTTAAAATTATTTCCAAGTGGTACCTTACCTGGCTCCTTCAGCCACACCCACTGATGAGCCCTGTGTTGTGTGTTCTGCAGGAAGCGCTTGAATCGTGCCAGACACGCCTCGCCACCTTGGAGTTACATCAGCAGCAGCAGCAAGTGGTGCAGAGCGAAAATGCCAATGCCAAGGTGCTGCTGGGCAAATGTATCAACGTCCTTTTGGCCATCATGACTGTCATCCTTGTCTGCGTCTCCACAGTCGCCAAGTTCAGCATTCCTCTCATGAAGAGCCGTTTGCACATCATGTGTACAATCTGCGCAGTGATGCTCATTTTCATCTGTTGGAAGAAATGGGATCAGCTTCAGTATCTGACAGAGCATATTTTTATATATCCGTTATGATGTCGTTCTTGTCAGGCTGATATTATTTTCAAATGGAAAAATTCTATGATAAATGAATTTATAAAATTACTTGCATAGGACGGAACTGCAGATGCTGGTTTAAACCGAGGATAGACACAAAAAGCTGGAGTAGCTCAGCCGGACAAGCAGCATCTCTGGAGAAAAGGAATTCCTTTTGCTGTCTGACCAGCTGAGTTATAAAATTACTTCCACCTTGTATACCAACATAAAACGGGAGTTTGTCAATTTGTCCAATAAATTATTTTGTTGCAAAATCATCTGCATCTTCTTTTGCTGCTACAGTCCAGAGCCATTACCCATTGTTTTCAATAGACTTTATGATGCGTGTCATTCCTTGCATGAGATGATTTTTTGAACAGAATACTGATGAAGGGATCACTTTTTTTGATTACATATTATTTTATAGACCACTTGGAAAACAGCAAGACAGAATAAGAAGAGTGGAACAAGAAAGTCGTATTTTGTTTCATTGAATACCTTCATCTTATGTCTACCTAAAATCTGCTCTTGAAGAGAGAGAGACAACTGAAGGGCAAATCTCTCCAAAGTACAGATTGTGGAAAGTTCACACGATGACTGTCTTTCTGTTGGACTCTGTGCTACTGAACACTTCCACCATGCTACTTGGTGTGAAAGATTTATCAATCAGGATTGGATTAACTTTCTATTAAACCAGTCCTGAAAAATGAACACTTTAATGCCATCTCTGAGGTAAATGTTACCAGCCAATGTTCTTATTCCAATTTTTAACTGTGGACCTCCCTGGAGTTCATTTCTATGATCCAGGTGTATGTTAAATGTTGGTCGTATGTAATTATTTTGAAAGAGAACAATTTTAAACACTGTAGTACTGTATAGTCATCTTTTCAAATCTCAACACGAGATACATTTACCACGGGTCTTAAAGAATTTATCTCATATTTATGAGTTTAAATGTATGTATATTTATGTAGGGGGAAACGTGCAATCAATCTCTCACCAGAGGTGCTTAGGACCAGGGCTGTTATACTGCTGAAATGCAACCATAACTAATACAAGTACAATAGGTCACATTTAACCATGGGTTTCAATTTGTCCAGGCATTACTGATGAAGAACGCTATACCTTTTTGGGAGATATTTTACAGGGTTTTTAACTATTAATGTAAAACGTGACCACAAAGAGGCCAAGGTTGGGGATAGTGCAAAAAGGTTTGTTATATGAGCCATCTTTTGAGATTCCACACAGACTACACAATGATCCTGTTAGTCCTATCACTTGATTTATAATGAGATTTGTATTAAACTTGTTATGTGATACCTGTTTGCTGTGTACTAAAATCCACTGGTGACTCAGATAAAGGCCTCAAATTAAATGATCATTTTTTTGAAAAAACATTTATATTTTATTAGACTAAGTGGGACCAGCTGGGTCCCTGTCACACAGAAGACTTGGTCCCCCAACAAAATATTCCACCACTCACCCATAGCCCCCAACTGCACAGGCGCAGCTCATTTCCCCTCATCCCTAGCACTCTCTTCTCTTCACCCTCCCTCTTTTTTCCCCTCTCCACCGCCCCTCCCCAATCGCTCCCTCACCTCTCTCCCTCTCCTTTCCCCCACCCTCAGTCACTCCCTCCCTCCATAACTCCTCTCCCCTCTCCATACCCCCTCCTATCCCTCTATCCTCCACTCCCCCCTCCTCTCCCTCTATTCCCCCTCCTCTTCCACCTTCCCGCCTCACCTCCTCCCTCTTATTTTCCCTCTCCTCCTACCGTCCCCCAATCCCTCCTTCACCTCTCATTTTCCCTTCCCTCAATCTCTCCCTCCATCCATCTCTCCCATTCCCTACTCCCTCTATCCCCTCTCCTCCCCCACACTCCCTCCTCACTTCCCCAGGACTCGAGGTTGCCGCTGCTCTCCCTTCTTGCATTCTCTGGAGGAGCATCAGCCGTTTGTGCCCTTAGAGCCAGACCTTCGATCCTCGGCTCGGCCCGGAAGCACCAGCAGCTACGGCTGCACTGGCGTGTGGGCGGGGAGGGGAGGGTGTGTGGGGAGAGCTAGGAGAAGACGGGGGAAGAGCCATGGGGGAGAGGGAGGTACCACAGTGCAGGGGGGCGGGAGCCAGCGAGGGGAATCAGAGGTAAAGGGGCTGGAACTGCGGGGCATTGCGATGGTGGTACGTTTGGAACTCACGGTGGGCGCTGGACGCTCTCCTCCGCCGGGATCAGACTCTCCGCTTGGTGTTTGGCGACATTTCTGACTTTGGGCCGCTTCCGGTCTCTCCAAAAATTGTGTCTGGTTGGAGACCTCCGCTGGCCACCCGCAACGTCCATCAGCTCCAGTAAAGACATGATGGCGCAGGAAGGGACAGACCGTCTTGGGGAGTGACAGGAGAAGAGACCAATCTGTGCGGCGCTCATGGCAAGAGAGATCAAACTGCGCATGCGTATTTTTTTTTACAATTTTTAAACCTCGGCAACTTTTACAATATACTACCGATCGGAACGAAACTTGATGCACAGAACGGTGAGTGAGTTGACAAAAATCATAGTGCTATCGCGTACCGGTTTTGCGCAAATAGAAAAACCGCGCAAACCGGAAGAGCACAAGAACAGCTTTAGTTATGTATAGATAGAAGATAAATAGAAAATAGATCGATTGTCATCTACACCAACGTGCATTGAAATATCTTGTGCACATGAAGCTCACAGAGCAAAAACATACGATGATGATAGATAAAAAAATAAATACGAGTACAAAACAACAGATAGTATAGTATAAGACAATTGTGAAAAACTATAGATAATACAAAAATAATTAAAGAATTATAATGGATTAATAAGATAAGAGTAAGAGTGTGTGGCAGCACTTCAGGAAAGGGGTGTGAAAGAGGTGATTGCTCTCGGAGACAGTTCTGAACGTACAAGCTTTCAAGCTCCAATACCTGTTCCCAAATAGTAGTAGAGAGAAAAATGAATGGCCAGGGTGGATGTTTCCAGCCTTCTTAATGGAACGCATCATGAAGATGGACTGTATGGAAGGAAGTGACAAGCAAAGTCACCGTTCTTTGCAGGTTCAGGCAGTTAAAAGAGCAGAATGGTTGTTGAGATGCATCTCGTCAGAATACTTTCTATTGGTCATATGTAAAAGTTCGAGAGAACGCAGACATATTGAGTCTTAGATGCCTAAGGAAGTAAATAGGAGGATGCTTTTTTTTGATCACCACATCAGTGTGACGGGACCAGGTGATATGGATGCCTAGGAACCTGAAGCTGGTCACCATACAGTAGCTCCATTCATATGGATAGAAACATAGAAATTAGAAAGTAGACCATTTGGCCCGTCAAGCCAGAATTCAATATGATCATGGCTGATCACCCAAAATCAGTACCACATTCCTGCTTTTCCCCCATATCCCTTGATCCTGTTAGCACTTAAAAGCTATATCCAACTCTCTTGAAAACATCCAGTGAATTGTCTCCATTGCTTTCTGTGGCACAGAATTCCACAGATTCACAACTCTCTGGGTAAAAAAGTTTTTCCTCATCTCAGTCCCAAATGGTTTACCCCTTATTCTTAAACCGTGACCCCTGGTTCTGGACTCCCCCAACATCAGTACATCGATACATAGACAATAGATGCAGGAGTAGGCCACTTGGTCCTTCGAGCCTGCACCTCCATTCAATGTGGTCATGGCTGATAATCCACTATCAGTACATCGTTCCTGCCTTTTCCCCATACTCCTTGATTCCGCTATCCCTGGGGAACATTTTTCCTGAATCTGGCCTGTCCAATCACTGGAGAATTTTATATGTTTCTATAAGATATCCTCTCATCCTCCTAAATTCCAGTGTATACAAGCCCAGTCCACCCATTCTTTCCTCCTATGTCAGTCCTGCCATCCCGGGAATTAACCTGGTGAACCTATGCTGCACTCCCTCAATAGCAAGAATGTCCTTCACAAATTAGGAGACCAAAACTGTACACAATACTCCAGTATTTTCAGTATTTGCATTTTAAATAAAAGCTAAGTTTGGATTTTGAAATGTTTTACATGTTTCAGGGTTTTGTTGTAAATCGTAATTAATTTATTAGTCACGTATGTAAATTCATACAAGGAATTTGGTTTGCCATAGTCATACCAAAAAAGCAACAAGACACACAACTACATAAAAATTAACATAAACATCCACCACAGCACAATAACGTATAATCTTCTTCCCTTCTTTTCTCCCGCGGTCAGAGCAGTCTAACCATCCGCAGTCAGAGCGATCAAAGCTCCAACAGCTGGCGATCGAAGCTCCCGCGTCGGGGCAGTCGAAGCTATTGTGGTTGGAGCTCCTGACGTCGGTCCCTAACCATGGGACCACCAGCTCCACGATGTTAAGTCCACAGGCTCCCACAGTTGGAGCTCCTGTCAATCCCTGACAAGGAATCGCAAGCTCCACGATGTTAAGTCCGCAGGCTCCCGCGGTTGGAGCTCCCGAGGTCGATCCCCAGCAAGAATCCGCCAGCTCCTCGGTGTTAGGCCTACAGTGTGGACAGAGATATGATACGGAAAACATAGAAAATAGGTGCAGGAGTAGGCCACTCGGCCCTTCGAGCCTGCACCACCATTCAATGTGATCATGGCTGATCATCCAACTCAGTATCCTGTACCTGCCTTCTCTCCATATCACCTGATCCCTTTAGCCACATGGGCCACATCTAACTCCCTCTTAAATATAGCCAATGAACTGGCCTGAACTACCTTCTGTGGCAGAGAGTTCCAGAGATTCACCACTCTCTGTGTGAAAAATGTTTTTCTCATCTTGCATCTCCGTCGAGGAAAGAGATAACAAAAAATGTTCCCACCCCGCACATAATGCAAAACTAAAGATGCACTAAACATACATTTAACAGACAAAAAAAACAACAAAAGAAAAGGACAAGACCGACAGAAGACAGAATTGGCTGGGTGTTCAGTAAAAAGAAAATCATGCTTAGGGAGTCCTAAACAAGTGATGCAGAAATCCTCACAGGCAGATCTACTGATCACCACAGGTAGAGTGAACAGTCTTTCAGGTTAACTCAGCATCCTTCTGTTGGTAAAAGCCAAGTCAGTAAGTTGGTAAGTTCCAAGTCTCAACATCTATATTCCTAGCATCTTACATAAAACATCAAACAGCACTTCTTGTCAATAACCCAGATGTACACAAAGTGCTGGAGTAACTCAGCGGGTCAGGCAGCATCTGGAGAAATAGGATGGGTGATGTTTCGTGTAGGGACCCTCCTTCAGACTCCAAGGCTCTAGCAGACTTCTGTGGCTCTTTCAATTAGCCTTGTCTAGCCATTACCAATCAATCCATTCAACTGTGATCTTCCAGTGCATGTCGCCCCTTACCCGTGCTTCAAGTTCAGTATCAAATGAAAGCAATACCCTTTGCCTCATGGAACTATTGATAACAAATGTCTGATCACTTTTCATTACGAACACGGTTATTTTCAGATGCTGGTTTCGAATGATTTGGCTTCAACCTCAACTTGGGTGATGCCCAGATATGAGTTCATATCAATTAGGAAATGTATGAGGTCAATGAAAAAATAAATGAGTCAGTTCAATACTAATATGAATCTTGTATCTGAACTTTTTGATTCTGCCTCTTACTGAGAGCATTATGTCAAGTTTATATTTTGAAAGCAATTAGTACACCTATCAAGCTTGAAGTAACCAAAAACTAGTAAACATTTTAAAAACTGATGTGTAATGAACCCATTCCCATTCAAACTTAATGCAAGCAGCATAACTCATAATCAGTCTTCAGGCACTCCTGTCGACACTACCTACCCGTGAATTTCTCTGTTTAGATTACTATAGTAAACTGACCTGTCAGTGGTGTAAAGAGTAAAGACAAAGCTATGGAGACACAATGAACTGCAGATGCTGGAATTTTGAGCAAAACAGAAAGTGCCAGAGGAACTCAGCGGATCAGTCAGCATCTGTGGTGGGAATGGACTGGTAATGTTTCAGATCAGAACCTTTCTTCAGACGAAGCCATAATCTGCTCAGTTTAACGTTACAAATGACTAGTGGTTTAGATTGTTCCATCACACATATAATGTCATGTATATGTCATCTTAGAGGTGTGATCTGCAGATGGTCAGATCTTGCAGCCAGCTACTAGGGGAAAGTACCATACAAATTCTGTGCTGCAAGTTTTGATGAAGAGTTAAATAGGGCAGTGTAGAGAAGCCAGCTGATGGGGATGCACAATGAAATCCTTGGTGCACTGGCAGATCTGCGAGAAACACTGTACAGAAGAAAGTGGGGTCAACTTTTAACAAGGTTTTTGAAACTCTTGAGCTCAGTCCCATCCTGAAGTGGTGCACAACTGTTTGTGTACTTAACCCAACCATAATCCACATGATCTCTCAGCTTCCACTGCAGCATTGCAGTCCATTCAATATCTGGCTGCTGTAGTCATTGTGTCAACTCAGTCTATCGCCATTGAAGCTGTGGACATAATCGTTCAAGAGATTTGCCGTTTCATGAAAGTCACAAAATGGATCCTCCCACAAATTACTCAGAATATTGAGATGCTGTCCCAGGATACAGCAAATGAGTCCGGAAGTCCACTTACAGCTTGGCCGAACTTTGGTTCGGCTGTATTTGGAGCATGTTGTGTAGTTCTGATCGCCCTATTATGGGAAGGATGTGAAGGCTTTGGAGAGGATACAGACGTTTACCAGAATGCTGTCTAGATTAGACAGTATAGGCGATAAGGAGAGGTTGGAGAAACATGGATTGTTTTTTCTGCAGCATTTGAGGTTGAGGGACTTGATATAGGTATATAAAATTATGAAAGACATAGATAGGGTAGACAATCAGAACCTTTTTCTCAGGGAGGAAAGGTAAAAAACTAGAAGGTTTAGCTTAGTGAGGAAAAGTTTAGAGATGTGTGGGGCACATGTTTTACATTATAGTACTGGGTGCCTGGGACATGCTGCCAGAGTGGTAGAGGTGGATACAGTAGTTGTGTTTAAGAGGCTTAAAGATAGGTACTTGGATGTGCAGGGAATGAATAGGATATGGATCACTTGCAAGAAGAGATTAGTTTAACTTGGCATTATGTACAGCACATGTAGCATGCAGAAGGCCCTGTTCCTCTGCTGTTTGTTCTATGCTCTGGGAGTATCAGGATCATCCACAAGTATGTCAGTTTTATCTTGGAGTTTGGCCTCAGAATGTTCATAAATGCAAGTGTTATTTGCATCTTGCAGTTCGACTATTATTATTCAGCTTGACCTTGGGTCTGAAGTAGCCACCTTGTTTATTGGAAATATGGATCAACCTTGTGATGAAATAGATTGAGGAATGTTGGAGCAATTACAATACAATACACTACCAATACAATACCATTTATTGTCATTTGAGCCTCAGTGAGGCTCAAACGAAATTCTGTTTCCACAGTCATATAAACAAAGACAATTTCCTACAGACAGACACACAATTTAATTCACACAAACATCCATCACAGTGAACCCACTGTGATGGAAGGCAAAGTCTTTTCCCTCCCCTGTTCTCCATTTCTCTCACAATGTCCAAGCCCCAGGTGGGCGATGCTAAGTCCCACGGCCATTTTAGCCCGTGCCGGGCGATTTACGGCCCCGCTCCCGGTCTAAAAGTCAGTGTTGGAGCCCCCGGCGGGCGCTGTAATGTCCCACGGCCATGAAGCCGCGCTGGGCGATGTACGTCCCCGCTCCGGGTCATTCCAACCCCGCGACACGGGCTGGAGAAGTTGCGTTGCGGGAGCTCCGGGAAGCGGTCTCTCCCCCCGGACCCGCAAGCTCCCTATGTCCCAGTCCACCTGACCTGTGGCTGCGTTGCTGGAGCCCGCGAGCCCCAGGAGTCGAGTCGCAGCAGCGAGTCACCACCGCTCCCCACGCTCCGAGGCCGGCCAGCCCCACGATGGTGAGTAGTCCGCAGCTCCGCAGTCTCCCGAGCCCCCGGGTCATTCAGGTTGGAGGCCGCTCCACGGTGCTAGGCCCCAACGACAACGGAGACCCGACAGGGTAAAGGTCAGGTCTCCCGGACAGGGAAGAGAGTTTAAACAGTTTCCCCCTCCCAAACCCCGCCCCCCACATATACACATTTAAAACCAGTATTAAAAAAACACCAACACTACATTTAACTAGACAAAAAATAAAAAAAAGACAGACAGGCTGTAGGGACCGCTGCAACGGGTGAGTCGCGCCGCTAATATTGACGAGCTTGACGACGCCATTAACTGATCTACAATTTGTGGATGCTACATTTAAATGGAATTGGTGGGATTTTTGTCAATAGTTGAATTCTTGCGCATCTGTGTGAGTTTGAGGAAGAGTACTGAGCTCTAATATTTCAATTTGGCATTAAATCAGCATCGTGTACTAATCAATATTCCGATTAGTCTATTTTAACTATTGAAAGACCAGGAGTGGAAAGCCTCATCTTGAGATCAAATGGAGGTGGAGAGGGGTGGGAGATTGCAACCTTCATGTGGTCCGCCCTGTTTCGACGAATGCAATCAACCTGGCGTGCACAATCAAATAAGATCAAATAGAACAAGTTGTCCTACAACTTTAGGCTGTGCAAGCCCTTCAGTGTGAGAATGGGAAGGGGAGTTAAAGTGTTTAAGGGCCTGTCCCACTGTACGAGGTAATTCAAGAGCTCTCCCAAGATCCCGAATCAAACTCGTGGTAAGTACGTAGAATGTACGTAGCGGGTACGTCGGAGCTCGAGACGTCTCTTAGCGGCTCGTAACGCTAACAGCAGGTACTCGGGAAACGCGGTAAGCTCGTAAAGATTTTTCAACATATTGAAAAATGTCCACGAGAGCCCCGAGTACCTACGAGCGGCTATTACCGTAATTCTCCGAGTTCGAATCAGGGGAAACTCGGGAGTACTCTTGAATTACCTCGTACAGTGGGACAGGCCCTTTACTTTTTACTCGTACCAGCCCCTACGTGCCCGCTACGTACATTACATGAGCTCGAATCAGGGGAGAACGCGGGAGAACTTTTGAATTACTTCGTACAGTGGGACAGGCCTTTTAGCAACCGGGAGATCGTAGACCCAGATGGGCTGAGCGGAGGTGTTCAGCGAAATGATCGGCCAGTCTACGCTTGGTCTCGTTGAAATATAGAGTCCACACCTGGAACTGTGCATGAGGTTGGAGGGGGTGCAAGTGAATCTCTGCCTCACCTGAATGAACCATAGGGGTCCCTGGACAGAGTCGAGGGAGGAGGTATAGGAAGGAACTGCAGATGCTGGTTTACACCAAAGATAGACACAACATGCTGGAGTAATTCAGCGGGACAGGCAAGCATCTCATGAGAGAATGAATGGGTGACGTCTCTGGAGAGACCCTTCTTCAGACTGAAGTCTAGGGGCAGGTGTTGCATCTCCTGCGGTTACTGGGGAAGGTACCTGGGGAGAGCCCGCCTCCCACTCCTCCCGCCGCCATTTGCTCGGTCCCGCCTGCGGCCTCGGCCTCGGGCTTTTCAAGCCGCTGGCGACCGGCCTCCCCCCCCCCGCCTCCCCCTCCCACACGGTGACGGCTTGTGACCGGGGGGAGCTGCGACAGCGGGGCTCGGATCTGCCGATTGCAGACAACAACAGCGCTCCCTCGGTAGGAGGGGAAGGCCGAGCCCGCCAAAAGCCCGGCCGGCCGGCGGGCGCTGCCGCTGTGGAGGGGCGTTCGCCGTTGCCCGGACAACCAGGAGGAGCGGCGAGGGCGGACTAGGCCGGAGGCCTCGGAGCGGGTCGGCCTTTGCCAGCGGGGTGTTCGTGAAGGTCTACCCCGTCTCACTGGAAGCGCGGACCGCAGACGGTAGGGTCCGACTCCGTCTCAGGGGGTTGTGGAGGGTGGTTGATCGGGCGTGGGCGCAATCAGGGCTGCAATCACTGCAGATTCCCCGCTTAACCTCGGCGCTAAAGTGTCGCATTTCACCAGAATATAACAAACGTTAGAAATTGCAGAACTAGGCCGTTTGGTCCTTGTGACCAAAGCTGCAATATTGTACCAAAGCTGCAGTTCCTATCTAAACATTATTCTACATAACCTATTCATGAATATAGCATCGATGAACATTTGAAAAATAACTGATGCAAGATAAAATAAAGCAAAGTGTATGTGAGATCAAGAAATAATATTTTTAACTGTGTTTACATAGATTAAATTATACTTTTTAACCTCCGCACCTCATTGATGTGACACTCAAGGAGGCACAATAATGCCTCTACTGCCTGAGAACTGAGGAAATTTGCATGTCTCCAATGACTTTCACAAACTTCTACAGATGCACCATAGAAAACATGCTGTCAAGTTACATCTCAGCTTGGTTCAGGAAAAGACGACAAGAAATTGTGTCGGAAAGAACTGCAGAAGCTGTTTTAAACCAAAGTTTAACACAAAACACAAAAAGCTGGAGTAACTCAGCGGTTCAGGCAGTGTTTCTGGAATTTCAAGAAATTGTAGTGAGTTATAGATGTATTCCAGTCCGTACCACAGACCAGACTTGCAACCATCGACTCCATCTACACTTCAGGCTGCCTCCAGAAAACAAGCGAACATAAACAACACATGTCCCACCCCGGCATTCTTCTCCCTGTTGACTGGTAGAAGGTACAAAGCATACTGACTAGGGAAGCATACTGACATACTGTTCAGTCTGAAGAAAGGTCTCAACCCGAAACGTCGCCTATTCCTTCGCTCCATAGATGCTGCCTCACCCGCTGAGTTTCTCCAGCATTTTTGTCTACCTCTGACTAGGGAACAGTTTATTTCCCTCTGATACACAAAAAATCTGGAGAAACTCAGCGGGTGCAGCAGCATCTATGGAGCGAAGGAAAAAGGCAACGTTTCGGGCCAAAACCCTTAAGAAGCTCCATAGATGCTGCTGCACCCGCTGAGTTTCTCCAGCTATTTTGTGTACCTTCGATTTTCCAGCATCTGCAGTTCCTTTAAAATATTTCCCTCTGGTATCAGGTTTCTGAACAGTCCTTCCATAAGCTCGGGTACTGTCCAAATCACCTTTACCCAATTGTGGACATTGGACTTTGTCCATGGAACTGATGCTCTACAATACTGAGAACTATATTCTGCACTATCGAAGATAGATACAAAATGCTGGAGTAACTCTGGAGAGAAGGATTCGGATGCTACCTACTCGGCTGAGTTACTCCAGCATTTTGTATCATTCTTTCCTACACTATATTCTGCACTCTATAAATTCCCCCCTTCTATTGCATCTATAGTACTTCAATTTGCCTTGATTGTAGTTCTGAAGAGTATATATGATCTCTTTGGATTATCTGCAAAACAATGTTTTTTATTGTTCCACGGTACAGGTGTGAAAAAAAACTAAACCTAAACAGGACTCACTAGGACAGACTAGATATTGATTAACTTGAATCAGATATGCCATTAATATGGATCATAGCTTATTTATTTATTTGCCACTTTTTTCTTAATATCTTCTGTAATATAAACCCAATACAAAATTTAAAATCAATAATAGACCAAATATTAGTAAACTTTTGCAGAAAGAATTCCAATTTTTTTAAGGTGCGTAATTCCTGATTCATTCCTGATTGTCTGGGTTTAATGTTAATATTGTTAAACCTTGTCGTAGATTTTACAGCTAACAAGATAGACACAAAAATCTGGAGTAACTCAGCGTGACAGGCTGCATCTCTGGAGAGAAGGAATGGATGACGTTTCTGGTCGAGACCCTTCTACAAACTCCGAACTCAGAGTCTGAAGTAGGATCTCGACCCAAAACGTCACCCATTCCTTCTCTCCAGAGATGCTGCCTGTCCCGTTGAGTTACTCCAGCTTTTTGTGTCTATCTTCGGTTTAAACCAGCATCTGCAGCCCCTTCCTACACATTACAACTAACAGAAATTATTTTAATCTATCCATAATATTTGAAACATCTAATTACATTTTAACTTTCTAAAACTATTGAAATATATTGCTAATTGATGCAGGTTCTGGTTCTGGATAGCCTGGAGTTTAGAAGGTTGAGGGGGGGGGGATCTCAATGAAAGCTACTGAGAAATGAAAGGCCTAGTTATAGTGGATGTGGAGTGGATGTTTCCACTAGCGGGAGAGTCTAGAACCAGAGGGCACAGTTTCAGAATAAAAGGACGTACCTTTAGAATGGAGATGAGGAGGAATTTCTTGAGTCAGAGGGTGGTAAATCTGTGGAATTCATTGCCACAGAAGGCTGTGGAGGCCATCAGTGGATATTTTTAAGGTGGAGATTGATAGATTTTTGATTAGTACGGGTGTCAGGGGTTATGCGGTGGAGAATGGGGTTGAGAGGGAAAGATAGATCAGCCATGATTGAATGGCGGAGTAGACTTGATGGGCAAAATGGCCTAATCCTGCTCCTGTAACTTATGAACAGTGCAGAAGAGATTCACCAATATGTGTAGGAAAGAATTGCAGATGCTGATTTAATTCGATGGTAGACACAAAATGCTGGAGTAACTCAGTGGGACGGGCAGCATGTCTGGAGAGAAGGGTCTTCTGAAGAAGGGTCTCGACCCGAAACGTCGCCCATTCCTTCTCTCCAGAGATGCTGCCTGTCCCGCTGAGTTACTCCAGCATTTTGTGTCTACCTTAGAATCACCAATATGTTGTTTGGAAGAGAGGGCTGCAGTTATGAGAAGTTCAACCAGCTGGGTTGATTTGCACAGGAACATAGGAGGTATCACCTTTTTATGAAATTATGAGGGTCATGATTTTTTTCACCCAGGACAGGGGAGTTCAGAACTAGAGTGCACAGGTTTAAGGTGATAAAGAAGAAACTAAAAGGACATCTGAGGGATAAGTTTCACACAGTTAGTGTTTATCTGCAACAAATTGCCCCAAAATATGGACAAGGCAGATACAATTACAACGTTTAAAAGGTATTTGGACAGGTACTTGAATAGGAAATATGCAGAGGGTTACAAGCATAATGCAGTCAAAGAGGTTAGTGTAGCCAGGCATCACAGTCTGATTGGAGAACATGAATCGAAAGGGCCCATTTGAACTTACTTCTGTGAGTTGAGTAATTTTCTGAAAAAAAATGTTAGGTTAATAATTCCCTGCCTTTCCTCAGTTACTTCTCCCATTTGGTGGAGTAACCTGGATAACGTCCCATTCTGAAGAAACTGCTTTCACTTTGGTGGCTTAAAGCAAATAATAATCTCCCCCATGGCAAGACATTGCTAAAGGACAAAGAAACGACTTCAAAGATGTTCTCGAAGCATCCTCAGAAATAATTGCAAAATGATGCATCAACAGCTGGTAGAACTGCTTCCTCACAGCGCCGGAGACCCAGGTTCGATCCTAACCTGGTGAATCTGTGGAATTAATTGCCACAGATGGCTGTGGAGGCCAAGGCTCTAGGTATTTTTTTAAAGGGGAGATTGATTGGTTCTTGTTTAATAATGGTGCCAACGGTTACAGAGAGATTATAGAAGATAGTGTTGAGTTACAGTGAAAAGCTTTGCATGCTATCCAATCAAATCACATGATACATGAGTACTGTCAAGTTATATACTACTACAACAGATAGTGCAAAGAGAAAAATACCAGGGTACAGAATATCGTGTTGCAGCATTATGGTGTTAGTTATAGAGAAATAATCCAAGGTCCTCAATGATGTAGGATGGAAGATTGGGACTATAAGATAGGGACCGTCTGAAGAAGAGTTTCGGCCCGAAACGGTGACTATTTCCTTCGCTCCATAGATGCTGCCGCACCCGCTGAGTTTCTCCAGCATTTTTGTCTACCTTCGATTTTCCAGCATCTGCAGTTCCTTCTTGAACATATTGGGACTATACCCTAGTTTATTGGAGAACCATTTAGTATTCTGATAACAGGCGGGAAGAGGTTTGTTCCTAAATCCAGTGGTATATGGTTTCAAGTGTTTGTACCATCTGCCCAACAGGAGAGGAGAGAAGACGGAATTACTGTTTCCTAAGTGTAATGTGATTTTAAACAAAATACCATGGCGGGGGTGGGGGTAGGAGAAGTAATTTTAATGTAATCTAGGACACAATCCTACAGCTATAATCTTCAATTGAGGCTTTTGGGCTTTTTCTTATCTCTGACCTTGTGAATTCAGAACTGGCTTACTGATAGAAGACAGAGGGTTGAGGCCAATATTCAGGCTGGAGCTCTGTACAGTTCATTTACAATTTAGATTATTTCCCTCGCACAAGAAATGTTGCTGTATTGCAGCTTCTGTTATTTGCACCACGGTAGGTCCTGGCCTCCAGTCAACAATGTTTATTTGTCATTTGTGCTGCCCAAATCGGAACAATTAAGTTGTCACTTTCTGCAGATTTACGGGCCTCTGAGTAAACTGATGGAAAGTCAGGGGTGAGGCACTCACAGGTTGTTAGGTTGAGAAAATAAAGGCTCTTAGCTCATTTGTTCATTGCATTGCCCCAGTCAAAACCACAATTGGCAAAATTAACTGGCATCAGAATGTCTGAAAATCCATCTTATTTTTGACGGGATAGATTTTAAGAGGTGCAATTCTAACGGTCAGTATGACCTCTGCATTCATTCTTCCAGGAATGTAGGGTTTTGATAACCAGGAAGGAGCTCTCTAGTGCCCAAATGGTATTTACTTAAGGTTTGGTAAGGGTTTATTATTGACATGTGTACTGAGATACATTGTTTTGTGTTCTGTTCAGGTTGGTCATCCAAAAATGAATGCAATCTAACCGTACAGAATATAATTATACAGCTACTGCAGATACAAGAAAGAGTGTAATGGACACAATTCAGTAGATTGTGGGATCAGGATACATCCTTGGCTTCTTTTTATTTTTTATTTATTTAACCTTTATTTAACCAGGAGAAGTCTAATTGAGATTAAAAATCTCTTTTACAAGAGGTCCGTTATAATCTCTGTCTTATAAGAGACTTATAAGAGGTCCGTTCAAGAGTCTGATAGCAATGGAGAAGAAGCTGTCCATAAATCGGTGCTACCTGCATCAAAGCTTTTGTACCTTCTGCTCGATGGGAGAGGGCAGAAGAGGAAATGACTGAGGTGGTGTGAGTGGCCCTTGTTTATTTTAGTGGCATGAAGCATACACAGAGTTAATGGGGTGGGGGGGAAGGAAGGAGAGGTTGGTCTGCTTGATGTACTAGATGGATCTTCAAATATTCTACTGTTCGTTAATGTCTACAACCTTTTTTTAGTTTAGGGATACAACACAGACCCTTAGGCCCACTGACTGCACCGATCAGCGATCACCCCTACACTAGCGTTATCCTACACACTAGGGACAATTTACAATTTATAGAAGCCAATTAACCTACATACCTGCACGTCTTTGGAGTGTGGGAGCAAATCGAAGCACCCAGAGAAAACCCACGCGGTCACAGGGGGAATGTACAAACTCCATACAGTCAGCACCAGTAGTCAGGATTGAAACCGGATCTCTGGCACTGTAAGGTAGCAACCTTTAAAGCTGCACCACTATGCCGCTCTTGACAATTTCTTGCAGTCATGGGCATAGCAGTTACTAAGCCGAGCTGTGATGCATCCTGATAGGGTGCTTTCCATGCTTTCCATGGTGCATCTATAGTCCATGGTGCATCTATAGAAATCGAAGGGTCGTTGAAGACAACTCAATAGTCTTCTGAGGAAGTAGAGGCATTGGTGTGCTTTCTTGGCTAAACCATCAATGTGATTGGACCAAGATCAATTGTTGGTGATACTTAAGCATAGGCATTCAAATCTCTTGATTCTGTATTCCACTCCGCTTTCTAAAGTCGATGACTAGCTCTTTTGTTTTTCTGACAGCGAGGGAGAGGTTGTTATCTTGACACCATGTTACTGTGTTCTCTATCTCCTTCCTGCATTCTGTCTCATCTTTGTTCGAGATATGCTCATGCTCTGGATTGGCACTCTGGTCTGGTCCGATCTCTTAAACAGAGATCTGGTCTCGACCCAAAACGTCACCTGCTCCTTTTCTCCTGAGATGCTGTCTGACCCTCTGAGTTACTACAGCTTTTTTGTGTCTATCTTCGGTTTAAACCAGCATGTGCAGTTCCTTCCTACACAACTGGCCTACTGTGGTGGTGTTATGTGCAAACTTAGACACAATTAGAAAAAAACACAGCTGGCATTTGACCTTGAAGAACATCACAGTGAGGTCTTGAGTTGTATATGCCTGATGTTCATCTGTAGCCACTTTTAAAGAGGATGAAACTTTAGCTGGACTTCAGAATAGGAGCTCTTGGTGTTTTAAAGCATTAGCACAACTTTTAATCTCAAAAATCCAGCAGGAACACAGAGGAGGCGATTGGATCAGCTCAAATCGTGCTGTCGAATTACTTTATCCAATTAAAACCAGATCATATCATAATCATACTTTATTAGCCAAGTATGTTTGCAACATACGAGGAATTTGATTTGCCATACAGTCATACCAATAAAAAGCAACAAAACACACAAAATACATTTTAACATGAACATCCACCTCAGCGACTCCTCCACATTCCTCACTGTGATGGAAGGAGAAAAAAAAATTTTGCCCTTCTTTGTTCTCCCGCGGTCGGGGGCCTCGAGCCTTCCGTTGACAAGACGATCTTGTCTCCCGCAACCAGCTGTTGGGCCCTCCGCGTCGGGACGATCAAGCTCCCGCATCGGGGGGGATCTCAGCTCCACGTGCCGGGCAATCGGACCCCGGGTCAGGGCTAGTCAAACCTCCTGCGACTTTGGAGCATCCAGATATCAGTCTCTACGAGAGACTGCGAGCTTCTCGATGGTGAAATCCGCAGGTCGCCGTACGAGCGTCGATCCCAGGTAAGGGATTGCACGCTCCGATGGTAAGTCCACGGCTCAAAGTCAGTCTCGAGCAAGGCCGGCAGCTCCATAATGTTAGGCCGCAGACCGACTGGAGATACGATCCAGAAAACAATCGCATCCCCGGCAAGGTACGAGATTGAAAAAAGGTTTCCCCTGACCCCCCACCCCCACATAAAACAAATCAGAGAACGTTAACACAAACTTTTTAAAACACACTAAAAATAACAAAAAAGACGAAAAAAGCAGACAGACCATTGGTGAGGCTGCCATCGTTGACAGTGCCACCCGGTGAAATGATAAAATAAAATCAGTTGCCTATTAAAGACAGATCAAAGATCACATCCAGGATCCTGGGATGTGTGAGTAAGTACAGTTCATTGCATTGCCCTGCTTTAGAGTTTTCTGGTATTTTAATTTTTAAAGATTTCTTGTTTTCTCCTGCAAACTAAATGAGAATTATTTTATTAATATGTGTGTTGCAACAATTCAGAATGGTTAATAATTGAGTGAGAACATGTGATCATGACATTTTGTGTGACAATTTATTTCAGGTGGATTCAGCAGTGAGGTTTCCAGGCATGTGACAAGTGTTATTCAGAAGAGAGTTTCTTGTGAGCTGGTTCCCAAATCCTTTTTTAGCGCTGACATCTGTTCGTTGGTGCTCTGCAATGGAAGATCTTCCCCGACAGCCGTCTCCACTAAATGTGGGAGTAGATCTGTATGGAGCGGATTCAGAGCTGCAAAAGATGTTAATTGATGAGAGAATGAGATGTGAACATCACAAGAACAACTATCAAACACTGAAGGCTGAGCACACAAGGTATTGCCAGCAATTTAATTTACTAGAAACTATGCAAATCTTAAAATGCTGTGCATTTTTGCAGACAAACACAGAGATGTGAATGTACGAGGGTGAGGAATTGGAGGGAAGTGTGTATAGAAGCCTGGGTGACTTCAGAACAAATACTTAGTTTAATTTAGTTTAGAGATACAGTGAGGAAACAGGCCCTTCGCCCCGTCGAGTCCGCACCAACCAGCGATCCCCGCACGTTGACACGACCCTACACACCAGGAACAATTTACATTTATACCAAGCCAATTAAACCACAAAGACCTGTAGTCTTTGGAATGTGGGAGGAAACCGGAGATCTTGGAGAAAAACCCACGCGGTCACAGGGAGAACGTACATGCTCTGTACAGACCGCACCCGTAATCCTGTTCAAACCCTGGTCTCCGGCGCTGTAAGTCAGCAACTATACCATTGCGCCAACATGCCGCCCTATTGTACAAATATGCACTATATTTAAAAACTGCTGTCCCAGATCATTCAATGTAGGACTGTGACTAGTTCCTTGTGGATTGGTACTGTCCTGTTTTAATTGGGATGGAGTTCAATAATATTCCCAGGGAAGTGATCCATCCACTGTTAACTAAGGAGGTAAAGGGTAATTGTAGATTATAAGAAGAGGTTTAAAATGCTGCCAAGAAATGTGGTAAGATTGAGAATTGTCAGAATTTTAGGGAGTGTCAACATAGGGCCAAAAAATTGATGAAGGGAGAAATAAAGGTTAGCGAGTAAATTAGTAAAGTAGGTGAACTTATAATGGGAAGTAAAAATGGTTTAGTTGGTTTAGAGATACAGACCCTTCAGCCCCTCCGAGTCCACACCGACCAGCGATCCCCGTACACTTGTGCTATCCTGAACACACTAGGGACAATTTACAATTATACCAAGCCAATTAACCTACAACCCTGTACATCTTTGGAGTGTGGGAGGAAATCGGAGATCCCAGCGAAAACCCACAAGGGTCACGGGGAGAACGTTCAAACTCTGTACAGACAGCACCCGTAGTCAGGATTGAACCCGAGTGTCTGGCGCAGTAAGGCAGCAACTCTACCGCTGCGCCATGTGCCGCCCAATACTTTCACCTTTGATTGTAAAACTAATCATTGAAGGAAAACAGGAAACAGAGCAGGCACCCTGTGGGACTTGCCAGTTATACTGATGTTTTTTGTGGTTAAATTATTTGGAAACATTACAGGGGATTTTAAACCACATTGCATGTTTTCTAAGATTAATTCACTCTTACTCGATGGTTCAATGGTCCTTTATTGTCACGTGTACCAAGGTACAGTGAAATTTGATTTACCATACAGTCATACCAAAAAAGAAACAAGATACAAAATTACATAAAGATTAAACATAAACAGCCACCACCGCGGGCACACAGCATAAGCAGCGACCCACAGCCATCAGTTCAATGTCCGGGCCACACACACGTTCTTCACCATGATGTGATCCATTGTACCGACTGTCACTCTCTGCACCCCCTGTTCGCCCGAACAGTCAGAAAGCCGTCCACAAAGCCGCACCAGACTCCAGGATGTTCTCATGGCGCGATGTCCCCGCAAACTCCGAGATCACTATGAGATTAGTATACAAACTTAAAGCACACGGTATTGGGGGTTCAGTATTGATGTGGATAGAGAACTGGCTGGCAGACAGGCAGCAAAGAGTAGGAGTAAACGGGTCCTTTTCACAATGGCAGGCAGTGACTAGTGCATTACCGCAAGGCTCAGTGCTGGGACCCCAGCTATTTACAAAATATATTAATGATTTGGACGAGGGAATTGAATGCAACATCTCCAGGTTTGCAGATGACACGAAGCTGGGGGGCAGTGTTAGCTGTGAGCAGGATGCTAGGAGACTGCAAGGTGATTTGGATAGGCTGGGTGAGAGGGCAAATGCATGGCAGATGCAGTATAATGTGGATAAATGTGAGGTTATCCACTTTGGTGGCAAAAACAGGAAAGTAGACTATTATCTGAATGGTGGCCGATTAGGAAAAGGGGAGATGCAACGAGACCTGGATGTCATGGTACACCAGTCATTAAAAGTAGGCATGCAGGTGCAGCAGGCAGTGAAGAAAGCGAATGGTATGTTAGCATTCATAGCAAAAGGATTTGAGTATAGGAGCAGGGAGATTCTACTGCAGTTGTACAGGGTCTTGGTGAGACCACACCTGGAGTATTGCATACAGTTTTGGTCTCCTAATCTGAGAAAGACATTCTTGCCATAGAGGGAGTACAGAGAAGGTTCACCAGACTGATTCCTGGGATGTCAGGACTTTCACATGTAGAAAGACTAGATAGACTTGGCTTGTACTCGTTAGAATTTAGAAGATTGAGGGGTGGATCTTGTAGAAACTTACAGAATTCTTCAGGGGTTGGACAGGCTGGATGCAGGAAGATTGTTCCCAATGTTGGGGAAGTCCAGAACAAGGCGTCACAGTTTAAGGATAAGAGGGAAATCTTTTAGGACTGAGATGAGGAAAACATTTTTCACACAGAGAGTGGTGAATCTGTGGAATTCTCTGCCACAGAAGGTAGTTGAGGCCACAGTTCATTGGCTATATTTAAGAGGGAGTTAGATGTGGCCCTTGTGGCTAAAGGGATCAGGGGGTATGGAGAGAAGGCAGGTACGGGATACTGATTTGGATGATCAGCCATGATCATATTGAATGGCGGTGCAGGCTCAAAGGGCCGAATGGCCTACTCCTGCACCTATTTTCTATGTTTCTATCACTGCACTCCCGGCAATCCCTCCGTCCCCACCAGTGCAGGCAGCGCTTCCATCTTGTTTTTTGGTGACCTCACGTTCCCCACTGTGATGGAAGGTGAATAACTTTTATCTTCTTCCTCCGCAGTCAGGGCCATCGAAGGTCACGCAGTCGGCGGTCGAAGCTCCTGCGGTTGGAGCTCCCGAAATCAATCCAGAACCAAGGGATTGCCAGCTCCATGATGTTAGGCAGCAGTGCGGACGGATATATGATACGGAAAAAGTTGCATCTCCGTCGGGGGAAGACATTTAAAAAAGTTTCCCCCAACCCCCCCACATAACACAAAACTAAAGATACACTAAAACATACAAATAGAAACAGACTAAAGAGAACAAAGGGACGAGACGGGCTGTTGGTGAGGCTGCCACTTACGCCGCCACCCGATATTCCCTGTGAGATCTGCAAGATCGGCCAGGTAGTTACCAGTGTCCTTCGGCCTTTGTCCTTGAAGAAAACCCCTTATAGTTTCCGATCTTCAGGTGACACACCTGACTTGCAGCTTTCCCAATGTTGTCCATCTTAATCCAATTTCAATAATCTAATGAGCTCCGATCACTGCGGCACTGGCTCAGCGGTAGGGTCGCTGCTTTACAGCGGCAGAGTCCCGGGTTCGATCCTGACTACGGGTGCTGTCTGTACAAAGTTTGTACATTCTCCTTGTGACAGGTCGGGTTTTCTCCGGGTGCTCCAGTTCCCCCCACCCCCCCCTTATTCAAAGACGTGCGGGTTTGTAGGTTAATTGGTTTCTGTAAATTGTCTCTTTAGTGTGTAGGATAGTGCTAGTATATGGGGTGATCTCTGGTCAGCGCGGACTCGGTGGGCCGAAGTGCCTGTTTCCATGCTGTATTTCTAAAGTCACTGATCCGACACAAATTCCAAGCCTCCAGTCCCATGTTTTTTCATGGATACCATAAATTCTCTGATCCCCACTCCCACTTCTAACCTTCTCACGTCAGTCTGACACTTTCCAATTCCATTCCCTGTATTCCGCTCCCAACACAAGTAAAACCATGTTTCTGACTGCAACCATCTCTGCCAAAGTCAATACAGGAAGTCCATTTGCAATCCTACCATACCCCATCCCCGCCAAATGCTGAGCTCAAACATCTCCCCACCACCGAACCCAGACTAGGCATCTGCCTACTTCACCACCATAGGTTTGCAAGAGAAAGACAGGACAGCACATGTTTGCCTGCAAAAATGTGAGATCATGGACGTAACTGAAACTTGACGCAATGGGCCAAGATATTAAATACAATCATTCATATGCTCACTTCATTCGAATTTCTAGGCATATAACTTGAACTTATTCCTGACTGCAGGACACTGTAGGAGAGGTTTCCAATCCTATTTACTGATTGTACTCTGAAGATAATGTGCACAAAATGTTAGAGTAACACAGCGGGTCAGGCAGCATCTCTGGAGGAAAGGAATAGGTGACGTTTTGGGTCGAGACCTTTCATCAGACCAAAACATCTCGGCCCGAAATGCCATCTATTCCTTTTCGCCAGAGATGCTGCCTGACCCGCTCAGTTACACCAGCATTTTGAGTCTATCTTCTGTGTAAACCAGCATTTGCAGTTCCTTTGTACACTATATTATGTGTGGGTGTAGTAAGAACATTTAATTGGGTAGTTATTGCAGACACCATACCCCATCCCCGTCTCCTCATGGTACACGTCTTCCTCAGATGCGAGGAGAAATCTCAGTAAGACGTCACTAGTGTGGATTAGTATGGCTGGTTCTAGTCACTGTTCTACAACAAGGTGTAAGGGGTAGATAGCCAGACTGATGCCCTGTTACAGTTCATAAGAGATAGGAGCCCATCGTCTACTCCGTCGTTCAATCATGGCTGATCTATCTTTCCCTCTTAACCCCATTCTCCTTCCTTCTCCCCGTGACCCCTGACACCCATACTAATCAAGAATATATCTATCTCTGCCTTAAGAATATCAATTGACCACCTCCACAGCCTTCTGTGGCAATGAATTCCCCAAATTCACCACCCTGTAACTAAAGAAATTCCTCCTCTTGCCTATCCTAAAGGAACGTCCTTTAATTCTGAGGCTAAGACGTCTGGACCTAGACTCTCCCACTAGTGGAAACATCCTCTCAACATCCACTCTAACCAGACCTTTCACTATTCCATAAGTTTCAATGAGGTCCCCCTTCGTCTTTCTAATCTCGAGCGAGTACAGGCCCAGTGCCGTCAAACAGGAGTTTGCTTATATTTAAAAAAAGCCTTGTCAGAAAAGTGTTCTTTGCAACTAAAGCAGTACACAACCCAATAGAGGTTATGCACTTATGAAATATGCACTTCAATCTTTTGAATTATAGAACCATCATTTTTTTTTAATGTGTTGCATGGCAATACTCATGTAAAAATGTTTGACTGTTGCTGCAGGTTGCAGAATGAATACACAAGATCCCAGAATGAACTAACACGGATGCTGACAGACAAACAAAGTACTCAGGAGAAATTCCAACTACTTCTTGCTGAACTTCGTGGGGAATTACTGGATAAAACAAGGGAACAAGAGGAACTGAAAATGCAGGTGACATTATAGTTTGTTTAAATGTAATCTAAGCAAATGCCTTATGGCCTGTCCCACTTAGGCATTTTTTTAGGCGACTACAGACAATAGATAATAGGTGCAAGAGTCGGCCATTCGAACCTTCGAGCCAGCGCCGCCATTTAATGTGATCATGGCTGATCATCCACAATCAGTACCCCATGGCAGTCGCCACAAGTGTCGTGAGTTGTCTCCTCAGTCGCCCAAAGAGTCTTAGCATCTTTCTGGTCATCGCTGGATTTTCAACATGTTCAAAATTTTTTGGCGAGAGTCAGCGACAGTGGGCTTGACGCCAATGAGCGTAACTTAACTTCTCCTGACGTAGGTTGTCACCAGGTGACGTAGGTTGTCGCCGGTGCTGACTTTGGTGAATTCCATTGACGACTACCTACGTCAACTGAATATCTTCAGTTGTCGCCGACAGGGACGTAGCTTGTCGCTGGTGGACGTTGGTTGATTTCGGTTGTCGTAGGTTGTCGCCTGTGTGGTCGTGGGTGGGTGTGGTCTTAGGTGGACGTCCTAATGGGTCGCCGGTTGTCGGGACTTGCCATACCTTGACGTCGACTAGGTAATAGGTTGTTGTAGCTTGTCGTAGACTTTGTCGTAGGCGTTTTTTTCCGGCGACCTGCTACGACTATGACAGTCGCCTAAAAAATCGCCTAAGTGGGACAGGCCCATAACAAGTGGCAATATATACAAAGTGGCAATAGATACAAAGTTGCTCCAACTGAGTTTTTTTCAAACATGAATTGTGTTAAGCCATGTTCAGACAATAGGGATTAAAAAACAGCATTGGGAGATAAATTTAATGGAGTGGTTTGAGGGAGGAAGGAGAACTGTGATCTTAGATTCCAGACATCATAACCAGAGGAAACCCACAGAACCGTCCATGAGGACCTCAAACTAGCCTCCCCCGCCCCCACTCCCCTCCCCTCCCGCGGCTCCCACCATCCCGTGAGCACCTGTCCCATCTATGTTCTGTTCCGACATTGGCCTCATCATTCAACCTAAATCCACAAAGCCGGAGTGGTATCAAATCATCATCAGTTCTCCTTCTTCCAAATTTGAGTCCCAGTATACCCATTAACTGTGGCAATGGCTGAATACTACAAACTGGCTGTAACGTGGTCGGGCAGCATCACTGGTGATAATGCAGCCCTCCCTGATTCAGATTCAGATGAACAACGCATTCTAAATTTGCTTTGCGCAGAAGGCCCGTGAGACTCGAGTGTGCCTTTTCTCAGAGTCATGGTTGTAGGAATTAGATCGGCCTTCCTGAGAGTGAACACAAGGAAAGCAACTGACCCGGACAGAGCCTCTGGCTGCGTCCTTAGGAACTGCACTGACCGACTAGCGGGAGTTTTCATGGCCATCTTTAATCTCTCCCTACTCCCTTCTGAGCTGCCCACCTGCTTCACGAAGACTACCATCATCCCGGTGCCAAAGAAAAGCAAGATCTCATGCTCTAATGACTACAGTCCAATTGCCTTTACATCCACCATCATGGAGTACTTGAGAGGCTGATTATGGCACACATTAAATCCACGCTACCAAGCAACCTTGATCCACTGCAGTTTGCCTACCGCCACAACAGGTCAACTGCGCTTGGCATCTCCCCAGTCCCAACACCCATTCCTGGAACACCTGGATAAGAGGGACGCCTACATTAGATGCTTAATCATAGACCACAACTCTGCTTTCAATACCATTATCCCAACCAAGCTCATCACCAAACTCGTGGAACTTGCAGTTGGTGCTCCCCTCTGCACGGGATCCTTGACTTCCTGACCAACAGGACACAATCAGTGAGGACAGGTGACAAATCATCCTCTATGATAAACTTCAACACTTTGCCTCCACAGATGATGTTCGACCTGCTGAGTTCCTCCAGCACCTTGTGTTTTCATCGTTGAACACATGCTTTGTAATCACTTATTGCATTGTTGTGAATGGAAGCTTGATGAGTTAGCTGTTATGTTTTCCTGCATTACCCAACTTGGGTATATAATGGGCAGTGAAATCTTGAAATTATGAAAGACACATTCTGTAGTAAATATAAGAAAGTTAAATCTGGAACATCCAAGTGATCAAGACAGAAGTCTTAATTGTAGTTAAATGCTGTAATGGAGATAGTTTAATTTAGAGATACAGCGTGGAAACAGGCTCTTCGGGCCACACAAAACCCGCACCGACAACGATCACCCGTTCACTAGCTCTGTGTTGTCCCAGTTTGGCACCCCTAGATTCTAGGGTAATTTACAGAAGTCAATTCACCTACAAACCTACACGTCTTTGGAATGTGAGAGGAAACCACTTCACCTGGGGAAAAAAACAGCAGTCACAGGAAGTACATACAACTCTGTACAAACAGCACACGTGGTCCAGAGCGAACTTGAGCCACTGGCACTGTAAAAGGCCTGTCCCACTGTACGAGGTAATTCAAGAGTTCTCCCGAGTTCTCCCCAGATTCGAGCTAGTGTAATGTATGTAGCGGGTACGTAGGAGTTTGTGAATGTCACGTAGAGGCTCGTACGAGTAACGGTAGGTACTCGGGAAATCCGGTAAACTCGTGACGTTTTTTCAACACTGAAAAATGTCCATGAGTGAAAAAATACCCGTGATGAAAATAATTATTACTTTTTACTCGTACGAGCCCCTACGTACATTACACGAGCTCGAATCAGGGGAGAACTCGGGAGAACTCTTGAATTACCTTGTACAGTGGGACAGGCCCTTAAGGCAGCAACTCTACTGCTGCGCCACTGTGCCGAACTGAGATGTCATCGAACTTTACCTTCCTTATTATATTGCAAGCTAATGGGAACCATAACATGAACCTCATTTGATGGATGATATGCAGATTTTGATTTCAGTGACAAGGTTATATATTAGAACTCATTCATCTGTAGGTTTGCCCATTAACATTGATTGTTAGAGTTTATATGAATGTTTTTAAGTATATTTGTTTTTTAACAAAAATGCTGATGGATTTAATCCTTCTGGTGAAATTCACAATTATGGTTTTCAGAATTACAAACTATTCAGTAGTAAAATAAAATGAAAATACCCCAATTGTTTCAGTTGTCACATGAGTTATTGCACAGAGTGAAACCTTGAGATAAAGATTTTAATTTGCTCGGGACTTTCAGAAATCTGCAGGGAAAATAGCAAAACACAGTGGCACAAGTGTTATTGTGTTGCCTTTTAGCTCCAGGGACCTGCCTTTGTTCATGACCTCAATTGCTGTCTGTGTGGAGTTTGCTTGTTCTGTCCATGGCATGGCATGAGTTTCCAGCAGGTGGTTGCCCCGCTCCAAAATGCCAGGAGGCCAACTGGAATTTGTAAATCACCCCTTATAGCAAACGTGGCAAAATAATCAAAGGGGACTTGATCAGTAAAAGAGTGAAAATAAGCAGTAGGGGTACAGAGACGGTAAACTGAAGATTTGGGATTTGCAAGTTAACATGGAGCTGTTGGGCTGCATTACATGAGTAATTGAACAGTGAGTGATTATCAGAGTGCAGAAGCTACCCAAGCAAACTTGATTCTGAATTTGAAACCAGGCCTGACAATTGTTGGGGTACGTGGACCAGCCCCACATGGGGGGTGGCAGGGTAATTGTGTAAATGTTCACCTCTGGTCCTCTGCAGCCTCAGTCCATATCATTCCTGGGCCCTATACAGTGTAGGGCTTTACTTTAGAGATACAGCGTGGAAACAGGGCCTTCAGTCCACCGAGCCCACGCCGAACCGCGATCGCCCCATACACGAGCACTATCTTACACACAAGGGACAATTTACAGAAGACAATTACCCTACAAAGCTGTACATGGAATCTAGCAAAAGAAGATACAGACTTTAATGAAATTAAAATGAGAAGAAATTATTTCTGCATTTGATGACCTTTCCTATTTTGTTGCCCAGATAGTAACACCTCAAAAACTGGAGTTATTAAAAGCACAAATACAACAAGATCTTGAGGCACCTATGAGGGAACGCTTCAGGAAACAAGAAGAGGTGAGAATAACGCCAAGGAAAATCATTCCTTATTAATAACAATTTTGACTGATCTAAAAAAAAAAATTAGCTAGTTTGTTGTATGAAACTGAAACTGAAACTTTAATGTTTTAGGAAGCCGAAAGATACAGAGCTGAATATAATAAAATGCGATATGAATACACGTTCCTAAAATCAGAGATTGAGCATCAAAAGGAAGAGAATGAACGAATCCTGAGTGAGAAAGCGATCAAATTTGAAGCTGAGGTAAGAATAGTTGATGATGAATTCCTGTCATGATATATAGAAACAAGGAATTGGAGATGCTGGCCTGCAAAAGAAAGGCACAAAGTGCTGGTTCTTCAGAAGGATCCTGACCCAAAACGTCGCCTGTCCATATCCTTGAGGGATGCTGCCTGACCCACTGAATTACCCCAGCACATTGTGTCTTATCGTGTTGGCCACTCTACCTCTAACCTGTTGTGCACGCCCATAAACAGTTGAATCCGTAGGATGCCCCAGTATTTTTGCATTCATCATCGCCTTTTCTCCCTGCATGCTGTTGTTCTCAGTATTGTTTCTTCCGGCCATGCATTTAAGCTGGCTACCACTGTTCTGCTTTCACCTCTCTTATTTGAACAGAGCGGGATCTTTCGGGAACCAGACAATCCTTTGCAATATGTTTCAGTCCTTAATAAAATCGTAAACCTCAGTCTGTTCTCCATTGAAGATTCCTCCCTTATTTGACAGAAATAAAAAGGCTATAGTAAAGAGGTTCAAACTTCCAACTTTTTTAAAAACTGGTTTTCCTTTTGCATTTATTTTTGCACTTCAGATGTGGATTGAGATTTTTTAAGTAAACTATTTCTCATCTCAACTGGACTGAATTAGTTCACTGGCTGTTCTCGGGACATTGCTAAAATTGGTAAATCTGCATTTATTATCCCTTGAGTTGATATTCAGTATGGCAATATTGTTTCCACAACAGCAATACTTGGAGGTATCATCAGTAATACAAACCTTCTGTTTATAGTTTGCATTCATGTTCATAAATTCTAGGAGCAGTATTAGACCACCAAGTCTACTCCGCCATTCCTTCATGGCTAATTTATCTTTCCCTCTCAACCCCATTCTCCTTCCGTCTGCCTATAACCCTTGACACCCTTACTAAACAAGAATCTGGCAATCTCCGCCTTAAAAGTATCTATTGACCTGGTTCATGAGTCATCAGTGCTCTTTTGCTTTCATGAATTTAGTGGTGAATCATTTACGTGCAGATTTGGATTAGCTGCAAACAATATAAAGGCATGACATTGTGGTGTGGTTTTGAGTTGCAACAATTAATGCAGCTGATCTGTGCAGTAATGCATATTATATCATGCATATTATAGAGGGAGGGTCATAAAATGTTTGAACCTTGTGGTTCTTTCTATTTAAAGTAAAAAAAGAGATGAAATGGGCGGGAAATCGTAAAGACTTTGACTTAGAAACTTTAATGACCTGCAGAGGAAATTGGTACTGTGCAGTGAGATTATGCAAGGACCTCGACTGCTAAACTCTATTGCACATGAGGTCCGAGGTCTTGAATGCAGAGGAATAGGCCTTGCATTATTTTGATCTGTGGTTACTTTGCTCATTCTGCAAAGGCAGAGATGCAGAGGTTCTCCTGCAGACCATGACACGTGCAGTCAGTTAAGTCAGAAGAGTTCCAGTGACGAGTTGGAGCCTCAGGCAGAAATCAAAATGTTGATGGCTGAGACACTTATGTTCAGAGGCAAAACAATGAGGTTGATCCAGGTGTACCATAACTGCCAGGTTCAAGTAGAAAAAGAATCAAATTGGTCAGACAACCCAGCATAAACCTTGGCATTGAATTTGGATGCAGCAGATTCATTCATATTCCTGTTGAGCTTTGCAAAACCCTCTTCACAAACATCTGTGGACTGATGTTTAAATTGAATGAGAGATTGCACAGTCTAGTCAGTCTGTATTCCATCATGCATTATAGATAAGATGCCAGACCTTTCTATCACAATGCCTTGCTACGTCCTGTTCCACCAGACTGATAGATGCACAAGAAGGAGGGTGGACATCTAGATGGGAGTAATCCTTTATTGTATGCACCTGTATTGTACTTCCGGTGGCGCTGGTGCCAGCAGCCTCCACCTACAGCCCGGTATCTTTTTGTTTTTTTGTTTATTTAGTTATGTTAAAGTGTGTTTTTTTTGTGTTTTTTGGTGTTTTTATGTGGGGGAAGAGGGCACGGTGCGGGGGATACCGTCCTTCGGCCGCTTCCTGGTGAGGACGCGACTATTATTCGAGTCGCGTCCTCGCTCCCCCCCCCCTCCCCCCACAGCGGCCTACCTACCTGGATTGGCGCGGCCTTTCCTGCCGGGATCGACCGGAGCTCCAGCAGCGGCGGGACAGCGCTGGAACATCGCGGGGCTGGCGATGCCTTACCGGGGGTCGCCGTCTGGAGCCCGGAGTGCTGGACCTGCTGCACCAACATCCTGGAGCTGCGGTTTGCGGAGCTCCCAACGTGGGCGGCGCTGATGGACAGCGCGGGGTCCTGCGACTCTGCCCGGCTCGGCCTGTGGACTCAGGAGCTGCAGACCCCGGCAGCGGGAGGCGGCTGATCAGAAGGTCCTGGCCGCTGAGGAGGAGGATGTTCACCGTCGGGGATCGGCGTCGGCGTTCCATCAGCCCGGCGTGAGGGCCTGAACATCGGGCCACCCGGGGCGGCGACTGTGGGTGCTCGGAAGGCCCCGACCACGGATGAACATGGAGGGGAGGCTGGCTGGACTATGGTGCCTTCCTCACCTTGGTGCCATTTATGTTATGTTGTGTCGTGGACTTTCTGTGTTTGTGCTTTTTAAAATTTTTTAATTCAATTTCAATTTTATTTTTAATATGTTGTATTATTTATTTATTATTTATTTTTATTATTTTTTTGTGATTTTTTTTATGATACTGCCTGTAAGGGAAATTCATTTCGTTGTCTCAAATTGAGACAATGACAATAAATTTGAATACAATACAATACAATACTTTGGGATTTTAGAGATTCAGCGTGGAAATAGGCCCTTCGCCCCACTGAGTCTGCGCCGACCAGCGATCACCCCGTACACTAGGACTATCCTGCACACTCGGAACAATTTACAATTTTTACCAAAGCCAATTAATCTACAAACCTATATGTCATTGGGGTGCGGGAGGAAACCGGAGCACCTGGATAAAACCCACACAGTCACAGGGGGAGCATGTATATGTATGTAAATAATAGACTAAATAATAGTTTTAGAGATACAGCACAGACACAGGCCCTTTAGCCCACCGAGTCCCGCTGATCAGCGAATTTTTACCAAAGCCAATTAGCCTACAAACCTGTACGCCTTTGGAGTGTGAGGAAACCGGAGCACCCGGAGAAAACCCACGCGGTCACAGGGAGAATGTACTAACTCTGTACAGAAAGCACCCGTAGTCAGGGTTGAACCTGGGTCTCTGGCGTGGAAAGGCAGCAACTCTAACGTTGCGCCATAATGCCACAATATATGTAAGAATGAATAACATCATTGGACACACTGTTCCATATAGGTGGAAGGGAATGATAAAAATGACATGCTTGTAGTCTTTTGACATTTTCAAAGTACTTCCGGTCAAATATTCATCTTTTCTAATTTGCTAGTGCAGGGAAATGGTGATTTTCCATTTGTGGCACAGAGATCGCAATATTTTACAAGTGAGGTCTGGGAGAAACAAATGATATTGAGTTTTACAAGTTTAACAGCAGGACCTTGCTTGAATTTCTGCCCTCCAAGTTTCTCAACGTGAGTCAGCATTACTACTTACAGTATCATGTCCCGTTCACTGGTGGTGCTGGACAGTGACTGCGGTGTACTTAAATTACTGACAGCGCTTAGCTAACCTCAACCCCAAACCCACACAGTGTTAAACTCTGGGTATATCAGATTTTTGCAGCTATGTCAAACCTAACGCTTTCTTAACCATTTGACCTTTTTTATATGCTGCACATCTTTATATCTATCTATCTATCTATCTATCTATCTATCTATCTATCTATCTATCTATCTATCTTATAAGTGTGTGTGTGTGTGTGTGTGTCTGCCTGACTTGTGGCTGCCAGCCTTTGATTTGTTGCTATGCCAACACCAGACGAAGAATCGCTGAGATTTTTTCCATTTCAGTAGAGATTTCACTTTTCATTCTAAGTATCCACTCCTGATTAAATTTTGTCGTGTTTATGTACACATTTTTAATAAAATAAATAATCCCCCACCCCCTCACCCCCCTCTCCCCCCCCCCAAAATTTCAAAAGGAAACTGCTTCTCACCCATAGAATGTTGGTGAACGTTCCATCGTGTGATGTCACAATGCCCAATGCTCACAGATGTCCAATCGGTATGGATACATTTACATATGCCTTTGCAGCAGCCCCAGCCCCAGCCCCACTGCAGCCTGTGTCGAAGCGCATCATCACGTGTGTGGGAATAGAGAAAGAGGATTGGGGGTGAAAGGGAATGGGGAACAGATGGACTGTCCCTACCCCTCCCCCTTCCACTCTCCCTCCCCACTATTTCCCCTCTCTCCCCACACCCCTCTCCCCCTCCATCCACACTCTTACCCCTCCCTCCACTATCACATCCCTCACCTCTCCCCCTCCCCATTCCTCTCTCCTCCCCTTCTCCATCTCCCTCTCCTCACCCCCCTCTACCTCTCCTCCCCCCTCCTCCTCCCACCCCCATCCCTCTCTCCCCCACCCCCCTTCCCTCTCCCCCCCCTTCCCTCCCCCACCCCTTCCATCTCTCCCCCACCCCCCTCCCCCCACCCCCCTTCAGTCCCCCACCAACGTCCCTCTCCCCCCCCCACCCCCCTCCCCCCCCCCCCCCCCCCCCCCCCCCCCCCTCTACCCCAACTCCCTCCTCCCCTCCCCCCCCCTCCCCACTCTCCCTCTCCCCCTCCCTCTCTCTTCCCCTCCCCCACCCCCCTCTCCTCCCCCCTCCCCATCTCCCTTGCCAAAGATATTCTTGCCATAGAGGGAGTACAGAGAAGGTTAACCAGACTGATTCCTGGGATGTCAGGACTTTCATATGAAGAAAGACTCGGCTTGTACTCGCTAGAATTTAAAAGATTGAGGGGGGAACTTATAGAAACTGACAAAATTCTTAAGGGGTTGGACAGGCTAGATGCAGGAAGATTGTTCCCCGATGTTGGGGAAGTCCAGAACAAGGGGTCACAGTTTAAGGATAAGGGGGAAATCTTTTAGGACAGAGATGAGAAAAACATTTTTCACACAGAGATTGATGAATCTCTGGAATTCTCTGCCACAGAAGGTAGTTGAGGCCAGTTCATTGGCTATATTTAAGAGTGAGTTAGATGTGGCCCTTGTCCCCTCTCCACTCCCTCCACACTCTTCCCCCTCCCTCCCCTACTCCATCTCCATCTCCCTCTCCCTCCTCCACTCCACTCCCTCCCCTACCCCATCTCCCTCCTCCCCCTCCCCCACACATCTCTCCCCCCCTTTCCCCCATCCCTCTCTCTCCTCCCTCACCCCCCCTACCTCACCTCTCCCCCCCCTCTCTCCTCCCTACCCCATCTCATTCCTCCCCTCCCTCCTCCCTCCCCCACAACTCTCTTCCCTCCCCCCCCCTCTTCTCCCCTCCCCTCCCCACCCCTCTCTCCTCCTCCTGCTTCATCTCCCTCTCCTCACCCCTCTCCCTCTCTTTCCCACCTCCTCCCAACCCCATCCCTCTCCCCCACCCCTCTTCCCTCTCTCTCCCCCCCCCACCCCCCTCCATCTCTCCCCCCCGCCCCCCCCTACCCCTGTCCCTCTTCCCCCACCCCCCCTACCCCACTCCCCCCCACCCCCCTCCCTTTCCCCTTCTCTTCTCCTCCTCCCCCCCCCCCCTCTCTCCTCACCCCTCCCTCCCTCCTCCCCTCCCACCCCTCCCCCACCCCTCTTCACCCCCATCTCCCCCCCCACCCCCTTCCCCCTCTCTCTCTTTCACCACTCCCCCGCTACCACTCTCCCACCCCCTACCCTCTCCCCCCCCCTCCCTTCATGCCCCTCCCCGCTCTCCTCCCACTCCCCACTCTCCCCTCCCCCTTCCCATCCCCCTCTCTCTCCCCCTACCCCGCTCTCCTATCCCTCCCAAATCTCTCCCGTTTCCCCCTCCTCCCCCTCTTCTCACCCTCCCCTCCCCCCCCACCCCCCCTCCTCACCCTCCTGCACCCTCCCGTCCCCCCCCCACCACACCCACACCCCCCCCTGTGAGTGTGATGCCGCAGCCCCCCACCCCCCCCGCAAACGCGCGTTGGGGAAACAGACCCAACGGGTCTGCACTTGGTCTAGTATACTTATAAAACTCTGATCTTGGATGTGTGTGTATTTGTGTGTGTGTATTTATTCGTCTGCATTTCATATCTCCTCGAAAACATGAAGCGCTAATGGTGAAAATTTTACATATTCCGATAGATATTTACACCATGATGTCCAAAATAGCCTCATCTGAAAATTTAATGCATTATTTCCCGAGTTATTTATGAAACTGTTCACAAATGTGCAGAAACTTGGAAAAAATAACTGCTTAGCCGTGCTTCGCCCTGTGTTTAGCCCTGTACTTAAACCAGCTTGCAACATTGTTATGTTGTTATCCAACATTGTTATCCAAGTATACCGAGTTCTGCCCACCCTACAAGTGCAAAAGCATTTTTTCTTTAAGTTTAAAAATGAGGGAGGCTGAATAAGGCGAAACGAGCAGCCCCTGCACTGTTGTTGGCCATGAGTGAGTGCTGGAATAAGGGGAACGGGTTGCGTTGGGGGACCAGGGACCCAACGGTCCCTTATAAAACTCATAAAACTTTTGAGTTTTTTAACTCTTATAAAACTCTGATCTGTTTATTTGTGTGATGTTCGTGTGCGATTCACATCTCCTTGAAAACATGACGCGCTAACGGTGAAGTTTTTACATATTCCGATAGAGATTTACGCCGTGAAGTCAAAAATCGCCTTATCAGAAAATGTCATCTATTATTTCTTGCGTTATTTATTTTTTATTATTATTATTATTATTATTATTATTATTATTATTATTAATTATTATTATTATACATTATTTACGAAAATGTTCAAAAATTTCAAATATCTGAGAAAATAAACGAGCTAATGACGTCACAATGGATCTTCTGCATTGTTCTCCCCCCGCTGTGCGAGTTACCCTCGTCACCCTGACCCCCCCCCCGCCCCCCGACCCACAGTCATTTGGTCGCCTCCTGCCGGCTCGCCGTGGGCCCAGCAGCCCGCCCGCGCAACCCGCTCGCCTGCCCGGCTCCCCTCCTCTTCCCCCCATTGAGTCCTCTCCCCCCCACACACTCCTCCTCTCCCCCTACCCCCCTCCCTTCCCCCTCTCCCCCCCCCTCCTTTCTCCCCTTCCCCCCCCCTCTCTTTCCCCTTCCCCCTCTCTACCCTCCTCCCTCTCCCCCCTCCTCTCTCCCCCCCCTCTCTCTCCCCCCTCTCCCTCTCCCCCCCTCCTCTCTCCCCCCCCTCCTCTCTCCCCCTCCTCTCTCCCTCCCCCTCCTCTCTCCCCCCTCCTCTCCCCCCCCTCCTCTCTCCCCCCCCCTCTCTCCCCCCCCGTCTCCCCCCCCCCCTCCTCTCTCCCCCCCTCCTCTCACACCCCCCTCCTCTTCTCCCCCCTCCTCTCTCCCCTCCTCCCACTCTCCCCCCTCTCTCCCCTATCTCTCCCCATTCCCCCCTATCCCCTCCTCTCTTTCCCCCCCTCCATCCCCCCTCCCTCCACCTCCCTCCACCCCCCCCCCTCCACCTCCCCCCTCCACCTCCCTCCCTTTCCCCCCACTCTCCCCTCCACTCCCCCCTCCCCCCCCCCCTCCTTCCCCCCTCTCCCTCCCTTTCCCCCCCCCACCCCCCCCCCCCCCCCCCCCCACGTGTGTGGGGGGTGGTTAATGTGTGTGTGACACCACAGGCCCCCTCCCCCGCAATTGCGCATTGAGGGAACGAGACCCAACGAGTCCCACTTGGTCTAGTGCTTCTATACGTGGTCAACGCTGTAAAAATAGGTCGTTATCTCTGGGTTTTTATTCTTTCTTGTGGTAGATTGCTAGGTTGGAAGTTGACAAACAAGCTCTGCACGACCAGATAATGAGTATTGACCCCTCAAGAGATAGTAAACGCGTCGAAGCGCTCTTGAGGGAAAAAGCCCAACACTGTCAGAAAGTCAAGTGTCTGGAATCTGAGGTGGCAGAGCTCCGGGCTCAGAGAGAGAATTCCGGTGCACAAGCTGAGAGCGTGCAGAGAATTCAACTGAGACAGTTGGCTGAATTTCAAAGTGCCATCAAATCTTTGGAGGTAAGCTTTTTTTTTACATCATCGTATGGAAGCACTCGTGACCAGTTTATTCAAATTTCATTATTTCGTCAGAGGGTAGTTAATCTGCAGAACTCATTGCCACAGAGGGCCGTGGAGGCAATGTCAGCGGATATTTTTAAGGCAGAGATAGACATTTTCTTGATTAGAATGGGTGTCAAGGGTTATGGGGAGAAGGCAGGAAAATGGGATTAGGCAGAAATCAGCCATGATTGAATGGCAGACTAGACTCGATGGGCAGAATGGCCTAATTCTACTCCTATAACGTGAACTCGTGAATTTGTTATGCTACAACTGCGAACACCACTATATTGCTAAAGTTCAGTTCAGTTTAGTTTATTGCCACGTGCACTGAGGTACAGTGAAAAGCTGCCAGCTAATCCAGTCAGCAGAAAGACAATACATGATTACAATCCAGCCATTTACAGTGTATACAATCGCACATAAAGAATTGCATTGCTAAGGTTCCAGCAATTAGCCTCCTGCTCCAGCGACACGAGTTGCCGAACTGCAGGCCAGTTGCATTGATTGTAATCCCTGAGATGATTAGAACCTAAAAGCTCCTTGACTTGAGATGGTGTGAAAGGTCCTCAACTCTAGAGAGGATCACATCATCGCTGCCCCGATTCCAATGTCAAACATTGGGCCAATAAAACCTTCATGCTTCCCATAATAAACAGAGGATTTTCCAAAAGTAGTTTGAAATCTATTACTGCAAGTAGTGAAGCACGACCAATATCTTTACCAAATGCCTGCCTATAGTGAAAGGACATCTATCCATAACCGTAATGACTTGTTGGTTTGCGTACTTCTGATTTTTGCATAGCCCTGCCTCTTCTGTATATTATCTGTACTGCTTAATGTTTAGTGTATGAATCAGCAGTGAAATAAGGAAGTCACTTTGCTTATTGCAGTGATAGCTTTGAAGGTATCTCCAGAAGTTACCAATAAGGTAAATATCTGAGCCATCTCTGTTTTCACTAGGCCTTTCTGCCCATACAATGATCCATGCTACCCTGAATTGTTTAATTTATTTCAGTTTAGAGATACAGTACGGAAACAGGCCCTTCGGCCTACCGAGTCCGCGCCGACCAGCGATCCCCGCGCACTTATCCTACACACACTAGGGACAATTTACAATTATATCAAGCCAATTAACCTACAAACATGTACGCCTTTGAAGTGTGGGTGGAAACCAGAGATCCTGGAGAAAACGCATGCAGGTCACAGAAAGAACGTACAAACTACGTACAGACAGTACCAGTAGTCAGGATCAAACCCGGGTCTCTGGCGCTGTAAGACAGTAACTCTACCACTCTGCCACCATGCCGCCCCCTGCAATGATCCATGCTGCCCAGAATGTGCAGGTTCTTGCAGTTACACAGACAATGTTTGAATTTTATGAGATTTTGAATGACCAATGAAAAAAGTTAAATTATCTCCTTTGGGTCTGTTCTTAATTCTTTACACCAGGGGTCGGCAACCTAATGCGGCCGTAACCCAAAATCATCCGCAGGCATATTTTTGTTTCCGTAGTCATCCATCTTGCAGATTTCCTTCATTTCCGGTACCTCCCGGGCACGAGGAGCCCAGGCGTGGTGACCCAAGGAGGCCTGCGTTGGCGGCCGCAATTGCGGAGCTGCCGAGCTGGGCCGAGTGCCCGTGCGGGGCCGTGTGCCCGAGCAGGGCCAAGCGTCAAGTTCTGGCTGTACCGCTTCCTGAGCAAAGCCGCGGGCACAGCCGCGCACCTTCTGTGTCTGGGCTTCACTGTCGGGATCGGGGCTGTCAATAGGCCAGGGACGAGTGAGTGTGAGTATTTGAGCCACTGCCTTCAGGACAGAGCCAAGGCAATGGACCGTAGACACAAGAGATTACAGATGTTGGACTGTTGAGCAAAAAATAAAGTGCTGGAGGAGCGCAGCGGGTCAGGCAGCATCTGTGGAGGGAAACGGACAGACCACATTTGGACGTCCCACCAAAATTCATAACTATTCCATTATCTTTAACCATAACTAAAGCTTTGAGACTGTGAAAGGATATAAATAATGACATCTAATTCTGACATGCCGTTGAAAGCTTTGGTCTGGCAAAATGAAACACAGTGGAACATTTACTTGCCATGGGATAAGGGGTCTGACCACAGGTCTACATTTCAAACTATTCATGTGTTGTTGGTGGTTAGCTTTATATGAAGGGTGCAATTTGCAGTGTTTTGTTTTGTTCACAGGCAGAGAAGCAATCGCTAAAAATGCATCTTGAGCGTTTGGAGAAGGAGCTGCAGCTGGTTCTTGAGCAGAACACACAGTTGACCACCAAGTTGCACAAAGCTGAGCGGGAAGTCAATGCTTTGTCGGTCAAAGTGAGTCAGAAAATAAAATGTCTACATCTGATTCTCTGGAGTATTTAAACAATTGTACCAGGCATTTATTCAGCAATTATAACTCGTATTTGTTCCATTTATCACATTAACATTACTGTAAGTGACGGATAGATAAAAGCCTTCTGATATTAAAATTTTATTTTTTTTCCATATGAAGTTCCACACCAGTTTTGCATGTCTTAAAACCACTTTAGGAACAAAATTTAAAGCTGTACTTTGTCATCTTTGAATTGGAATAAAAAAACTATTTTTCCTTTGGCATATTTGGATGTATGGAGTCATACAGCGTGGAAACAGGCCCTTTGGCCCAACTTGCCCACACTGGCCAACATGTTCCAGCTACGCTAGTCCTATGTCTGCGTTTGGCTCATATCCCTCCAAACCTGTCCTATCCATGTACCTGTCTAACTGTTTCTTAAACGTTGGGATAGTCCCTGCCACAACTACCTCCTCTGGCAGCTTGTTCCATACACCCACCACCCTTTATGTGACAAAGTTGCCCCTCAGATTCTAATTAACCTGTTGTTTAGTTAGCAAGTTAATATGAACTGCAAATTCCTGATGTCCTCCAGATTTCTTCCTCTGCTCCTGTGATCACTAGTTTGTGATGTCATTGAAATCTCCCGCCCATTTTCTTGTGTAGATTGAACAGTATTTAAAGCACGATTAAAGTAATGGCATTGTCAAAGCCACGTTCACTGTGATAAGATGCAAACCATACATAGGATGTTGAGTCTCATTCTCTGCACTCGTTCTCACCTAAGCCACAGCTAACCATGGCCTGTATCATTGTTACTTTTTTGCACATTCATTCATTTCATTCATTTGTTCTATATCTCTCTACATCACCATCTACATATCTCGTTTCTTTTTCCGCTATAACCAAAATCCATTATGAATCCCTGACTCTCAGTCTAAAGAAAGGTCTCGACCCGAAATGTCACCTGTTCCTTTTCTCCAGAGATGTTGTCCGACCCGCTGAGTTACTCCAGCTTTTTGTGTCTTTCTAAGATGTATCATTGCTGTTTGCAACGCTTAGTACCACAGTGAACAGTACACTAACTGATTTTTATTTGGTCATGAGGGAATTTTGATTGTTTTGCTGTTAATGATTTGCATTTTATCAGGCACTAACTACAATGGCTACTGTTTAAATGGGAAGGGTGGTGGACCCTAAATTATTTTCTTCTCATTACAGCTAGAAGAATGTAAACATGCCTATAAGCTAGAAGTTACAAACGTCAAACTAGATGCGGCGAGATCCAAAGGGGAAGTTGAGAGAGAAAGAGATAAGATGCAAAGCCTAATGAATGGTATCCTTCTTGAATTCTCTTTGATTTAGAAACTATATGTTGCTATATATTTCCTGGTGAGGATATTATAAAGATCCTGAACACTGACACGTATTACTAAGTTGTTCATGAAAATGCAAAAAAAAAAAAAAAAATTCTGAAATATGGTGGCTTTGGGTGGTATTGTTGAAATGGTAACTGTTTTACATCTCCTGATGTTGCTGCCACTTGCATGAAGATATTTTAAAGGAGAGCGCAAAGAGTGCTGGTGTTGAGAGAACCAATCTAGTCATCAAGAACAAGATTGCCCGACAGAATACATGCAACAGTTTTGAACAACATTTAGTTAATATAGAGTGGGAGATTGCCAAGAGGATTGCAATCGTTTAGAGGTGATGGCTCTTCATGGGTTTCAGCTGCACAGGGGTTGATGGACATCTTTTAGCCTTTATGATGGAAAGCATATAGCTGAGCTCAGGGTTTAAAAAGACCACCATGCACCCGCTGAGTTTCTCCAGCATTTTTGTCTACCTTTGATTTTTATATCATCTGCAGTTCTTTCTTAACCATGTTTGAAATGGTTATGTTTAGTTTGGGTTAGTGGGCAGGGAATATGATAGATTAATTCATAAGGGAGACACCATTATGTCAGATTTCCCAAGAGGGAAGTGGAGAAAGTTATCCAAGAGTGGAATTAACTAAGGCAATAAAAAACAAATTACTGAAGGAACTTAGTGGATCAGGCAACATCTGTGGAGACACGGGGAACATCCACATTTTGGGTCAAGATCAGGATTGAGAGTGTAAAGTGGTGGTGGCCAGTATAAAGAGGGGAGGGGGAGGCAAGGGCTGACAGGTAAGGGGGAATTCGAATAAGGAGCAATTGGTGGGCAGATGGTTGCAGGTGAAGGAGGTGGCGGGGGGGAGGGGGGGGGTGAGGGTGAGAAGAGGGGTAGAGATATATTGGCCTTACCCAGATTAAGCATGGCACTGTTGAGTGAGAAGATGGGAAGTCAGCATGTTTACTGAAGCTGGCCCTGTGTTAAATGTTGAAGTGACTGACCAGGATAAACCCTACCAGAACAATAGTGATGGTACAAGTAAGGAAACATCCACTACCAGTGTGCAGTGATTCCAGTTCCAACAGTATGTGTTAGGGTTATGCAAGTGAAATTACTGAACTACAACCATTGCTAACGTAGATGATATAAATACCCAAAACTGCAGACTGAAACATCACCTATTCTTATTCTCCAGATCGGAAGTAGGGTCTCGACCCGAAACATCATCTATTCCCTTCCACCAATTTTTGTGTCTATCTTTGGTTTAAACCAGCATCTCCAATTCCATCATATATATATATATACTAGACTAAGTGGGACCCATTGGGTCCCATGTTCACACGGGAGGGCTGGTCCCCCGACACAATATTCCACCTCTCCACCAATTCCAATATTGGTGGCCAGTGGGGGGGGTGCTTTCTGGAGCGCTGGTATGGGTTCTTGGGGTGGCAGCTCAGTCCCTCAAGCCTCATCTGCTGGCAGCTCACTCATGGCTGATGAGCTGGCAGTTGACTCATGAGTCCATTTCAAGCAGGGTGCAAAGCCATCAAATTCAAATCCATGTTCCTACCATTTCAAGCAGGGTGCAAGTCTGCCAAATTCAAGTGTAGTTTCATTCCACTTCAAGCAGGATCCAAGGCCACCAAATTCAAATGCAGCTTCATACCATTTCATGCAGAGTGAAACCACCATAAAGCCACACAAAACACCAAACTCACAGTTCAGTAGACATTCAGTGTGTTCAGTTGATTCACAGCTCAGAGTCATGACCTCTCCCTCCCCATCATGCAGAGACTGAGCCACGCCCACACTTCCGGATTTTATAACCCCTCCCCCTCCCACCGGAAAAGCTGTGTCTTTCAGGGCGTGATTGACGGGAGAGAGATTCTCAACATTTTTTAAACACTAATAACACTAAGAATTCTCTGCACCTGCTCAGCGGAGGGGGGACTGTGTACGATGGCCAAAAATCACAGCCGTAAGTGGTAGCATTTTATCTAAAATCAATATACAGTGCAAACAGGAAGTAAGTGCATTTGCATTAGTGCCTTTCAACTTCAAGCCAAAGCACCCAAGCCACCATTTGCAGTAAGTAGTGCCTTTCAACTTCATTACACCATTTGCTGTAAGTAGTGACTTTCAACTTCAAGCCAATGCACGCACGCCACCATTTGCAGTAAGTAATGCCTTTCAACTTCAAGCCAAATCACCCGCCACCATTTGCAATAAGTAGTGCCTTTCAACTTCAAGCCAAAGCACCCAAGCCACCATTTGCAGTAAGTAGTGACTTTCAACTTCAAGCCAAAGCACCCAAGCCACCATTTGCAGTAAGTAGTGACTTTCAATTTCAAGCAAAGCACCCAAGCCACCATTTGCAGTAAGTAGTGCCTTTCAACTTCAAGCCAAAGCACCCAAACAACCATTTGCAGGCAGTGCCGTTTTACTTCTAACAAACCATATTTTCATTTTCAAACCACATTAAGGGTACCCACAGTTGTGTAGACATTTGTTCAGTGTTATTCAGAGCTTAGAGAGACGTGACCCTTGGCTTCATCCATCTTGCAGAGACTGAGTGAGGCACACCACTTTCTGTTTTATAGTCCCTCCCCCTCCCTCCAGCAGGGGCAGCAGAGAGAATGGTGAATTTTTAAAAAACATTACTACTCTGATTTGTCATAGATGGGAAAAATCCTCCGCACCCGTAAGGCGGAGGGGGGCTCTGAGCGAGGTGGCCAAAAATGACGGCCGTAGGTGGCGGGGTTCTGTCGGAAATCGCAGCACAGTGGGCCAAAAGCGGTCAAGATCAGAGATTTAGTAATATACTAGACCAAGTGCAGACCCGTTGGGTCTGCTCCCCCAACGCAGCCGTTCCCTACCCGTAGCCCCCACGGGAGACGTGGTCCTCCAACTCAAGCCGTTCAGGACTCAGCGGTGCGGCTGTTTTTAAATGGCATCTTTGTGGCAAGAGGCGGGCGCCAGCTGCCGTTATGGTCGCTGGCCAGCAGGAGGCGACAAAATGAGTGAGTGGGGGGGAAGAAGGATTTTATTAAAAATGTGTACATAAACATGATGAAATTTAATGAGGAGTGGATACTTGGAATGAAAAGTGAAATCTCTACCGAAATGGAAAAAATCTGGTCGTTTGTGGGTCTGGTGTTGGCGTAGCAACGAATCAAAGGCTGGCCCCCACAAGTCAGGCAGAAACACACACAGACACACAGCCAGCCAGCCACAGAGTTTTAATATTATAGATAGATAGATAGATATATATATATGTGTGTACGTATATATATATATATATATATATATGTGTGTGTGTGTGTGTGTGTGTGCGCGTGTGTTTATATATATATATATATATATAGGTTTGTGTGTGTATGTACACACACACACACACACAAACACATTTTATTATATGTATAAATATGAAATATGTGTGTATATATATTCTATTTGGGTTTTTATTTCCATTCTAGATATCTCTATTATTAGATTGATGAACATATGAACAATGTTTAAGCATTCATTTTTGTTTTTGCCCAACAGGTTTAGAATCAGATAATGAAATTTTGAAGGCCAACATTGAAAGACACAAAGAGCTTATGGCAGCAAAAGAAAGAGAGCTGATTCGGAAGGTTCAGGCGGCTAAAGAGGAAGATTTCCAGAAACTTGCAGCGTTGCAGAGTGAAAAGTGTGTATTCTTCTTAAAACTTTGTGAGCATAGTGAGCGCCATTTCTTTTCATCGAACACATTTGGTATTCTTGAAATCCAACTCCATGTATCCCGGAGCTAGTGGTCAAAGACCATTTTCTCACCAGGTCTCTTCACTATAACCAAAATCCATTATGAATCCTGGACTCTTAGTCTGAAGAAGGGTCTCGACCCGAAAACGTCACCTATTCCTTTTCTCCAGAGATGCTGCCTGACCCGCTGTGTTACCCCAGTTTTTTGTGTCTGTCGCCTGTTATGAATGGGTCTGTTAAAACAAGGGTTAACTATTGTTGTTGGTAAAGAGTGGTCTTTCTAATAATGTTAATTTTCCTATTGACTAGGTGTAAATTACTTAATAAGTTAAATTACCTTCCCTTAAACAATTGGGGGAGGCAATTTTAATTGCATTTGTACACGAACACTTGGCCTGGAATATACCAATGTGCAATAGCCGTACAACAGAAGTCAGGCTAACAGAGCTGGTGATCCTCTCTCTCTCTCGAGTCAATAGATAATGACAATACATCCATTGTGGACTTAAACATATAGTACTGGAGTGCTATCAAAGCTAGTATCTTGAGTTGAGATTTTAAACATGATTCATGTCTACATGTTGAGACAGTTCCCCGGTCCTTCAGTCAACAAAAAAGTTGATCAGACCATTTATGTTTTGGGATCTTGCTATTCACAACAGCAAGGAGAGATAGATCAGCCATGATTGAATGGCGGAGAAGACTTGATGGGCCGAATGGCCTAAATCTACTATCACTTATGATGTTATGATCCCAAGAACTGCCAAGTTTTCTTTTTTAATAATAATAATAACCATTGCTCCAAAGTCATCCATTGAAGATATAGATCTTGTAGATATCCTGCAATACTCTATCAATGCATTTTATTATTGAGTCTGAAGAAGGGTTTTGGGCCGAAACGTTGCCTATTTCCTTCGCTCCATAGATGCTGCTGCACCCGCTGAGTTTCTCCAGCTTTTTTGTGTACCTTTTATTATAATTTCTGCAATAGAAGGTTCATGACTCTTCTTTCAAAACATTGAGATTATTTTTCTAAATGTCCTTCCCCTGGTCATCATTCCAAAGTGGGAGAGGATGAAGGCAGGACCTAGGAAGATTTAGTTGTTCTTTCTCCTTGTTACTTGCTATGCCCGATACATATATTGAGACCAGTGGAATCAAAGTCAATCAAACAAACCAATATTCGATTTTCTTCTCACCCAAGTCCAATTTCATCCATGGAGACTTTACTTGTACACTGATAACCTGCCAGATTTTCTTTGTTGAAAAGTAATCAAAGCATTTATTTATTCGAAGATTGGAAATAGAAAATAAAATGGCTGACCTGGAGAAGCTGAAGGCTGAACAGGATATAACGTGGCAGGCTGAAAAGGATCATTTGGGAGAGAAGATGCATGCCGTACTGTTAGAAGAGGAGGCATCCAAGAGGGAGGTCCTCAACCTCAGGTTTGAACCAGAGTTTGGTGTACATCTTGACTTTTATTTTACGCACTTCTCTTAGTTATCGTGAAAATGCCTTGCACATTTTATAACAGCTTAACGATTTTTATGTTTTTGGGGTACATCTCAAGGCGGAGAAATACTTATTTTTTCCCCTATTAGACACTATCCATCAAACGCTCTTTTTGACCTAGCCTCGTGTTGAAATAGGATTCCCTATGTGCCTTTGAGAGATGGAAATGGGGAAGTACTGTTGCAAATTACTTGGGATAGAGAACTTTCTTCAAGTACAACAGAAAGAAAAGCAGGCTTGGGGGTTTGTTTGGGGGAAGGGATAAGAGTTAAGAGTGGTACATGGGAAGGAGAACTCTGAAGAGGGGTCTCGACCCAAAACGTCACCCATTCCTTCTCTCCAGAGCTGCTGCCTGTCCCGGTGAGTTACTTCAGCATTCTGTATCTAACTTTGACACAAGAGAGGGAATTGAGTCAAGAGTGTTTTATTGTCATATGTCCCGGATGGAACAATGAAATTCTTACTTGCTGCAGCACAACAGAATATGTGAATATGTAAACGTTGTATATAATGGGAAAAAAAGAAAAAGTTCAATATACACCAAATATAGTGCAAATAACAAATAATAATATCGTTTTTTGCAGTTGGCCTTGCCTGTAATTGATATGATGGGAAGAGAGAGTCCATGTGAGATAGCAAAGTCAAATGATAGGCAAATTTGTCTGGAGGCACTGATTGAGGGTGGTTGTGAACTTTGGAAAAAGGCATAATAAGATGAAGTGAAAGCTGAACTCTGGAGATAAGGTAATATAGCAGAAGCTGAACGGGGAAAGGACTTTTCTCAGTGAGAAACCGGGCAGGGCAAAAGTGCAAACAATGGTTTTAAACTGAATTAGGAATGTGGAATGTTGAGAAGTTGAAAGGTAAAGTGTTCTCGAGAATGGAAGAGTACAGTAAACTTCAGCCATGTGACCCACTAAACGTTTGTTCACTGGACTTGAATAGAAAGAGCCAGCAAAGTGTACATATTGTTACTTTATGCTGCAGGTCTAAGCTTCAACAGCACATACATCAGATTGAAGAACTTGGGAACGCAAGGAATGACAATGATGAACTAAGACAGGTACTCTATTGAATGCTCTCTGAAAATATTATTTTCTAATCAGAACACCTCTAACTCTGCAGCACTTTGCAGCAGACTATAGATGTCTCTAGGTAGACAAAATTGCTGGAGAAACTCAGCGGGTGCGGCAGCATTTATGGAACGATGGAAAGAGGCAACGTTTCGGCCCTAAACGTTGCCTATTTCCTTCGCTCCATAGATGCTGCCACACCCACTGAGTTTCTCCAGCAATTTTGTCTACCTTCGATTGTCCAGCATCTGCAGTTCCTTCTTGAATATTTTATGGATGTCTCTAAGTGTAGGAAGAAACTGCTGATGCTGATTTATACCGAAGGTAGACACTAAATGGAGAGCAACTCAGTGGGCCAGGTAGCATCGCTGTAGAAAAGGACCAGGTGACATTTCGGGTCAGATCTGAAGAAGGATTCTGACCCGAAATTTCACATTCCTTTTCTCCAGTGATGCTGCCCAGCTCAATGAGTTGCTGCCCAACCCACCGAGTTGCTGCCCAACCCACCGAGTTGATCCAGCATTTTGTGTCTATCTATGGATGTCTCTAAATTCTCTTAGAGCCCAAAAAATCCTCTGTAACTATTTGTAAAATAGCTTGAACATATTTCATGCTTTCCTCCCTTAATGAAATGCTAATACACATTTTGAATAATGAACAACATTTCTGTTACAATAATGCATATTTCTCTGTGGATTTAAACCATATTTTAATCTTGATTGTAAATTTTAAATTGAGACTTTTTTATGTTGCCTGTGTGTTGGTTTAGCAAATCTTAAAAACTGTACAGCAAAGATGATGAATTATAAATTTAAATTCAAAATTAGCAAAATAAACGTGCGGCACGGTGGCGCAGCGGTACAGCTACTGCCATACAAGTCTAGAGACCTGGGTTTGATAATGACTACGGGTGTTTGTCAGTACGGAGTGTGTATGTTCTCCCTGTGATCTGCGTGGGTTTTCTCCGGGATCATACGGTTATTTCCCGCAATCCAAAGACAGAGGTTAAATGGTATAAATGTAAATTGTTCTTAGTGTGTGTAGGATGGTGTTAATGTGCGGGGATCGCCGGTCGATGGGCCAAAGGGCCTGTCTCCGCGCTGCATCTCTAAACTAAACTAAAATACAAAATGAGATTTCACTTTCAACGGGAACTAAATTTAAAATTTCCTCTTTTGCATCTTACCCTCCCCACCGCCACCCAACTGAAGCAAATCGGTGAACTGCAGATCCAGGTTAACACGGCGACACAGTCAGAAAATGATTCACTGGAGAACAATAAAAAACTACGAGAAATGCTTGACCGCTTAAAGGAGGAAGTTCGTAATGGAAGAAGCCAAGCAGAGCGAGCACAGCAGGAAGCTGAGAAGTAAGATGCTGCTTCCCTAAGAGTCATTTTTCTATTTCAGCAATTTAGCTCTTCCGCTTTGATATTTTCCCCCATTCTGTGGTAAATATGCCGTCAGCGATGGCAGCCTCGACAACAGTCTGTCTGTCTTTTCGTCTTTTTTGTTATGTGTTAATGTTTTCTGGTTTGTTTTATGTGGGGGGTGGGGGAGGAGGTCAGGGGAAACTTTTTTCAATCTCTTACCTTGCTGGAGATGCGATTGTTTTCCGGATCGTATTTCCGGTCGCTCTGCGGCCTAACATCATGGAGCTGGCGGCCTTGCTCGAGACTGGCTTTGAGCCCCAACGCGGAACCGTGGACTTACCAGCGGAGCCTGCGACCGCTTGCCTGGGATCGAAGCTCCAACCGCAGCCTGCGGATTTCACCATCCAGGAGCTCGCAGTCTCAGATATAGACTGATGTCGGGAAGCTCCAAGCCGCAGGAGGTTCGACCAGCCCTGACTCGGGAGTCTGATCATCTGGCACGGGGACCTGAGATTCCCCCCCCGATGCGGGAGCTTGATCACCCCGATGTGGAGGGCCCGACTGCCTGTTATGGGAGATAAGATCACCCTACAAAGGCAGAGAATTCCACAGACTCACAACTCTCTGTGTGAAAAAGTGTTTTCTCATCTCCGTTCTAAATGGCTTACCCCTTATTCTTAAACTGGGGCCCTGGTTCTGAACTCCCCCAACATCAGGAACATGTTTCCTGCCTCTAGTGTGTCCAAACCCTTCATAATCTTAATAATAGTCTGAAGAAAGGTTTCGACCCGAAACGTTGCCTATTTCCTTCGCTCCATTGATGCTGCCTCACCCGCTGAGTTTCTCCAACATTTTTGTCTTTCTTAATAATCTTATATGTTTCAATAAGATTGCCTCTCATCCTTCTAAACTCCAGAGTATACAAGCCCAGCTGCTCCATTCTCTCAGCATATGACAGTCCCGCCATCCCGGGAATTAACCTTGTAAACCTACGCTGCACTCCCTCAATAGCAAGAATGTCCTTCCTCAAATTTATGAAGCATTTCAAGTACCTTGTGTTTAATTAAAGCATCTGGTAATTATATTAATGAGGTAGTAATAGAGGGATTTCCACGTCCACTTGGTATGCCTCAGAGATCCATTTTGCAAACCTTTGCTTGATTACCCCCTGTATAGCTGGATCATCTGTCTTATGTCTTGCACAGAGTGGTGGAAGAAAAGCGCATAGAGTGGTTGGAAGAGAAGCAAAAGCTGCAGAATCGTACCACGGAACTGGAGGAGAAGTACTGCCAGGCCAAAGAACGACTGCAACGTGCAGCCTTAGCTCAGAAGAAGGTCTTGCCCTTCATTTTAATTCACTCGGAAGTCTAGTTCATTGAAATCCACGTTTGCCGTGAGAAATTCTGACTTCTCTGCTTCTGTTGACAGAGGAAAACATTGAATGAAAGTAAACAGAAAAGATTACAGGAAAAGGTACAGCTGCTGGAGGCAAAAAAAGAAGAGCTAGAGATTGAGAAGCATACATATAAGTGAGTGTGTTTCTATTATTTCTATCATTTAACGTCCGTGAAGGTGCTTCACTGAGATGCAGGAATGGATGCAGGCCCTTCAGCATGCCAAGCTTACACCACCATTCACATTTAGATAGATAGATACTTTATTATCACATCGCTTGTTCTCGACAGCTCCCCCACGCTGGGTCCCCTATGTTCACCTCGGCCCCAGGGACTCCGACCTCAATGTTCCACGTCCCTCCTCAAAATACCATCCGTCATGGTATTTTGAACATGCACCCCAATCAAGTTCAAGTTCAAGTGAGTTTATTGTCATGTGTCCCTGTATAGGACAATGAAATTCTTGCTTTGCTTCAGCACACTGAACATAGTAGGCATTTACTATAAAACAGATAAGTGTGTCCATATACCATAATATAAAGATATACACACATGAATAAATAAACTGATAAAGTGCAAATAACAGAAAATGGATTCATAATAATCAGAGTTTTGTCCAAGCCAGGTTTAATAGCCTGATGGCTGTGGGGAAGTAGCTATTCCTGAACTTGGTTGTTACAGTCTTCAGGCTCCTGTACCTCCTACCTGAAGGTAGCAGGGAGATGAGTGTGTGGCCAGGATGGTGTGGGTCTTTGATGATACTGCCAGCCTTTTTGAGGCAGCGACTGCTATAGATCCCCTCGATGGAAGGAAGGTCAGAGCCGATCTAATTATATGTTGTAGCTTCATAGTCCTTTGACATCTTTCATCAATAAAGGATTTGAGGATCTTGGTAGACCGAGTGTAAGTGTTTGGCGAAATGGTCGCTGAGCCTACGCTGGGTCTCGCCGAGTTTCAAGAGACCACACCGGCTGGACTCGGCGACTGTTTCATCCAACACTTATGCTCAATGTGCCAAGGCAAGCAGGATCTCCTGGTTGCCAACTGCTTTAACAACTCTTCCCATACTAACTGTTCTGTCCTTGGCCTCCTCCGTTGCCAGAGTGAGGCCATATGCATACTGGAGGAACAACACCTCATATTCCGCTTGGACAGGTTATAAACCAACAGAACGAAGATTGAAAGCTCCAATTTAGGTTGCTACATAACACTCTCCATTCTTCACACAATATATAAGCCCTGGTCGCCAGGGATCTACATAATTGCATTGAGACATCTCTTGCAATAAAGGACAGCATGCTATTTGCCTTACTAAGTTATTGCTATTCTTGCTCATTAAGCTTTAGTGATTTATATGTTCAGTATCCCAGAACACCAATATCTTTCAATCACATTTTAAACATAAATATTCTGCTTCTCCATTTTTGCTGTCAAAGTGATTAAACTTCACATTCTTCTACAAATGTGCCCATTTCTTTCAGACTGCTTTATGTTTGTTAACCAATGTTCAGGACAGTATGTTACCCCAGTTCCATGTACCGGAACTTTGTTTAATTACATCTTATATGGTACCTTATTGAAAGCTTTCAAGCAATCCAGAGACAGTACAATGACTAGTTGCTCCTCATCTCATCTTCCAGTAAATCTTTCAGGATTGCCAAATATTATTTTCCCTTCATAAATTTATATCTGTTCAAACCACGCATGACATGTCTTTCTGCCCACTACTTTCCCATTAAGAATGTCCTGTACATTCCATTTCTTAAGAAAAGGATATATTTTTTTAAATAGCCTAAGTATCCAAATAACAAACTAATCCCATTCGCACAAGAATTCACAATATAACATGATTTTTAAATCTCACTGTCATGAATTCATATGCCAGATGGAAGAAATTTGATGTTTAATTCCCATAAATTAATCTAGAAACATCCACTCAATATAATCAAAATTTTTATTTTTTTGCACAACTTGGGACTAAAACTGATATTTAATATAAAAATATTGACTATGGGTAGACAATAACACAAAATATAGACGATTTAGATGCTGTTATGACATGATTGTCCAAAAAAAAAGAGGATTAAATTATCTTGCGAGTGGGTTTTTCTGGAACCCGATCGATTGGAACGTTGCATTTGCGGTGAATTTGAACCCCGTATCGGCAGGAAAAACACTGCCGGTTTGTATGGGGACCAAATCACATTTTCACAACGTAAAATTTGATTAAAGCCATTCCAAGAAGCAAGTTTATATGTAAAATAAACGACTTACCCGGTGTTTTGTCCTGTTCATGCAATCCATCATGCTGTAGGCATTGAGGGCATTAGACGTCGCTTTTTATTTAATCAAATCGTTAATCGCGATAAACAAAAAAATAACAGGAATGCAAGTCCGATCGATTTTTCTGCAGTAGCTAGCAGCCCGAGGATGTCCGCCTCCGACAGGCAGGCGAAAACGGCATTTTAATCCTCCCCCCCCATCAAAGGCGTCAAAGTCGCGCACACGTCCAGTGGCAGAACTGCAGCGCCGCTGAAGGTAAGTTTTGTAACATCGCTAGAACTAGTATGAAAGAAGCAAAAGGACAATACTACATTTAACGTTGCTGTTCAACCTTTGAATGATCAATTTTTCCAGACAAAATGTTCCTTATGAAAATCATGCCAGAGTTCAGAAAAGGTTAAAGGATCTACAGCGTAGACACAATGAATTCCGAAGGCTTATTCTGGGAGCAAACCTTTCATCTACTGGTCTGGGTAATACAATCAATTTTCTACCACCTACCGTGATGCAAGGCATTGAAACAACATTCGGAAACATTCAGGTACCATGTTTTGGTGAAATCAGTAAATGCTTTGGATCTGCTAAGATTTTCTCTGGCAATTTTGGCTTGCACAAAAGATAATATTGGAAAGTATGATCTATTCCAATTTGGAGTTAGAGAGGATGGAACACTTTGTAAGTAATTTAAAAAGCTAGAAGTGTTGTAGGTCGAGAAGTGTCGGGAGTCCAAGTGTAGAGATTACTGATATATGTCAACTAAGTATGATTAAAAAGACTAATGAATGGTGTGCTTCACACCTAGAGGACTGGTGCATAAGAGGTAGATATGGAATGCTGAATAGCGTAAGAAGGATACACTGGGCTTGGATGGAATGAAAAATCAATTAACCAGAAATATGAGAGTTTACGCAAAGCATGGCTGCGGCACTGTGGCGCAGCGGTAGTTGCAGCCTTACAGCACCGGAGACCCAGGTTCGATACCGACTACGGGTGCTGTCTGTACGGAGTTTGAACGTTCTCCCCATGACAGCATGGGTATTCTCCGAGATCTTCGGTTTCCTCCCACACTCCAAAGACATACAGGTTTGTCGGTTAATTGGTAGAATTATAAATTGTCCCTAATGTGTGTCGGATAGTGTTAATGTGCGGGGATCGCTGGTTGGTACGGACACGGTGGGCCGAAGGGCCTGTTTCCACGCTGTATCTCTAAAACAAAAAGCAGAGTTGAATTCTTTAAAATGTAAGGGATTAAGTGGTGATTAAATCCAAGTTGTTGAGGGCATTGATGGGAGACACGATTTCAACTTTTATATTTCAAATCTGAGATTAATTGTTAACCAAGGGTACAAAGTTAGCATTTGGAGTTCATGTGCAACCAGTCTATAGTGAATATTAGTGAATGGTCGATTTGAGTTTAGTTTATTGTCACGTGTACCGAGGTACAGTGAAAAGCTTTTGTTGCATTTTAACCAGCCAGGGGAAAGTCAACAAGTGATTACAATCGAGCCGTCCACAGTGTACAATACATAATAAAGGGAATAACGCGAATAACATTTAGTGCAAGGTAAAGTCCGATCAAAGATGGTCCGAGGGTCTCCAATGAGGTAGATAGTAACTCAGTACTGTTCTCTCGTTGTGGTAGGATGGTTCAGTTCCCTGCTAACAGCGGGAAAGAAATCTGGAGGTGTGCGTTTTCACACTTCTATACCTCTTGCCTGATGGGAGAGGGGAGAAGAGGGAGTGGCCGGGGTTAGACTCGTCCTTGATTATGCTGCTGGCCTTGCCAAGGCAGCGTGAAGTGTAAATGGTGTCAATGGAAGGGAGGTTGGTTTGTGTGATGATCTGGGCTGAGTCCACAATTCTCTGCAATTTTCTGTGGTGTTGGATGGAGCTGTTCCCAAAGTAGCTTAAAGATTTAAATTGTCAATTTATATTGCTCTGCTGTGCAAATCTCTTCATTAATTGCCTCAGATTTGTCAGTACTGTTGTTGTCTTGGACCTCTGGAGCTGCTTGTTGATTATTCAGAAAAATATGCTTTGTGTCACTTTTTCATTATGGGTCTTACTTTAGTTTAGAGATACAGCGTGGAAACAGGCCCTTAAGCCCACCGGCTTAACTGCAGATGCTGGTTTAAATCGAAGGCAGACACAAAATGCTCGAGTAATTCTGCGGGACAAGCAGCATCTCTGGAGAATATGAATGGGTGACGTTTGGGGTTCGAGACTCTTCTTCAGACTGCTCCTTTCGCTCCTCTTACTTTCTCCAGTCTGAAGAAGAGACTCGACCCGAAACATCTCTTCAGAGATGCTGCTTCTCCCGCTGAGTTACTCCAGCATTGTGTGTCTACCTTCAGCCCACTGAGTCCACGTCAACCATCGATCCCCCCCCACACTAACACTATGCCACACACACTAGGGACAATTTAGTTATAACAAGCCAATTAGCCGACAAACCTGTACGTCTTTGGAGTGTGGGAGGAAACCGGAGCACCCGGAAAAAATCCACGCAGGTCACAGGGAGAACGTACAGACAGCATCTGTCTTCAGGATTGAACCCGGGTCTCTGGCGCTGTAAGGCAGCAACTCTACCGCTGCGCTACAGTGCCACTTGGAGTTGTATTTGTTAACCAAAACATCAGCACTGCTGCGAGAGCAAGATTTTTTTCCATGACACTGATTCTTTTAGTTAAAACCAGTCTGGTAGACTCATCTATGAGAACGAAACTTTCACAGGCCATTGGCAAGACATCAGAGCCATGGTGCTAACTCGCTAGCTGGAGCAATTTAAGCAGTAATTCCAGGAAACATGGGCAGTGATTTTTGTGGCAAGGCCCTTGAGAGAACAGAGGTTGGAGATGGGTAGTAATCTGCAAGGATGGAAAGATCAGGACATTTTACTTGAGGATTGGGCGGCAAAGGTAGATTTGAAGAAGTGGAGGTGGGAGAGCCATTAACTGGCAAGAGAACCAGACAAGCTAATGAGGAGTGTAGTGGGGAGCAGATGAGAGTTGAAGGTGGGTCGTGTCAAGAATGAGATTGGAGAGGAACTAGAACCTTTAAAGATAGGTCTAGGGAAGAGAAGAAAATGGCAGACAATTGATTGATATTCTGAACATTCATGTCACAGAAGTCAGTGTGATCCTCACTTCTTATTGAAGATTATTACATTTAAGCCTATCTAATGAGGTGGATGCAATAAATTCTATGGTACTATTTCCAAAGACTTTATTAGGACTGGACAAGCTAGATGCAGGAAAAATGTTCCCAATGTTGGGCGAGTCCAGATCCAGGGGCTACAGTCTTAGAATAAAGAGGAGGCCATTTAAGACTGAGGTGAGAAAAAAACTTTTTTACCCAGAGAGTTGTGAATCAGTGAGTGTTTTCAAGAGAGAGTTAGATTTAGCTCTTATAAATAGGTTTAACGGAATCAAGGTATATGGGGAAAAAGCAGGAGCGGGGTACTGATTTTGGATGATCAGCCATGATCATCAAAAGGCCGAATGGCCTACTCCTGTACCTATTTTCTATGTTTAAGTCCTTGAATAGCATGTGATCTTTATATCAGCTGTATTTACTTTACTTTGCTCCAAATCCCTTTGTTCTCTTGTGTAACAAGAATCTATTGATCAAAATTTTAAGTGCTAAGACATTTAGGAGAAGATTAGGCAGCCAGAATGATTCTTGTTGGTCAAGGTAATCTGGTACTGAGATTGCCATGAGTCAGTTTTAATTCAGTTTAGTTTATTGTCACATGTACCAAGATACAGTGAAAAGCTTTTTGTTGCGTGCTAACCAGTGAGCAGAAAGACTATACATGATTACAATCGAGCCATTTACCGTGTACAGCTTTATGACATAGGGAATAACATTTAGTGCGATTAGAGATAGTCCGAGGGTCTTCAATGAGGTTGATAGTAGCTCAGAACCCCTCTCTAGTTGTTAGTAGGATGGTACAGTTACCTAAGAAGGAACTGCAGATGCTGGAAAATCGAAGGTAGGCAAAAGTGCTGCAGAAACTCAGCGGGTGCAGCAGCATCTATGGAGCGAAGTAAATAGACAACGTTTCGGGCCGCAAAGTTGCCTATTTCCTTCGCTCCATAGATGCTGCTGCACCCGCTGAGTTTCTCCAGCACTTTTGTCTACCTTTGGCACAGTTGCCTGATAAAAGCTATGGATGATGGTGACATTTTCCTTTACTGAAGAGTTTGTTTTGGTAAGTTCATCATTTTGATTAATGTACGGTGTACAATTTAAAAAGCACTTGCAAAAGAACAGCCTTTTGAAAATGTTAACCTGTGTTTTTAAACGTGGATCATTCTTTAAAAGTTCTATGGCCTTTCGTCATGTTTAAGGAAGAACAACATCAGAACGAGCTGCATCTGATACGCAAACGACTAGAGGAACTGGAGACGAATCAAAAACAGCAACTCCAGGAGCTTGGTGCTCTCGACTGAACTCATGTTTACAGATGTGGGAATGGCATTTTTGAGTCATAAAGAACAAATAATTATCATTTATTTGATACTAGTTATTGCACAAGTTGATTTTTGAATATAGTACGTGTGGGGAAATGTATGTGAAACTGGTTTACATAATGCAACGTACTATCTCAAGTCCTTACACATAACGTATTGTGCCTTTTGAAGAGTTGGGATTTGATAGTGTGGACAGGGTAGCATGCGGTTCAGCTGAACTGAACATTATAACACGATACCGAGCTAATAAATAATCCGGATTTATTCCTCGCTTATCTACATTACACACACTACTCTACAGGTATGGTTTCGTGATGAAGCCAATCTTCTGTCTCTATATTTGAGGAAGTTCAAGAAATTGTAATATTGGCTATGTTACGGTATAATAGCACGTGCTTTTTGAGTTGTGTCTTGAATTTTATGATAAGAAAGTTCAGAAAACACCTGACAACAGGAATGTCATTGGTATTCCCTTGCAGTCTGGGTGTGTTGGTTCCTTAATCTACACACACACCCAGTTCAGAGACTGGCTACTCAGCGTTATCCTAACTTCAGTACTTGCATCCAGATGGCACTGTGCAAGAATGATCTGAGGTGATCAATTGTGTAACTGTTTTGGGATATTTATAAGATCATAAGTGATAGGAGTGGAATTAGGCCATTCAGCCCATTGAGTCTACTCCGCCATTCAATTATGGCTGACCTATCTATCTCTCCCTCCCAACCCCATTCTCTTGCCTTCTCCCCATAACCTCTGACACCCATATTACCAGTAGGAAACATGTCCTTACAAGAATAACACGAAAATAATGGGAACCAGTTTGAGAATTGAGCCTTGGAACAGAGTATTGCCACTCCATGCCAGGAACTAGGTTTTCTGAAGAACATCATACAAAAGAAAATGATTGCAAGAGATAAAGATTTAAATTGTGGATCTGCCTATGTTTGACCCGTGTGAAATGGGGTGTGTAGGGCAGAATAGCCTCACCCTGTTCATAATGTTCCTTTGCCATGATTTATGCTTCCCTTGATCTCGTGCAAATCTTAACTCAATTCCTCTTTATGTATTAAGTTGTGGTTAACCTGCCTTTCCTGAATTTGATTTGTCTTAAGAAATATATTCTGTGCATTTTCTTGAGCAAAAAGTTTTTAAAAAAACACCCATTTAAGTAATAATACAGAAAGAGAAAGGACAAATGAGGTTTTCAAGTCTAAAATGAGGCTGTTTCAATGGGTGGAGGGAGTTGAGGGGACAAAACTTGACATTTCAACCAGGATGGTAACCACATGGTTTATGTGAGCTTGCTGATAAAATGAAACCACATTTCTAATTCTGGAGTAAAACCAACTTCCTTCTGCAATGAAGTGTCACCACAACACCATAGCAGCAGTGCAGTGGTAGATCTGTGAATGTACTGGAGCAGAAAATTGAAGCTCAAAACGCAATCTCATAATCCCAGCAACATGCCAGAAAACATCTTTGCATCATTTATTTTACTTTGTGCAATTTATGAATTTAAAAAATATACAGTTTGTCCAGAATGGCATAAAAGGTTTATTCTGAAATGTACTATAGGTTTAAGTGCAGGAACAATCTTGTGTTATTCAGCTTTCTTTATTTTTTTTCATAACAACAGAATTGTGTGTCTGCTAATAACTGCAGTAATTTGATTTGAAGCACACACTGCAATTCAAGAACTTGGTGTTAGCCCTTAGCACGGAGAGCTCTCACCAAGATGGTATTTGTTTTATCACAATTTCTTGTTTTATTTATTTTTAATTGTTTCCAATTGATCAAGGGATATCTAATTTATAATAAACTCCATTAAGATATTTAACATGTTTTTCTCATTCATGATGTTTACTTTCTTGGTCTTTTAAGTGATTACTGGTTGGTTGAATGTTTTTGTACAATTCCTTTTTAATTAATTGATGTACCGACAAGTACAATGGGTTTGGAAAGTTTTTATCGATGATACCAAATAAACATTTTGCCTGATCATATTGTGTACATGTGTGGAGGTTATCAAAGCTGCTTTGTGTCCTGGGCCTCCTCCACTGTCAGAGTGAGGCCCAATGCAAATTTGAGGAACAGCACCTCACATTTTGCTTGGGCAGTTTACAACCCAACAGTATGAATATTGATTTCTCTAACTTCATGAAATCCTTGCTCTTGCTTTCTCTCCGTCCCTCCCCCACCTAGTTCTCAGACCAGTTCTACTGTCCTACTGATTAATATTACTGATAATATACCGTGTTATCACCTTCCCCTCAGCTAACAATGAACCATTCTACATTTCCTTATCACATCCGTTTTGATCTATTTTCCCAGCTTACCCTTCTATATGTCAAGACTCCCTCTTCCGTGACTACCAGTCTGAAGAAGAAACATCACCCATTCTTTCTCTCCAGAGATGCTGCCTGCCCCGCTGAGTTACTCCAGCATTTTGTGTCCATCTTCAGCCTTCAGAAAGGTGGTTCCATATTTCAATAAGCTATTTTCTAACTGAAGCCTCCAACTGGATATTGCAATGGAAGCGGATGAATGAAAGAGAGACACAAGAGGCAGCAGATGCTGGAATTTTGAGCAAAGCACAAAGTGCTGGAGGAACTTAGCAGGTCAGGCAGCATCTGTGGAGGGAATGGGCAGGCAGCATTTCGTGTCCCAACCTGAAACATCGTCTGTCCATTATTTCCACAGTTGTTACCTGAGCTGCAAAGTTCCTCCCGCACATTGTGTTTTGGATGAATGAAAAGTTGCAAAGAAATCATGTTCATGTCATAGGAGAATTAGGCCATTCGGCCCATCGAGTCTACTCCACCATTCAATCATGGTTGATCTAGCTTTCCCTCTCAAACCCATTCTCCTGCTTTCTACCCATAATCTTTGAAACTAATCAAGAAACCACTTTTTTGAACTTTTGTTATTATTCCAGATGACTGGATTGTCAAGCCAGGTGGCAGAATGTCTTTCTAGTCAGTTGGAGTGATATTTAATTGTGGTTGCCTGGCAAGGCAGCACAACTCCCTGTTTCACCCCTTGTGGGTGTGTTCATTCAGCATACACAACTTGTGTTAGTGAGGTCCTATGCATGGCCTCAGGTGGGCGAACAGATTGGCCAAGTGTTCTGTCCTATATAGATTCATGGAGTTAAACAGCACAGTAACAGATGGGTCATTAACGCTACTAATTGGCTGCCTTCGACATATTAACTGCTGCTTTCTATCCTGTTATAGGATTTCATTCACACTGCTCGGCACGGTGGCACAGCGATAGAGTTGCTGCCTTACAGCACCAAAGGCCTGAGCTCGATCCTGATTACGGGCGCTGTCTGTATGGAGATTGTACATTCTCCCCGTGACCTGCTTGGGTTTTCTCCAGTGCTCCGGTTTTCTCCGGTTTGTTAGTTAATTGGCTTTGTAACATTGTAAATTGTCCCTAGTGTGTGTAGGATAATATTAATGTGTGGGATCACATCCAATTAGTTATAGTATTATCTAATCTAAATGGGTAGCATGCAAAACAAACGTTTTCACTGTACCTTGGTACACGTAACAATAACAATCCTAAACCTACAACGCCATCCTTCCACCTTTACTCCCATGTAGATTTGCAGCCATTTCTCTCACAATCCTTCTGCTCTTTCTCCTTTCACCTAAATCCCTTCCCCTGGCTTCATATTTTGAGCCTCTTCTCCTCATCTCAGTCTTTTGTCTTCTTCCCATCTCTGGCATTTATCCACCCATCTGCCACTCAAAAATCCCTACTACAATCGGTCTGAAGAAATGTTGCCTATCCATGTTCTCCAACATCTGCAATTCCTCGTATCTAATTATGACTTTATGCACTGTAGAACAATCGCAGCAACAATGCATGGAAACTATCTAAAGCAGTTCTGACTCCTAATAACTTGTTTTAGAAGAGTGAAAATAACTGGGGTAGTTAGTAGCGCCGCTGCCTCAATTTCAGTGATGCAGGTTCGATCCTGTCCTCGGGTGCTGTCTGTGTGGAGTTTGCACCTTCATTCTGTGACTACATGGGCTTTCTCTGGCTGCTTCGGTTTTCTCCCCATGCCAAAGATTCAAAGGTTTATAGGTTATTGTAGGTCACCCCCAATGTGTTGGTAAGAGGTAGAATCTTAGGAGGTGGTATTGTGGGGAGAATAAAAATGGACACATGCCGAATGAATGGATGCTGGATGGTCAGCAGACTCTGGGTGCTAGAGCGTGTTCCCATGCGCTATTTTGCTGGAAGATAGAAACAGGAGCAGGATATTTGGAATCATGCATACAGCATGGAAACAGGCCCTTCGGCCCAACCTGCCCACACCAACCAACACACCCCAACTATACTAGTCCCACCTGCCTGCCTGTGGCCCATATCCCACTGAACCTGTCCTGTCCATGTACCTGTCTAAATGTTTCTTAAACATTGCAATTGTGCCTGCTTCAACTAGCTCCTCTGGCAGCTCGTTCCATGCACCCACCACCCTTTGTGTGAAGAAGTTACCCCTTAGATTCATATAAAATCTTTCTCCCTTCACCTTAAATAGAGTCCCAGCCTACTCAACCTCTCCCTATAGCTCAGACCCTCGAGTCTTGGTTACATCCTCGTAAATCTTCTGTATCCTTTCCAACAACATCTTTCCTATAACATGGTACCTAGAACTGAACACAATATTCTAAATATGTCCTCACCAACATCTTGTATAACTGCAACATGACCCCCCAACGTTCAGTTCTTTTTTGCCTTTTAAGCAATGTAGCCCAGCACCATCTTCCTATGCTAACCCTGTGTTGCTCAATTTACTTATCCAAAAATTATTATATACTAGACCAAGTGGGGCCCATTGGGAACATGTCACACGGGAAGCCTGATCCCCCAATGCAACCCATTCTCCAACGCAATATTGCACCACTAACACGTAGCCACCACGGGAGGTGTGGACCCCCAACTGAAGCTTTTCCCGAAAGTAAGGTTCCAGCACTCCCCTACCTCCCTCAGCAGTGGACTTTAAAAAAATCCAATTGCACTTCCCTGCCTGCCGCAGCAATTCCAAGTGCAATAGCAATTCGCCCTTCCCCTCCTGTTGAAGCACTTGTTGTGATATCCCATTGAGGTGAAAAGTTCAGAGTGTTCCTGTCTTGCAACTTTGTATTGTTGGAAGCTGGCAGGAAGGATTTTAACAGTAAACATCTTGTTAAAGTTGGCATTTTTTAAGTTTTAATCATCAATAACTTGTGAAATATAGCATCATCACTGGACGCTGCTGGAAAAAGGCTCTCTGTGAGAAGCTGTTTTGGGGTTTTTAAAAACTTTAATCACGAATAACGAGAAATATAGGATGAAATCTTAAAAGTGCACCTGAGTACGGCATGGAGGGGATAATGTGAGTAAGAATATTTTAAAATGTACACGCTATAGCATAGCGTTTTGAGGAAGAACACACACATACAAGATGAGACTATAATAGGTGTGCTAGACCAAGTGGAACCCGTTGGGTCCTGTCCCCTAAAGCGGGGGAGGGGGCGCAGCTTCACACACGAGGGATGGTCTCCCAACGCGGCATCGGCGTTCACCCCGGATACATCATCCGTTCCCCCAACGTAACCAGTTCCCCCAACGCAACCCGGGCCGAGCCCAATGAGCCATTAGGCCCCTGTCACGCTGGAGGCTTGGTGCCAATGCATCCCATTCCCCAATGCAATATTGCACCACTAACCCGTAACCCCCACGGGAGGCGTGGTCCTGTACTGAACCTGTTCCCGAATGTAAGATTCCAGCACTCCCCTGCCTCTCTCAACACTGGACTTTAAAAAAATTCCAATTGCACTTTTCCTGTCTGCCGCAGCAGTTCCAATTGCAATATCAATTGGCCCTCACCCTCTTGTTGAAGCACTTGCTGTGATATCCCATTGAGGTGAAAAGTTCAGTGTTCCTGTCTTGCAACTTTGTATCGAAATGTGTTGGAAACTGGAAGGAAGGATTTTAACAATAAAAATCTTGTTAAAGTTGGCATTTTAAAAGCTTTGAAATATAGCATAATCACTGGAAGCTGCTGGAGAAAGGCCCTCTGAGGGAAACTGCGGTTACCATTGGCAAGGTCCCATTGTGATGTCATTGTGTCACTTGCCAGCTTGAGAGCCCACTGTCATTGGTGCATTGTGAGTGGCATTGTGACATCACTGGAAGCTGCTTGAAAAAGGCCCTCTGTAAGAAGCTGCGGTTATCGTTGGCAATATTTACAAAAATTAGATCCATTGTAATTGGTGCATTGTGAGTGGCATTGTGACATCATCACTGGAAGCTGCTGGAAAAAGGCTCTTTGAGAAGCGTTTTTTGGCTTTAAAAAAGATTCGAATCGTGAATAATTTGAAAAATATAGGATGAAATCTTATGTGAAGCTGAGTAGGGTGTGGTCAGGAAATATGTCAGTTAGAATATGCAAAAATTTAAGCGCTAGCACATAGCGATTTGAGGAAGATACAAAACATACATACAACACACACACATACTGCTCTCCCCCTCCCTCTCTCCCGCTTCCATTCTCTCCCCCCTTCTCACCGCCCTCTCTCCTCCCCTCCCCAGCCCCTCCCTCTACAACTCTCTATCTCTCTCGCCCTATTTCCCTCCCCCCCCTCTCCCCCCCCTCTCTCTCCCCCTCTCCCTCTCCCTCTCCCTCTCCCTCTCCCTCTCTCCCCCCTACATTGGAGTATGACCCTCAATTATTCACTAATGTATTTGGACTTGAATCCTGAGAGAATATGTAACAGTTGATAATATAGTTGATAAGCAAGTTGTACTAATATCTAATGCTGTAAAATTATTAATTATTTTATGTTAAAGTAACTACATAAGGAATAGATATAGTTACACAACACTTTTTATGAGCGATTTCTTACAATTACAAGAGATTTTTTAAATCCTGGAAGGTGTCAACTTATTCAGCGCAGCAATGTAATTTATTTAATTTGTACATTGACATAAATCAAGTGACAGTGTGAATTAAAGACACCAAATGAAACTGAGATGTAAAAAGTAGAAAAGTCTTTATTTTAGTGCAAACAAAATGAACAATCTCAGCAAATGCAGTATTTGTTAAAACGAAGGACAACATAGAGATGGATGCTACAATGGCAAATGAACACTGCCCTTGTACTTTGTGTCACCATTGTACACATCCACTATGCCCCATGACAGTCAATTAGAAAGTATTTCCAGTAATGTTAATGCTCTGTTTGTGAGACATGTAAGTAGTGACATCGATTTACAAGGTAAGGCGAGAGAGAATGCTGGAGGTGACATGGATAGGACAGGTTTGGAGGGATATGGACCAAGCGCAGGCAAGTGGGACTAGTGTAGCTGGGACATTGTTATCTGGTGAGGGGAAGTTGGGCCGAAGGGCCTATTTCCACACTATCACTCTATCACTCTATGACAAGATAGACCACCTGCTTTGTAAACATTGTCGGTATCATTTATTTTACATAATGAACATTTGTGCAAAACGCATATATAATTCTCAGACACAACAGACTTGTTTCGAAAGAGTAAAGAGATTGCAGATGCAATAATCCAGAACAAAAACAGAATGCTGGAAGAAGTTGACCAGCTGAGCTCGCCAAGACTAAATTAAAACCTGCCCATTGATTTTAGTGTGCCAAACGTTAACTTTGTTTTTCTTTCCCACAGCTGCTGCCTCACCTAATGAATATACCCCAGGATTTTCTGTTTACATTTGGGATTTAAAGTTTATTTGAGGCTTCAACTGTTGTGAAATAATTACCTTGACTTCTCAGGTTGAATAGGCCTAAACATAACAGACAAAAATAGCAAAATGCACAAAACTTCAAGGGGTAAACACAAAATGCTGGAGTAACTCAGCAGGTCAGGCAGCATCGCTAGAGAAAAATAGGTAACTTTTTGGGTTGGAGCCCTTCTTCAGACTGTAAGGAGAGGTGCAATATATCATCCACCAACATTATCTTCACCTCCAATGGGATCCCACTAGAAGTCACATCTTTCCATCTCCACCCCTTTCCGCTGAGATCATTCCCTCAGTAGTTCCCTGGTTCACTGGTATTCCTTTTCTTCAGAGATGTTGCCTGACCCACTGAGTTACTCCAGCACTCTATGCATATCTTTGGTATAAACCAGCATTTGTAGATCCATGGTTCTAAAGCTTCATTCAAAGGATGGCAGGTCCATCAGCTGGTGGCTCAGCGTTGGGGGTGCTGTGCCACCGTTGACCAGCCTGGGCTGACTGGCGTTGTGGGCGTGGAATGGGGAGCGCACACGGGCCACAGGCCGCCGCCGGGAGCGCGCTCACTCCCACGAGCAGGTCGACTTCTGGTCGTAGTATTTACGGATCTGCACGATGGCGTCCCTCATGTCGGTTAGGTCCTCGCCCTCCGGTCCACTCTCCAGCTGCAACATAGGCCGGTCAGTGAGGAGAGCCAGCATGTTCAAACCCTCGACTGGCAGAAAGACTCACCACCCAACAGAACCCCTCCCAGCCCGGAGAGAAACCTAACCTCCCTCCTCAACCCGGGATCAACCCTGGGAGCTCAGAGGGAAGATACCAGCATGGATAGCAGGTTGGCTGGATGGCAGAAGGCAAAGAATGGTAATAAAGGGGGCTTTTCTAGTTGGCTGCCAGTGACTAGTGGAGTTCTGCAGGGCTCAGTGTTGGGGCCGCTGCTCTTCACGTTGTATATTAATGATTTGGACAAGGGATTTGGTTGACACATAGACCACATGCACAGACCACTTAGCAACATTACACATCATCATTGAGCAGTCTATTGAATGGAACACGTCCCTGTACATCAACTTCATCGACTTTGAGAAAGCGTTTGACAGCTTAGACAGGATGACACTATGGTGCCTAATGGACCACTATGGAATTCCCACCAAGACAATAAACTTAATCAAGAACTCGCATGATGGAACCCCATGCAGGCCCGCTCTCTCAGAGCTTTAGTGTCAGGAGGCATCAAGCAGGGGTAACATGCTCAGGAAGATCTGGATCTCAAAACACCTCAATCAACACCAAAATACAAATCATTAACTCAAATGTGAAACAGGGGATGCTATATGGATCAGAGACATGGGAAACAACAAAACACACTACAAACAGGCTGCAAACATTCATTAACACCTGCCTTAGGAGAATACGTAAAACATCTGGTGGAGATAGAATTGGAGGGGCAAGAGGTGGAGGTGTTGCATTGCCAGTCAGGGAAGATATTACAGCAGTGCTTTGGCAGGATAGATTGGAGGGCTCATCTAGGGAGGCTATTTGGGTGGAATTGAGAAGTGGGAAAGGTGTAGCAACACTTATAGGGGTGTATTATAGACCGCCAAACGGGGAACGAGAATTGGAAGAGCAAATATGTAAGGAGATAGCAGAGATTAGTAGTAAGCACAAGGTAGTGATTGTGGGAGATTTCAACTTCACACATAGACTGGGAAACACATTCTGTAAATGGGCTGGATGGGTTGGAGTTTGTAAAATGTGTGCAGGATAGTTTTTTTGCAGCAATACATAGAGGTACCTACTAGAGGAGGGGCAGTGCTGGACCTCCTGTTAGGAAATGAGACTGGACAGGTGGCGGAGGTATGCGTTGGGGAGCACTTCGGGTCCAGTGATCACAATACCATTAGTTTCAATATAACTATGGAGAGGGTCAGAACTGGACCTAGGGTTGAGATTTTTGATTGGAGAAAGGCTAACTTTGATGCGATGCGAGATGATTTAAAAGGAGTGAACTGGGACATTTTGTTTTATGGGAAAGATGTAGAAGAGAAATGGAGGACATTTAAAGGGGAAATTTTAAGAGTACAGAATCTTTATGTTCCTGTTCGGTTGAAAGGAAACAGTAAAAATTGGAAAGAGCCCTGGTTTTCAAGGGAAATTGGACATCTTGTTCGGAAAAAAAAGGGAGATCTACAATAATTATAGGCAGCATGAAGTAAATGAGGTGCTTGAGGAGTATAAGGAATGTAAAAAGAATCTTAAGAAAGAAATTAGAAAAGCTAAAAGAAGATATGAGGTTGCTTTGGCAAGTAAGGTGAAAGTCAATCCAAAGGGTTTCTACAGCTATATTAATAGCAAAAGGATAAGGAGGGATAAAATTGGTCCATTGGAGAGACAGAGTGGACAGCTATCTGCAGAGCCAAAAGAGATGGGGGAGATATTGAACAATTTTTTTTCTTCGGTATTCACCAAGGAGAAGGATATTGAATTATGTGAGGTAAGGGAAACTAGTAGAGTAGCTATGGATACTATGAGGTTCAAAGTAAAAGAAGTACTGACACTTTTGAAAAATATAAAAGTGGATAAGTCTCCAGGTCCTGATAGGATATTCCCTAGGACATTGAGGGAAGTTAGTGTAGAAATAGCCGGGGCTATGACAGAAATATTTCAAATGTCATTAGACACGGGAATAGTCCCCGAGGATTGGCGTACTGCACATGTTGTTCCATTGTTTAAAAAGGGTTCTAAGAGTAAACCTAGCAATTATAGACCTGTTAGTTTGACTTCAGTGGTGGGCAAATTAATGGAAAAGATACTTAGAGACAGTATATATAAGCATCTAGATAAACAGGGTCTGATTAGGAACAGTCAACATGGATTTGTGCCTGGAAGGTCATGTTTGACGAATCTTCTTGAATTTTTTGAAGAGGTTACTCGGGAAATTGATGAGGGTAAAGCAGTGGATGTTGTCTATATGGACTTTAGTAAGGCATTTGACAAGGTTCCTCATGGAAGGTTGGTTAAGAAGGTTCAACTGTTGGGTATAAATGCAGGAATAGCAAGATGGATTCAACAGTGGCTGAATGGGAGAAGCCAGAGGGTAATGGTGGATGGCTGTTTATCGGGTTGGAGGCAGGTGACTAGTGGGGTGCCTCAGGGATCTGTGTTGGGTCCTTTGTTGTTTGTCATGTACATCAATGATCTGGATGAAGGTGTGGTAAATTGGATTAGTAAGTATGCAGATGATACCAAGATAGGGGGTGTTGTGGATAATGAAGAGGATTTCCAAAGTCTACAGAGTGATTTAGGCCATTTGGAAAAATGGGCTGAAAGATGGCAGATGGAGTTTAATGCTGATAAATGTGAGGTGCTACACCTTGGCAGGACAAATCAAAATAGGACGTACATGGTAAATGGTAGGGAATTGAAGAATACAGTTGAACAGAGGGATCTGGGTATAACCGTGCATAGTTCCTTGAAGGTGGAATCTCATATAGATAGGGTGGTAAAGAAAGCTTTTGGTATGCTAGCATTTATAAATCAGAGCATTGAGTATAGAAGCTGGGATGTAATGTTAAAATTGTACAAGGCATTGGTGAGACCAAATCTGGAGTATGGTGTACAATTTTGGTCGCCCAATTATAGGAAGGATGTCAACAAAATAGAGAGAGTACAGAGGAGATTTACTAGAATGTTGCCTGGGTTTCAACAACTAAGTTACAGAGATAGGTTGAATAAGTTAGGTCTTTATTCTCTGGAGCGCAGAAGGTTAAGGGGGGACCTGATAGAGGTCTTTAAAATGATGAGAGGGATAGACAGAGTTGATGTGGACAAGCTTTTCCCTTTGAGAATAGGGAAGATTCAAACAAGAGGACATGACTTCAGAATTAAGGGACAGAAGTTTAGGGGTAATATGAGGGGGAACTTCTTTACGCAGAGAGTGGTGGCGGTGTGGAATGAGCTCCCAGTGGAAGTGGTGGAGGCAGGTTCATTGGTATCATTTAAAAATAAATTGGATAGGCATATGGATGAGAAGGGAATGGAGGGTTATGGTACGAGTGCAGGCAGCTGGGACTAAGGGGAAAAAAATTTGTTCGGCATGGACTTGTAGGGCCGAGATGGCCTGTTTCCGTGCTGTAATTGTTATATGGTTATATGTTTAGAGACAAAGTAAGCAACGTGAACCTGTGGAAAAGAACAAGCCAGGAGCCCATTTGACTTACAAATTCGAAAGACAAAATGGAGTTGGATTGGACACACCCTCAGGAAACCTGCCACAAACATCACCCGGCAAGCCCTGAAATTAACCCCCCAAGGAAAATGGAAAAGAGGTCGCCCCAGGAACAGCTGGAGAACAGGTGTCCAGACAGAAATGTCTGAGAGTGGGCTCATCTTGAAAGAACTGCCAACAGCCAAGTGAGGACATTTGTCAATCGCCTATGCTCCCTAGAGGAGTAAAGGGCCTAAGAAGAGAAGAAGATTTGGTTGAGCAAAAACCTTTTTGCCCCGAGAGTTTTGAATCTGTGGAATTCTCTGCCATGGAAGGCAGTGGAGGCCAATTCACTGGATGTATTCAAGAGAGAGTTAGATATCGCTCTTAGGGCTAACGGAATCATAGGATATGGGGAGAATGCAGAAACGGGGTACTGATTTTGGATGATTAGTCATGATCAAATTGGTGCTGACTTGAAGGGCCGAATGACCTACCCCTGCACCTATTTTCTATGTTTCTATGAGAGGATTGAAGACTTTGTAGCCAAGTTTGCAGATGATAGGTGGAAGGGCAGGTAGTATAGAGAAAGCAGGGACTCTGCTGAAGGACTTGGACAGGTTGGGAGAGTGGGCCGAGATGTGGCAGATGGAATATAGTGTGGCAAAGTGTGGAGTCATGCATTTTGGTCGTAGGAATTAAGGTACTGACTATTTTCTCAATGGGGAGATAATTCAGAAATCGGAGGTGCAAAGATACTTGCGAGTGCTGGTGCAGGATTCCCAAAAAATTAATTTGAAAGTCGAATCGGTAGCAACGAAGGCAAATGCAATGCTAACTTTTATATCAAGAGGACTAGAATAAAGAAACAGGGATGTAATGCTGATGCTCTATAAGGCACTGATCAGACTGCATTTGGAATATTGTGAGCAGTTTTGGACCCAAATCTGAGGAAGGGTGTGCTGGTGCTGGAGAGGGTACAGAGGAGGTTTACAAGAATGGTCCCAGGGATGAGTAGGTTAACATGCGATGAGCATTTGAAGGCACTGGGCCTGTACTCGCTGGAGTTGGGAAGGATGAGGGGACACCTCACTGAAACTTACTGAATAGTGAAAGGCCTGGGTAGAGTGGATGTGGAGAGAATATTTCCATTAGTGGGAGAGTCTTGGACCAGAGGCCAGAGCCTCTGAATAAAAGGACATATCTTTCGAAAGCAGATGAGGAGGAATTTCTTTAGTCAGAGGGTGGTGAATCTGTGGAATTCATTGCCACAGACAGCTGTGGAGGTCTTCAATGGATATGTTTAACGTGGATATTGACAGATTCTTGGTTAGTAAGAGTGTCAGGGGTTACGGGGCGAAGCCAGGAGAATGGGGGTGAGAGGGAACGATAGATCAGCCATGATTGAATGGCGGAGTAGACTTGATGGGCTGAATGGCTTAATTATGCTCCTAGAACCTATGAACTAATGAAACCCTCCCCACCCTGAGATCAACTCCCTCCCCACTCTGAGAGAAACCAACCCCCCCGCCCAGCCCACGGAACAACCACACAGAGAACCACTTCCCTACCCACCCGTGACCAGCCCACTCCCCACCCTGAGATAAACCACTCCCCACCCTGCTAGAACCACCAACTACCCTTCTGAGAACCCATCCTCCCTAGCCTCAGTTAAATCCTAACTCTGCTTAACTCCCTCCCAGCCTCACCCCGTGAATCCCACCCTGAGATAAACTCTCTCCTCGCTGAGATAAAACCCTCTCCCACCCCCCCCCCCCCCCCCCCCCCCCCACCCCCCCCCCACCAAAGGACATCTGCCGTCATAGAATCATAGAGACATACAGCATGAAAACAGGCCGTTCGGTTCAACGTGCCCACAACGACCAACATCCCATCCACACTAATCCCACCTGCCTGCCTTTGGCCCATATCCCTCTAAACCTGTCCTGTCCATGTACCTATCTAAATGTTTTTTAAGTTTTGCGACAGTCCCTATCTCAACTACCTCCTCTGGCAGCTCATTCCATACACCTACTCCCTTTGCATGAAAAAATTACCCCTCAGGTTCCTATTAAATCTTGCCCTCCTTTCTCTCTTGACAGAAACCCTCCTCTGCACTATGAGAGAAATCTACCCGGGCGGAAGCCCCCTCACGCAACTCTCACAGTAGTCCACACCCCACCTGAGAACCCATCAGAGAGATACCCTTATCCCCAACATGGAAAAGCACACTACCACTCTTAACCTTCGCTGAGAAGCCTCTCAGCTCTGATAGTAGGATTTTCACCCCACCATTGCTCCCTGGATGTTGGTTACGACATTGACCAGGAAGGCAGAGTTGGACCTTCACCTTGGCCATAGACCCACCGAGCCCGAGACCCCAGGCACGCTCCTGAGATGTGGTCATTTAAATTGTGACCCCGTACCCTTAACACTCTTCTCCTCCTCATTCTTTCTCCACATTTCCCACTCCCACTGGGTCTGTGGGGGGGCAGCACCAATGCTACAGTGAGCAGCGTTAAAGCTGTTAACAATGGTGAGACCAACACGGCAATCATCTATTGCCATGGATTCAAAGCCCCTTACCTGAACAGAATATTTTTGGATGTATTTCCCAAGTTCAATCATGGCATCCTTTTCTTTAAATTCATTCTGATGTTTCTGCAAGGAAATAATCATACTGTTTAGAATGTTACCCTCTGGCATTTAAATGAATTGGCCAGGAAATTTTTGACTTAAAACTCAGTACCTGGGATTCCTCGGTGAGAAAATTCTCCAACTCCTCTTCGCTCACTGAGCCTAGGTCCGCAATATATCTGTAATAACCTTTCACTTCCTCCTTGTAATGAGGAACGTCTCTGGCATAAAGCACTTTATTCGTTGGAGAGTGCTGAAAAGAAGGAAAATTAGAGCATAATGCTGGTGGACAAATACGTGGCTCATTAGTGATAGGAGCAGAATTAGACCATATAACCATATAACAATTACAGCACGGAAACAGGCCATCTCGGCCCTGCAAGTCCGTGCCGAACAACTTTTTCCCCTTAGTCCCACCTGCCTGCACTCATACCATAACCCTCCATTCCCTTCTCATCCATATGCCTATCCAATTTATTTTTAAATGATACCAACGAACCTGCCTAAACCACTTCCACTGGAAGCTCATTCCACACCGCTACCACTCTCTGAATAAAGAAGTTCCCCCTCATGTTACCCCTAAACTTCTGTCCCTTAATTCTGAAGTCATGTCCTCTTTGAATCTTCCCTATTCTCAAAGGGAAAAGCTGGTCCACATCAACTCTGTCTATCCCTCTCATCATTTTAATGACCTCTATCAAGTCCCCCCTTAACCTTCTGCGCTCCAGAGAATAAAGACCTAACATTCAACCTTTCTCTGTAACTTAGTTGTTGAAACCCAGGCACCATTCTAGTAAATCTCCTCTGTACTCTCTCTATTTTGTTGACATTGTCAATCAAGTCTACTCCGCCATCCAATCATGGGTATCTTTTCCTCTTAAGCCCATTTTCCTGCCTTCTCCCCTTAACCCCTGGCACCAGTACTTATCAAGAATCTGTCAATCTCTGCCTTAAAAATACCCATTGACTTCTGTGGTAATTAATTCCACAGATTCACCACACTCTGATTAAATCAATTCCTTCCCGATTTGGTGACAAAGCAAAAAAACCTCAGATGATGGAAATATTCAGTAAATTAATGGCATTAGATTGCATTTCTGGAGAGAATTCACCTTGTTCATGATGGCCATTGAAGTTATTGGATTGTTCATAAGTGAAAGGAGCAGAATTGTGCCATTCAGCCCATCAAGTCTATGACGTCATTCAATCATGGCTTATCTATCTCTCCCATCTAACCCCATTCTATTGTCTTCTCCCCTGCACCTGGGCTGATCAAGAATTGTACCTATCCCTGCTTTAAAAATATCCACAGCCTCACCACCAAGTTCCCAGACAGGACAGCTGTTATTTAAAATAGTGCCCCATGGATCTTTTATGGAGGTCCAACAGCATATGGATCTTGGTGTAACATCTCACATGAAAGATGGCATCTTCAGCAGTCCCTCAGTACCATACTGGAGGGTCAGCCTAGACAATCTGCTTGGGTTTCCAGAAATGGGAACACGCAATCATTCTACTCAAGCATCAAGGTGCTTTCACTAAACTAGTCCTGAGAGAGTAATATATCCTGCCATTTAAACATTCCACCAAAGGACCAGACCAGCCACAGTCTGATAGTGGAATTGCCCTAAATGAATAGCTCTCCCATTTCAAACTTGCTGGTTCATTGGTAAATGCATTTAATATGATTTCACATGACCGTAGACCTTTCTGATCTTATTTTTACATTTCTAATTTGTTTGTGATCAGTTATCAAAAACAAGCAATGATAGGAACACAAACTAACATTGTTTCCAATATATGGATGGCACGGTGGCGCAGCGGTAGACTTGCTGCCTGACTGCGCTAGGGGCCCGGGTTCGATCCTGACCACGGGTGCTGTTTGTACGGAGTTTGTACGTTCTCTCTGTGATCTGCGTGGGTTATCTCCGAGTGCTTCGGTTACCTCTCACACTCCAAAGACGTACAGGTTTGTAGGCTCATTGGTTTGGTAAAATTGTAAATTGTCCCTGGTACATGTAGGATAGTGTTAGTGTGTGGGGATCGCTGGTCGGCATGGATTCAATGGGCTGAAAAGCCTGGTTTCACACGGGATCTCTAAACAAGACTAAATATGACAAAATCATTTATTCTGATTTTAATTCTCCTTGCTCTGTAATGGGATGGGGAGCAATTAAAATTCAGCGGAGGACACCACAGCTTTGCTTGGCCAGGCCGACCCTGCAATGCCGCCTGGACAACAGACCTTCATGGTCAGATCAAGATCCCTGCATTTACAACAACCAGGACTTGAAAATGGCACTAAAGTGTCTCAGTGTACTACTGCTATACACGTACTGTATCTGAAATGCTTATCTAAGATGTATCCAAGTACTTATGTATAGTGATGCTTGTACACAAAATATACACAAAAATTAATTTTGCTGTACCACGGTACAGGTGACAAATAAAGCACCATCAAAATAAAGGACCATCAATCAGTCATTTACAACTCTGATCCCACTGAACTTCAATGTTAATAAGTTCTTCTGAAGAGAAGTACTTAACACACACAGGGAGAGAAGTCGGCTGATTGGGGAGGCTTGAGACCAGTGCATTGAAGATAGACACAAAATGCTGGAGTAACTCAACGGGACCAGCAGGATCTCTGGAGAGAAGGAATTGGTGACGTTTTGAGTGAAGACCCTTATTCAGACTGATGTCAGGGGAGTGGGAGATATATAGATAAGGAAGTTCATAGAAAATGAAGTGTAAGGTGTGAAAACACAACAAAGGGAATGGAGAACATGTAATTAGTCTTTACTAACACTAACAGTTCATTGTTCACTGACTCTGACAGTGGAGGTAGGCGGCGCGACTCTCGTCAGCAGCGGCCTCTGCAGCCCGTCTGCGTATTTATTATTTTTTGTCTATGTTTTTATGTAGTTTTTTTTTATTTATTTTTTGTTGGGGTGTGTGTGTGGGGGGGTGGGGGTGGGGTGGGAGGGAGGGTGTAACTTTTAAATCTCTCCCTGCACGGGAGACCCGACCTTTTCTTTGTCGGGTCTCCGTTGTCGTTGGGGCTGCAACGTGGAGCGGCCTCCAACAGGAAGACCGGGGGCTCTGGTGCCGACTACTCACCTCACCGTCACGGAGCTGGCCGAGTCCAGAGCGGGTGGAGCGGTGGTGGAGTGCTGCTGCTGCTGCGGCCCGACCTCCGGAGATTCGGAGGCTGCAACTGCGGGTCTGGCGGACGACCGCTTTTCAGGGCTCCTGCAACGGCGACTTCTCCCGCCCGAGTTGCGGGGTTGTCCGAGCTCCTGGAACGGGGCCTTACAGCACCGCCCCGCGCGGCTTGGAATGGCCGCGGGACTCTTCGAGCGCACGCCGGGGGATCTAACATCAAGAACCCGGTGTGCGACCTTGCATCACCCGGTGTGGCTTTAATGGCCGCGGGACAATCGCCATCGCCAGCCGGGGGCTTGACTTTGACTCTGACATCGGGGGGGGGGGGGGGGGGGGGGGGGGGGGGGGGGGGGGAGTGCAGTGGAGAGATAAGTTTTTTTTTGGCCTTCCATCACAGCAATGTGATGGATGTTTATGTAAATTATGTTGTGTCTTGGGTCTATTTGTTTGTAATGTATGGCTGCAGAAACGTCATTTCGTTTGGACCTCAAGGGGTCCAAATGGCAAATAAATTGAATCTTGTATCTTGAACCTTGTTATGCCCCTGTCCCACTTAGGAAACCTGAACGGAAACCTTTGGAGACGTTGTGCACCACCCAAGGTTTCCATGCGGTTCCCGGAGGTTGCAGGTGGTTGCCGGAGGTTGCAGGTAGTGGAAGCAGGGAGGGAGACTGACAAAAACCTCTGGGAACCTCCGGACCGCAAGGAAACCTTGGGTGGGGCGCAAAGTCTCCAGAGGTTTCCGTTCAGGTTTCCTAAGTGGGACAGGGGTGTTAGTGTCCTTCCTATAACCGTGTTTTGAAGGCCTGGTTGATTTATAGTAGGTTCAGGTGAGTGAGAGTTTACCTGAGGGATTTAGCTTTGTGAGGGTTATGTTTACGGTGGATGAGGACAGGATTTTTCCAGGGTGAGTGTATAACTCAAAGAGTATTTATTTGTCATATGTACAGGGTAGGACCAGAACAATGAAACTCTTCTTTGCTCTAAAGCTTTACAGGGACATCATATGCAATGACAACAGCAATAAATATGCAGTAAATTATCAGTTATTCCAAGTAAAATATAGCATGATAGTGCAAAAACCAAAGTAGATAGAGTATCTATTAGTACTGAAAGCAACCATAGTAGTGTGCTTAGTTAGTTTATTGTCACGTGTACCGAGGTACAGTGAAAAGCTTATGTTGCATGCTATCCAGTCAGCAGAATGACAATTCATGATTACAATCTAGGCATTTATTGTGTACACAAAGTAAGTAATGTTGCTGTAGGAGTAGAGTTTTAAGTGTGGAGTGATTGTAATATGTGATCATCGATCTGCTTCTGTGGCTAGCACGCAAATAGTCACCTGGGTTGGGTGCCATCTTGGATAATGTTGCTGAGTGTATAATGAACAGGGATTATAAGGGGCATATCAAACAGGTAGGGGATGTTTTTGGGGCAGGGTATTCGATGGGCATGGACGTTGAATTATTTTAGTTTAGTATAGGGATACAGCACGGAAACAGGCCCTTCGGCCCACCAAGTCCACGCCGACCCGCGATCCCCGCACATTAACACTATCCTACACACACTAAGGATAATTCACACTTATAACAAGTCAATTAGCCTACAAACCTGTAAATATTTTGGAGTGTGGGAGGAAACCGAAGATCTTGGATAAAACCCACACAGGTCACGGGGAGAACGTACAAACTCCGTAAAGACACCACCCATATTTGGGATCAAACCCAGGCCTCCGGCGCTGCAAGTGCTGTAAAGCAGCAACCCTACGGTTGCATCACTGTGCTGCCCTTACGTACAGATGGTTGGAGTGTGTGAAAAATTGGATCTGTTTACTTGTAGAGCGTTGGATAATCACTTGTAGAGTGGCCATTTTGCGTGAAGACTGGGGTGTGTGAAAGCAGGCAGGGTGTGAGTTCAGTGGGGTTTATGGTGTAGGTTTATAATGGTGGGGGTAGGTGGATCTTTCTACAGTAGAAAAGGTGTATGACATGCACACAATGGATGCACAATTGATCAAATGTATGTGACAGGGTTGGTCTCAATCAGTGAGTATACAACAGGTACCCAATCTGTCCCTCCTGATTAACTGCTAGGTTGATATCAGCCTTTACATATAATTACCTTCCCGAGTTGTTGTGATGATAGAGAGAATGAGTCCATGAAAGTCTGGGCGATGACAGAGAGGCAGCCATCCAAGTGCGACGTTTTCTCAATGTCAAACACGAACTGGGGGTTTTTTATAACGTTTATCCAAAAACGGAGAGGAAGACTGGGGAGAGAAAGAAGGCATTGTTAAAATGTAGCCATGTCCATTTAAAGATTAGAACATTAAGGATTACATGACTATACACGAGTATCAAAGTTGGGAGGTCATGTTGCAGTTGTACAAAACCTTGGTGAGGCCACATTTAGAGGATTGTGTTCAGTTCTGGGCACCGTGTTATAGGAAAGGTGTTGTCAAGCTGGAAAGGGTACAGATAAGATTCACGAGAATGTTGCCAGCATTTGAGCTTTAAGCAGAGGTAGAGGAGGCTGGGACTCGAGCGCAGGTGGGTGAGGGGTGATCTTATAGAGGTGTATAAGATCATGAGAGGAATAGATCAGGTAGACGCACAGAGTCTCTTGTCAAGAGTGTAGGAATTGAGAACCACGGGGCATAGGTTTAGGGTGAGTGGGGGGAAGATTTATTAGGAATTTGAGAGAGAATCTTTTTCACACAAAGGGTGGTGGATGTATGGAAAAAGCTGCCAGATGATTCTGGACAAGAGACTCTGTGCATCAACCCAATCCATTCCTCTGCTGACCTCTGTACTGAAAGAAGTAATAGATTATTTTTTGTTAATTGTCAATTCATTATTTATGTTTCTAGCAGTCCATGGTGTTTTAGAGACAAGGGAGGGGTATAATTAGTGGGTCAGACGTATATTGGTGAATTATCATGACGTGAGCTCTGTTGGTCGGGCAAAATGGATAATCCACAAGACTCTGACCTGCCCTGTGCTTGAAACTGCAACGGCAATGGAAGTGAAATGAAAATGCAATGAGCTGTTCAGCCTGCCCTGTGCTTGAAACTGCAACGGCAATGGAAGTGAAATGAAAATGCAATGAGCTGTTCAGCCTGCCCTGTGCTTGAAACTGAAATGGCAATGGAAGTGAAATAAAAATGCAATGAGCTGTCTGGCCTGCCCTGTGCTTGAAACTGCAATGGCAATGGTAGTAAAATGAAAATGCAATGAGCTGGCCGGCCTGCCCTATGCTTGAAACTGCAATGACATAGAAACATAGAAAATAGGTGCAGGAGTAGGCCATTTGGCCCTTCGAGCCTGCACCGCCATTTAATCTGATCATGGCTGATCATCCAACTCAGTATCCAACTCAGTATCCTGTTCCTGCCTTCTCTCCATACCCCCATAAACTGAGTCTATCCAGTCTTTCTTCATATGAAAGTCCTGACATCCCAGGAATCAGTCTGGTGAACCTTCTCTGTACTATGGCAAGAATGTCTTTCCTCAGATTAGGAGACCAAAACTGTACGCAATACTCCAGGTGTGGTCTCACCAAGACCCTGTACAACTGCAGTAGAACCTCCCTGCTCCTATACTCAAATCCTTTTGCTATGAATGCTAACATACCATTCGTATTCTTCACTGCCTGCTGCACCTGCATGCCTACTATTAATGACTGGTGTACCATGACACCCAGGTCTCGTTGCATCTCCCCCTTTCCTAATCGGCCACCATTCAGATAATAATCTACTTTCCTATTTTCGTCACCAAAGTGGATAACCTCACATTTATCCACATTATACTGCATCTGCCATGCATTTGCCCACTCATCCAGCCTATCCAAGTCACCTTGCAGCCTCCTAGCATCCTCCTCACAGCTAACACTGCCCCCTAGCTTCGTGTCATCCGCAAACTTGGAGATGTTGCATTCAATTCCCTCGTCCAAATCATTAATATATATCGTAAATAGCTGGGGTCCCAGAATTGAGCCTTGCGGTACCCCACTAGTCACTGCCTGCCATTGTGAAAAGGACCTGTTCACTCCTACTCTTTGCTTCCTGTCTGCCAACCAGTTCTCTATCCACATCAATACTGAACCCCCAATACCGTGTGCTTTAAGTTTGCATACTAATCTCTTATGTGGGACCTTGTCGAAAGCCTTCTGAAAGTCCAGATATAACACATCCACTGGTTCTCCCTTATCCACTCTACTAGTTACATCCTCAAAAAATTCTATAAGATTCGTCAGACATGATTTACCCTTCATAAATCCATGCTGACTTTGTCCAATGATTTCACCACTTTCCAAATGTGCTGCTATCCTATCTTTAATAACTGATTCTAGCAGTTTCCCCACTACCGACGTTAGATTAACTGGTCTGTAATTCCCCGTTTTCTCTCTCCCTCCCTTTTTAAAAAGTGGTGTTACATTGGCTACCCTCCAATCCTCAAGAACTACTCCAGAATCTAAAGAGTTTTGAAAAATTATCACTAATGCATCCACTATTTCTGGGGCTACTTCCTTAAGTACTCTGGGATGCAGCCTATCTGGCCCTGGGGATTTATCAGCCTTTAATCCATTCAATTTACCTAACACCACTTCCCGGCTAACCTGGATTTCACTCAGTTCCCCCATCTCATTTGACCCCCGGTCCCCTGCTATTTCCGGCAGATGATTTATGTCTTCCTTAGTGAAGACAGAACCAAAGTAGTTATTCAATTGGTCTGCCATGTCCTTGTTCCCCATGATCAATTCCCCCGTTTCTGACTGCAAGGGACCTACATTTGTTTTAACTAATCTTTTTCTCTTCACATATCTATAAAAGCTTTTGCAGTCAGTTTTTATGTTCCCTGACAATGGAAGTGAAATGAAAATGCAAAGAGCTGTTCGGCCTGCCCTGTGCTTGAAACTGCGGCAGCAATGGAAGTGAAATGAAAATGCAATGAGCTGTTCGGCCTGCCCTGTGCTTGAAACTGCGATAGCAATGGAAGTGAAATGAAAATGCATTGAGCTGTTCGGCCTGCACTGTGCTTGAAACCGCAATGAAAATGTAAGTATGTTGCAAAACCTACCTTCAGCGGGGCTGCAGATCTGTCCCAGCCCGTGTGCGTGATTTTGGCACCATTGGGAGGGGGGCGGGTTTAATACACGATTTAATACACGCTATTCAAATCGAGGTTGGTCAGCCTACTTAGTTGCTGACAAAAAATCACTGCGAGGTTCATTTGCTGCAGCTATTTTTAAACTTAATTGGTTAATTTAATTGTTATAGTAAGTTAAAAATTATCCTCTAAACCCGCGACCGCCGACAACGGAACGGATCTCATACAGGGGACAACGAAAGGTAGGTTGTTTATTTTTTCATTAAAAAGGGCTTCTTAAGATCACTTTATACAAAGTTTTATGTTGCGAGTAGCTAATTTGGGGCCCATTAAATCCCGCAGTATTTTTCTGGGCATATGGGGTACTAATCTACCGCAATGGGAACGTTCCAAACCAGCGCATTCCACAGAGTTCCACAGGATCCCACTCGAAAGCTGATTTAAATGGCCATTAATTTACAGCAATTGAACACTAAATTCCTTCTATTTGGCCTATAAATTAATGTGATGAGATTTAAAAATCATGTTTTATTGTGAATTCTTTGTGAATGTTATTTGGACACTTAAGCTATTTAAAAATGTTAATCTTTTCTTAAGAAATGGATAGATGTTTAGATCTAGTAATTGAAGTTTGGAATTAGCTACAATTGGGTAACTAATTATATGCTTTAATTTCAGGTCATCAAGCAAGATTGTTTCATATTTGTTTCAGAATGCTTCAATCTATAATAACTGAAAATTTCTTTCAGTTCTCTTAATTTTTAAGAAAGTTACGGCCATTTCACTGTCTTCGATCACAGCTTTTGTGTTAAGTCAATGGAAAATCAGTATGAAAGTATGAAAATGGCCATAACATTTTTAATACTGAAGATATGAACGTGAATTAGGTGTCAAATTAAACTTATTTTTGTGCTTTATCTGATGGGATAAATTGCAAACTTGATTTTTAAAATCTCAAAATTTTGTAACATCGCTAGGAAATGGAAATGAAATGAAAATGCAATGAGCTGTTTGGCCTGCCCTGTGCTTGAAATTGAAATGGAATAGAGTTGTTTGGCCTGCCTGAAACCAATAATTTCGGCTCACAGGAACCCTATTAGCTAAGAAACCAGACCATGTTGCCCAAAATGCCCGTCTTAGCCCAGGGGGAGCATTTTGGCCCAGTCCAGGAAAAGTCCAGAAAAAGTGCCTTTCACTGAGATTTCACTCAGATTTTTTTTTAAAAGAGCCCCTTGGGCCCATCAGGCATGTACTAGTCCAGGAGGAGTCCCTTCTGCCCATCAGTGAGTATTCCAACTGCATGTATTAAACCCCAACCCAGTATAGGAACTGCAGATGCTCGTTTAAACCTAAGATTAACACAAAATGCTGGAGTAACTCAGGCAGCATCTCTAGAGAGAATGAATAGGTGGTTTTGGATAAAGACCATTCTTCAGACTATATATACACACATATATATGTGTGTGTGTGTGAGTATATGTATATATCTCATTGCATAGGAAGGAACTGCAGATGCTGGTTTAAACCGAAGATAGACACAAACCCTTCTCTCCAGAGATGCTGCCTGTCCTGCTGAGTTAAGGGCCTGTCCCATTTTCACGACCTAATTCACAACGTCTGCCAAGTTTGCCCTTGACTCATACTCGCAGCATGGTCATCACGAGGTCATAGGAGGTCGTAGGTAGGTCGTAGCAGGCCGTGATGCCAGTCGTAGGTACTTGTGGCATCTAGTAGGTCGGGGCGTTTTTCTAGCATGATGAAAAATGTCCACGAGTAAAAAAGATTGTGAATTAGGTCCTTAACTCCAGCATTTTGTGTCTATCTCGTTTATTATATTGTTTACAGTGTACTATGTTTACACATTCTGTTGTGCTGATGCAAGTAAGAATTTCATTGTTCTATGTGTGACATGTGACACTAAAACACTGTTGACTTGATAGATTGTCTGAGAAGGCCTGCGCTGTGAGGCTCAGCTGGTGATGATTACAGAATGAATGAGATGGTCACCAGTTCACCAATCACTGGGTCTTGTCTCAGCATGAACGCCTCATACATCTTTGCAGCCCTTCACTCTTGTGCACATCTCCTCAAGGCTGGATGCGAGGCTACTCTCCAATGCTCTAAATTATATGTTAACTGTGTTGAATCTTTATCTTTTGGATCAAAACCTATCATTTGCCTCGCCATGCAACTGAAGACTACCATGTTCTGATGTGCATTGAGGTTACAGAGTAGACGGTAACAATGGATACATTGGTTGACAATTCAATACCTATTAGTCTTCCAGATATGCAATACATCAGGATCGGTTATCTTCTTGTTGTTGGCCTGTTCTTGCAATATGTCAAAGATGTGCCGAACGGCAATAGGTGGCTTGCCATTGTGCAAGCTCCAGATGCTTCTAAATAGGTTCTCAACAAAAGACTGAAGTGCAACCTGAAACAGAAGAAATGAATAAGAGATGGAACAGCGTTAATCTTATAGAAGTTATATAGAATGTATATAGAAGAAATACGTTACTTCTTAAATTTTACCAATATGTTTAAAAACATTTAGTAAAGCTCGCAGGTCAGCTATTTTTATGTGATCAGAAGTCAAGGCCCAAAAACATGTTACTTCTTAGTTTATTTTTGCTTCAGTTAGAACATCATGGTAACTCAGAGATTGGAGATAAAGGGCAAGGACAGTGAGAGGTTAAAGTTAGTAATGTTAAGCAGCCAAAGATAAGAACTGAAATTATAATAAAATGCTGCTTGAAATTATGGATCAGAGAACATTTGGAGAGTGGCCGAGCTGTACTATCTCTGAATGTTTCAGGCCCAGATTTGTGCAAATTAAAGGCTTCTCGTCTTCTTGAAGAATTCTTCGTGTCTGTGTCATCTTATCTTTAATTTGAGTCTCGTAAACCACGACAATCTCTGCAGCATTTCAAACTAAAAATACATGTGCGGGGATCGCTGGTCGGCGTGGTCTCGGTGGGTCGAAGAGCTAAAACAATATTATCTAATACTAAAACAATATTAATATGCTAACAATACAATATTATCTAATACTAAAACAATAATATCTCTCAAATACTGTAAGCAGAGCAGGTTATTTGACTATCTCATTATTGTTTATGGATGCTTGCTTTGAACAAATTGGCTATTACGCTTCAGAAAGCAATGTATTTCATGACTGCAGAAGTGCATTGAGGTGTCCTGAGATTGTGAATGCCCCTAAAGTGATGACAATTTATTTAATCCAAACTGGATTTGTGAATGGAATTTGCTTTTCTTCATAAGTAGATTAAAAAGGCTCTGAAATGTTGCAGTTGTAAACATACAGCAAAGAAACAAGAATGTCACAATACCTTGGAGGACACCAGCTTTGTTAGATACATCTCTTTGACTTTGAACTTTTTTTTGCCCGGTTCTGGTACAGATGCTGACTGTGGTGAGATCTAAATAAATTAAAATATAGTCAAAAAAAGACCAAATCATTGGAAATGATGAGTAGAATTGATCCAAAGTACAAAATACATACCAAGTGACAAAGATTGTCTGCCCACTCACTATTCGGAATAACTGGAAGAGGGTGGTTAATAAAAATTGTAAATATTTTCCTAATATAAGATTATATTTAAAATTTTGCAGGAAAGAGAAGTGGAAAATTAATCAGTGCTTAGTTTTAAATCCTTTGAATATTCACATTCAAATGAATATTATTCATATTCAACAATATGAACAGTTGATTAATAATTATCAATCATTCAATTAATAAATTAGTTAATACATTTAATTGTACAACTAAATTGAACAATTCATTCAATTTGAATAATAATTGGATAATAATTAAACAAAACGTTTAAATGTATTCAAATTGAATAATTACTTTTTATTGAATTGTTATTTAATAATTTGAATAATTAAAAAAATATTCAAACATTCTTTGAATAAACAGAATTCAATAACATTTTTAATTGTCAGATATTAATGAGTTTTAGATATGTATCAAAAAAGATGTAAAAACCATTTGATTAGCAGCCCAGAGCAATTTTCATTCGGTAATAACACAGTAAAAGCTTTCATGGAGCTTGTTAATGAAATATTTATTGAAATTCAAGAGTTATAATCATTTACTTTGAAAATTAATTACAGTATAATTTACCTGGCTTTGAGTCTTTTTCTCTTTTTCTAATCACAACTAAAGATGCTTCATTTGGAATCTGAATAGTTTGTAAGAATAATTGGGTTACTGACAGAGTAAAATACAGTCACTGTGCTCTCATCATTTCCCCATGTCTGCTCTCCTCTCACCCCATAACTCGCTATCTCATTCCCTTATTTATTTCTCAAATAGCCTCCTCCATAGCTCACTCCCACATTCTCTGCTCTCCACTTCCTTTTTCCACCAACCAACCTGCCCGATAGCCCACTTCCCCCTTTCTTCGATCACCTGGATGCTCACTCCCTCTTTAATCTGTTCTAGTACTCATCTCCGATCCTCACATAACCTGCTGTCCTCGCACCCAATAGTCTGTTCAGCCTCCCCACTGCCCATCCTCTCGCACAATAACTCCTCCACACCTGCAACCACCTATGTCTCTTGTAATCACCTTACCCATCTCTCATGACCTGCTCTTACCTGAAAACTACTGGTTCCCTCCCTGGAACTTGTGGCTCTCATTCTTACCTGTTCCCCTTCTCTTCCAACCTGCTCCTTCTTGGACCATCCCTCTCACACTCTTCCCCTCACCCCCAGTTCCCTTCCCCATTAACCACCTCTAACTCTAACCCCCAAACTCCTTCTTCCTGTAACCTCAACCACACTAATCCCCAACGACTATGATTTATCCCCATACCCTCCCCACAAATCTCTTCCTTTTCTCTCACCTCCCTCCCCTCCCTTCTCTCCCCTTTCTCTAATAAGCTGGTCTCCCCCCCCCCCTGTAACCTGATCATCCCCACTTCTCTAACTCTCCTCCTGGTAGTTTTTCCCTTCCTGCTGCGACGTTTACGCCTTCCCCCACTGCTAGGTTTCTTGTTCCCATTACTTTTTCCACCAACCAACCCGCCCGATGGCTCGCCTTTCCTTCCTTCGATAACCTGGTTGTTTACCCCCCTATAATGTCCTCACCTGCTCCATACTTAAGATAGACACAAAATGCTGGAGTAATTCTGCGGGACAGGCATCCATTCCTTTTCTCCAGAGACACTGCCTGTTCCGCTGAATTATTCCAGCATTTTGTGTTTATCTTCAGTGTAAGCCAGCATCTGCAGTTCTTTCCTAACATGCTCCATACACTTCCTCCATTACATCCTCCCCATGTCCTTCATTCCCTCTCCCAGGGGGTTACCAACTTTATCACTCCCAAATAAGGGACAAAAGGTCAAAATAAGGGCCAAATTCCCAACGTCAATTCGTTGACCGACTCGGCCGTTGCTGCAAATTCACAAGAAACTGGTGAATTATTTGGGCCCCACACACTGCACATACATGATAATGGCCCATTGTGTTTAACTTCTTCTTTCCACCTTCAAGCTCCTGTGATGTCTGATCAATGTCTTGTAGTCTTTGATGTTCTCCCTTCTTAATAACCTCTAGAGCAAGAACAGAATTATAGTAAAATATTCACTAAATGGTTCGATTAGCTCCTTGAAATATGTGATATAAATCAGTTTAAGGTTTGTTTGAAATAAACATTAAAGTATTGATTCACAAATGCAAAAAAATAAATGAAAATAAATAAATCACACTAAGTTTTGTTTAGAGATACAGCATGGAAACAGGCCCTTTGGCCCACCAAGTCCACACCGACCAGCGATCCCCACACATTAACACTACTCCATACACACAGAGGGACAATGTTTTTTACATTTATACATTTACACCAAGCCAATTAACCTACAAACTGTACATCTTTGGAGTACGGGAGGAAACCGAAGATCTTGGAGAAAACCCACGCAGGACACGGGGAGAATGTACAAACTCCGTACAGCCAACACCCGTAGTCAGGAGCGAATCCGGGTCTCTGGCGGTGTGAGACAGCAACTCTACTGCTGCGCCAGTTATTAGTAATAACTGAGACAAGATTTGTTGTAGTTGCCTTAAGGTAATCTCCAAAAATGTTATAAGATATTTCATTTAATTTAATATTTTAGTAGCATCATCATTTATATATAAATAGAAGTTGTCTTATATCACAAAAGCTGATTAAGTGCCTTTGCTTTACAATTGTGTAAGGGAAGAAGGCATATGGGATATGGGTCATATTTGTCCCAAGTGTATTTGGGATATTTGGCCATTTGGATATTTGGAACATTTGGATATTTCAACAGCGCAGGCAAGTTTAAGCACATTCGGCCCACATTTGGCACAAACATGCATCAAGAAGGAGCAACTGCCGGTATCTGTGGAGGAAATGGACATATTTGATCAGGACCCTACTTTGCACTGACAATCTTCCCTGTTCCCTCTCAATCCTGATGCAAGATCTTGACTCGAGCATTGACATACCTTTCCCATCCATGGATACCCATGACACACTGCGTCCTTCAATCATTCTGTTTTTGTCTTATCCTTTATTTATCTTTTTATTTATTTATTTATTATGTTTATTGATATATCTACATTTTAATTATCGTTTATGTATGTTATCCTTTATTGTTATATCCTTCATTGAAATGTCCTTAACCTGATCAGTGGGAATAATTCCATAACTCCATTTCCATGAGATCAACTCGTGGGGGCACGGTGGCACAGCGGTAAAGTAGCTGCCTCACAGCGCTTACAGTGCCAGAGACATGGGGTCGAACCTGACTACGGGTACTATCTAAGAGGTACAGAGTTTGTACTTTCTCCACGTAACCTGCGTAAGTTTTATCAGAGATCTTTGGTTTCCTCCCTCACTCCAAAAAGTACAGGTCTGTACAGGTTTGGCCTTGGCAAAAATTGTAAACTGTGGTAGGATGTGTGTAGGATAGTGTTAATGTACGGGTTTCACTGGTTGGTGCGGACTCAGTGGGCCAAAAGGGCCTGTTTCCGCGCTGTAGCTCTAAACTAAACTGACTGGACTTAGAACCAGAGGCCAGAGTTTGCACATGGTTTATGCAATGGTTTTCATACCAATTAAGCTATTAATGCTCATTTCTGTTTGGAGCTGTTTTAACAAAAATATTGAAAACTGAAGTGATAAATTACCCAGGTCAATATCTTCCATTTGCCACCTTTGGGAGTAACCATATTTATTGTAGAAAGTCTCAAAAATCTTCTCCTTTACTTGTTCTACAGTGTCACAGTCCAAAACCTCCACTTCAAATCTGGAGCTGCTGTCGTGATCGCGTTCTACGTCAGCGTCAGTATTCAGTTGAAATGTAACGTCCAATTTCTGCCAAGAGAAATATTACACAGATCCACAAATCTGAAAGAATATCTAATCAGTTCACAAACGCACCGTGAAATTCATCTGAAAGCTAAAATAGCATTCCTTGCCTACAAAACAGTGCAGCAAGAATTTACAAGTGGTTTTAGTTTAGTTTATTATTGTCACGTGTACCGAGGTACTGTGAAAAGCTTTTGTTTGCATGCTATCCAGATAAAGATATACATGAATAAAATCTTGCGTAAAAGAATAAGCTTACAACCCAGCGGTATGAATATTAACTTCTCTAACTTCAAGTAACCCTTGCATTCCCTTTCTCTCTCCGTCCCTCCCCCACCCTAGTCGGCCTGCTAGTTTCACTGTTCATATCCCTTCATTATCACCTCGACCCCAGGCAAACAATGGACCATTGTGGGCATGAACTTTCCTGGGTCATCAGTGGCGACTCCGATTTGTTCTGAACCTTTTCATGCCTCTAGTTTGCCTTCCCCCCCCCTCCCCCCGACTCTCAGCCTGAAGAAGGGTCTCGATCCAAAATGTCACCCATTCCTTTTCTCCAGAGATGTGCCTAATCCACTGAGTTACTCCAGCACTTTGGCTATTTTGGACATCTTTTATGAATAAAATCAAGATGTCCACACTGCACAGGTAAAGGATAAAGGGTACAACATTTAGTGCAAAGATCTCAAATTGAAATCCAATAAAATCCAATTAAAGAATTTTCATAGGTCTCCAATGAGGTAGACGGGAAGTCAGGACCAAAAGATAGTTGATGAGTGAGAGAGAGAGAGAGAGAGAGAGAGAGAGAGAGAGGCCACAGACAGACAGATTATATCTATCTAATCGGTCGGCAGCCCGGCCAGCTGTCCGACCTTCAGACCTTCGTTTACCGCCGACACCACCACCCCTCCTTCTCTTGGCCGATCATCGGTTCATGAATTGGATAGGGTGCTGGACTTTGCGTGCGAGGTCACGCGGGTCAAAACTCCTCAGCTGGCCTACTGGCTGGGCTTTGTGTGCAGTCCAGCACCCGGGCCACCTCATCATTCACCCAGCCACGGCTGAGTCGGTCAACGAATTGCCTTCGGGAATTCATCCCATATTTTGACCATTTGTTCCATATTAGGGACAAATATTGTTGTCACGTACTGCGGTCGGTGGGGGCGCTGCAAGTCGGTGGGGGTGCTGGCGCCCTGTCAGCAGCATGTCCGTTTTTTTCTACTTTTTTTGTTTTTTTAGTATGTTTTAAAGTGTGTTTTTTGTGTTTCTTTGTGTGTTTTGTGTTGGGGGGTGGTGTGGGGGGGGTGAGGGGGAAACCGTTTCGGTCGCCTCCTCCATGGAGAGGCGACATTTTCCAGGTCGCCTCCCCCGTGGCCTAACAACGAGGATCGGGCGGCCTTTCCCGGAGACGCACCCGGGGCTTCAGCGCCGGGCGCAGCGTGGACTCTCGGCGTGGAGCGAGCAAGCCCTCGCTGGGGCTAGCCGGAGGGGAGCGCTCCGTTTCGCTGGCCCGCAGCAGCCTGAAGCCGCGGTCTGCACAGCTCCAGCTGACGCGGCGTCTACAGCCCGGGATCTCACGTTGGGGACCCGGGGGGAAGAAGAAGCTCCAAATGCCGGCCCGCGGCCAACTTCTACCACGGGCCCGGCATGGACTTACCTTCGCCCCTGGAGGGGAGCTTCGACCGCCGGCCCTGCAGTCTGCGGTGCTTCTGGCTGCGGCGCAAACTTTAAATCTTCGACCGCCGGCCTAAGGCCTACACCAGCTGAAGCCACGGTCTCCGGTGGGGAAGAGCTGATCCTGGACGTACCTTGACTTTACTTTGTCCTTTATCATCTGGACGCCCGCAGCGGCGGCTGCGGAGGTGGAGGTCCCGACCACGGGGGAAAATGGAGGAGGACTGGCCAATTTCTGTGCCTTCCACCACAGTGATGAATACTGTGGTGGATGTTTGTGTTAAATTTTTATTGTGTTTGTGTGTTCTTTATTATTGTACCGCTGCTGACAAATTCATTTCACTTACACTTGATGTGCAATGTGACAAATAAAACTGATTGATTGAACTGATTGATTGATTGATTGATTGGGAGTGAGAAAGTTGGCAACCCTATCTCCAACACAGTCACTTCTTCCCAATGGTGCTGCAATCACACTGCATACAGCACTCCAGCTGCGGCCTAGCTATTTAATACATTTGCACCTTAACATGTCTTAATAAAGTAAAGTATTCATTCATTCACTTTGAGATTGGGGAATGAACCCACAGACTTGGAACCCTCAAGATGAGAGATTAGTCTGTGTAATAACTAACACCACACAGCTCCCTATCTCCATTACTGTGAGAGCAGTAGCTCACAAGGTGCATTTCAGTAGCCAAACCTACCTTTCCCCTCTCACTGTCTACTTCCCATTTACTGCTGATATAATTCCCTTGAGCCTCACACCCCCATCTCTCCATTTTTCCTGTGTTTCGTTATCTTTGTTGACACGAGTGTCTCTCTCCACCTATATTTCCATAGTCCACACCAACCAGCAAACATCCTGTACTAGCATTATCCTACACACTAGCGACAATATATAATTTCACCAAAGCGAATTAATCTACAAACCTATTCATCTTTGGAATGTGGAGGAAACTGGAACACCCAGAGAAAACCAACGTGGTAAACAAGTAGGCAGACACGTATAACAGGTGGAATATTTAATGCTTTGGAGTGAAGTTGGACTGGCCAATTTCACTGTTTTGCATTTCAAATAATGCTTTGCAAATTCCAAAAAACTGAGCCTTCATAATTCTTCATTAGTTAAGGGTGATGGCTTGTTGCAGTGAATCACTCTGCCTATTTTTAGTTTAAAGACTGAAGATATATATATTATCATTTACTGGAATTATAATGAGTCATGAATTAGTCATAAACGCTCTTCACTGTACCTCAGTACCACGTGACTATAAACTAAACTAAATTAGTTCAGCGCTAACAGCGAGTTATAACTTAACGTACTGCTAAATTTTAAAAGGGTCATCTAGAACAGTGAAATAAACTCCTACAGTTTAGTTGGTAGCAATGAAAAGTTGCCCCTTGGTTATCAGTGGTGATTAATTAAAATGAGTGCCGCATTTGAGAACACACTTACCAGAGGTTTAAAGTCAGTAATCTGCCACAGTAACCAGTCTTCATTGAGTGTGTAGAGTGCTTTCCCACTGATGGCATCCACTGGACCAAGGTTAATCCGCTGCTTGATTGCAGATACAAGCTTAAACAATGGCTCTCCAACAGACTCCTGCAATTAGAAAGGCATCTACTCTCACCAATAAACTAAACTACAGCAGCAATTTTGTGAAACCGAGCGATTAAAGGAAATAAATACTTTCATTGTTATTGTTTTCATAAGTTCTAGGAGCAGAATTAGGCCATTTTGCCCATCAAGTCTACTCCGCCGTTCAATCATGGCTGATCAACCTCTCCCTCTCCATTAACATTCTATGAATGTCTGCCAAATCATCCCTTAAACCTTCATTTTCACAAAACTAATGTTACTTTCAACTTCATTTTTGCACTTGGTGATAAATTGTTCATGGTATGTGCACAGTGAGTCTGGATCTGGTCGGAGCAGACTTGGTGGGCTGATCGGCCTTTTTTCTCGCTGTATCTCGAAACTAAACTGAACACTGCATGTTGCAAAACCAATTACGGCATTTCAATTGCGACCTCATCCAAGAGCAACTGTGTTGGCAATGCACAGATAGGGAATGTTCTTGGTCAATCTAGCTCAGTCGTGGACATCTTCATGGACTATCTATCTCATCACAATGCCAGGCGATACATTTGGTACTGTAATCAGCCAATACGGCTTTCAATAATTTAAGCTGTGGTATGAGCGTTTAGAAGTCATATCACAAGCAGGGAATAGAGTCGTATGGATCGCATGCAGGGAGGATGGTGAATCTGTGCAATTCATTGGCACAGACGGCTGTGGAGGCCCAAGTCAATGGAATATTTTTAAGGCAGAGATAGATTCTTGTTTAGTACAGTGTCTTTGTTGATAGAGATGGTGGTTGACTTCAGGAGGGCGGGGAAACATCACCATGCACCTCTGCACATCGACGGAGCTGATGTGGAAAGGGTCAGCAGCATGAAGTTCTTAGGACTACATCTGTCTGATGACCTGACGTCCACGGCCAACACCACAGCTCTGGTCAAGAGAGCCCAGCAGCGACTTCACCCCCTCCGAAGACTACGGAAAGCAGGCCTCCCCACCACACATCTACGGACTTTTTACAGGGGGACTGTCGAGAGCACACTGACATACGGCATCACTTCCTGGTTCGGGAGCTGCAAGGCGTACGAACGGCACCAACTGGACAGGATAGTGAAGACCGCAAGCAGGATTATTGGTGCTCCACTCCCCTTCCTGCTGGACATATACAAGAAGAGATGCATCAACAGAGCCATCTCCATCATCAAAGACCCTTACCACCCATCGCATGACTTTTTCACCATCCTCCCATCTGGGAAGAGGTACAGGAGCATCAGCTGCAAAACCAGCAGGATGCTCCTCAGCTTCTTCCCACAGGCTATAAGACTGTTAAATGAACTTTCCCCCCTGCCAAGTATCGCGCACAAACCCCCCACACTGCAGCAGAGCCACTGTTGTGCTGCTGCCGGTCGGAACGGCTGTTGAATGTTATTGAATGTTATTAGAGGGTTAAATTGTTCATGACATGTATTTTAATTTTAATTGCTATTTATTTTTGTAACGAAAACTGAATGGACACTGGTTGAGAAACGTTTTTTTGTTTCCTCTGAGTATGCGAATACTCAGGAAATGACAATAAAGATTTACAACAATTACAACAACAATTGTTTAGTACAGTGTCAAAGGTTATGGGAAGAAGGCAGGAGAATGGGGTTAGAAGGGAAAGATAGATCAGCCATGATTGAATGGTGGGGTTGATTTGATGGGTCAAATGGCCTAATTACTTATGGCTCCTATCACATGAACAAATGAGGTGGAGGAGATAAATTTAAGTTGGTGTTATGTTTGGCCCAGACATTGTAGTCCGAAGGGTCTGTTTCTGTGCTGTTCTAGTTATGTGAGATGAATTATCTTGAGAATAGGAGTCTGAATCCTACTGATTTGATTTTTTAATGTGGTATTCATTCTGTCTCAGTAAGGATAAGTAATCTGGTTGCCATAAAAATCCATCTGGAATTTACTCAAATAAAAAATATACCATGAATACCAAACACAGCAGGTAGTATCTGTGGAAAGAGAAAAAGATGCAGCATTACAGGTTAGACAGACAGTCTGAAGACGAATCTCGACCTGCAATGTCACCATTCCTTCTATTCAGAGATGCTGCCTGCCCCGCTGAGTTACTCCAGCATTTTGTGTCTATCTTTGGTGTAAACCAGCATCTGCAATTCCCTACTACACATTACAGGTTAATGATTCCTCCTGCTCCAGTTCTGATGAAGGAGCCTTGACTTGAAATGTAGACTCTGATTCTCTCTGCACAAATGCTGCCTGACATACTACATATTTCCAGCATTTGCTGTTTTATTTCCATGGACTTCTGCCGCACAGCTCCAGCAGTCTGCAATCATTGCTGATCCCCAGAGGTTCATGGGGTGGAGTTTGCATTTTTAGTTTTTAGTTTAGAGATACAGCGCAGAAACAAGCCATTGGCCCACTGTCTGTGCTGACCAGCGATCCTCGTACACAAGCACTATCCCACACACACTAGGGACAATTTACAATGTTACCAAGCCAATTAACCCACAAATCTGTACGTCTTTGGAGTGCGTGAGGAAACCAGAGATCCCAGGGAAAGCCCACGAAGGTCATGGGGAGAACGTACAAACTCCGTACATACAGCACCCGTAGTCAGGATCGAACCCAGGTCTCTGGCGCTGTAAGGCAACAACTCTGCCGCTTGTGCTCTGGTTTCCTCCCACATACCAAATATGTACAGAACAATACTGCAACGTGATATGTAAGCTGCAAGTAGGAATTTATGATCACTGCACTTACAATGTATTCCATACTACAGTACATTATACTCACACACACTTCAGCATGATAATATCGTCGTAGAGTGATACAACGTGGAAACTGGCCATTCAGCCTTACTTTCTCACACCAGCCAACATGTCCCAGCTATACTAGTCCCACCTGCCTGCGCTTGGCCCATATCCTTCCAAACCTGTCCTATCCATGTCTTTGTTAAACGTTGGGATAGTCCCTACCTCAACTACCTCCTCTGGCAGCTTGTTCCATCCACCCACCACCCTTTGTATGAAAAAGTAACTACTTAGGTTCCTATAAAATCTTTCTCCCTTCACCTTAAACCTATGTCCTAATAATGCGTACACTCCTTACCCTCAGAAAGCCGTACATGCAAAGTGACACCCAGTTTGTCAGCAGCTTCTCCACCACCGTCTCTGTGCCGCGTAACAGCAGCTTTGGTTGCGCAGATGATCGATCCATCAAGTCTTTGAGGAGATGATCAAGCACGTTGGTCAGGTGAACCAAGTTACTGTGAAATGCGATAGTGAGAAACGAAGCAAACCGACACCTGTTAACATCAAATTATGGTCAGTTGTTGAGAAATGTATCCAGAGGTTCAGATGGTAGAGCATATAGCATGTTCTAAAAGGTCATGTTCAGTCTTTCATGAATGCCAACATATGGGTGGAGTTTTGCTCCAGTAAGATACACGATATTAAGGCTCAAAGAGTTAAATTACAGACGCAATTTACTTAAACTCAGCTTAAGTAAAGTTTAGACAAAAATGCTGGAGAAATTCAGTGGGTGAGATAGCATCTATGGTTTAGTTAGATTAGAGATACAGTGTGGAAACAGGCCCTTCGGCCCACCGACTCCACGCCGACCAGTGAGCCCTGCACATAAACACAATCCTACACACACAAGGGACAATTTACAATTTTAATGAAGCCAATTAACCTACAAATCTGCATGTCTTTGCAATGTGGGAAGAAACCGGAGCACGCAGAGAAAACCCATGCAGGTCAGGATTGAACCCGGATCTCTGACGCTGCGCGACCGTGCCGTGCCGCCCCTTGTTGAGGGGTTGGAGAATTATCTAATTGGTGTTACATAACAACGTTAGAAGCATGAATAAACCAATCTGCCCCTCACGTCTGCCCTGTCCCCAGTAAAACTATGGCTGAATATTTATGTCAGCACCGCCTTCCTCCACTCACCTGTTTTCTCTTGATTCCTACTTTTCAAAAATGCTGCAATCTCTGACTTGAATATACTCAACAATAGATCCTTGGGTACAGAACGTCACCACACAGCATTTCCATAATTTAGTGCTACTTGGCAGTGCCCTTCACCCAAACTCACACATTAATTTAACTTAATGGTAGCACGGTGGCACAGCGGTAGAGTCTGTATGGAGTTTGTACGTTCTGCCCGTGACCTGCGTGGGTTTTTCCTGGGTGCTCTAGTTTCCTCCCACATCCCAAAGATTGTCGGTAAAATTGTAAATTGTCCCCAGTGTGTGGAGGATAGTGTTAATGTGTGGGGATTGCTGGTCAGTGCGACCTCTAAACTGAACTGAACTGCAACTGAAATGAGGTTGATTGATGAGGTGGACTAAAATTATATTTATCTTCCAATGGAAAATTCAGTATTGCCCCAGTTAACTATTTACAAAATAACTTTATATTGATAATAATATCAGTCAATAAGGTCCAGTCAGATGCTGGGTAATGAAAACATGTACAAGAGTTTTAAAGGAAAGCATTGACAAAACTATTGCTGAAAACTAACCGGTCTTTAATGGTGAAATCCTTCTGTTGCTCAAGAACATGTATTGAGATCACAAGGAACCGTTCATTGTTCAAGAAATTGTACAAAGCATTAAATCCTTGATTCAGGTCACCTTGTTCCTGTGCACGCTTCAAGCGAAGCAGGGATGTGAAGCAGATAATACAACATATGATTTTGTATTAAAAGGCTTTCGGCTTATCTTTAGGTTAGATAACATTGTATGAAAGGAGAATTATAAAATATGTTCGTGAAATTGCTCTATACATATGGATTATCTCAAAAGACAAGCAATAAGAAATATATGTAAAATCTATCAATACAAATACTTAAACTAGATATTACTAGAATGTTGCCTGGGTTTCAACAACTAAGTTACAGAGAAAGTTTGAATAAGTTAGGTCTTTATTTTCTGGAGAGCAGAAGGTTAAGGGGGGACTTGATAGAGGTGTTTAAAATGATGAGAGAGATAGACAGAGTTGATGTGGACAAGCTTTTCCCTTTGAGAATAGGGAAGATTCAAACAAGAGGACATGACTTCAGAATTAAGGGACAGAAGTTTAGGGGTAACATGAGGGGGAACTTCTTTACTCAGAGAGTGGTAGCGGTGTGGAATGAGCTTCCAGTGGAAGTGGTGGAGGCAGGTTCGATGGTATCATTTAAAAATAAATTGGATAGGCATATGGATGAGAAGGGAATGGAGGGTTATGGTATGAGTGCAGGCAGGTGGGACTAAGGGAAAATAATTGTTCGGCACGGACTTGTAGGGCCAAGATGGCCTGTTTCCGTGCTGTAATTGTTATATGGTTATATGTTCTAATTGATTTAGTTTAGTTTAGTTTAGTTTAGACATACAGTACGGAAACAGGCCCTTCGGACCACTGAGTGCATGCTGACCAGTGATTACCGCACACTAACACTATCCTACACACACTTGGGACGTTACAACAATTACACCAAGCCAATTAACGTGCAAAGCTGTACATCTTTGGAGTGGAGGAGGAAACCGGAGATTCTGGAGAAAACCCACGCAGGTCACGGGGAGAACGTACAAACTCCATACAGACAGCACCCATTGTCGGGATCAAACCCGCGTCTCTCGCGGCAAGGCAACAAGTCCACCACTGCGCCACCCTATCACCGCATGCTGCTGTTTGAATTAGGATTTTGAGATTTGAAAACAATCCATTGTATAACTGATGCAAAATAGCCAACGCAAATGAGATAACAGTGGAGAAATTTTTCTTATTTTGGAAACATTCGCTCCGGGTAGGGTTCTGGCCTGTATTCCAGCGATAAATAAGGGAAAGAGAAATTCAACATTGATTTTCTTGCAGTGACGTATATATTGTGTGGTTGTTTTGGTCTTATAGAGTGGTCTAGGCAGTGGTCAGTCCCATAGTCATGCTTCAGGTGTAGTAGTCATCCCCTTGTGGTCTTATATAATCTAAGAGGCATGATGCTTAATTTGAGAGGGGGCATCATCATGAAGCCTGAGAAAAAGAGTGTGAGAGGATCCAGGCTACAAACTCTGCTCTGTGTTCATTTTCCATGGACAGGCATTGTCTACGTGCTCTGCGGTTGGCATGGTGGCGCAGCGGTAGAGTTGATACCTTACTGTGTTTACAGCGCCAGAGACCAGGGTTCGAACCCGATTACGGGTGCTGTCTGTACGGAGTTTGTACGTTCTCCCCGTGACCTACGTGGGTTTTCTCCGAGATCTTCGGTTTCCTCCCACATTCCAAAGACGTAGGTTAATTGGCTTAGTATAAATGCAAATTGTCCCAAGTGTGTGCAGGAAAGTGTTAGTGTGCGGGGATCGCTGGTCGGTGCAGACTCTGTGGGCCGAAGAGCCTGTTTCTGGGCTGTATCGCTAAAATAATTTAAACATGGACAACTTATACCACTGACCTCCTGATTAATTTTCCTACTTGTATGCCTCATTGTCACCTATCCCTCCGCCATGGACTCAAGGTGCTGGAAAGATACTGCCGACCCTGCCTATTGACCCTGTCTCCATAAAAAAATCTTCCAAATCTACTGACAGTTTAAGTGAACGAGTGTCGCAGTTCTTCAACAGTCCCCAGCATTAAGGTTCTAATTACATTTAGATGCTTGTGAGTGGGCCACATTGTTCTCAGACCTGAAGCAAGACAGCCAGAACAGGGAACCCGTTTTACAATTCTGCTACGGCAACAGCCTACCAGGTAGCCAAGGGGAAAGATCAAAAGTTGGAAGATGAGGGATGATCTAATAGAGGTGTAGAAGATCATGAGAGGAATAGATCGGGTGGGCGCACAGAGTCTAATGCCAGAGTAGGGGAATCGAGAACCAGAGAACATCGGTTTAAGGTGAGGGGGGGAAAGGTTTAATAGGAACCTGAGGGATTGCTTTTTCACACAAAAAGTGGTAGGTGTATGGACCAAACTGCTACAGGAGGTAACTGAGGCTGGGATTATTGCAACTTTAAAGAAACAATTAAACAGGACAGGTTTAGAGGGCCTTGTGTAAGAGGAGGTTTGGTTATCATCAACAGTGAACTTTAGGTTATTGTTTCACAAATAAATGAATGCTAATACACATGGAGTGTACCTGAGGCATTGTGACGATCAGATCCTTGACGAAGCTTGTTTCACTTGATTCATTTGACGACTAGAGAAAAGTGGACAAAATACTAAAAAATCCAATACATTAACATGACCAAATAACTTGGACTGACATGGTTTTGTCACTCTCCTTCCCATTCTCACGTTGATCTTTCTGTCCTGGGTCTCCTTCACTGTCAAACATAATTTGGAAGAACAGCACCTCATAGTTTGCTTGGGCAGCTTACACCCCAGCGGTGTGAATATTGATCTCTCTAATTTCAAGTAACCCTTGCATTCCCTCTTGCTACGTCTCTCCCCCACCTCTTCGACCAGTTGCACTGTACTCCTGATTATTTTTACTGTTTGTATGCCTCATTGTCACCTATTCCACTGCCAGCAATGGCCTATTGTGTGCACTACATTTTCTTGACTATCGTTACTTTTTGCTGATGTTCCATTCATTTCTCCGAAGTACCATCTATATCTCTCTAGTTTCTTCGTTTTCTTTATTAGGACAGGTGTAAGGGGTTATAGGGAGAAGGCAGGAGAATGGGGTTAGGAGGGAGAGATAGATTAGCCATGATTGAATGGCGGAGTAGACTTGATGGGCCGAATGGCCTAATTCTACTCCTATTCCCTATGACACTTTCCCCTGACTCTCAGACTGAAGAAGGGTCTCAACCTGAAACGTCACCTATTCTTTTTCTCCAGATATGAAGCCTGACTTGCTTCAGCCTTTTGAGTTTCTCTCTGGTTTTGTCATTGTTCATTATGCAACATTTGAAGAGATCAAGTTATAAATGTTACCTCAGGAAAGAATGTTCTTGTTGCAAAATGCTTATAATCCAAGAATGGGATACTGTTATAATCCCTCAGCAGGCACACATCTGATCCCTCAGTCTGCAGCTCAACGAAACCTTGAAAATAGAAAAAGTTTAACATTTCCAACATTCACTCTGTCACTGGAGGACGTGCTACCCGTGTGATTTTTAAGTCAATTATCATGCTCTAAAAAGTTGCCTGTCGTATTTCACCTTAAACTTTACCGCCGTAACAATATTATGCTAATGAGTTTAGTTTATTGTCACGTGTACCAAAGTGTAGTGAAAAGCTTTTGTTGCGTGCTAACCTTCTATAAACTACAATACATAGACCCCACTATCAATATTATAACCATATAACCATATAACAATTACAGCACGGAAACAGGCCATCTCGGTCCTACAAGTCCATGCTGAACAACTTTTTTCCCTTAGTCCCACCTGCCTGCACTCATACCATAACCTCCATTCCCTTCTCATCCATATGCCTATCCAATTTATTTTTAAATGATACCAACGAACCTGCCTCCACCACTTCCACTGGAAGCTCATTCCACATCGCTACCACTCTCTGAGTAAAGAAGTTTCCCCTCATGTTACCCCTAAACTTCTGTCCCTTATGAGGTGATTATTTTCCTCCCATGTTAGTGGAACCATCTCCACAGCACCATACTCCCTCAAATATAAGAGAAAATAGTCTTCCCAATATGGATAATTTTCCCAATAACTTTGAAATGTCTCTCACACATTTTGTGTTTCCGTCTCATCATCTGGTTTCTGCTCCTCATATTTGCTGTCAGTTGTTTTCATGCACAAGGAACACCTGTGAACTACTTTCTCTGAATGTGATTGTGTTGCTTGCTTACGACAAACCATTCCCACAGATGAAGCCTATCATTTTTATTTACCAAAGGCTTAATGCCTGCTTCGTATTTGGGTTGAGGATTATGCCATAATCAGCTACAATATGTGGACCCACTATCAATGTAATGCAGTGATTATTTCCCTAAATTCCAGTGCAATGTCTAAAATGGGATATGGATAAAACATTTTCCCATTAAATCTATGAAGTTTAGTTAAGGTTTTTATTACCATGTGTACCGAGTTACAGTGAAATGCTTTTGTTGTGTATCCAGTCATTGAAGTGGCATTACATGAAGCCGTCCACAGCGTACAGATGAAGGATAAAGGGTAAAACGTTTAGTGCAAGATAAAGTCCAATTAAAGATATGTATAAAAAGGAATCGCAGATGCTGGTTTATTGAAGATAGATACAAAATGCTGAAGTAACTCTGCGGGTCAGACAGCATCTCAGGAGAAAAGGAATAGGTGACATTTCGGGTCGAGACCCTTCATCAGACTGTCAGGAAGGGGGACCAAGGGGGACTGACTCACAAGACCGCAAGAAATTGCAACAAATTGTGGACGTAGCCCAGACCATCACATAAACCAACCTCCCTCTATTGACGCTGCCACGCTCCTCGGCAAGGCCAGCAGCATAATCAAAGACGATTCGCACCTTGGCCACTCCCCCATCAGGGAAAAGGTATAGAAGTGTGAAAATGCACACCTCCAGATTCAGGGACAGTTTCTTCCCAGTTGTTATCAGGCAACTGAACCATCCTACCACAACCAGAGAGCAGTCCTGAACTACTTTCTGCCTCTTTGGTGATACTCAGACTATCCTTGATCAGACTTTGCTGGCTTTACCTTGCACTAAACGTTATTCTCTTATCATGTAGCTATACATTGTAAATGGCTCGATTGTAATCATGTATTGTCTTTCCGCTGACTGGTTAGCATGCAATAAGCAGCTTTTCACATGTGACAATAAACTAAACTAAACTAAAAGAGATTAATGATACTCAGAAATACAGTATTACCTTTACTATAGTTAAACTTTCTTCATTTAACATTTACTAGTTACCTTCTCGAATTTGTGTCCGGAATTGACTTTCCAAGAGCTCCATTTGGCAATCCAGTTTTTTAGAGAATTGCTTGTCTTTCTGACGTGATGCCCAAAAATATACTGGAGAAAGGGAATAATTGATCAACTGTGAATCAAAGGAAACTAAGTTCCAGGTCAAATAACATTAACCACTGCAGGGGCAACATTTCCAAAACCAGAAGTCTCAAACAGATTTCTAGACAAAGTTTATGAAATGTGACCCTAAAATAATATATAATACTAAATAATAATGCAGAATTACGCTTGTGAAAACCACACTGCATCATCAAATTAAAATGCTCCAATATCTTTAAAAGCATTTCCTTAAATATTTCTTTAAATTTCCCCATACATGGAAAAAGAAAACTGCAGATTGTTAAACTTTGAAACAAAAACAAATGCTGGATGAATTCTTTACAGCAGAGATATATAGATTATTGACTTGTACAGGTGTCAGGGGTTATGGAGAGAATGCAGGAGAATGGGTTAGGAGGGAGAGATAGACCAGCCAGAGATTGAATGGCGGAGTACACTTGCCTACTGCTCCTATCACTTATGACCTTATTAATTCAGCCAATCAAGCAGCACCTCTGGAAAGAGAAGGCAACATTGTTGTTAGGTTCAAAATTATTCATCAGATCTGAAACATTAAGTCTTTTTTCTTCCCTAGATACTGCTTGACTGGCTGAGTTCTTTCAGCATTTAGGTTTTTTGTTTCCCATACAGTGGCTTGAAAAAGTTTTCATACCCCTTGAACTTTTTCACATTTTGTCACGTTACAATCACAAACGTAAATGTATTTTATTGGGATTTTATGTGATAGACCAACATAAAGTGGTGCATAATTGTGAAGTGGAAGGTAAATGATACATGGTTTTCAAATTTTTTTACAAATAAAAAACTGAAAAGTGTGGCGTGCAAAAGTATTCAGCCCCCTTTACTCTGATACCCCTAAATAAAATCCAGTGCAACCAATTGCCTTCAGAAGCCATCTGATTAGTAAATAGAGTCCACATGTGTGTAATCTAATCTTAGTATAAATACAGCTGTTCTGTGAAGGCCTTAGAGGTTTGTTAGAGAACATTAGTGAACAAACAGCATCATGAAGCCCAAGGAACACACCAGACAGGTCAGGGATAAAATTGTGGAGAGGTTTAAAGCAAAGTGCACTTTAGGTTATAAAAAAATATCCCAAGCTTTGAACATCTCATGGAGCACTGTTCAATCCATCATCCGAAAATGGAAAGAGTATGGCACAACTGCAAACCTACCAAGATATGGCCGTCCACCTAAACCGACAGGCCAGGCAAGGAGAGCATTGATCAGAGAAGCAGCCAAGAGGCCCATGGTAACTCTGGAGGAGCTGCAGAGATCCACAGCTCAGGTGGGAGAATCTGTCCACAGGACAACTATTAGTCATGCACTCCACAAATCGGGCCTTTATGGAAAAGTGGCAAGAAGAAAGCCATTGTTGAAAAAAAGCCATAAGAAGTCCCGTTTGCAGTTTGCCACAAGCCATGTGGGGGACACAGCAAACATGTGGAGGAAGGTGCTCTGGTCAGATGAGACCAAAATTGACGTTTTTGGCCTAAATGCAAAACGCTATGTGTGGCGGAAAACTAACACTGAACATCACCCTGAACATACCATCCCCACTGTGAAACATGGCGGTGGCAGCATCATGCTGTGGGGATGCTTTTCTTCAGCAGGGACAGGGAAGCTGGTCAGAGTTGATGGGAAGATGGATGGAGCCAAATACAGTGCAATCTTGGAAGAAAACCTGTTAGAGTCTGCAAAAGACTTGAGACTGGGGCAGAGGTTCACCTTCCAGCAGGACAACGACCCTAAACATACAGCCAGAGCTACAATGGAATGGTTTAGATCAAAGCATATTCATGTGTTAGAATGGCCCAGTCAAAGTCCAGACCTAAATCCAATTGAGAATCTCTGGCAAGACTTGAAAATTGCTGTTCACAGACGCTCTCCATCCAATCTGACTGAGCTTGAGCTATTTTGCAAAGAAGAATGGGCAAAAATTTCAGTCTCTAGATGTGCAAAGCTGGTAGAGACTTACACCAAAAGACTTGCAGCTGTAATTGCAGCGAAAGGTGGTTCTACAAAGTATTGACTCAGGGGGGCTGAATAATTTTGCATGCCACACTTGTCAGTTTTTTATTTGTAAAAAAATTTGAAAACCATGTATCATTTTACTTCCACTTCACAATTATGCACCACTTTGTGTTGGTCTATCACATAAAATCCCAATAAAATACATTTACGTTTGTGGTTGTAACGTGACAAAATGTGGAAAAGTTCAAGGGGTATGAAAAGTTTTGCAAGCCACTGAATATTGAATCTTGCTACAACTAGACACTAAAAGTTGGAGTAACTTAGCGGGTCAGACAGCACCCCTGGAGAAAAGGAATGGGTGACGTTTCGAGTCGAGACCCTTCTTCAGACTGAGAGTCAGAGGAAAGAGAAACGAGAAATATAGACATGATATAGAAAGATATAGAACAAGTGAATGAAAGATATGCAAAATAGTACCAATGATAAAGGAGCCAGGCCATTGTTAGCTGTGGGCTAGGTGAAGACGTTATAGACAATGAGATTCTACAAGGCAACTTTGAAACTAGTAAAATGCCGAGGGTGGGGGAGGGACGGAGAGAGGGAAAGCAAGGGTTACTTGAAGGTAGAGAAATCAATATTTCATACTGCAGGGTTGTAAGCTGCTGAAGATGCACAGATGATTAGGTCACCCACAGTCATTCTGAGTTTAATCCAATTTTGAACAACTGCAATAACACACATTTAGCCTGTAATTAATTCTTGATGCCTTAATTACACAACCACTGTGAGTTTAGGAACTCTATTCATCCATCCATCCATTTCTCCCTGTTCACTCAATCTTCATCCATTAAACTATGAATCCATCAGTTCAGTTTTGTTCCATCATCCCCTTTCTGCTATCCACACATCTCTACGTGGATCCAGCCCACATCCCTCCCTCATTCCCATTATTCCAACTCTGGCCAAAGCAAGTGGCAGGCAAGACAAGACTGCGAGAGCACTAACAGAGATCAGTTATTTTATTGAATAATATTTAACATTGTATATTAAATACTCACTGACAATGAAAATCACCAGCATAACAGGGATCACAAATAATCCAAAGAGAATGGTTTTGTTGGTAGGTGAAGGAATTAGTTTACTACTGTATTGTCCAATTCTCACCTAAGTAGAAAACATAACTTTTAACACTTTTAAAGCAACAAGATCTAAGTCACTAGGAGTTAATAACTAAATGATTAAGATATTAAACCAACTATTTCAATATTCAACTTTGAATGATAGGGTCTGAAGAAGAGTCTTGACCCGAAACGTCACCTATTCCTTTTCTCCAGATATGGTGCCTGACCCGCTGAGTTATTCCCGCATTTTGTGTCTATCTTTGGTGTAAATTCTTCCTCAGAATTATAAATGGTCTATCTCTGGCCTTCTCAGTTGTGAATGGCGCAGTATGTTTTCCCTGTTGCAGGATTTTAAGGGATTTGGAAAGTTGCAGGGATTTATTCTGAAATTTGAATGGTGAAAAACCCATTCCCACATCTTAAACCAAGGGTTGGAATAGTGTTGATTTTTTTGCTGTGGTGTATAATGCATTCTCAGGATAGGGAATTGCAAGATTCTACTCCAGAACTTGTATCAATTCATAATATTTACCAAGGTCTGGAATGACATAACGTATTCATCCTTTAGTTCACAATTCCTGTTTTCACTCTATTAAGAGCAATCATAACGCAAACATCATAAAAGTCTTGCAGGATGGCACGGTGGCGCTGCGGTAGAGTTGCTGCCTTACAGCTCCAGAGACTCGTGTTTGATCCTGACCAGGTCTGTTGTCTGTACGGAGTTTGTACATTCTCCCTGTGACCTGCGTGGGTTCTCTCCGGGTGCTCTGGTTTCCTCCCACACTCCAAAGATATACAAATTTGTAGGTTAATTGGCTTCAGTAAAAATTGTAAATTGTTCCTAGTGTGTGTATGATAGTATTAGTGTACGGGGATCGCTGGTCAGCATGGACTCAGTGGGCTGAAGAGCCTGTTTCTGTGCTGTATCTCTAAACTAAACTAAACCACTGCCCTGTCACCAGATTTATCCAAGCACATGTTTATCTTTTTCTCTTGGTTCATGTGGCTATAAGATCCTATCAGCTTTATTACCATTACCTTCTGTATAGAGCAACATTAACTTGAAATAACCTTTGTATTTGAATGAAAAAATACATTTAGTAAAATAGATTTCCCTCAAATTATATTATGGCAGGACAGGATGTGCAATTCTGTGTACATTATACTCAGCCCGACTTCGGAGGTTCAGTCGCGGGCCCAGTGGACGACATCATCGGGAGCTCGCAGGTCACAGATTAGTCACCTGTTAATCCGGAGCTCCAGCAACAACAGCTGCGTCCGCTGGACTGGAGGGCGGCAGCTTCGACCACCCCTGGGCCGCAGAGTTTGAACTAGCCCGTTCGTGGAGCACGGTTGAGCCGCGGGACTTATTTGCCATCACCCGGTGGGGTCACAACATCGGATCGCCTCAGCGCAGAGGGAGAACAAGGAGGGAAGAGACAAAGACTTAAGACTTTTGCCTTCCATCACAGTGAGGAGGGGTCTGGTGAACTCACTGTGGTGGATGTTAAATTTGTGTTTATTGTCTGTTTTGCTATTTTATTATATGTATGACTGCAAGGCAACAAAATTTCGTTCAGACCAAAAGGTCTGAATGACAATAAAGGATACTTTGACTTTGATATGTAAGGATGCAATTTAGCCCATTATGCCTGTATAGCCTCTTTATAGAGCTGTGTAATCTTTCTTTAATGCATTGAGAAGCTCTTATTTTCAAGTCCCTTATGAAAGTTAACACCCAATCTTTTACCATTGCAACCAGAACTCATTATATTAAAACATTCTCAACCCCTGGCCCACCGAGTCCGCGTTGACCACCGATACCCGCACAGTAACACTATCCTGCACACACTAGGGACAATTTCTTTTCACCATTTTACCAAGCCAATTAACCTACAAACCCACACCTCTTTGGAGTGTGGGAAGAAACTGGAGATCCCAGAGAAAACCCAAACAGGTCATGGGGAAAATATATAAACTCCGTACAGACAGCACCCATTGTCAGGATCGAACCCGGGTCTCTGGCGCTGTAAGGCAGGAACTCTACCGCTACACTATCATGCCACCCCAAGCCTTGGTTCTTTTTGCAGTTACCTTAAGTCTGTATCCTTTGCTTACTAAACTTTGTGGCAGTGGAAGCAGTTTTTTTTTTAACCTATTCTGTAAGATTTCATGAAATTTTGAACATCCGTATTAATTTATTTTTCTCTTAAAAGAACAACCCCAGTTTTGTTAGTCTCTCTATCCCCAGTCATGGTTACATTCGAGTAAATCTCCTCTCCAAGGGCTTTCAACCTTATGAGGATGAGGGGTGATCTTATAGAGGTGTATAAAATCATGAGAGGAATAGATCGGGTTAGATGCACAGAGTCTCTTGCTCAGAGTAGGAAAATCGAGGACTAGAGGACATAGGTTTAAGGTGAAGGGGAAAAGATTTAATAGGAATCTGAAGGGTAACTTTTTCACACAAAGGGTAGTGGGTGTATGGAACAAGCTGCCAGAGGAGATAGTTGAGGCTGGGACTATCCCAATATTTCAGAAGCAGTTAGACAGGTACATGGATCAGACAGGGATATGGGCCAAACGCAGGCAGGTGGGACTAGTGTAGATGGGACATGTTGGCCGGTGAGGGCAAGTTGGGCTGAAGAGCCTGATTCCACGCTCTATGACATGAGATGGTGCAAAGAATGATCTCACCATTAAAATAGCACAAATAAAAGCAATCGTTTGAATGTACCTCTAATTCTGATATTGAAATGTCATTTGTGTTTAATACACATTTTATTTTGTCGTCCATCATTTCTGTAATGTTACATTCCAACGGACCGTCTGCACTCCTGAGAACGAAGATCTTAACGTCACTTTTAGAAAGATTTAAACTATCTTTCTTGCGCTGAAAAATTTAAAAAATGATCAATGGAGAAATAAAAGTTAGAGAATGCCTCAAAATAAGTGAGCTGTGAATGTCAAGCATCTGAGACAATGAAAGAGCTTTTTATTACCATCACTGTTATCAGGAGTTGTTTTTCGTCAATAACCTCTGTGAAGTTGTAAAATATAGGATTCTCGTGGTATATCATATTGACTTGCTGCTCAGATCCACAGAGGCGAAAAAATACAGAGTAGTTGCCTGGAATCCTATTTTGCATAAATGGAGATTCACAGGTCCAGTTCCCTTGATCAGCTGAACAATTCTAGAAAACAAACAGATAGCAAGGTGTATTAAATCATGAGAGGAATAGATCTGGTAGACGCATAGAGTCTCTTACCCAGAATAGATTTGTGGACCAAGGACATAAGGTGAAGGGGTTATAAAATTTAATAGGAATCTGAGGGGTAACTGTTACACATAAGGTGGTGGGTGAATGGAACGAGCTGCCAGAGGAGGTAGTTGAGGCAGGGACTATCGCAAAGTTTAGGAAACATTTCGACAGGTGCATGGATAGTAGGTTTGGAAGGATATGGACAAATGCAGGCAGGTGGGAGTAGTGTAGATGGGACATGTTGGTCGGTGTGGGCAAATTAGGCCGAAGGGTCTGTTTCAATGCTGTATCACTCTATGACTATGACTCCAGCATTAACATACAGAGTTCACCTCCAAATTAAATTGTAACGTCATCATCTGAAAAATCAGTTTTTCCACGTTTCAGGAACAGGAAGATAAAATGAACTTACAATCCATGACCTGCGACCTTCAGATAATGATATCTGCATCTGTTTAACCACATCAAAATTTCTGCCGCTTATTGTCATTCTTCGTCCTCCACTGTAAATAAAAACAGAAAGAAGAAATCAAGACTTCAATAACAGATAAATATTAGTAGAGGACAGGGGGGGTCCCTCTGTATCAAATAAGACTAAGATTTCGCATTTTTGGCCAGACTAATATATGTTTGCATCTTCCTACGTAATGTGTGATATTTGACATGGGATATCAAATATCATTTGACATTGATATCCTGGTGATCAATCTCAATGTTACCTTGTGTAACATTGATCATTATTAGAAATAAAATGTTACTGTTTTGGAATTAATCTTTACTCCCCAAGAAGGCTTAGGAAGTTCAGCATGTTCCCAACAACTCTCTCAACAACTTCTACAGATGCACTGTGGAAAACATTTTATCGGGATGCATCACAGTTTGGTTTGGGAACAGCTCTATCCAAGACCACAAGAAATTGCAGCAAATTCTGGAAGCAGCCCAGACCATCACACAAACTAACATCCCTCCCATTGACTCCATTTACCCTGCCCCGAAAAGGCCAGCAGCATAATCAAGGACCAATATCAAATATGATACAAAAGCAGATGGAATGGCAGGTAGTGCAGAGAAAGCAGGGACTGCAGAAGGACTTGGACAGGTTGGGAGAGTGGGCAGAGAAGTGGCAGATGGAAAACAGTGGAGCAAAGTGTGGGGTCATGCATTTTGATAGTCGGAATAAAGGCATAGACTATTTTCTAAATGGGGAGATAATCCAGAAATCGGAGGTACAAAGGAAACAAAGGAGGTGCTAAGGGAGTGCTGGTGCAGGATTCCCAAAAAGTTAATCTGCAAGTCGAATTGGTAGTAAAGAAAGCAAACCTAATGTTAGCATTTATTTCAAGAGAACTTATATACAAAAACAAGGATGTAATGCTGAGGCTCTATAAAGCCGCATTTGGGATATTGTAAGGCCGCATTTGGAATATTGTGAGCCATTTTGGGCACCAAATCTGAGGAAGGATGTGCTGGCTCTGGAGAAGGTCCAGAGGAGGTTTACAAGAATGTTCCCAAGAATGAGTGGGTTAACATATGATGAGCATTTGACGGCACTGGGCCTGTACTCGCTTGAGTTTAGAAGAATGAAGGGGGACCTAATTGAAACATACAGAATAGTGAAAGGCTTGGATAGTGGATGTGGAGAGGATGTTTCCACTAGTGGGAGAGTCTAGAACTAGAGGTCATAGACTCATAATTAAAGGAATGTTCATTTAGGAAGGAGATGATGAGAAATTTATTTGGTCAGTCGGTGGTGAATCTGTGGAATTCTTTGCCACAGAAGGTTGTGGAGGCCTCAGTGGATATTTTTAATGCAGAGATAGATAGGGCATGTGTCAGAGGTTAAGGGGAGAAGGCATTAGAATGCGGTTAAGAGGGAGAGATAGATCATCCATGATGGAATGGTGGAGTAGGGCTGAATGGCCTAACTCTACTCCTATCACTTATGACCTTATGGACTCTGGTCACTCCCTCTTCTCCCCTCTCCCATCGGACAAAGGATATAGAAGATACTAGACTAAGTAGGACCCGTTGGGTCCCAGCATCACCGGGTTAACTACAGCCCTGTCTGGACTGACGGGACACGAGCGCAGCTTCTCCACGCTGGCCATATTTCCCACAAGTACAGGAAGGGTTGTAAGCTCACCTAGCAGGAGGGACAGGCAGAGTTAACTGGGTTTAGCGCTGCTTCTCTGCGCTGGCCCGTCTGACTGCAACCAAAGATCCAAAATCCTATAGTGGAGGATCTTTGCTGCCGACCTCTCTGGAGGGGGGGGGTACTGGGGAGGGGACAGGACAGTGCCGGAGAGCCGGCTGGGATCATCCTGGCTGCGGATGAAGCGAAGGTCTGTGTCACGTCTCCCTCCTCCAATCACAGCGCTCTATCCTCAGTCCCACCCCCCCCCCCCCCCCCCTCCCTCCTCCAATCATCACGCTGAATCATGTCCTGCCCCCATTGCCTGCCGACCGACGTCTCTCTCCTCCAATTGGCGCCTTCGATCACCGGATTTTAAAAACCGGATTACAAAAACCTCCACCTCTCAAAACATGGAGGGGACGTGTCCCCTCTGGCCCCCCCGGGTTTTCCGCCCCTGGTCCTGAGCTACTATCTACCTCATTGGTGACCCTTGGACCATCTTTGATTGGACTTTACTGGGTTTAGCTTGCACTAAACGTTATTCCCTTTATCATGTATCTGTACACTGTGGATGGCTCAATTGTAATTGTGTATTGTCTTTCATCTCACTGGTTAACACTCAATAAGCTTTTCACTGTACCTCTGTACACGTGACAATAAACTAAACTGAACTGATCTTTAACAGTCTGAGAAAAGGTGTTGACCCAAAACGTCACCCATTCCTCCTCTCTAGAGATGATGCCTGTCCCGCTGAGTTACTCCAGCATTTGGTGTCTAATCTTTGAAGTTGGAGCTTCCAATTTGCGGTCTGATGTTTGGCTAAACTGTAAATTCATTGTGGGCAGATTTTGAAACAATAGGTGGCTTCTTTAATAAATGCTGATGAGGCTGCTGAAACAGTGGGTAGGTGAAAGCAGCACCTGAGTTCTTGCTCTACCTACTTATGCATTAGATTTAAATACTGGGCAACTGATCATCCTTGCTAACTTCTGAAATTCACAACCACAGACATCCCCGGGAGCATCATTGCTACTCAATTGTTCCAGAAAGGAACCACCACTCTTGGAATGCATAAAACACAATATTACATGCCAGACTTGCACCATGAAGCATCCTTACGGCTGAGTCAGATAACTGACCTCTTCAGAACTGGACCTGACATCAGATTTTGAGTTTAGATATTAGAGGTACAGCGTGGAAAGATACAGACCCTCTGACCTGTCGTACATACCACATACTAAAACAATCCTACATACGAGGGACAATTTTTACCAAGACCAATTAACTTACAAACCTGTACATCTTTAGAGTGTGGGACATGGAGACGCGGTCACAGGGAGAACTTACAAACTCCATACAGACAGCACCCATGGTCATGATTGAACCCGGGTCTCTGGCATTGTAAGGCAGCAACTCTACCACTGCGCCACCGTGTCCAAATACCCTTTACTCCCCAGCCTCGATGAGCATGTTGTGGTTTATCATTTCCAGGCCCATGCCATAATGGCTGTAATCTAAATCACTGAATGAATGATACTTTATTGTGACATGTTTCTACGGGTACCTAGGTGCAGTGAAAAGCGCATACAACCTGGGCAGTGCACATGTGGCCACGTGTCTGGTCCCCGACAAAGTTACAAAGTACATGGCAGCAGGCTTTCCCCCTGCCTGCTTCCCCTTTGTTCTCGGCAGCCTCCCCACAGCGTTTTTTTTAGTTTAGTTCAGTTCAGTTTAGTTGAGAGATACAGCATGGAAACAGGCCCTTCGGCCCAACGGGTCTGCGCCACCAGTGATCCCCACACATTAACACTATCCTACACCCATGAGGGACAATTTTTACATTTACCAAGCCAATTAACCTACAAACCTGTAGGTCTTTGGAGTGTGGGAGAAAACCGAATATCTCGGAGAAAACCCACGCAGGTCACTGGGAGAACGCACAAACTCCGTACAGACAGCACCCGTGGTCGGGATTGAACACGGGTCTCCGGCGCTTAGGGCTAATTAAATCAAGGGATTTGTGGAGAAAGCAGGAACGGGTTGGATGATCAGCCATGATCATATTGAAAGGTGGTGCTGGCCCAAAGGGCAGAATGGCCTACTCCTGCACCTATTTTCAATGATTCTATCTCCTGCAAGGTACAATCAGCCAGAATACCATTTGAAACAACTCAGAAAATAGCATTACCATTCCATCCCTTGCAACACTGCTGCCATACTTACTCAAGCCAGGATACTGCTGGGTGAATCTCAGTCACACGGATGTTGGTGACATACTCCAGGAAAGCAGTTCTGTTGGCCGCACAGTCCTCTTCAGAATCATATAACAAGCACACAGTTTTCTTGCCATGGATTGTCTTTGGTAATACACATTTCACCAAAGTGCTGTTCACAATCGTGCAATCGTTTGATCTGTAAGTAGAAAGGTCCAAAAAAGAAACAACATTTTATTGCAATGCCAAGTTCCATGACCTCAGTGTTTGACAGGGGGAACAACTGATGCTGGGGGAAACACTTTATTTGGCCTTCATTATCTGCTTGCAAATCAGGGCACATTTGGGTATCTGTTCCCCAGCATTGAAAACAAACCATAGACGTTGTCAGGAGCATTGAAGAATAGACACGTTTGCATTTGGGTGCAGACCCTGTGTAAGAACATGACACAGAAGTTGCCTCTATGACAGGAAGATGTATGGTAACTAGAAGTGAATAATCTGATGATTCCAACAGTGCATGGTTCCTGGTGCCCAAGGATATCTAATTTAAACTTTAAATCTTGTTTAATGGACAGTATTACTGTGATCGAGCATTTGATCGATAGATCGGTCGATCGATTGATTGATCAATAGATAGATTGATTGATTGTTTCGTTGGTACAGCATGGAAACAGGCCCTTCGACCTACCGAGTCCATGCCAAGAATTGATCACTCGTTCATACTGGTTCATAAGTTCATAAGTGATTGGAGGAGAATTAGGCCACTCGGCCCTTCAAGTCTACTCTGCCATTCAATCATGGCTGATCCATCTCTCCCTCCTAACACCCAATCCCTCCCCGTAACCCCTGACACCCGTACTAAGCAAGAAGTTCTATGTTATCCCACTTTTGTATCCACTCCCAACACACTAGGGGGGCAATTTACAGAGGGTCAATTAACCTGCAAACCCGCACGTCTTTGGGATGTGGGAGGAAACCGGAGCACCCGGAGGAAACCCACGTGGTTATAGGGAGAACCTGCAAACTCCACACTGACTGAACCCGAGGTCAGGATTGAACCTGGGTCTGGTGCTGCGAGGCAGCAGCTCTACCAGCTGCACCATTTGTACATGTTTGTTTAAACAAGCATATCTGGTTATCTCAACTTTGATAGTGACTGCTGCATACTGTGTTAAAATTCTTTTGATAAGTTCATAAGATTCAAAAAGGGTTGACTATCAGTAAAACGTCACAGTCTGTGACTGGTTTCACTTACATGTCTGCACTGTGGTCAGCCATCCCATGGATCTGCAGTGAAGCTCTCGATCCAACATTTAGCCTTTCCCCAACAATGCTCAATGTGTTCCTCTCTGATGAGGCCACGCGGTCTGGATTTATAGACGTAACGATCGAATCCTAGCACAAGAAGAGTGTTATAAATTACCAGTTCTAGATGGCAGAGATTAGTTTAGTTTAGTTTAGTTTATGGAGACACATGACAGAAACAGGCTCTTTGGCCTGCCGATTCCGTGCTGACCAGCGATCCCCGCTCACGAACATATCCTACACACCAGGGACAATGTACAATTTTTACCTGCCTTTGGAGTGTGGGATGAAACCGGAGCTCCCAGAGAAAACCTACACAGGTCACGGGGTGAACGTGCAAACTCCATACAAACAGCACCCAGGGTCAGGCAGCATCTCTGGAGAAAAGGAATAGGTGACGTTTCAGGTCGAGACTTCTTTAGACTGAAGACTTCTTCAAGTCTGAAAAAGGGTCTCGACCCGAAACGTCACCCATTCCTTCTCTCCAGAGATGCTGCCTGACCCGCTGAGTTACTGAAGACTTTTTTGTCTGAAGAAGACTCTCGACCTGAAACGACACCCATTCCTTCTCTCCAGAGATGCTGCCTGACCCGCTGAGTTACTCCAGCATTTTGTGTCTACCTTCGATTTAAACCAGCATCTGCAGTTCTTTCTTACACCATGAAAAGGAAAATTATAATTCTGAATATGCTAAATACAGGGATTAGAAAAGCTAGCTGCACAACGTGGAGAGATTACTTAGTCACGAGGAATGCATGCTAAATTGTGAAGTGAGGAAATTAAAGGGTGGCCTTGCCCTTTCAAACAACTACAAGTCCAGGGATGGTGCCCACTCACTGGAAATCTGCCTACGTAAACAACCTTGTTGAAATAAGGTTGTTGGAATAAAACCAGGACAGATGGGTCAGTTTAGCATGAGACAAGTTCTAAATAGCGATCATGTCAACGTGGATTATGTGGATCAAGTAGAGGAAGCCAGAACTGACTTGTTCAAGACATATCATTTGTGATTAAGTCATGTAGATGATTAATGAGGGAATGTAGCTGACGATACATATACACTTGCAAAAGATATTTGATAATATGCCACATAATAGGCCTCAAGAAGATTGTATGTATGTCAAAGAGTCATAGAGTGATACAGTGTGGAAACAGGTCCTTCGGCCCAACTTGCCCACACTGGCCAATATGTCCCAGCTACACTAGTCCCACCTGCCTGCGCTTTGGACCATATGACTCCAAACCTGTCTTATCCATGTACCTCTGTAGCTGTTACTTAAATGCTGGGATCGTCCCAGCCTCAACTACCTCCGCTGGCAGCTTGTTCCATACACCCACCACCCTTTGTGTGAAAAAGTTACCCCTCAGATTCCTATTAAACCTTTTCCTCTTCACCTTAAACCTATGTCCTCTGGTCCTCGATTCCCCTACTCTGGGCATGAGACTCTACATACAGCTCTAAAGTGTGGTATGTATGGAACTGGCATCTCTGAAATTATGTGAAGAGAGGAAAATTGTAAGGGAAGCAACTGATGATGTTTTTCTATTAACGTTATGATAACCTATATTTTGTTCCCTTAGTTTAGAGATACAGTGCAAAAACAGGCCCTTCGGCCCACTGAGTCAAAGCCGACCAGCTATCCCCGCACACTAACACTATCCTGCACACACAACGCACAATTTACAATATTACCAAAGCCAATTAACCTACAAATCTGTACGTCTTTGGAGTGCGGGATGAAGCCAGAGATCCCAGAGAAAACCCACGCAGGTCATGGAAAGAAAGTACAAACTCCATACAGACAGCAACCGAAGTCAGGATGGAACCCAGGTCTCTGGTGCTGTAAGGCAGCAACTCTACCACCATGTCACCATACCACCCTTGATTTACTAAACTAAACATGCCATCTTGCTATTGTTGTGATTTGAACTGGGACCATGTTAAGGATCATTAACATTAGTTTCCATACTCCTTAATCTCAAGAAAAAGATTACTGAAACCAAAAGTGCTGGAAGCACTACGGGGGGGCAGACAGCATCCACGGAGAGAGAACAAGTTAACATTTCAGCTTGATGTCCCTGCATCAGAACAGTCCTATTGAAACATTAACCTTGTTTCTTTCTACACAGATACTGCCTGATCTCTTGAGTATCTCCAATAATTTATTTTTCATTTCCGGTATCTAGCTTTGGTGGAACTGAAATTTAGAATTGATGTATGTCATTCATATCGAAATGCAAGACTCAGTGAAAGTTATATTGACACAATCTCAACATTAAAAATTAATTAAAAGAGAATATTCCTTACCGTGCAATTTTTTTGTGGCGTACAGAAAACACAGTCTGGCTTCCGGTCATCACAACTATAAACTGTAAAAACAGATAGTTTAACACAACGGGAATGCAAAAACACAATGCAGTAAACCTTCGTTATAACAGACCATTGGGGAGGAGGGAATGCTGTCCATTATTGCCGATTGTACGCTATAACCGACAAAGGCAGCACGGCGGCACAGCGGTAGAGTTGCTGCCTTACAGCGCTTGCAGCACCGGAGACCCGGGTTCGATCCTGACTACGGGTGTTGTCTATACGGAGTTTGTACGTTCTCCCCGTGACAGCGTGGGTTTTCTCCGAGATCTTTGGTTTCCTCCCAAACTCCAAAGACGTACTGGTTTGGAGTTTAATTGGCTTGGTAGAAGTATAAATTGTCCCTTGTGTGTGTAGGATAGTGTTAATATGTGGGGATCGCTGGTCGGCACGGGCTCGGTGGGCTGAAGAGCCTGTTTCCGCACTGTATCTCTAAACTAAACTAAACCGAGTAAACGATTATCATTGTATGTAGTTGAAACAAAGAACTGCAGATGATGGTTAATACACAAAAGTACACAAAGTGCTGGAGTAACTCAGCAGGTCAGGCACCATCTCTGGAGAACATGGCGAGGTGACGTTTTGGGTTGGGACCCTTCCTCAGACTGATTCGATCTGCTGAGTTACTCCCGCGCTTTATGTCGTTTCACATTAAAACTAGGAGACAATGCCGCTGGTTTGCACCAGCGAGCCCTTCTCCACCCACCCCACGGTCCAGTGACACGGCTTCAATGAAGCCAAACATGGTTTACTCCTTTTCCACCACTCTGCCCACCTGTCATTGACAGTGAGCTAACGTCAGCTCACTGTCAATGACAGGTAGGCAGGGTGGTGGAAAAGGAGTAAGCCACGTTTGGCTTCATTGCTAGAACAATAAGTGCAAGAGTCGACACGTTTTGTTGCATCTGTACAATATGTTGATGAGACTGCATTATGTGTAGTTGTGGTCACCAGGCTAAAAGAAGGATGTGATTAAGGCAGAGAGGATGAAGAGAGCAGCACGGTGGCGCAGCAGTAGAGTTGCTACATTACAGCTCTTTCAGTGCCAGAGACCCAGGTTCGATCCTGACTATGGGCGCTGTCTGTACGGAGTTTGTACGTTCTTCCCGTGACTGCATGGGTTTTCTCCGAGATCTTCTGTTTCCTCCCACACTCCAAAGACATAAAGGTTTGAAGGTTAATTGGTTTGGTATAAGTGTAAATTGTCCCTTGTGCATGTATGGTAGTGTTAATGAGCTGGGATCGCAAGTTGGTGAAAACTCGGTGGGCCGAAGGGCTGTATCTCTAAACTAAACTAAGCTGAGATGCTGCCTGACACGCTGATTTACTCCAGCACTCTGTGTCTATCGTTGGAGGGAGAGGGTTGGGTCGATGGAGGATTAAAACTAAAAATAAAAATGATTCACAAGGATGTTGGCAGCACTGGAAGGCTTAAGATATTAGGAAAAACTGGATGGACAGGTTCTGTTTTCCCTGGAGTGGAGACTGAGGGTTGATCTTATAGAGCTTTATAAAACGATTATGGGCATAAATAAGGTGTAGGAAAGAGTTGCAGATGCTGGTTTAACCCAAAGATAGACACAAAATGCTGGAGTAGCTCAGCGGGTCAAGGAGCATCTCTGGAGAGAAGGAGTAGGTGACGTTTCAGGTCGAGACCCTTCCTCATACTGTCATGGTAAAAAGGAATCTCAGTCTGAAGAAAGGTCATGAGCAGTAATGTCACCTATTCCTTTTCTCCAGTGATACTGCCTGGCCAGCTGAGTTACTCCAGCATTTTATGGGCATGAATAAGGTGAAAGATCGATCGCTGTATTTGCCAAAGGGCCTGATTCCCTACTGTCTACCTCCAGGACCTCCAACACCTATCCTATCTCAGATCACTGAGTCTCTTGCCCAGGGTAGGGGAGTCGAGGACCAGAGGACGTACATTTAAGGTGAATGGGGAAAAGATTTAATAAGAATCTGGGGTAACTTTTTCACTCAAAGGGTGGCGGGTGTATCCTGGAACAAGCTGCCAGAGGAAGTAGTTGAGGCTGGGCCTATCACAACATTTAAGACACAGTTAGACAGGTACATGGATAGGACAGATTTAGAGGGATATGGTCCAAACGCAGGCAGGTGGGGACTAGTATAGCTGGTACATGTTGTGGGCAAGTTTGCTCATGTTTGCTACATATTGCTCATGAGCCTGTCAAGGGAGACAGCCATTCTACACCCACACAAGGGAGTAATTCAGTTTATAATCACACATGAAACAAATGGATTAGAAATCGATTGTAGAAAGTTCACTGCACAGAAAGTTATGAAGAGGTCTGAAACACATGCTGCACTTCTGTTATTTGTATCCAAAGAATATAAAATGCTGGATTGACATCTATTTACCTGTGATACTGTTTGGATTGTCAATAATATTTTTGGCATCATTAGTATGGATAAGGTTCACAGGAATTATCCTTCGTTCATCATCAAACTGCAATCAAAAGCACATTGTCACAATGTTAATTTAACCACTCGTGCATGCATGAATTTATGCATTTATTTTTAAAAGTGTAAAATCTTAAATTCCAACAGAAATACTGACACATATAAAACAGCTCTCTCATCCGAGAGAACAGAGAATTGGTAATGCTGACAACAGAAAATGGACAAACCTCTCTATCAAGTCAGGTCAAGAGAGTTTATTGCCATGTGTGCCTGATAGGACAATGAAATTCTTGCTTTGCTTCAGCACAACAGAACATAGGCGGCATTGACTACAAAACAGATCAGTGTGTCCATATACCATTATATACGTAAATACACACATGAATAAATAAACCGCCTATAGGTCAGAACACAGTACAGAGTGGATAGAATGGATGTTTCCACTAGTGGGTGAATCTAGGACCAGAGGCCACAGCCTCAGAGTAGAAGGACATAGCTTTAGAAAGGTTATAACGTCATGTGATAGAAGCAGAATTGGGCCATTCGGCCCATATAGTCTACTACGCCATTCAATCATGGCTGATCTATCTTTCTCTCTCAACCCCTTTCTCCTGCCTTCTCCCCATAACCCCTGACACCCGTACAAATCAAGAATCTATCTCTGCCTTAAACATATCCATTGACTTGGCCTCTACAGCCTGCTGTGGCAAATAATTCCACAGATTCACAACCCTCTGACTAAAGAAATTCCTCCTCATCCCCTTCTTAAAGGAACGTCGTTTAATTCTGAGGCTATGGCCTCTGGTCCTAGACACTCCCACTAGTAGAAACAACCTCTCCACATCCTCTCTATCCAAGTATTTCACTATTCGGTAAGTAAGGTGTCACGGGTTATAGGGAGAAGGCAGGAGAATGGGGTTGAGGGGGAAAGATAGATCAGCCATGATGGAATGGCGGATTAGACATGATGGGCCGAATGGCCTAATTCTGCTCCTATAATTTATGGACTATGAATTTATGAGAGTCGTGTCAACAACAAATAGGCTAAAAGTCAAACTTGCTGAACTCTAGTACAATGAGCAGCTAATGGGTCTGACATTGTGCGGATAATTTTGTTTGCCCCTTTCTATTGTGTTGTGAGTCACACTGGTTCCAGCGATAAAGTTTACACTTTTCCTCAAATCTGCAGAAGAGTTGTTTCTGATTATAACTCGTTCTTCCCAGCTGTTCAGGCATCTGAATCATACTACCGTAACCAGAGAGCAGTGCTGAACAACTTTCTACCTCATTGGTGACTATCCTTGATCGGACTTTCCTGGTTTTATCTTGCACTAAACATTATTCCCTTATCGTGTATCTGTACACTGCAAATGGCTCAAAGATAGACACAAAAAGCTTGAGTAATGCAGTGGGACAGGCAGCATCTCTGGAGAGAAGGAATGGGTGATTTTTCACGTGAAGACCCTTCTTCAGATATTCCAGTCTCGACACGAAACATCACCCATTCCTTCTCTCCAGAGATGTTGTCTGTCCCGCTGAGTTACTCCACCTTTTTGTGTCTATCTTCGGTTCAAACCAGCATCTGCAGTTCCTTCCTACACTGTAAATGGCTCGTTTGTAAACATTTATTGTCTTTCTGCTGACTGGTTGGCACCCAACAAACGCTTTTCACTGTACCTCAGTACACGTGACAATAAACCGAATTATTCGGGTGACCAAGTACAGTATGTTAGGGTAGATATTCTCAGCAGCATCAACTAGCAGTGCTGCAGCTGCACCCCCTCAGTAACCCAAGTTTAATCTGGACATCTGGAGCATCTGATGTGTGAAGTCTTCATGAACCTGCGCTGACCAAGAGGATTACCTCCAACTTGGTCTCATGTCTCAAAGATTTTTATTTTAGTTTAGCTTCGAGATGCAGCGTGGAAACAGGCCCTTTGGCCCACCAGGTCCGCACTGACCAGCGATCACCCCGTACACTAGTACTATCCTGCACACTAGGGACAATTTACAATTTTTACCGAAGACAATTGACCATCATTTCCATCCACAACAGATCTGTGTTACCCCACTTTCGCATTTGATTTTAAAATGTTTATGAAAGCATTTCAAGAGTTCTCCACCTTCTTCCACCCTGCTACCTTCTTATGATTCTGTGATCCAGTATCTCTTGCATTGTTAATGGCCCAGTTAAAGATGGGATCATTGAAAAGCTTACTATTACATTTACAATTGTTATTTTTTACATTAATAAAAGCTTTATTATTATGTTACAATTGTTATTTTTTACATTTCTCACAAACTTGCCAGTTTATTCTAACTTGTGTCTATTCTGATCCAGAGAACCGGGTTCGATCCTGACTGCGGGTGCTTGTCTGTACGGAGTTTGTGTGTTCTCCCCGCGACTTGCGTGGCTTTTCTCTGAGATCCTCAGATTCCTCCCTCATTCCAAAGACATAAAGGTTTGTAGATCAATTGGCTTGGTGTATGTGTAAATTGTCCCGAGTGTGTAGGATAGTGTTAATGTGCCAGGATTGCTGGTCGGTGTGGACTCAGTGGGCTGAATGTCCTATTTCCGCGCTGTATCTCTAAATTAAACAAAAAAAACTAAACCCATTACAACCGTCTAGGTTTTCCCCCACATTCTAGTGATGAAGCCGAGTTTTAGTTAAAAATATAAGAAGATATTAAATTGGTTTCTGGGCTAGCTTACAGCTTATATTTAGTGTCAAATTAGGCTTGCCTTAGGTTGTGGGTGTGTGTGAGATAATAAATCCTATAACATTGTCTCCCAAGTGACAGGCAGAGGAGAAGCTATAGAGATAGCTGGTCAAATCTTTAAAGTGAGATGCCATAAACCAAATGACCAATGTTTATGGGGGAGGAGGCGATAGAGGAAGAGAGAGAAGGAGCTAGAGATATCTTTGAAGCAAGAGGCAATAAAACAGATGGTCTATGTTTATGAGGGACCAAGTGACAAAGATATACAATGTTTTTAGTATATCTTGTACCATGTAAAAAAAAGGCCTTTGATGTGATGCAATCTGTGGAAACCTTTTCCTGTACCTCTGACATGATTAATGTCTGTGGAAGGTGTTAAGGGAACAAAAAAACCCTATTTAAGGCAATGTAATTCTGTTGTTCAGAGAAGGTGGCTGAGGACAGTCAAGTGTCTGTGTTGGTCACTTGACTGGAATTCTCGCTCCCTTCCATCGGCCGATGTTAAGTAAAGTTTTGAACTGGTCTACCAAACAGTTTGTGTGGTGTCTGTTTATTAAGAAGCGAACCTGGTTTAGTAGTTAAGATAAGTAGCTTTTTCACTAGGAGCCAAATTAGGCCATTTGGCCCGTCAAGTCTACGTCGCCATTCAATCATGGCTGATCTATCTTTCCCTCAGATGCAAGCAGAAGCCTCCACGTGGCGCATCCCGGGCAATGCTGACGACAGGAACTGTACCAAAGTGACTGAATGAAGTAGCCAATTCAGCAACAACCGACCGACCAGAAAGACGTGATATAGAAAATGGCCGGACAAAAGGAAGAAGATCTTTCCCTCTCAACCCCATTCTCCTGCCTTCTACCCATAACCCCTGACACCTGGACTCATCAAGAATCTGAAAATATCCGCCTTAGGAATATCCATGGACTCGGCCCCCACAGCCGTCTGTGGCAATAAATTCCACAGATTTACCACCCTCTGACTAAATAAATTCTTTCTTATCTCATTTCCAAAGGTACGTCTTTTGATTCTAAGGCGATTATCTCGAGTACTACACTCTCCCACTAGTGAAAACATCCTCTCCACTTCCACTATCCAGGCCTTTCACTATTCGGCAAGTTTCAATCAGGTCCCCCCTCATTGTAAACTTGAACGCTCATTTAGAAATTCAGGTTAAAAGATGGCACCTTATCAATGGTGCAATGTAGAATCAGCCTGGATTATGTGTTCAAGGCTATGATACTGTTGAAATGATCTCAGCCTGCTTCCTCACCATGGTTTAATGGTTTATATTTTGCAATGCCTTATAAGTATTCCAAGATTCACAATGCCTAATGAGCATAGAATCAAGGAAGAAAATACACTTGGGCCATTATTGATATTTGGATTCAAAACACTATCGCTAAAAGGGTCTAAAAGCAAAATTATATATAAAGTACAGTAACAAGATAAAATCAGAACATGTTTGCCTCGATAGAGAATGAATATTATAAAACTTATATAACATTCCCGCCACAAGTTGATTTGATGGCAGTTCAAAGTTGAATGATGAAACCGGGCCTACATTTTGATGTGGCAGTGTGACAGATAGATACAATGATTCACATTTAACAGAAGGAAGCTTAATCAATGGAATCAACTTACCTTGGGCCTGCGGCATGTGATGGCAGATTTGTTAATCCAGAAGGCTGTTGTTGTCAATTTGTCTTTCCCATTATATACACAGCTCAGGTTAGATTTCTGTAAAACATTGTAATACAAAACTTCTTGAAAAATACTTAATTTATAGTGCAGTTCTTAAAGTTGCACAACATTTTATTCAGCATATCTCGTCCAGTCTGCCTCTAATAAGACCCACATTGGTGGGATCAGCATTACTATTTGTCTTGCCTTGAACGTTTCAGGAACCAAGAGACTTGCTCAGTTCCCCACTGTCTCCCTCACAACCTGGCTCCAAGATTACATTACAATTCAAATGACCTTCAAGCCCTCATCACAGAGACTGAGGCCACACGGTATCTCCTCCAGGCCAAGATTTATTATAACATCAGAAACGTGCAGTACTGAAAGAAACCACTTGGCCCATCATTATGCCCGCTAGTTTGAAAGGACAATCCACCAGTTCCATCCTCCACCGCATTCTTACTCAAAAGCCTAAAACCTTACTCTCATTCTCTTGCTCATGCAATTGAGTTTGGAAGAATCCTCTGCTGTATCTGCATTAACCACCCCAGCAGGCTGTGAGCATTATGCAGTGCAGTTTAGTTCAGTGCAGAGATACAGCACAGAAACAATGGACAATAGACAATAGGTACAGGAGTAGGCCATTCTGCTCCTCGAGTCAGCACCGCCATTCACTGTGATCATGGCTGATCACCCACAATCAGTACCCCGTTCCTGCCTTCTACCCCATATCCCTTGACTCCGCTATCTTTAAGAGCTCTATTTAACTCTCTCTTGAAAGCATCCAGAGAATTGGCCTCCATTGCCTTCCGAGGCAGAGAATTCCACAGATTCACAACTCTCTGGGTGAAAAAGATTTTCCTTGTCTCTGTTCTAATCGACCTACCCCTTATTCTTAAATTGTGACCCCTGGTTCCTGACTCACCCAACATCGGGAACATGTTTCCTACCTCTATGGTGTCCAAGCCCATAATAATCTTATATGTTTCAATAAGATACCCTCTCATCCTTCTAAATTCCAGAGTATACAAGCCCAGCCACTCCATTCTATCAACATATGACAGTCCAGCCATCCCGGTAATTAACCTTGTAAACCTACGCTGCACTCCCTCAACAGCAAGGATGTCCTTCCTCAAATTTGGAGGAAAAAATTGCACACTGTACTCCAGATGTGGTCTCACTAGGGTCCTGTACAACTGCTCCTGTACTCAACTCCATGCATCTGCCCACTCACCCAACCTGTCCGTCAAACTTCATCCTCATAGCATCCTCCTCACAGTTTGCACTGCCACCCAGCTTTGTGTCATCTGCAAATTTGCTAATGTTACTTTTAATCCCTTCATCTAAATCAATAATGTGTATTGTAAAAACCTGCGGCCCCAGCACCGAGCCTTGCGGTACCCCACTAGTCACTGCCTGCCATTCTGAAAGGGACCCGTTAATCCCTACCCTTTGTTTCCTGTCTGCCAGACAATTTTCTATTCATGTCAGTATCCCCAATACTATGTGCCCTAATTTTGCCCACTAATCTCCTATGTGGGACCTTATCAAATGCTTTCTGAATGTCCAGGTACACTACATCCACTGGCTCTCCCTTGTCTATTTTCCTTGTTACAATCTGAAAAAATTCCAGAAGATTAGTCAAGCACGATTTCCCCTTCGTAAATCTATGCTGACTTGGACCAATCCTGTTACAGCTATCCAAATGTGCCGTTATTTCATCTTTTATAATTGACTCCATCATCTTCCCCACCACAGATGTCAGGCTAACTGGTCTATAATTCCTTGTTTTCTCTCGCCCGCCTTTCTTAAAAAGTGGGGTAACATTAGCTACCCGCCAATCCACAGGAACTGATCCTGAATCTATATTGAACATTGGAAAATGATCACCAATGCATCCACGATTTCTAGAGCCATTTCCTTAAGTACCCTGTGATGCAGACCATCAGGCCCTGGGGATTTATCAGCCTTCAGTCCCATTATTCTACCCAACACCATTTCCTGCCTAATCTGAATTTCCTTCTGTTCCTCCGTCACCCTAGATCCTCTGGCCACTCAGGAGCAGGGGCAAGTCCGCCAAGGGAGCTAACACTCCCATTCCCACTCCAGTGCCTAACAGCATTGGCCATCTCCTTTGTCGAGGGATTGATGGGGACCAGACTGGACTGGTCAAGAAGAGGGGTCACTGGCTGAAATTTATCGGGAGTATGCTTGAGGTACAGGATCAGGAAGAGCTGCTGGGTGTGGCCGCTATGTGGCTCCACCACTAGCGAGATGGCTTTTCAGTCTCAACTGATGGCCAGATTACTACCTGTTCTTTTCAAAAAACCTCTCCAAGACAGGTAGTCATGAGGTGTTAGATTCATCACGCCTCCCCTAAATTGCATTTACTCCAAGTGCCCACCGTTATTGGGGGGGTACATTGAGCATAGCTTTAAAACCCAAATATCTTAAAATGCGTTTGATATCCCTGACGTCGGTTAAAACCTTCCCTCAACTTAACAAATTACAGGACTGTGAGAATGCTGACCTCTCAAACACAGATCCTGCTAGCTGGCTAAGTTATCAAACCAAGCCTAAAAAACTGGAGAAGTATCCAAAATTCGGCATCTAGAGGGCAGGGTCTGGAATGAGCACCACACGAAACCAGCAGCAGTGCCTCTACGCGTCCACCAGTAGGCGTCCACCTAATAGTACTGGTGTAAGCTCGGGGCCCGCATGTCGTAAGCCCTGTTTTTTCAAGCCAAGGTCCAGAGCGGGCCCCCTGGGAAAATGTGCTACCCCCAACAACATCATCCCTACGGACAAGGAACCGGAAACCGAAGAGATGAACACACCACGGAACAACAGTGAAATAAGATAAGTATGGTTCCTGCCATCACACAAAAGATGAAGGGGTTGTACTAACAAAGCATTCAAGGATAAAATTAAATTAGATCCCATCCTGCTCCGCCTTTTGCTAAGATTAGTAGTAACTGCCTTATCAGTTTATATCTGATATGTCCCTTCCCAGGGACCATACAATACCAGTACAGCATGCACCCTAGGGGTCTACCCTCCCACTAATAAGAACATGAGGGACTAACAACTGGGGGTAATAATAAATATATAGGGGTCATATAGAAGCCTATATGAACCTTTGGTACCAACTAACCAAGATGGTAATGTCGCCATCATTGATATCAAGGGGTCATAATAAACCCAGTATGAACCTTTGGCTCTAAAAATCCCAACATGGTATATGTTGCACCGCCATTCACTTGCCACTTGAGTATCGCCAGGCCACGCTTGGAATATTGAAACTGCCAAAACTTTCATTCCAAGGATACTTAATGGTAGACATCAACTTAAAAGATGCATACTATTCAATACCCATTCAAAAAAATTGGAGATAACTTGGCAGTATTAATTATCGACTATGGCTATTACAGCCAAACTGGTTCCAGATATTCTAACCAGCCCTGGCTATATTAAGGAACTATCGTCATGGCATGTTCCAATGATATTAACGACGACTAATAGTAAGATTAAACGAGAACTTACCAGTTTGAAGTTTGATCGTTATTTTATGAGCAGTAACGTTGAGGGATTACGTGAAGAACCCCGCCAGGATGCATGCGTGTCATTCTTCAAAGCAGCGGTGTGAAATCACAGATAACTGTAATGACTAAACATAGTAAGATTAGAGAAGAGATACCAGTTGAGTAAATGATCAAGGGTGGGAGCGGAGGGCACGTAATCCCTCAACGTTACTCCTCATAAAATAACGATCAAACTTCAAACTGGTAAGTTCTTGTTTAATCTTACTATTTTACTTCGGAGTCACTTGAGTGACTACGTGAAGATTTTAAAGCTCTGTGATTTCATGCCGTGGAAACGATTCCATGCATCACATCTGCCTTGATGACTGTAGGAGGAATTGTGTCAACATAATTTAGACATGAATCCGACATTGAAATCCATGAATTGATTAACACAAATTATAGCCCCTATTTATGGGGTAATTAAATTACAGAACTTAAATTGTTTCTGCAAATGTTCCAGGTTTAATGACTGGTTTATGATAAAATAGTTGGAGTGTTTTTCCCCTGACCATCCTGCTGCCTTGAGGATTTGGTCCATTGGTACATCCGACTGCATTGCTGCCGTTGTAGCTGCAGCCCTGGTGGAATGAGATTTAAAATATTAGTATCCACCCCAGCCTGTGTTAGAACCTGTTTCAGCCATCTTGAGATGGTCTGGACCGACACTTTTCTGTGTGGTTGCTTATGGCTGACTAAAAGTGCCTTCTCATTGCCTCTGATGATTTTCGTTTTCTCCATATATAACGACAAATGTTTTACTATACAGAGACGATCACCTGTTAGGGAAGACCTAAATTTGATATTGAGGCCCGCTGATCCCTGTCTGTTCTGTTTCACTAATTCATAAATATGAAACATAATGTTTTCAGATGAAGAAGTCATGTTGTCCAGTCTTAATTTATGTAATGACTGTACCCTTATGCCATGACCAATGCCATAAGCATGACTGTTTTTAATGTCAGTCTATGTAGGGACAGAGCTGTTGCTGGAGACCAATTCCTGAGCATCTTCAGGACAATACTCACACCCCATATTTGGGAGTACCTGGTTCTTGGGGGATTGGTATTAAAATTCCCCTCATACGTTTTGTTACCAGTGGGTGAGTTCCAACAGAGTGACGCTCTAGTCCTTGCCATAGATAAGCCGATAAGGCATTTCTGGCGCAGTTGATGGCACTATAACTGAGGCCCTCATCATAATGGAGGACTGCCAGGTATTCCAGAACAGACGGGGTGTTCATTTCTTTGTAGGTGATGCTGTTTATGTTACATCTCCCACTTCCTGATATTGACCAGATACTGTTTTTTGGTGGACTGTCTTTGGGCCGCTGAAATCATATTCATTGTTCGGTCCGTCAGTCCCAGCTGTAGTAGTGGTATTTTTAAAACTCTACGAATTAATAAATTCAAATAGTTATGACATGGGTGGCTATCCCTGTTACGGGATTAACCAACAAGTCTGGTCTATTCGGGATGGTGATACATGGTTCTAATACCATGTTCATTATTACTGGGAACCATGGTTGAGTAGGCCAATCGGTTACTACCAAAATACCAGACGCAGTCCTGCTGTATTTTCCTTAATACCCGACTGATGAGGCAGAAAAGGAGGGAATGCATAAATAAACAATCCCCCACCCCTCCCAATGCAGCGAAAATGCATCTGTCACCGCTGCCCCAGGGTCTGGTTCCCATGAAACATAATTTGATACTGGTGATTAAGCCTGGATGCGAATAGATTGATATCTGGTGTTTCATATTGTGCTGTAATATCAGCAAATACTTTTTATTCAACATCCATTCGGTGTTTTCATTCAATTTGCGTGACCTGGTGTCTGCCACTAAATTTTGTTTACCTGGTAGGTACGTAGCTGATATCCAAATATCTCTCCGAATACACAACTACCAAATTCTATTAGCCAGATTGTCACATGATGTCGATTTGTTTCCACCCATGCGGTTGATATATGCTACCACGGTGGTATTGTCAATCTGTAGTCTAACATGCTGGTGATATGACCCAGTACAATATAACTTTAGGCCATAGAATGCACCCAACATTTCCAGGTAGTTTATGCCCAGTGTTAGTAATAATGATGCCTCCTGAGCAGTCCATCTACCTCCACAGCTGGAGATGGGATTGGTGGCACCCCAACCAAGTGCACTGGCATCAGTTTGTAGCACCATAGAAGGGTTGCTGATAATGATTGGATTGAAACAAAGCCAAATGTTATCTATCCACTATTTTAGTTCCATTATAGCTTGATTGGTAGCTTAATTGGTCTGTCAAAATGACCAGCATTGATTTTGAGTGTTTGTATTTTTGCTCTCTGTAAATTTTGGTAATGTAAAGGTCCAAATTGTATGGCTGGAAAAGCAACCACCGTTTTGCCAATTACTTTGCTACCAATCTGATGGACGGTTACTGATGTCAATGAGGTTATTGCAAGCCTCTGTTAAGTCTATAGCCTTTCCCTTTGGCAAAGTCACCGACATGTGAATTGAGTCAATGGTGAACCCCAAATAGTCCATATTAGTGTAAAGCGTTAATTTAGATTTAACTGGATGGATAATAAAACCCCAGTTTTTCAAATAACCGTTTTGTGGCTGTTACAGTTTGTTTGGCCAATTCCAAAGTTTTGCCCACAATAAGTATGTTATCTAGATATGCCATGACCATGTGTTTTCATTTCCGTAGAAACGCTAGGGCTGGTTTCTAAATTGTAGTGAACAGCCTGGGGCTGATGTTAACCCATTTGGCAGCGCTCTGTGTTGCCAGTGCTGTTCCATCCAGTTGAATTTTAAGTAACATCTGTGGTCACCTCGTATAGGCACTGAATAGTAAGCATCTTTTAAAAATGATGCTAGCCATGAAGTAACCTTTGGAAATCAATAGTTTAGCAGTAACAAAGGTTTTCATTTTAAAATGAATATACAGGTGCACAACCTTTTATCCGGAGTTCCGGAAACCGAAAAACTCCGAAAACCGGCCATTTTTACCAGGATGTCGTCTGCACACCAAAGCTCGCGTTTGGCGCTAAACTTGACCCGAAACGACCCACGGTCAACCCAGGTCTGTCCTACTGTAGCGGCTGCCTCCTCCCCGGAGACCAGAGAGACACTTAAACATCTGTAAATCATTGCTTAAATGTTAGTCAGTTAGTTTGGGGGGCTTTTATGTGAAGGGGGAAACTTTAATTCTTAGTCCCCTACCTGGTCGGAGAGGCGGGGAGCGGTCAATGCCTTACCGGGTCACCGTGCAGTAAGCTCCGCAGCGCTGTGGCCGCCAACTCCCAGCTGGGGCTGCGGGCGTCCGGCCGCGGGCGGCGCCGGTTGTAGCTCCGACCCCGGCAACTCTACTCCTGGCAGCACGGCTCTCCAAATCCAGCGCGGCCCGCGGCCGGACGCCCGCAGCCCCAGCTCCGTGAAGTTGTGTGTCGGCGGCCACAACGCTCCGGAGCTTACCGCACGGCGACCCGGTAAGGCATTGCCCGCTCCCCGCTGGTATCCCAGCACTGCGACGCCGCCGACTCCCAACATCGCGGAGCTGGGGCTGCGGGCGTCCGGCCGCGGGCCGCGCTGGATTTGGAGTGCCGCGCAGCCAGGAGTAGAGTTGCCAGGGTCGGAGCTCCAACCGGCGCCACCCGCAGCCGGACGCCCGCAGCTGGGAGCTGGAGGCCACAGCGCTGCGGAGCTTACTGCACGGCGACCCGGTAAGGCATTGCCCGCTCCCCGCCTCTCCGACCAGGTAGGGGACTAAGAATTAAAGTTTCCCCCTTCACCCCCCCCCCCCACCCCCACATAAAACCCCTCCAAACTAATTGACTAACATTTATGCAATGATTTACAATGATTCCCCGTTCTCCGGGGAGGAGGCAGCCGCTCCAGACTTTTCAAGCCGCCCGCGCTACCTACCTAATCTACGCTAAAAATCTTCCATTCGGAAATCCGAAAATGTCCGAAATCCGACAAGTGTCTGGTCCCAAGGCTTTCGGATAAAAGGTTGTGCACCTGTATTGTACAAAGGTATTCAATTTGGTCAGATCTATGATGATGCGATAACCATCATCTTTTTTGATTTTTGGTAAAGGTATTGGACACGAATTCTAGCGGTTCGTGTTGGGATTTTCCAATTACCCCTTTTGCGTAAGGCCGCTCCAGTTCAGCCTGCGCTTCTGATTTTTCTTTACCGGAAAGTACGAACATTCGGTTCGGTATATGTTCTATTGTATATCCCTGGATACTGCTTAAATATAAGTATCGGTAGTTAACATACTCCATGTATCCAGAAAAGGAGAGTAATCTCACCCGACCTCCATGCTCCCTGCAATTTGTAGGGAACCAGACCCACCTACCTCCATAGTTATCAGTGGCAGGTTTACTTCTTTTTGTGAATCCTTCGTTGATGTTGAGGCGTCGGTGTCTGGGTTTGTGGTTTGGTTTGTGTTGGAGGTTTGCGTATCTACCAAGAAGGCCGGTCTGTGCCATGGCCTAAAAAGACTCATGTTAGGTGTACCGGTTCTTCGAGCTTACACCAGTCGGTCTTGTTCTACTGGTGGGTGCGTAAGGGTGCTGTCTACGGCCGTGTGTTGCAAAGCAGTGCCAGTGCATCCTGTTGGTCCTGTGATATGTCCTTCTCATCCACTGTGCGGGTGAAAGCTGTTATCCTCGCTGTTTAGGTGTTTCCATATACAATTATTTTCTACAGGAAACATTCCGGGATATACAGTTACCCGGTGTCTGGTGTCCTCCAGGTTTTGGCCAGTCTGGTCTGGCTGTATGAAGTTGGACACCTTGTCCAGTAGATTTTCATGTTCCTGCACCCCCTGCACACTTGATTTCTGTTCTGCAAACCCCTCTTCCAGATCAGCCCAGAACTGATCCGCAGTGCTCCCCTCTGATGAGGGAGAAGCACTGTGCAGCCCTACAAGAGGTGCTGCTTTACATAGAGCCCACAGTGACTCAACTCCATCTCCCGGAACCTGTCACGTTGGAGCAAATGCTCCACACACCGCTCCATCCGGCTTCAGCGCTCACGGTCGCTTGCCGCCCGCGGCTGCTCAAAGTCGAACTTCTCTGAGTGCACGACTTTCATGGTTTTGTGTCTTGCCTTCCTGCCCGGCCGCGTAGTGGATCTGGCCGGTGCGGAGGCGACATCGGGCACAGCTGATCCCATTATAGGTGATTCAAGTGCCGCTGGCCGCTGTTAGCCTCCCAGCTTTGTCGCAGCCCTCGTTGGTTTCTGCACCTGTAATCAGCATGGGAAACACAAAAAGATCGCAGCTCTTACCTGCAGGTCCTGTTTAAATTGTGTTACGGGGGAACGTCGTTCCACCCCGCCTCCTGCCGTTTTCGACGTCAAAAGTCGACGGCCCCATTCTGAATAGTCTCCCGCCCGGTCATGGTGTTCTGGCCGGCGCGGGACCAAAAGTCGGCACAGCTGATCCCTTACGGGGCTTGTGCCTTCAGCTGCTGCTGGCTCCCGCAACTTCGCGGTCTTCCCCAGCCAGCTTCACTCGCAGCACTTGTGGACACTATTTTGCCCAGCTTCCCCCCCTGTGTAAAATCCAGCGTGGGGACCAAAGTTACTGCAGAGTAAATCACTTACCTGCAGGTCGCGGTTTCAAACTTACCGATGTGGGGGAATGCTCCACCCCGCCTGTCGTTTCGCAAGCGTGAAAGAGATATGACACGCATGCGTCCTGGCGGGGTTCTTCACGTAGTCATTCACGTGACTCCGAAGTAAAATCCATGGGTATAGCTATCACAGCTTTAGCTATTATTCTTTTAGCCGAGCTTGTCATGCAATCCAGCTAGATCTACAATTGAAACCATCGCTCTCAGCCTTGACTAAGATCGAGCGGAGTATCTGTTGTTGTTAGTTCTATTTTGACTCGTTCCTTATCAAGGGACCATATATCAATTGATTTGGAACAGGGAGATGGGGAGGGGCTTGCTCCGTCCACTCCACACATCAACCAGTATTGCAGTACCTTGAAATATAAATCCTCTACTGTTGACTATTTGGTATTCAACACTCTACCCACTTATCTTTAACTTGGCATAGGAGAGTCAGTATGACACAACCTGTAACAATTAATGGTATCTACCTACCATTCAACAGTGGCAAGAGTATTAGGAGTTAGTAGCAGCTGTTCCAGCTACTTAACTTGAACCTTCCATTAAGGCTAGGTGCTAATGTTTAAACTACCCTCACCCAAAACATGGTGGCATATGGACTACTCTGGAGTCGTCATCACTATAGACACTAGGCGTGAAACCTAGTTTGGAAATTTTGAGTACGCTCTATTGGCAAAGCATATTATCCTGCAGTTCACCATTTTGCATGTCCGTTTATAATTAACAACATACACAAACCACTTGGGCAGAATAAATCGATATCATGTGACATTTATTTAACAATTGGAAACTACAGGTCGTCAAAAATATACGCCCATCAGCAAACTTACGTACTAGGTGAGCTAAATACTGTAAACAGACATATTAAACCCAAGTATTGCTGGAATTACAAAGCAATTTGGAACACCCAATATCAATTTCACTGTATTCAATAGAATTCTCCACATACCGATGTATGTCGCAAGAAACCAAATTTGAGGCAGGGGCAATGAATTCATTCCCATTGAATTAGGAAGCGCGAGGGTGGAATCTAATCTATGTTTTTTCCCCTTTTTTCCTACCTCATCGGGTACTACGGCCTCATCAGTTGGGTACTACGCACATGTCATGATAAATTAAACTACTGGATTGCAGATTTGAAAAGACCATCACTGGGCCTGGATTGCAGAATTGGGAAGACCTCTGCTGGGCCTGGATTGTCAATACCGCTATCAACACAAGGATAGCATCCCATCGCATATCCACTAGGGAACATACTTGGCGAACATCAAGAAGTGGGAAGATACCATTCAAATACAGGAACTACATATTCAACTACAACAAACCTGTACTGGAGTTCTGGCAGGTCTTCACCACAATGAAGGATTCAGCCAGAAGTCAGCCTACTTAACACGGGCACCAGGACCACAGGCCATAGGGTACACATTTGGTGATCAAATTTAGGAGAGGTTAATCCCCCAGACCCAGGTACACCCAAATCTGGGATGTCAGTATGGACCTGACGTACCTTAGGGGATGGTCACCAGCCAGGTCCCTCACCCTGGAATAGCCCACCCTGAAGGGACATGCTGATGGCCTTGTCTCAGCACAAAGAGTCCAGTTTCCTCCATCCACTATGATTGGACAATATGGTCCACTACACCATGTTACATTACCATTAGGGACTGGGCAAACAGAGCAGACCAGGAACATCAGGTCTAGTTATGGAATTCCGGGCATACCCACCTGAACCACGGTTATGTGTCATGACCCACTTATTGAACTACATCGACACAATAAGTAATCCTCGAGGGAGAGAAAAAGCCTTATGGGTCAGCCACAAGAAACGTTATGGTCGGGTGACGAGCCAAACTATCTCAAGTGGCTCAAGCAGGTACTGGGAGTCGCTGGAGTACATATTGTCTTGTTTTATTCTTCTGTACAGCACTTTGGTCAACGTTGGCTGTTTTAAAGTACTTAACAAATAAAGTTGGATTGGATTGGATTGGATATTAACGTGTATAAATCTTACTCCACCAGGACAGCATCCACATCAGTGACTAAGAGGATGGACGTGCCAATGGACCACATCCTGGCTACAGCATGGTGGTCTAGGGAGTATACGTTCCAAACTTTTATAACAAACCACTGACAGAACCTTTATCGTTTGCAGAAAAAGAATCTGCAAAAAATATATAATTTAAGCCCGGAGGAGCATTTGGTCTTGTTGTTGTTAATAACACCATTATTGTTTTTACAAACAGATTCATGGTCGATTACAATAACATACCTCCTCCCTCGAATGACTTCGGCAGCGAATGAAGTATGAACGGTTTGAAATCACAGAGCTTTAAAATCTTCACATAGTCACTCATGTGACTCCGAAGTAAAATTTTAAGATTAAACGAGAACTTACCAGTTTGAAGTTTGATCTGTATTTTATGAGGAGTTACGATGAGGGATTACGTGCCCACCGCTCCCACCCTCAATAATATGGGTCAAACTGATAACTGAGGTCTCCTTTTCTTTACTATGTTTATTTCAATAACTGTGTCTATCTGTGATTCCACACCGCTGCTTTGAAGTATGTCGCGCATGCGTGCTGAGCGGGCTCTTCACGTAATCCCTCATCGTAACTCCTCATAAAATACAGATCAAACTTCAAACTGGAAGTTCTCATTAATCTTACTATTAATTTTCATTCCTGGTCCTTATCGAACTTCTCCAAATGCAAACGCTTCAAGTTACGCTTCTTGTGTGGTGGTAAGGGATATTAGTGATATAGGACTCCAAGTCCTACTACGGTAAACTCACGAGCTACTACGGTATGACTACGTGTTAAAAAGTATCAATTTTTTACAAGAGGGATCGAATATAGGAGCAAAGAGGTCCTTCTGCAGTTGTACAGAGTTCTAGTGAGACCGCACCTGGAGTATTGGGTGCAGTTTTGGTCCCCTAATTTGAGGAAGGATATTCTTGCTATTGAGGGAGTGCAGCGATGGCGGGACTGTCGTATGCTGAGAGAATGGAAGGCACGGAGAATTACCCCTACCTAAGAGATCGATCTCTTTGATAGGCATAATTCTCCCATGCCTTTACTATATATATTTAATAATTGCCATTTCATAATTTTAGTCAGGGTAGGCAGTGCCTACTTTGCTTACCCTGACGGCACGTGCCTGGAAGGAAGAGGCAGAGACAGTGGGCTGTGGGAGAGCTGGGAAGGGGAGGGGAAGGAGGGAGAAAGCAAGGACTACCTAAAATTGGAGGTCAATGTTCAAGCCGCTGGGGTGTAAACTACCCAAGCATAATATGAGATGCTGCTCTTCCAATTTGCGGTGGGACTCACTCTGGCCATGGAGGAGGCCCAGGACAGAAAGGTCAGATTTGGATTGAGAGGGGGAGTTGAAGTGCTGAGACATAGGGAGATCAGGTTGATTAATGCGAACTATGCGGAGGTGTTGGGTGAAATGCAAACTGTGTGGAAGTGTTGGGTGATTAGATTGCTGCGTTCTTAAGGAATAAAGTCATTGCCTGCCCAACCTGTTCCTATAGATCAGGCGCTCAAGTCCTGGCAACATCCTCGTAAATCTTCTCTGCAGCTGTGCAGCTGTGCTTTTATGCTTAAAGGCATCTTTCACATAGCAGGATAACCAAAACTGAAACCAATGCCACAAGCCAGCCTCACCAAGGTGTTGTACACTGTAACATAACATCCCAACTTCTATACTAGGTATGTTACAAAACCTACCTAAATCGTGGCTGAGCATCTGCCCTACCCCGTGTGCGCGATTTTGGTGCTGTTTAGAGGGGGCGGGTTTAAAACGCGATTTTTACTAGGCTGTTCCAATCGAAAATGTTCAGCCTAGTAAATCATTAGCGGAAAATCGCTGAAAGACCCCGTCGCAAAAGGTATTATTAGTTTTTATGGCCTTGTATAATATTTATAGTAGTTTAAAAATCACTCTCTCACTCCGCAACCTCTCGCAGCCCCAGGGTTTTATAAAGCAAACAATTAAAGGTATGTACCTTATTTTTACATTAAATGGGGCTTGTATATAACCCTGTATATAACGTTTTCTATAGCGAGTAGTTCATTTTGGGCTCTTTATATCCCGCAGTATTTTTCTGGGCATTTGAGGGCACAAATCCAGCGCAATGTGAACGTTCTAAACCAGCGCGTTCACAGGAACCCACTAGAAAGCCGATTTAAATTGACTTTAATTTACAGCAAATGAACACTAAATTCCTTCCATTTGGCCTATAAATTGATGTAAATGAGATTTAAAAATCATGTTTTATTGTGAATTATTTGTGAATATTATTTGGACACGGGCTATTTAAAAATGTTAACCATTTATTAAGAAATGGATAGATGTTTAGATATAGTAATTGAAGTTTGAAATTAGCTACAATTGGGTAACTAACTAATTATATGCTTTAATTTCAGGTCATCCAAGTAAGATTATTTTATATTTGTTTCAGAATGCTTCAATCTATGATAACTGAAAATTTCATTCAGTTCTCTAATTTTTAAGAAGGTTATGGGCTTTTGACTGTCCACGATCACAGCTTTTTTGTTATGTCCATAGAAAATCAATAGGGAACAAGATACTAATTTCCGAGTATGAAAATGGCCATAACTTTTTTATTACTTGAGATATGAAAGTGAATTAGGTGTCAAATTAAACTTATTGTTATGCTTTATCTGATGGGATAAATTGCAGACTTGATTTTTTTAAATCTCAAAATTTTGTAACATTGCTATCTATACTCAATTCTTTGACTAATGAATGCCAGAGTGATAATATTAGGCATGTTAGGTGCCTGACAAAATGGAGGATTTCTGCCTTTGTAAAACCTGCTTGACATATTTTGCAAAAGCTGCAAAGACCATGAGGATCATGGCTCCAGAGTGTCTGTGGCCTGGGAAGGAGGTTGAGTACAGGGTGATGTCCAAATGTCCTTTAAGAGTTAATATGTATGAGGGTTTTGCAGAAGGAGCTAGGTCCTGCTGCAAATACATGCTCAGGATTGGTTGGGAAATGATGATCAGTCTGCGACATCTATGGAAGGCCCTTTTGCTTCCAAGATGGCACCCAACTCAAACTATTTACGTGCTAGCCACAGAAGCAGATCTACAGTCACATATTACAATCGCTCCACACTCTTAAAATCTCTAGTCCTGCAGCAACATCTTTTACCTTAACTATGACCTTTGCTGCCTTTACCTTGCACTAAACATTCTTCATCTTATCATGTATCTGTACACTGTAAATGGCTCAATTGTAATGATACATTGTCTCTCCACTGACTGGTTAGCATGCAACAAAAGTTTTCACTGTACCTCGGTACACATGACAATAAACTAAACTGAACTGTGAATCTGTGGAATTCTCTGCCGCAGAAGGCAGTGATGGCCAATTCGCTGGATGTTTTCAAGAAAGTTACTGTAGATTTAGCTCTTAGGGCTAAAGGAATCAAGTCGTATGCAGGAAAAAACAGGAATGGGATACTGGTTTTAGATGATTAGCCATGATCATATTGAATGACAGTGCTGACTCAAAGGGCCGAATGGCCTACTCCTGCACCTATTTTTCTATGTTTTCTATGTTTCTAATTATAAAAGACTAAAGAAGTGTAGAAAGGAACTGCAGATACTGGTTTGAATCGAAAATGTAAATGTTGGTTTAAATAGACACAAAATGCTGGAGTAACTCAGCGGGACGGGCAGCATCTCTGGAGAGAAGGAATGGGTGACGTTTCGGGTCGAGACCCTTCTTAGACCAAAGAAGAGTCTCAACCCAAAACGTCACACATGCCTGCTCTACAGAGATGATGCCTGTCCTGCTAAGTTACTCCAAAATGGCGGAGTAACTTTGGTGTAAACTTCCTTCCCAAACTAAATGATGATCTTTGCCCTCGCACAGATACGGGAGTGGGTATTTAAGCCTTACTTCGAGAGTTTCAGCATCTTTCAGGTAAATGTGAAGGTCTAACTCTGTAGATTGTTCTGCGCGAGTAACACGAGGGCAGGCCTGAAACAAAAAGTTGATGTTAATTTCATGTCTGTTCTCTTTTAAAATTGATATTGATATTAATAAAGCTGATGACTGTTACCTGCGTTTTACTTTGATTAGGAAATAGAGAGCACTTTTGCTCTGTCGCCCACCAGTAACATCCAGAATTAACACAATTGGAACATCTAGCGAACAAAAGGGAAAAAAGGGACCTTTGGTTAGCAGGTGATAGTTGCATAGAAACACAGAAATAATAATAATAATAATAATAATAACTTTATTTGTTAAGCACCTTAAAAACAACCAAAGCTGACCAAAGTGCTGTACAGAAAAAAGAAAACAAGCAAGACATCATAAAACAGGCAGAACAACAGAACATACAACTAACACGAGGCGCATAAATTACATACAAAAATCCAAACAATAAATTAAAAAACATAAAACACGAGTACGAACAACGCAGCAAAACCAAGCAAATAAAGTTAATAAACAATTCAACACCTCACTGGTCTACAAAGGCCATGGAGAATAGATATGTCTTCAGGAGTGACTTAAAAACAGCTAGAGAAGGGGCCTGTTTAACGTGCAGAGGCAATTCATTCCACAATCTCGGAGCCGACACAGCAAAGGCACGGTCCCCTCTGAGCTTCCGCTTAGTCTTTGGCTCAATCAGGAGCAGCTGATCATCTGACCTGAGAGAGCGGGAGGGCGAATAAGGGTGAAGAAGCTCAGATAGGTAGGATGGGGCAAGACCACTTAGGGATTTAAAAGTAAATAAAATAATTTTAAAACGAATCCTATACTGAATAGGCAGCCAGTGGAGAGAGGCCAAAAGGTGTGAAACATGATCATGCTTTCGTGTGCCAGTCAAGAGACGAACAGCTGCATTCTGTACCATCTGGAGACGGGCGATGGAGGACCGACTAACCCCCAGATACAGTGCATTGCAGTAATCCAGCCGGGTGGTAACAAAGGCATGGATTACCGTCTCAAAGTGCTGCCTTGACAAAATCGGCTTTATTTTTGCCAGCTGCCTCAGATGGAAAAAAACAGATTTAACAACAGCCCTCACCTGACAGTCAAATCTAAGCTCAGGGTCCACTTTAATCCCCAGGTTCATGATGTTAGGTTTGAGATATGCAGACAAAGAGCCTAGATCAACAGGGGGGGCCCCAGAGGTGTCACCAAAGATCATTACCTCTGTCTTGTCATCATTAAATTTTAAAAAGTTCAGTGACACCCAGGCCTTTATGTCACTGAGACACTCAAGCAAGAGCCCGACAGAGTGTACACCCCCCTTTCCCAGAGGCACATAAAGCTGACTGTCATCAGCATAAAAGTGGAATGAAATCCCGTGCTTCCTAAGGATGGAACCGAGTGGGAGCAAATAGAGTGAAAAGAGGAGAGGGCCAAGAACTGAGCCTTGTGGGACCCCACACGAGAGAGGAGCAGAGGAGGATACAGAGTCCCCAAGGCTGACACAAAAAGTTTGATCAGTCAAGTACGACCTGAACCACTCCAGTGCTATGCCCCTGATACCCACCCACTGCTCCAAACGGGAGGTCAAAATTTCATGATCCACTGTGTCAAAGGCAGCTGACAAATCTAAAAGCACGAGGACAACACAGTCACCTTGATCAGTAGCCAAAAAAATATCATTAAAAACCCTCAAAAGGGCCGATTCTGTGCTGTGCCGGGACTTAAAACCGGACTGGAAAACCTCCAAAACGTCATGTTCCTCCAAAAAGGCCATCAATTGCCTGTGCACGATCCTCTCTAGGACTTTTGATAAAAAGGTAGTTTGGAGATAGGCCTGAAATTCCCAAGAACTGCAGGGTCAAGAGCAGGTTTCTTAATCTGGGGTTGTACTACTGCATGTTTAAAAAGCGCAGGAACAACACCCGAGGACAAACTGCTATTAACGACAGCGATAACAGATGGTCCTACAGTGGGCAACACCTCCTTAAACAGCCGAGGAGGAACAGCATCATTCGGAGAACCTGAGGGCTTTGAACGACCACAATCTCATGCAAAAAGGAGAGAGACACGGGCTTAAAATGATCAAATACAGCCGTGCATGGAACAGATACCGAGGGGTCATAAGCAGATGGTGGGATTAGAGCTCTAATCATAGCGACCTTATCAACTAAAAAGCGGAGGAAGTTCTCACACACAGCAGGGGACGCCTCCATACAGACTGCCTGCGGGGCATTAAGAACTGTGTTAATAGCGTTAAACAAAACACGAGGGCTGCGGCAGTCAGAGAGGATAATACCTGAGAAATGTTTCCTCTTAGCAGCTTTCACAACTTTCTGAAAATGACACCAACTCTCCCTCAACATTTGAAATGACACCTGCAGTTTGTCTTTCTTCCACTTCCGCTCAGCTCTACGACACTCGCGCCTGACAGCACGAGCCGTGTCATTCATCCAGGGCTCAAATTTAGTTTTAGGCTGCCTGAACTTCAATGGAGCCACAGTGTCCAAAACAGTCTGGCAGGTGGAGTGAAGCCATGAGCTAAGCTCCTCTGTATCACACACAGACTCAGGAACGATGGAGTTCAGAGCGAAAGCAGCCGAGAACTGAACAGCAGTGGAGGGGCTAACAACACGACAGTGCCGAGCAGGAGCGCGAGGTCGAACTGCAGTAGGTGCAATAATAACCTCAAATAACACAGGCATATGGTCGGAAAACACGGCATCACAAATCACTAGATTAGAAACGGGCAAACCATATGATAGGACAAGATCAAGCGTGTGACCATGCTCTTGTGTGGGTCCTGACACAGATTGTACAAGACTAAATGAATCAATGAGATTCAAAAAGTCCTTTGCCATAGGCTTTTCAGGACAACACACGTGAACATTAAAATCCCCTACAATAAGTACACGGTCATATCTAGGCATGATTTCAGCCAGGAAAATAGAAAAGTCATTTAAAAAGTCCTTATTATACTTTGGAGGCCGATAAACCAGAGCACATAACACTGTGTTAGAGCCAACCAGCTCAAACAAACTTAATTCAAAACTTGCTAAAGAGGATGAAAGCAACAGCTGTTTACATTTAAAATGACTCCTAAAGACAGTAGCTAGTCCTCCACCTCTGCCCGACGTCCGCGGGGAGTTCAGATAGCAGCAATCAAGGGGTAACATCTCAGCGAAAGCGCTGGACTCACCAACACCCAGCCATGTCTCAGTCACACAGAGGAGATCTAACCCTCTGGATTCAAAAAAATCTTTCAAAATAAAAGTCTTGTTCACCAGCGACCTAGCGTTCACCAGGGCAATCTTGACAGGAGCAGGCTGGTCCACGGCGTCCGATGTCAGGGGAGCCCGGCACAAGGGCTGCAAGTTGAGGAGATTTAAACCACGCCTGCGGGGTCGAGGAGAGGAGGGGCCACAAGGGAGGAGCAGTTCTTCCGGGCCAACGGCAGGCAGCAGGCAGCAGCCATCAGGGTCCAACGAGCGTCGAGGAAGAACAAGTGAACGAACGGGACCAATCCCAGGCCAGGAAGATGCAGGTAAACTCGCCAGACAAGCCTTCAGCCTCGCCAACCGGCCGCTGCGTTTACCCCGGCGACGTTTACGCTTACGCCGAGGAAGTGGAGCCAGGACAAGGCAAAGGCGAGTCGGGGCCCTTGCCAGAAGAGGGGGTGACGAACCGCGACCACCACCAGCCAAGTCCACTGAACAAAGATCCAGCAGAGTTTGGCGATCATAGACCAACAGAGAGTCGACATCCAGGGTAAGAATGGAAACAATTACAAACAGCAAACACAATTCCGGGAGCAACTGACGGCAGGCCATACACACCGGCGCCATCTTGGAACAGCACACAATCTCTCACCAGGCCTAACCATCCCATTGCAGAGTGTATCATGAGCAGCACAGGGGCACTAATCAAGATGTTGCAGATATTGGAAATCTAAAACGATAATAGAAAACGCTGGGTATACTCAGGCCACACCTGTGAGATGAGAAGCAAAGTCAATGTCTTGGGCAGCTTACAACCCAGAGATATGAATATTGATTTCTCTAACTTCAAGTAACCCTTGCTTCCCCACTCTCGCCATCCCTCCCTCACCCTAGTCATTGTATTAGTTTCTCTGTAGACCTGGTGAGTGTCATTGTCTGTATAACTCATTTACACCTAGCCCACGGCCAACAATGGACCATTTCCTTTATCATGGTTAGTTTTTGCATATCTTTCATTCATTTGTTCCATATCTCTCTACATCACTGTCTATATCTCTCAGTCCCCTTTCCCTCTCAGTCTGAAGAAGGGTCTCGACCTGAAACGTCACCTATTCCTTTTCTCCAGAGATGCTGCCTGACCCGCTGAATGACGCCAGCTTTTAGTGTCTGTCTAAAGCCAATGCCTCAATGTTGGAGGCACTTCAGAACCAAAAAGGACACAATAAAAACTTGTAGAGGGTGGGGGATGGCATGTCGCTGACAGGGTAAAACCAGGATGACCAGGGGGATCAGCTATAGACAAGGATATCTGATCACTGAGTAAATGGGAGAGGTAAATGGGGGAAAAATTAGGGGAGCTGCAAAAGGCAGAGCAGGAGGATGAGCCCGGCACATCAGCCTGTACACGTTCTCCAGTCCCGGAGAGTTCAGTTCAGTTTAGTTATTGTCACGTGTACCGATTAAGACTATACATGATTACAATCAGGCCATCCGCAATGTACAGATGCATGATATGGGAATAACGTTTAGTGAAAGGTAAATCCAGTAAAGTCCAATCAAAAACAAAGTCTGAGGGTCACCAATGAGGTAGATAGTAGCTCAGCACAGCTGTCTACATGTGGTAGGTTGGTTCAGTTGTCTGATAATAGCCAGGGTGAAACTGACTCTGAATCTGGAGGTGTGGATGGGCACTAGAGGGAGGTGAATGAATTAGGAGCTGAGGTCAAAAGGTCAGAAATGATAGGAGAATTATACCATTCAGCCCATCAAGTCTACTCCGCCATTCAATCATGGCTGATCTATCTCTCCCTCATCACCCCATTATCCTGCCTTCTCCGCATAACTCCTGACACCCGTACTAATCAACAATCTATCTATCTCTGCCTTAAAAATATCCAGACTTGGTCCCCACAGCCTTCTGTGGCAAAGAATTCCACAGTTCCTTCAGGAAGGAGATGAGGAGAAATTTCTTTAGTCAGAGGGTGAATTTGTAGAATTCATTGCTAAATTATTACAGTCTCCAAATGCATTCCTCAGCCATAGAAAACCCCAAGCTGAACTATGTGGAGCTGTGATCCTGTGTACCACCATGATATGGGAAGGTCCTGCATTAATGTAAAGTTCCATAACTCGTGAAAATAAATGAGCATAATGATGCTTTAGGAATAGAAATCCTTCAGAATAGGAATTTTTGCAATTGAGGTTAGTTTAGTTTAGAGATGCAGTGCTGAACAGGCCCTTCGGTCCACCGAGTCCGCGCCGACCAGCGATTCCCGCACACTTACACAATCCTACACACACTAGGGCCAATTTACAATTTTACCAAGCCAATTAACCTACAAAATCTTGAACATCGTTGGAGTGTGGGAGGAAACTGGAGCACCCGGAGAAAACTCACATGGTCACAGAGAGAACGTACAAACTCCGTATAAACAGCACCCGTAGCCAGGATGGAACCCGGGTCTAAGGCAGCAACTCTACTGTTGCACCACCGTGCCGCCCAGATTGCTTTACATATTTTTCTGAAATAGTTCTGTTTTGTGACCCTGACAGTACTTTAATCCAGACTCATTCAAAGACTCTACTTGACACAATGAGCTGATAAACTTACGGAGTGTTACTGCGGGAGGCATGACTGTTAAAACAATTATGCAGCTTGGTGGTGATGTTCAGGGACGTTAATTGAAAAGATGCCTCTACGAATGGGTCTGCAGGAAACAGGCAAGAAAAGTGCATTAAAATCTTCTAAAATCTTAAGATCCGATTTTCAACAGGGTTTGCAAGCTGTGAGACGGGCAAGAGACTGGCATTGCCTTGAATATCAGGTTGGTTTAACTCTGGGCTTCATTACAGTTCCCTGAGTGGGTCTGGTAGGAGTAATGTGTATACAATCACGAGAGGAATAGATCGGGTAGATGCACAGAATCTCTTGCCCAGAGTAGATGAATCGAGGACCCGAGGACATAGGTTTAAGGTGAATGGGGAAAAGATTTAATAGGAATCTGAGGGGTAACTTTTTCACACAAAGGGTGGTGGGTGTATGGAACGTGCTGCCAGATGAGGGAGGTGAGACTAGGACGATCCCGGCATTTAAGAAACAGTTAGACAGGTACATGGATAGGACAGGTTTGGCAGGATATGGACTAAACGCAGGCAGGTGGGACTAGTGTAGCTGGGACATGTTGGCCGATGTGGGCAAGATGGGCCAAAGGGCCTGTTTCCACATGGTATCACTCTATGACTCTAATGACTGAATGGATGATACTTTATTGTCACATGCACCTAGGTACAGTGAAATGCTTAGATTTGCATACAGCCTACGCAGCCCACAAGTTTTGCCAAAGTGTTGGTGCCGACAATGTTACAAAAGCACCCAATGGTCCTATTGACTGCCTGCCGCCACACGTAGCAATAGACCCACCCCTCACCTGCTAGTTCCCCTTAATAGAAGAGGAGTAATGGGATGATTTGGGAACGGTCTCCCAATGGGGGTTTACACACTAAATATACTAGTTAGGTGGAGCAGGAGCAGGGGACTCAGTCAGTCCATCTCTCTGCCCATCACAGCTCTGCAATCTGCCATCAATTCAATAAATGGGCGGTTGAACAGAACCGAACCCAATGGGAGCTAACACCAGAGTTGCGTTTCGGCACAAAGTGCTGCAGTAAACTCAGCGGGGTAGGCAGCATCTCTGGAGAAAAGGAATAGGGGACGTTTCGGGTGAAGACCCTTTTTCAGCCGGGTCTCGATCCGGCACATCACCCATCCTTTTTCTCCAGAGATGCTGCCTGTCCCGCTGAGTTCCTCCAGCTTTTTGTGTCTATCTTTGGTTTACTCCAGCATCTGCATTTCCTTCTTACAGAGAAACAGAGAAGATCCTTTTGTATCAGATTTACTCATGGCAAAACCCAAACGGGTGCTGCTTTATGAGAAATATCAGCACTCAACAATATTACTTTGTTTTTTGGTAAAGTAGTTAAAAGTAGTCATGGATTTCTTTAAACACAAGAAATAAAGAACAATGAATGTTACATCAAGTTGCAAGGGATGTACAGGAAATTAATAGTTCAGTCAGTCCTTTTAGACAAAACCCAAAGGAACTACAGATGGTGGTTTAAACCGTAGACAGAAAAGCTGGAGTAACTCAGCGGGCCAGGCAGTATTTCTGGAGAGAAGGATTTGGTGACGTTTTGGGTCGAGACCATTCTGAAGAAGGTTCTGAGTTACTCCAGCATTTTGTGTCAATCTTCAGACAAAACCCAATCTCTCCTTGTATAAATACTGTACCTATCTGATTGCTGAGCTGAAGGTAGGTCTTGCTGGGCAGACGGCAGAGGCAATAAGTGCTGTAATTGGCATGGCAAATAATCTCATTCGTCTTGGTGTTCCTCATCATACACTCTCCCTTTTCTCTGGGTACATTGCCAAGATTCCCTTTTAATATCACTTTAAAATGCTGAAAATGAAAATAAAGTTAAAAGATATATCTCTCAGCAAACTTCACTTGTTACAACAACGTGCCCGCAAAAAAAGTGGTAAAGATCGAACGTTTGGGTCACGAATAAAGGTATCTGGAAACTCTAAAGAAACATGTTAATGTCCAAAGAGACATTAGAATGCGGAATGTCATTACATGGAATAGATGAGCCAAATCTGCACAGATGATTATAAGGGGAAACCGGGTAAAGACAGTAGCGCAGCAGTAGTGTTGCTGCCCTACTGCATCAGAGATCCGTGTTCCATCTTGACTACAGGTGCTGTCTGTACAGATTTTGTTCGTTCTCCCCGTGACCTAGATGGGTTTTCTCCAGGATCTCCGGTTTCCTCCCACACTCCAAAGACGTACAGGTTTGTAGGTTAATTGGCTTTGCTATAAATGTAAATCCTATCCTAGTGTGTTTAGGATAGTGTTAGTGTTTACATGCTATATCTCTAAACAAAACCATTGGATGCCAAATGTTTTTTTATTCCGTGGTGATACTGGATAAACTCTGAAACTAGGTAAGGACATAAGGCAACAAGGAATAAGAGACGTAAGGAGCTGCAGATGCTGAACTTGGTGTTTTGCTCAAGATTCCAGCATCTTCAGTTCCTTGCTTCTCCTATTCCTTGTTGCATTATGTCTTTATCTAGTTTCAGAGTTTAAGCAGTATCGCATCAGAATAAAAAGCCATTTGGCCCGGCTGTTCTCTGCTAGAGTTTATGCTTTACATGATGCTACTCCGTTTGTCTTTACCACACAATGTTGGCATTTCCTTCTGTGTAGGAAGGAACTGCAGATGCTGGTTTACACCGAAGATAGACACAAAATGCTGGAGTAACTCAGCAGGACAGGCAGCTTCAATGGAGAAGCACAAAATGCTGGAGTAACTCAATGGTGCTCTCCAGAAATGTTGGCTGATCTGCTGAGTTACTCCAGCATTTTGTGCCTATCTTTGACATTTCTGTCTGTTCCTTTCTGCTTCACATTTTTACCTTGATTCCCCTTTGGGATTCCCCTGTTATTTGGTTCATTTACTCCCTGCAATGGCATGATCTACATTCTAATCGCTATTTGGACAATGTGTGCCGTGTGATAGGAGCATAGTAATAGAACTGAATATAGTAAGATTCGAGAAACTAGAACTATCAGTTGATCTTTATGAGAGAGGGTTGGGAGCGGAGGGCACGTAATCCCTCAACGTAACTCCTCATAAAATAAAGATCAAACTTCAAACTGGTAAGTTCTCGTTTAATCTTACAATTTTACTTTGGTGTCACGTGTGTGACTGCGTGAAGATTTTGAAGCTCTGTGATTTCATGCCGTGGAATGAGTCCATGCATCACTCACTGCATCAATTGACCAAGGATAATAATAATAATAATACATTTTATTTATGGGCGCCTTTCAAGAGTCCCAAGGATGAGTGAACATTAATAATGCATTCAGACATTACATAGATTTAGACATGCTAATGCTTTTTAATTAACAAAATGACAATAGTAACCCCTCTTATCCGGGAGGAAACTATAAACAGAACTAAAAATAGAGTTGGTAAATACCCCTGGTCTGGCAATGGGTTTGTTATAAAAATGTTTGAAAAAATACAGCGGAACATCCATAACCCTGCTGCTGAAAATGTTGCAACCCTGGTGGAGTGAGTATTGAAAATGTCAGTGTTCACTCCTGCACAAGCCAGAACTCGATTAACCACCTGGAGATGGTCTGTACTGATACCTTCTTACGAGGTTATATGTAACTAACAAACATTGCTAGACCAGTGCCCCTAAGGCTCTGGTGATCTTCACGTATTGTAGTAGATGTGACCACACACAACCGAAGGTCCATGGGGTATGCCCAAAATCTAGTTTGAGACCCGATGCCCCTGGTCTGCTCCGCTTAAATAAGCCATGAACATAAATTGTTATTTTTTCTGCAGATGTAACCATCCTGTCTAGTCGCCGCTTCCCTGCAATCTGCAGTGAGCACATCCATGGTTCGGCCTAACAATCCGAGCCGCAGGAACAGTCTTTTCAGGGTCTGTAGGTCAATTAATTGATTTTATCATGCATTGGATGGTTGCCCGAGTCATGGGCTGAACCAGTAATTCTATGTTAGAAATAACCATATAAGGTTCTATTATCATTCCCAACATCAGCGGGAATCATGGCTGCATAGGTCAGTCACTACAAATGACTGAAGCGGGATTTTGCTGAATTTATTGCAACCCGACTGATGAGGCAAAATGGAGGAAGACATTTCTCCCCAGTGTAGCGAGAATGCATCTATCGCCACTGTCATGCCACATCTTTTTTTTTTCCCCTCTCTAACTGCAACTGGTGATTGTGCCTCGACGCAAACACTCGATCTAATATTCCATGAGCCACCGAGTCATTAATACTTAGTGATCCAACATCCATTCTGTTTTGGCATTGATTTACGTGATGATACACCAGTGCCAAATGAGGTTAGGTAAACTATCACCGGATACTTTGTTTACTTGATTGCACACATGTGATTGACATATGACCACACACTCATCTCCCTGCTACCTCCAGGTAGAAGGTACAGGAGCCTGAAGACTGCAACAACCAGGTTCAGGAGTAGCTACTTCCCCAAAGCCATCAGGCTATTAAACCTGGCTCAGACAAAACTTTGATTATTAATAACCAATTATCTGTTATTTGCACTTTATCATTTTATTTATTCATGTGTGTATATATTTATATTATAGTATATGGACACAGTGATCCTTTTTGTAGTAAATGCCTACTATGTTCTGTGTGCTGAAGCAAAGCAAGAATTTCATTGTCCTTTCGGGGACACATGACAATAAACTCACTTGAAATTGAACTTGAACACTACCAAGTGTATCAACTTGGACTTGAGCATGTAGATTATGCTTTCACACAAAATCTTTAACCCATGGAATGCACCTAGTGTCTATAGGTAGTTGATACCGTATAACTGAATAATTGGTAACTCATGCAAATCCCATCACCTTTGTAACTAGAGATGGTATTAGTAATTTCCGATCTTTGAGCACTAGCATCAGTTTGTATTAACTGAAGATTTTCTGACGAAAGTTAGTGGAGCAATGCTGAATACTGTTCGTCCACCATAGTGAACTTTCATGGAGGTGAATAATGAGACCCACTTACCAGTGTCTTTAACTCCAAACCCCTTCCCTTTGCTGGAGTTCCAGTGAAATTTTATTTGCAGACCCTGTTCATGTTGTAATTTAGAATTAGAAATTAGAATCGCTGATGCTGCTGGCCAACTTTACTTGTAGTGGCTAGTCCGTCTCTGACGGAGCAGCAATTTTTAGAGGCAAAGCACACCACTTTCCCTCATGGGATTGTCATGCATTTAAGCATGGGACCCCGGCACATAGTCATATTCGGGTTCCTGTTTGGAGTTAATCCATACTAACCTTAGACACTCCTTTTAGAGTGGGAGTAATTGCACCTGAACCAGGTGTCACCATCCATATCCTCAATTTGTCTGTGCATGCCTTTGCACCAAGCATGTTTGCGACACCATCTCCCATGGTTTTAATATAATCTTCATCCTTCATTGATCCGAATGAGAGGACTTATGCAACCTGAACCAGGAGCTGCCTCGGGTATGTATGCATGTATTTTAGCACCATCTCCATCACTGCGTTTCCTTGAATATGGAGGATAGGACTGCTGGGGTGTGTGGATTGCACATTTTCCCTCAGGGCCGGCTTGCGCATTGGCCTAAAAGACCTCTGCCCAGAGGATCAGCTTTCAAGCTGCCATCAGCTTCAGCGAACCATGGAGGCGTCGGAGTGTAGTCGCTGCAAACAGTGAGGCATTTGCTCGTCGTAGGCACCTTGACTGGTCTGACCATTTCACTACCTCATCCAGGTTTCTTGCCTGGCTAGGTCTTCTCCAAGGAGAAGTTTTGGGGGCTGGACATTGCTGGCCTCGCGCTCCTCCAGATAGTGCTGTTCACTGCCGGCACTCTGTAATGATGTGACGTGAGGTCATAGATGCTTACCAAGCTCCAGGTTTTCTGCCATAGGCTGGAAGCCAACGTTTCCTTGCAGCAGCTCCTCCGTTTGCGTGATTATAGCAATCCTTAATGTAATGACAGAATTCTCACCTCAGGCATGCACTCCAGTATGTTTCATGGACATACTTCTGAATTTGGAGTCAGTCATACACTGATTGCCTACGCTCCTCTCCTCAGAGAAGGAGGTATAATGCAGCCCTGCAACAGGTGTCAGGCAGCTGGCGTGTCGTGTCGTGGAAAATTCCCTCACGACATACCACCAAACTGCGACTGCCTAGCTCACCTCCTCAGAGGCAGATATATTGCAGCCCTGTACCAGGCGCTATCGCAGGCCCTCGAGACCCGTGCTGATATTACTCCTTTCTTTCTCCCCATGAGATGCTCTATCCGGCAAAGAAAAAACGTCCGAAGACGTTCCCACTGCAGGAGGTGAATCCTCCTGGCCGGACTAGATTGAAGTTTAACCGGCTTTCCGAGCCGGTCTTTCCCACGGGGCCGGGATTCCCTGTGGCTTCCGCAGCCAGCGGGTACCATGGCCAGGTTTCCCCCCGAGCCAAGTTTTAGTTTGCGGAGCCGGGATTTCCCGCGGTCTCCGCATCTGGGTTTCCCCGAGCTGAGTTTTACTTCGCAGAGCCTGGATTTCCCGCGGCCTCCACTTCCGGGTTTCCCCGAGCTGGGTTCCCCTCATGGAGCCGGGATTTCCCACGGTCTAATAACTACTTTGGTTCTGTCTTCACAAAGGAAGACATAAATAATCTGCCGGATATAGCAGCGGACTGGAGGTCAAATGAGATGGAGGAATTGAGTGAAATCCAGGTTAGTCGGGAAGTGGTGTTAGGTAAATTGAATGGATTAAAGGCTGATAAATCCCCAGGGCCAGATAGGCTGCATCCCAGAGTACTTAAGGAAGTAGCCCCAGAAATAGTGGATGCATTAGTAATAATTTTTCAAAACTCTTTAGATTCTGGAGTAGTTCCTGAGGATTGGAGGGTAGCTAATGTAACCCCACTTTTTAAAAAGGGAGGGAGAGAGAAAACAGAGAATTACAGACCAGTTAGTCTAACGTCGGTAGTGGGGAAAATGCTAGAGTCAGATATTAAAGATGGGATAGCAGCACATTTGGAAAGTGGTGAAATCATTGGACAAAGTCAGCATGGATTTATGAAGGGTAAATCATGTCTGACGAATCTTATAGTACTTTTCGAGGATGTAACTAGTAGAGTGGATAAGGGGGAACCAGTGGATGTGTTATATCTGGACTTTCAGAAGGCTTTCGACAAGGTCCCACAAAAGAGATTAGTATGCAAACTTAAAGCATACGGTATTGGGGGTTCAGTATTGATGTGGATAGAGAACTGGCTGGCAGACAGGAAGCAAAGAGTAGGAGTGAACTGGTCCTTTTCAGAATGGCAGGCAGTGACTAGTGGGGTACCGCAAGGCTCAGTGGTGGGACTCCAGCTATTTACAATATATATTAATGATTTGGACGAGGGAGTTGAATGCAACATCTCCAAGTTTGTGGATGACACAAAGCTGGGGGGCAGTGTTAACTGTGAGGAGGATGCTAGGAGGCTGCAAGGTGACTTGGATAGGTTGGGTGAGTGGGCAAATGCATGGCAGATGCAGTATAATGTGGATAAATGTGAGGTTATCCACTTTGGTGGCAAGAACAGGAAAGTAGACTATTATCTGAATGGTGGGCGATTATGAAAAGGGGAGATGCAACAAGACCTGGGTGTCATGGTACACCAGTAATTACATGTAGGCATGCAGGTGCAGCAGGCAGTGAAGAAAGCGAATGGTATGTTAGCATTCATAGCAAAAGGATTTGAGAATAGGATTTGAGTCCTATACTCAAATCCTTGGTGGCCTTGGTGAGGCCACACCTGGAGTATTGTGTCCAATTTTGGTCTCCTAATCTGAGGAAAGACATTCTTGCCAAAGAGGGAGTACAGAGAAGGTTCACCAGACTGATTCCTGGGATGGCAGGACTTTCATATTACGAAAGACTGGATAGACTCGGCTTGTACTCGCTAGAATTTAGAAGATTGAGGGGGGATCTTATAGAAACTTACAAAATTCTTAAGGGGTTGGACAGGCTAGATGCAGGAAGGTTGTTCCCGATGTTGGGGAAGTCCAGAACACGAGGTCACAGTTTAAGGATAAGGGGGAAGTCTTTTAGGACCGAGATGAGAAAAACATTTTTCACACAGAGAGTGTGGCATCTGTGGAATTCTCTGTCACAGACGGTAGTTGAGGCCAGTTCATTCGCTATATTTAAGAGGGAGTTAGATGTGGCCCTTGTGGCTAAAGGGATCAGAGGGTATGAGAGAAGGCAGGCACAGGATACTGAGTTGGATGATCAGCCATGATCATATTGAATGGCGGTGCAGGCTCGAAGGGCCGAATGGCCTACTCCTGAACCCATTTTCTATGTTTCAATGTTTCTATCTATCTCTCCTTTAAAAATATCCATTGACTTGGCCTCCACAGCCGTCTGTGGCAATTGTCAATTGTGCACAAAATGGACATATTAAAACAATAAACAATGTAATTTCTAAAATTTGAGTTAATTTGATATTACCTGTACCTTGTCCAAAGTATCAGGAATTGCCAAAGGTTGAATGGCAACCTTTGGACAACTGTCAGCTTGTCCTGTGAAATTTATCCAAATTGTTTTTTTGCATTCACTGTTAAAGGAGCACCTGTAAAAAATGGACACTTTTTGTAAATTGTGTTGAATGGAATTATGAGAATGTTAATTTTAGCTTTAAATTCCTGCCTATTAAATTTCCTACACAGGAAAACAGGCATTTTTTTGAGGTCATAATGCTATATATTATTGATACTAACATTTGCACGTTGTAGAAAGCTGAATTATTTTGGATATTACCAAAATGAAGATTAATGCACGGTTATCTTCTGAAAATGGCAGCAATGTGTCACCTCAGCAAAAGTGTTTTCTAGGCACTACCTTGTTCAGTAGTGCAGGTCAATCAAAGTGGACAATGGTGATCTATTAGGAAACAAAACACTAAGGGGCAGAAAACGCTAGTGGGAGTGTGTACAGGCCACCGAACAGTAGTAGCAGAGTTGCGTCAAACAGGAAATTAGAAATGCGTGCAAAATAGGTAAAACAGTTATAATGGGTGACTTCAATCTACATATAGATTGGGTGAATCAAAAATGCAAGGGTGCTGAGGAAGCAGCCTACCAGAGGACTGGGGGAAATTTAGAGTCCAGCAGAGGAGGACAAAGGGCTTAATTAGGAAACGGAAAATAGGTTATGAAAGAAAACTGGCAAGGAACATAAAAACGGACTGCAAAAGCTTTTATAAATATGTGAAGAGAAAAAGATTAGTTAAAACAAATGTAGGTCCCTTGCAGTCAGAAACAGGTGAATTGATCATGGGGAACAAGGACATGGCAGGCCAATTGAATAACTACTTTGGTCCAGTCTTCACTAAGGAAGACATAAATAATCTGCCGGAAATAGCAGGGGACCGGGGGTCAAATGAGATGGAGGAACTGAGTGAAATCCAGGTTAGCCAGGAAGTGGTGTTAGGTAAATGGAATGGATTAAAGGCCGATAAATCCCCAGGGCCAGATAGGCTGCATCCCAGAGTACTTAAGGGAGTAGCCCCAGAAATAGTGGATGCATTAGTAATAATTTTTCAAAACTCTTTAAATTCTGGAGTAGTTCCTGAGGATTGGAGGGTAGCTAACGTAACCCCACTTTTTAAAAAGGGAGGGAGAGAGAAAAAGGGGAATTACAGACCAGTTAGTCTAACGTCGGTAGTGGGGAAACTGCTAGAATCAGTTATTAAGGATGGGATAGCAGCACATTTGGAAAGTGGTGAAATCATTGGACAAAGTCAGCATGGATTTATGAAAGGTAAATCATGTCTGACGAATCTCATAGAATTTTTCGAGGATGTAACTAGTAGAGTGGATAAGGGAGAACCAGTGGATGTGTTATATCTGGACTTTCAGAAGGCTTTCGACAAGGTCCCACATAAGAGTTTGGATACAAACTTAAAGCACACGGTATTGGGGGTTATGTATTGATGTGGATAGAGAACTGGCTGGCAGACAGGAAGCAAAGAGTAGGAGTAAACGGGTCCTTTTCAGAATGGCAGGCAGTGACTAGTTTGGTACCGCAAGGCTCAGTGCTGGGACTCCAGCTATTTACAAAATATATTAATGATTTGGACGAGGGAATTGAATGCAACATCTCCAAGTTTGCAGATGACACGAAGCTGGGGGGCAGTGTTAGCTGTGTGGAGGATGCTAGGAGGCTGCAAGGTGACTTGGATAGGCTGGGTGAGTGGGCAAATGCATGGCAGATGCAGTATAATGTGCATAAATGTGAGGTTAGCCACTTTGGTGGCAAAAACAGGAAAGTAGACTATTATCTGAATGGTGGCCGATTAGGAAAGGGGGAGATGCAATGAGACCTGGGTGTCATGGTACACCAGTCATTAAAAGTAGGCATGCAGGTGCAGCAGGCAGTGAAGAAGGCGAAAGGTATGTTAGCATTCATAGCAAAAGGATTTGAGTATAGGAGCAGGGAGGTTCTACTGCAGTTGTACAGGGTCTTGGTGAGACCACACTTGGAGTATTGTGTACAGTTTTGGTCTCCTAATCTGAGGAAAGACATTCCTGCCATAGCGGGAGTACAGAGAAGGTTCACCAGACTGATTCCTGGGATGTCAGGACTTTCATATGAAGAAAGACTTTATAGACTCGGTTTGTATTAGCTAGAATTGAGAAGATTGAGGGGGGATCTTATAGAAACATACAACATTCTTAAGAGGTTGGACAGGCTAGATGCAGGAAGATAGTTCCCGATGTTGGGGAAGACCAGAACAAGGGGTCACAGTTTAAGGATAAGGGGGAAATCTTTTAGGACCGAGATGAGGAAAATATTTTTCACACAGAGAGAGGTGAATCTCTGGAATTCTCTGCCACAGAAGGTAGTTGAGGCCAGTTCATTGGCTTTATTTAAGAGGGAGTTGGATGTGGCCCTTGTGGCTAAAGGGATCAGGGGGTATGGAGAGAAGGCAGGTATGGGATACTGAGTTGGATGATCAGCCATGATCATATCGAATGGCAGTGCAGGCTCGAAGGGCTGAATGGCTTACTCCTGCACCTATTTTCTATGTTTCTATGTTAAACGAATGGCTTAGATATTAGTGTGTAGGAAGGAACTGTAGATGCTGGTTTATACCGAAGAAAGATACAAAGTGTTAAAGTATCTCAGCGGATCAGGCAGCATCTCTGGAGAAAATGTATGGGTGACGTTTCGGGTCTGAAGATGGGTTCCGAATAGAAACGTTATCCACCCTTTTTCTCCAGAGATATGGCCTGGTCGGCTGAGATACTGCAGCACCTTGTACCTATCTTCGGCCTAGTTATTAAAGCCTAGACAACATCTAACTCATTGGGTGATGGGATATTGGCCTCTGGGCCTTAACAAAAAAATCTCCTGGTTACAACTCTACATGTCCTTCATCCCAAGGCAATGACCCAAGACAGGGGTTTTTAAATCAAGAGCTGGACATTTCTGGTCACCGCAATACAGGAGTGATGTGAATGGGTTGAAGAAGGAGCAGAGGAGATTTATCAGCATGTTGCCAAGACTAAAAAGTTGCACACATAAAGAAAGATGGAATAGGTTGGGACTGCTTGCTTTGGAACTATGGAGTACATATAAAGTTACAAAGTAATTAAGAAGAACCTGGTACCCTTACCAGGGAAGTCCAAAACCAGGGACATTGAAATTAATTTGTATCAGGATTGGGAAGAAGATACAGATTATTTGTTTCCACTCAGAAGATGCTGAGTGAGAAACTCAATATATGACGAGTGCTAAAGGTATAAATCTTAATCACATTTATGCAATACTAGACCAAGTGCAGACCCGTTGGGTCTGTTCCCCCAACGTGCGGTTGTGGGGTAGGGGGGGGAGGCAGCATGCAGCATCACACACACTAACTATCCCCTCCCCCCCGCACTCACGCTAATTACTCCCCTTGATATAATATTAATATTATTAACTTG